>NC_037286.2:23981709-24610876 GCF_000002775.5 Populus trichocarpa | reverse complement strand
CGTTTCGGAATATGGGCGCGGCTGTGATGGTTTTGGTTTGGGAACGCGGATGCAACCGCCCACGTTTCCGAACAGGCTAGGCCATTGACACATATATCAAATAGGTCAAGTCATGTACCTCAATATGAGGCTGGACCATCCATGGTATCCAGCATTGATAAGATTCTCGACAGTGGCTGATCTAAGGGTTTCACTTCTGGAGGAAATAAGAAAGATTTTGACCCCTTTGCCTTTGATCTCATGGAAGAACTTGAGTGTATGGTCTAGAGCAGGCGCTTTGCCTTGCTTCATCCATGATTCGAATAAGGTTGCATTGAGCTTCTCTCCCCTGGTTTTATTTCCATTTCACAACCCAAATTGCATTAGTGACTGATTGATCAAAACAGTGAAAAGCAGGCATAGTCTAGCAGTTGTATATTTGATAATATCATTTGATTAAGATATTTTTTGTGGATGCGGTTTGAAAAATCAAGCTCTCAAACCCAAGTTTTTACCACAATTTAAAATGATAAACAGGTTTAAGCAAGTAATGAAAACCAAACAACTTTTGAAGTTGTGGTCAATCTAAAAACATCCTCAACTGCACCATAACGCACCAAAACAAAGCTCGAGAAGATTTGAGTTTCAATTGGTCGAGCCATCTTAAGAAGTGTTTAGAAACGCAGTTGAAACCGTGTTCCCATAAAATTCAAAAAAAAAAATTTTTGCTAAAATTTAATACGGTTTGTATATTTTGAATCGTTTTGATGTGCTGATGTCAAAAATAATTTTTAAAAAATGAAAAAACATCATTGGCATACATTTCGGCACGAAAAGTTATTTGAAAAGCAAACACTACCACACATACCCTTAGAGAATAAAACACTGATTTTTCTAAATTTCCAACAACATCAGGATGTCTATAACAAGTGGAAATGTGATAACAAAAGAATACATGATCTAGTAAATAAACAAGCTTACCCAAAACCATGTTTCTTGTAGTAAGGTATGGTGGACAAGAGAGTGTCATCAACATCAAAAATCCAAGCATCTTTGCCATCACCTTCCAAAGTACAGCAACTGCTGAGGTAGAGCCTGACTTCCTCGATCGCCCTCTCGGAGTCTGCTGTGTACTGAGACGAGGTCATGTAATGTTTGACGTGATCTACACATTCTTGTGGCACCACCTCAAAATCCTTGATGTTGTTTAGCTCAACATTGATCCTCCAACTCTCACAATAATTCTTCAAGCTAGAGGCATCCCTATTTTTCGATTTTTTGTTCAAGATATTCCAGTCTGCGGCTGCTAAGCCAATGTAGAGGCTTGTCAGAGCTAGTATGAACACCAAATTTCTTGCCATTTCTTGCCCAGAGAGAGGGGGGAGGGGTGATTGAATTTGTAGAGCTGGTGGGGGGAACGCGTCACATGTCTGTGGGGTATGGGTGGCCTGTTCTAGCTTTGAAAATCACATGGAATATTTATGTTAATGTTTCACAGCTCATAATCTCAACTCTCATGTGACCTTGTCTAAACCCTGTGTGTGTGTGTGTGTATTAAGATCATTTGGAAAAAATAAGAAAAAAAAAATCATATATGAGTTGATCCGAAGATAACTGTTATTATGGAGAGAAAAAACTAAATCATTATATTTATTTCATAAAAACAAAAACATCAATCATTTTGGCCGATGACACATAATTATAACCACCATTAACGCCACCAGACATGGATTTCTCTTTTCCCTGGTTTCAACATCGAATAATGTCTTCTTCTTTACTCTCTCTCTCTCTCTCTCTCTCTCTCTCTCTCTCGCCCCTTTCCTCACAGCATTGCTGTTTTTACTCTTTCTCCATGGATTGCTATCATGATTGTTCCTGTCTTATCACTCTCATTTTGGAAATTGCTTTTTTCTTTTTGTTTGTTTTCTTCAGTGCCTAAGATTATTTCACTCGGTTTCGAGGGTAGGAAGTCGGTGTCATTACAGCTTTGGGCTGCATTAAACTGCGTGCTGTGGGAGAGAATCTGAAGTTAGTAAAAGACTCGACAGCAATGGCAACAAAGCAACAGTAATTATCGATTTAAAAAAAATATATAAAGAAATAATATTTTTAATTTTTTAAAATTTATTTTTCACTCTACTGAAAATATTTTAAAAAATTATTTTGAAATAAAAATAAATAAATAAAATTTAATTTTAAAAAAATATATTTTTAAAATACAAAAACAAAGCTAGGAGGGTTTTCTTGAGCGCCTAAGATTAGAAAAAAATAACAAATTTCAAAATTTAAATTTTACTGGATTTTACTCTAAGATTTGAAATTATTCCAGGGGAGCCAAGAAAAAAAAATGTATATACATATCATGCAGAGGGATCTGAAATTGAATGATTAGTTACAAGCCAGCTTGTAGGAAGTAATAATTCCATTTTAAATAGTTTTTTTTTTAATTTCATTTCGAATAATGTTTTATGAAAATTTAAATATTTTTTTGTTTAAAATTAATATTTTTTAATATACTAAAATAAAAAATAATATTTTAAAAAATAAAAAATATTATTTTAATGCGTCGAACAAAAACATTTTAATTAAAACTATCACCAAGACACTCTCAAATATCCTATAAATGACCTCTCTCTCGATGATTTTAAAGGAATATTTCTCCCGTCTATCTATATGTTGTATTCATAAAAATTTAATAAATTCTTCCAAGTATTGATTGATCTCAAAATCTAAATTTGAGAAATCAAGAAATTGAACTTAATTACCTCCTTAACCATCAAGTCAGCTCTTAATTAAGAATTGATTTTTTATGTTTTTTTTTTTCTTATAATTTATTGTTCTTCGTATTCATTGTTTTACGATGAATAAAGTATAGTCTAGCTAGCTCACAGAAATCATAGCAAAAACGAGTGGGAGGGATGAAGAGGAAATCAGAGGACCTACCTCCTCCTCTCTTTCTCTGTCAAAGAAGGTAGGATTATTGCTGTTTGGTTGCTGAGCTATCACCTAATTTTCAAAAGAGAATTAAAGTAGAGGTGGGTTGCATGATCTATGTTTTTTTTTTTTTGGTTGGGCAGAAAGAAGAAGAAATAAGTAGTGGGGTGCCATAATCATGGCCCTACCATTAACTGAGCACTGCCCTTTTTCACAAGAATATCACACAGTGCTAGCTAGGCGAGATTGAAAAAGAAATTCACCAGTCATGTAATTTTTAAGATACTTTTTACCATGTCCTAGTATTTGTTTGTTCATGATATGGGGTGGGTAAAAAGTATTAATTTGATGTTTTTTTATATAAAAAGTATAGACTTGTTAGTGCGTTTTATTTTACTTGTAAAAATATATCTTGAATTTATCGATTGTTTTATGATCGGAGTGCTGCTCGTGATATCTTGGTCGAATTGAGAGAAGTTGTTGGTATTATATCTAATAGTTTTTTAAAATGTTTTTTATTTTAAAATATATTAAAATTATTTTTTATAATATTTTTATTTTTAAAACTTACTCATCAAAACAATTAAAAAACATCTAAAAATAAAGAAAATAAAAGCATTTCTTCTTCTTTTTTTTCAAATAATCATAACCATAAACACATGGATATCTAAAAAAGCACTTGAAAAATAAAAAAGTTCTTGCCCAGTGGCAGTTCGAAACACGGTTGATCTCTTATAGACTAGACTAACGGGAAACAAATTCAAGATACAATATTTATATCATTCAAATATTCCAGGGAAATTAAGCTTGATTGTAAGATTGCCTCCCCAGATAATGTAAGGTATTTTTCTCCTAGCTAGGGTCTAGAACTACCAGGTACGTACGTACGTACGTAGAGAATTACGCGAGCATGCAGCATGATTTGCACTAGCATTTGGAAACACAGTTTTACAGAAAATGAAAATGATAGTTTGAAGCTGCCGGGAGGGATGAAAAGACAGAGAGCTCAGCTCAAAAATGTTTACGACAGGTTTCAACAAGCAAGAAACATGAGTGAAGAAGCAATAACTAACGTACAGCAACTGGAGGATATTGGAATGATGAAGAAATTAATACCCCCAGTATCTTATTTCTGTATGCACAAGACGGCTTCTGAAGCGGCAGCGAAGAGTCCGGTGAGACATTGCTGGGAGAGAGGATTTTATTCAGAAACATTCCGATATTAGAGTTGGTCAAGAGTACTCATGGGATCGAGAGACCATCATCAAAGTTCAAAGAGTAGCTGTAAGGATCATAGCTGCACTGTGCACTGCTCCTTTTCCACCCGAAAGCTTGCTTCCATTGAGCCCTGAACCTCGAAGCTAGCTGCATTAAGAAAGATGATTCACAACGTCGACCAAACGGCACTTGTCTTTTCAGACTAACAAGCTTGACTGCAGACCCAGTGCTTGAGATTCTGCTCCCCCACCTCAAGAACCGGATTCTCTTCATTCTTCCCTCCACCATCAGTACTGTACCAGCTGCACCTGGACACAAGAAGACGACGACCTAGCAAGCAACCAAGAGGGAGTGAAACACTTGAAGCAGGACGAGTGAGAGCAAAGCAGGAGTTGAGCTTTAAAGCATCGATTCCCACTAACAGGCATCACTATCAGTGATACACACAGTGTCACCCTCTCATTAGCGGGAGACCATACAATACTGCCTTACCGGCAGTCTTCGGTCAGATTATTCCCAACTTGGAGCAGCGATTGAGACTTGCAGGTAGTGATGTGATGTTAACAGGGATGATGAGACACTTTTCACATTAGATGTCTTGCAAAAGAACAAGCTACTTAATATTCTTAATTACTGGGTTTCCTTGGGTTATACTCCTAGTTGGTGAACCTTCCCGGGAAGAATCTGTGACCAAAAAGTGAGATAAGGTTTTCTCTAGCATAAAAGTCCACACCGTCCATACCTAAAGAGTGAGAGGGGGACACAATACAATCACCTTCGTCCATTTTTGAGAGCTAGCTTTAAGGCCATTGTCCATTCATAGTTTTACACGCCGTGTATAAGAAATTTTATTTATTTAGCCAAATACGTATCAGTTTTCCATCTAATACATCATAATTTTAATATTTTAAAAAATATCATTTAATACACATTAATTTTTAAAAAAATATTTTGGTTATAATATAAACAGGAATCGCTACCTTCTATTACATACCTGTGAAGCACCACTGGGCACCATGCACAGCACGAGATCCAAAAATGTGAAAGGTAGAAAGGCCCGCAAGTGGTGTCCTTTCCTCACTGCAAACAGATGTTTTCAAAATGTTTTAAAAAATGCTCCTACACTTCAATGAAGTACTACAAACCTTCATTGAAAGCTTACATAAAAAAAAATATGTTTTAAAATTTAAAAAAATAAAAACAATTTTAATTTTTCTTTAAATACGCTTTTAAAATATAATAATAAACAAGTTCGTTGACATTACATGGCACCGTTAGAAGTCTAACATTGATTTTTTTTATGTTTTTTATAAGCTCATTTTAAAAATAAAAATATAAATTATTTTAATATATTCTCAATTTTAAAAAAATAAAATACGATCATCCTCTTTACTTTTTAGAGTATGTTTTTGTGATTTTTACTTGTTATATTTTATTTTATTTTAATATTAACACAATGAACTCATCCAGTGGCACACTCTCACGGGCGTGCATTTCATGCAGAAAAGGTGCTTCGAAAATCGTAAATTATATACATGCCTTATTTGCTTTTATGTTTTAAAAACATTTTAAAAAATATTAAATTTTTTTATTTTAAATTAAATATTTTTTTAGTATTTTGAAATCATTTTAATACATTGATATAAAAATAATTTTTAAAAAATAAAAAATATATTATTTTAATATATTTCTAAATAAAAAAACATTCAAACAAGTTAAATGTTAAATGCAATTTGAGAGAGAAAAAATTTGGGAGTCCAATATCAGACGTACTGCAACAGTGATGACAGCATCACCCATGACATGAATGTAATGCAATCCTAAAACAAGAACGATTCTCACTCCCTCCTTGTCATCCATTTGTTCATCTCTCTAACGATCTTGATGGGACAAAAGAGAATTGAGAGGAGAAATAGACAGGGCTCAAAACTTAAACATCTGCAATTTATCAAAAACATAGACAGGGCTCATGAAGGTCCTCCATTCCATTTAATTCTGTCTGAACATAAAGGTAATAACATTCTGAAGACAGCATCAAGTTCTGAAGCCACGAACTATCAAAAACCAATCTCCATTCAGACGATGGCATTGGCAGCACTGGCAATTCTTGGCCACAAATCAGCACATTCCTTGCCGATGGGTCCAGTGATGGCGGATCCTACAAGCAGCAAAACAACAACAATCAGCAACATGAACCATTGCAGAAATATTACGGCAAAAACTAGATGAACCCCGAATCCCCACTTATGATTCTCATGAGGGTATCAAAAACAACAGCCGGGCCCAAGCAAACAACACGTTCCAAAAAAATATTGAGATTGGTAATAATTCGCTCTTCGAACATAAAACCATCATTATACGACATTTGACAACATATTAATTCTTGGAAACTAAACAAACAAACCTACAAAAACTCCAAAACCACATCTAAAATGCCTTATGCTAATCAACAATCATATACCACCCTCCCTTGTTAACAGAGAGCAAAAAACAATTCAAATCTAAGGTAACCATTAATGATCAAAAAACTGCAAAAAAAGTCCTTGTCCCCAGAGAGTTGTGTTCAATAAATGGGTGAAGGGACCATAATCATCCAAATGCTTTCATAATTGGGGCCTAAAAAATATGGGTTAGACTGCTATAAACTCGAGCTTACATGAGCACGTGCTTCCAAGCCATCAGATGGGAATCATAACAAATGGGAAGTCAACATCACCGAGTAGTGGGATTTTCAAACTCATCAAGGGCTAAATATGAGAGAACCTTAGCCTTTCCCGAAAATCAAAATTCAGGGAAAACGCAACCCATTACATTCATAGAAGATCTCAAAACCACAAGCTACTTAATTATATCTCAAGCAAACCACAACAAGTTTCACCACAGCAAGATCACTCATCAGCTACAATAAATGGAGATTTGTAACCCAATTACAAGCTAAAACGCACCAAACTTAACACAGATGAAGTTTAAGAAATAATTTCACCTTTCATTTCTCCCTTGGGATTGACAATAACACCAGCATTATCTGCAAACGCAACAAATAAATTTATATATATATGGTTTTAAAATCTGAAAATCAAAATTGAAAGGAAAATTACTAAACAAACCTTCAAAATACATGAAAACACCGTCCTTTCTGCGCCAAGGCTTTCTCTGCCTAACAATGACAGCAGGCATCACCTTCTTCCTGAGATCAGGTTTTCCTTTCTTCACTGTAGCCATCACCATGTCTCCGACGCAAGCCGACGGCAAACGGTTGAGGCGACCTTTGATTCCTTTCACTGATATGATATAGAGATTCTTCGCTCCAGTGTTGTCAGCGCAGTTCACCGTCGCCGCCACCGGAAGACCCAGCGACATGCGGAACTTGTTTCCGGCCGATCCTCCCCTTCCTGAAAACAGAAGAGAAATAGGTTAGAGCGTTTGGTGTGATTGACGTGTCGTTACATTACTCGGAGAAGGTAGGGTCAGTGGCTTTACCTCGCTTCGACATTTTTTATCGCCTTCTTCGCTTCCGTCTGCGCACCCGCCTTTCCCCCTTCAGCAATAAATTGCAACGCTCTATCTATTATATATCACTGAGTTTCTAGGCCTCCTAGGGTTTTGCAATATTTGCAACCGACGCCGTTTTGATCCAACCAATAAAAGGAGTTAGTTACAATTTAGTAATTGTAGTTTATAAAAATAAAGAAACTAATCCTGATAGTATCAAAACTAATAAATAATTGCTTAAAGGATGATAATTACATAAAAATTATAAATAAATAAACTAAATCCTCTAGCAACAGCAAAAACACAATAAAACAACCGGTATATATGTAATTTACTGGAATAGTATTTTATTTGATTTAATTTAATTTAATGGTTAATATTTTAGGCTAGGAATGGGTATTCAAAATTATTACCTGATAAATAATTAATAAATTTTAATATTGTTAAATTTAATTAAACTTGTATAATATTTATAGTTTTTTAATTCAGTTCCAGGAGCTATTTTCGAAGCAACCCTTTGAATGATTTTTCTTTTAGATTTAGTTTTCTTTTAATTTAACTCTCCTTCGATTTTTTTTCACTTTTTTAATTCTCAACTTTTTATTGTTATTTTTTAAAATATTCTGTTAATAAAATTAAATTTTCTTTTTCAATTACATCCCTCTATATTTAACATTACCCTTTTAATTTATTTGTTTTTCAATTGTATCCCTCTAATATTTTAGTTCATGGTCTTTACTTTTTTTATTTACATTTTTTTGTTTTTAATCATTTTTATTCAAACTTGTCTTTTCAATTTCATCTCTTTATATTTTATTAATTAGAATTTTATTAACTTTTCAGGTCACAAGTTCAAAATATTTAACCAGGTTGGCTAGATTTTTTTTATGTTTTTTTTAAAAATTAATTTTTTTTCTAATTCCACTGAACTTTTTATTTCAGGTTGAAAAAAGTCTAATCCGACCCGCTGCGCTGAGCGAGCGTGCCTAATCTAGTAGCTTCTAAAATTATTAGGATTAATTAAAATGTTTTGATAAACTAAGGAACTAAAATATAATTCACTCCAAATAGCAGAGTAGATGCCAAGGCCAAATAGCAGCAGCTTGTGCAAAAACAAGCCATGCTGCGCTGAATGGCATCTTCTGCCCACCCAAATAGCAGCCGGTGGCCAAACCGTGCTGCCCAACATCGACGGGAAGCAGTCAAAAGCAGATAAAGCAGATTACAAAGACAGCCATAAACCTGTACAATAATAGGAATAGACACCAACCAACATACATGACCCAGTTTTTGTTGCCCCTGCACCACAGAAACACTTCAGCAAAACTAAAAAAAGATCCACAGGAAACACCTGACATAGGGCCCCCTTCCTCCAAAATGCAGCAAAATGTCCAGGATTTAGATGCATAATCCACGGTAGAGACGGTAGATCATGCAATCTGTGCAACCAAAACCAGATTTATAAGGCCGCTGCTGATAAACCACTTCACTTAACAAAATAATTACATGACTTTGACAAGATTACAGTAGGACCAAGAAAAATTAAGCAAGTCCACTTGAAAGCTTTCTTCCCTTGTCATGGATGGGATTCTAACAAAATATCAGCAGTCTCGTCATCCGCGCTCCCAATCATCTTGCTGCTGAATTAGATCCTGCCCCAGTGCAAAAGGTGATATCATTAGAAGGAAAAGGAATACCAAAAGAACAGAAGGCGGGAAGCAACAGGATCACAAGAAAAAAGTCATCCAAATATCAGCACTCTGTGCTCCCCAAACCTGAGTCTTGATAGGAGAATATTACAGGAAATAGGGCAAATAAGCCATGCAAAAGAAATTATTTGAAACTAGAAAATCTAGGATGTATATTATCGGGCTGCCAAGATATGTGGACATCACCGACACACACCTCTCTGAAATATAATGTTGAGGATGTATGGGACATCAGAGTTCTTAACAATAATAATTTCTTTTGATAACTTCAATCCACGTGTTCATTAACTGACAACAGCATATATGGGAAAGCAAGAGGAGCAGAAGCCACTTTAAAAATATTCTGGTTGGAGAACAAAACGAATTTTGATTAAGAAGGAAGAAGAGATACAAAAGTAAAATTGAAGGAAAAAATAAAATTCTAATAGAAGTGCTATTCCATCCTGGAAAATATCAGCTAAATATATCCCTAAGAAATCTCAAATGCGAACACCATATGTGATCAGTGAATGGTTTGAAAAAACCTGCATCACTATCTAAACTAAAATTAATTGCCAACTCAAAGACATATGACCAAACACCAGCGCCTATTACTAGGCTATCCTTGAGACCTGAAAACCATAATAGGCTATCCTTGAGACCTGAAAACCATAATAGGCTATCCTTGAGACCTGAAAACCATAGGTTTTTTATCATAAACATAACGAACAATACAGCTTCCAAGGAAAGCTTGGAGACGTCAAAAGGGCACATGCTCGGAGATTGCATCTCAATATCACTAAAAAGTAAAGAGGTCAAAATAGTTCACATTGCTCAACTCATGCCTCAAAAAGATTTAGAATAAGCTTACTACTTGAACGTTTCATGTTCCTGCAGAACTTGCTGCCACATCGGCAATGGAATAACTCCACAGGTTGATCAGTATCATCAAAATCAATGCCATAATCCTGCAGACATGTCAGACACCAATTTTTAAAACCATAGAAAGATTGCACATGATAAAAAATTTAAAATTGAAGAGCATGGAACACGGCATGATGTGAACTGCTAACTAAGTATAACAAAAACAAGTAGTATATAGAATTTCCAATTGCAAATGTCATAGCTACAATAAATAAAGCTCTCGATCACTAAAGAAAACAAACATTTAGACATACCATCTTTGTAATTTCAGCAGCAGTAAAGGAACTGATATTATTTCTCACAAACAACGACTACAATGTTGCAACACAATATAACTTACCGTAAAACAGTGTAATGTCAACCATGCCTCCTCATTGGAAAGCATCAGAGCAACGATGCTTACATAACTAAGCAAAAACATGGAAAAAATTCATAAACTCGAGTGACATTGCTCACCCAGGTTAACTCTTCCGAAGCATTCACTTCTCTAGTCGTGAAGAAAGCAAGCTGCATGAAAATTAATCCTATGAGAGAAGTACTGTCATTGAGAATATAATTGTATGTTCAATATATACATGGTAATAAGAATCCAAATGAAGCATCCATACATGATAATAATGATGATCAGGGGTCTCAATCTTCACCGGGATCTCGATCATGTTAGCATCGAGACATCTAACAAAAACAAAAGAACATTTATCAGAATGCATCAACTCTCTGATCACCAGCACAGGGAAGATTACTTATGTAGGGCTGAAACTTCATATCATCATTTTTCTCTTTTCTTTTTCTGATAGAAATTAAGAATTTTTCCGGTGCATGTGAAATAAGGAAAACCAACTGAAAAGTTCAAAAAGAAAAGAAAGAAAAAAAGTCTATGGGAGATCAACTGCTCAAAGCAATATGCATCAGATATACAGTCTTACCTGTGGTTGATAAACCTAGCAACATTTCCATAAAATGTCGCATCCAAGCACAGAGCTTCTTCATCATTTACAACTCCTTTCAAGCACCAATCTGCATCAAGTACAGCTGGATAGGCATGCTTTTCAGTTTTGTTGCTAGTTGCCCTTTGCATCTTCCTCTCGTAGAACTCCTTGTTGGTTAGGATCTCCCCTACATACTCACATACAAATGTACCTTTTGGTAGCAATTCTAGAGTTCTGAGACCCCACCCCTTTCCTTCAGGAGTAAAGAAAACCTGACGCACACAAAAAATTAGCAATGAGAAAAAATTGTGAAAAAACAAGACATCGTAAAGAATACTCAAGGAACAATTTATATGATCGTATTTCTTATATTAGGAACCATAAATCAATAATTGTATATATAAGTATGAACTCTGTTGAAACACTTGATTTGACTAAAATACCATTAATCTTTTTCTCATGTGAAGAATTACATACCCTTTATTTATTTACTTATGATTTTATGACCTCTATTACACTTCTATCTTTTTGTGATGGCATTCAATTTTTAACTAAACTATAAGACTAACAAAATACTCACTCAACAAGATTGCTGTTTGTTTCTTTAAAAACAAAAACTACCTTGTAGTTACCTAGCTAATACAACCTGTTATAACTAAACAAATTTTACTAATTCATGTATTTACTTTGTCTTTTTAAACAATAACATGTCCATTAAATAATTTATCTATATTAAACTTTACTAAACTTTATTGCCCTTCCATATTTAAACTAATAGTGTGTTGTGCAAAACCCTAGCAAACCAAATAATAATACAAAAAAATTTCATAGCTAGATAAACCATAGCTAGAGAAAAATAAAAAATATACAAAAAAAAAATGCTACTAAAAGGAATCGAGTAGATTTGAGCCCCTTTTTTTTTCAAGGATATGATTTTAGTTGTTTAATTAATTAATAGGGATAATGAACTATTTTATTATTCCATAAAAAATTTAAAATAAAAGGTCAACAACATGTAGGTTTAGCTAAAACTGGAAAAATGTTTCAAATAATTTTTTTCCAATCATAATTAGCATAATTTGATTAATTATTCTTAAACTAAACCTTAACTTTTTCATAATAATATAAATTTCCCACGTGCAAAGCCCATGCCATAATAACTAGCTGGCGAAAAATGCAGTAGCATATTCTACTCATACCTGCAACTTGCACATTATACCTCGCTGCACGACTCTATTTCCACACTGTTTGTGGCAGCCACATTTGCTCCAACATTCTTTAATATATTTCCTCTTCAAGTGACCCTTGCATGGTTCCAACATCTCATCATTTTTTGATCTTTCCAGTGGGCAATCTCTACAGTAAAAAAGAAATTGTCTTTGAGGATTCCGAGTTAGAGAGATACAATCTTCTAAGAAGTCCTCTTTGACAAGGCCTTCTAAAGTATATGCAAAACCATGCTCACTGTCGCTGGAGCAAACACAAGGCGTAGATGACGACAAACAATTACCAATACAAGCCGAGCAACAATTTTCAGCCCTGATTTGTGAGAGAGAGAAGTTGACATATGCATTTTGAAAAATCAAATTTCGGGGTATGTAGTTAAAAACTGGGGGAAACTCGCTGTTTACTTCATTCGACCATGGAATCTCAAACATTTCTTCTCCCTTGGTAATGTCAGAATGGTAATTAAGGAACCTAAACTCATCAGCAGTCAATTGATGCTGTGGAACCACAATCAAACTACCATACTCAGCATCTTCAAATTCCTTTTCTTTGCCACTTCCAGAACACCCATTCACAATAACCTCTTCACTTGACTGCATGACCTCCAAGCCATTCGAAAGTTGTAGTGGTCTTGGAATTTGAAGAGCGGCCATCCCATCAAAGCAACAGGCATCAACTGATCTGTTTGCAAAATAGGCTTGTATACGGTCATTTTGTTTAATGGCACCAACACCAGCAGATTTCTTCAATAGATCAAGAGCTGGAGTTACATTCAATATCCTTTCCTGCGATTCATGAGAGGAATCAGTTGCCAAGTCCAAGAAGCATTCACACATATCTTTCAGTATTTGCATGACAGAAAAGTTTGGATCGATGATTTTGTAAGATCGGAGACATTTCTCCTGCATTGATTTCAGAAGTTCATCTTGGCTAGGCATATGAAAATTTGGTCTTCCAAGCAAAGAGTTGCAGCTCAGAGAAATCTTCACCTCTCCCATTGCTGAGGTGGCGATCTCTAAGTTAGCCTGAGCTTCCTCTGGAATGGTTGCAAGTTCACGGCTGTCTCTTGTCAGACTTGATGGGACTGGAAGGTTCTCTTCCCTACCTTCACCAGCTAATACTTGGGATGCTGGACGTTCTTGTCGATGCTGTTTGAGTGAAGAAACTCTCTGATTAAAATATTGTTCTTTACTTGCACAATCTGTGAAGGTTGAAGAAACCAAAATCAGCCCACAGGAAAAGCACTAATTGCCATGTCGACATTAAAATCCTTTACATAAGAAGAAACAAAATAATAAGAAAGACATTAATTGCAATTTTGATATTCAAAATAAAAACTTAGAGAGAAAAAAAAAACTTCATCATTTATGGTTACAAACAACACTCCCCGATTCCTTTGCCCCAATGATTGAATCAATTTACCTGGTCGGATTATTGCGATAGGTTGTGGTGCGTTATCAAAAGGCACATCATCAGTAAATGGCTCATCTTTAGGCCTGATAAGAGGCATTTTTTGTTTGGGTGAAAGAACAATGCCTTGCTGAACTATGGGGTCTTTAAGGTGAACTGCTTGTGACGATCCTTTTAAATTAGGTCTTTTCTGTTGTGCAGTAGCCTCGGATAATAAAGGATCTTTTCCCTCGTTGGAACGCTGCTTAGAGTGTTCCAGCACTGCCAAACGACGAGGAGAAACAGTTTGTGAACTTGTGTTTCTATTAGGACTCCAAATTGCAATTGGCTTCGGTTGTGAAATTCTCATGTCCGATGACTGCTGCTCCGATGTTTCACCAGCCAGTCCCTTCCCCTCAACTTTACTCTTCTTAAAAGGGCTTCCACCCAATCCAGCCTCAATGTCACTAGGAGATCCAGAAACTTGCCCATCTTGCCCTCTTCGCAGCCGCTTTAATGGCAACTCAGGTTCACTAGATGCCAAAGTTTCTTCCTCCAAAGTCCCCTCCTGCAAACCAAAACAGCCAATATCCACTTCAGAAGATACAGGCAAACAACACAACATTACCAGCAAAACAAATAAATCACTCACAGCAGCCTCATCCTTCTCTTCCGGAACCTGAATTCGAAACAAATATCAAACACACAGTCACAATATTAAAATAAAACAAAAAAACAGAGAATAAATAAATAAAAGAAATGCACCTTAGCCTCCTCCTCTTCAAAGATAGCATCCGCAAGAGCTCTATAATTTTCCTCCTCTATAAGCTCCCAATTTTTGTCATAGAGCTTCAGCATCTTCTTCAATACAGGCTTAACTTGCTTCTCTGTTATTCCAATCGCTCTCATCGCCCTGAACGCGTTCACCACTCTCGGGTTAGGAGCCATCGGATACCTAAAAAAAATCGCAAGAAAAACTCAATAATTACATTTCTAATTAGGTTTCTTTTTCCTAATTTGATCTAAAACTCAAATGCACATGCAGATACCAAGGAATAGCCAATTTAATTAGTGTAAAAACAAAAAAAAAATCCCCAAAATTTAACGATCATCGAATTCCTCAAACGATGATGATCAAGAAGACGGCGAGCATTATTGATTGATTGGTGAGGTAAGGTGACAGCAATGTACCTGATTATGGAAACGGAATACGAAAAACGATAAACCCTAGCTCATTCGGAGAGGAGAGAGTGGAGATAGTGGCTGCTTTGCGTTTTGGTGTTTTTGAAACAGGAAAGCAGAAATGTAAAATGGATATTAGTGATTCACTAGGTAGCTTGCCAGTGTTCGTTGCGGGCGGATCAATTTTTTTAAAGCGTGAAAAAAGGGGTGCAAGAGTATTTAAAAAAAATCATTAATGACTCTATATAATTAAAAAAAACTCAACAAAAAATAATTATTAATTTCTAATAATCAAAATAATAAAAGATAAAATCAAAAACAATATTAGCATAATTGAGTGATGAAATTGAAAACAAATTAAAATTTAATAAAAAAACAAGCAATAAAAATTAAAAATCAAAAACGTCAAAATCTCAAATATTATCAAATATTGAATTGAAGGGCGGGACTAAAAATTTCTTTGGCATCCAAAACAGAAATAAAAACCAAGAAAGTGAGGAATTATTTTGAAAAAAATCAAAATTAAAATTAAAATACATTGTTTTAAAGATATAATTGACCTAAAGGGTTGACACGTGATCCAGAAGATTCAAGGTTTAGACCGGGCCTAATTTTTAAATGAAATTGAAACAAAGCACGAAAAACATTCGATGCTTATATTTAATTCAAAAGTAAAAATTCTCATAAAATAAATAAATTGGACAACGCATGAAAAAAAAATCTTGGTAACACATATTTTTTTCAAAACAAATGGAAAAACCTATAAAAAGTATGGGGAAACTCAGAAAACAATACGAAGATGAAACAAAAAAAAATTAAAAAAATGAGGGGAAACGAAGCAAATCCAAGTCAACCTTCTAGACCCAAATCAATCCCTCAAACCTCAATATAAAACAAGTTTTAATGTTTAAGGTTTAGATAAATTAATTTAATTAAAAAATATTTTTAAGATAACAAGATCTAATAAAGAGCACAAAAACAAAACCGAGGCAATAACATGTCAATTTAATATTGAATGATAAAATAAATTAATATATTATAATTTAAAAGATTTCCTTTTAAAAGAGGTAGATTTAGAAAAGAAAAAAGAAAAAAAACCTCGATGCAATTCGTGTTACTTTTAAAAAGTCAGAAAAATCTCATCAAAAGTGGAAAAAATATTGGATGATGAAACAAAAAAAATATTAAAAAATGAATGAAAAAAACTAAACAAACCCCGGGAGAACATCATAACCACAAATTAATATCTCAAGTTCGTAATCTGTTGAACTCTTTACCCGACTTAATCAAGAAGTTCAACACAAAACAAAAATGTTGAATGATGACATTATAAAATACAATCAAACTAGAAAAAAAAAATTAAAGTTTAAAGATTCAATAGGGGAAAACCCAAGGAGAATAAAATAAAAAAACAAACTAATTATATAAATCATTTTAAATACAATAAATATAATTAAAAGAATGGAGACCAAATTAAACATATGGAAAAAATCCACGAGGTGAAATTAAAACACAATCTAATTTTATAAATTATTTTAAATAAGAAAAATACTAATCAAAAGACTAGGGTTGAAATATGAATAGAAAAAACAAGTAATTGAAGGGATGCATTGAATTTTGTAAGGACCAAATTTCAAAGATAAAAAAAAATCACTAGGATGAATTATTTCAAATAAAACAATACTAATTAAAAGACTAGATATCAAATATGAAGACAAAAATAATTAAAAGGTTGCACTAATTTTTTTCACGGACAACACGTTTCCCTAGGTAAAGAGAGAAAATGAGAGAAAAAAGAAATGGTTGTTGATAACAAACTAGAGGCGGAGAAGAAATACGCGTCGCCTAGTCATGGAGGCACCGCTGAGAGGATTCAAGGATTTTATCGCTACCTTGGAAGCCACCATTTGGCCACATATCTTAGCTGCATGAGATGCCATAAATTCTTTAGAGCCCCGCACGCCTCTAGTTTAATAATTTAAATAACAATATATGACTGGTAAAAGACGCAACAACCCCTCCTTCAATTCAATAATCACCCGAAAAACCAAAAGAAAAATACATAAATGTCCTAGCACACCTGATTAAGTCATATATTATTATTTAAATTAAAAATACATTAATATTAAATGCCCGCGCGATGCCATGGGATAATAATTATTTTTAATTATATCAAAAATACAAACTAATTATTTTTAATATTGAATACAACAATGGATAATAATTAACTAGATGTCATGCCCGCGCGATGCCGCGGGCTTGTGGCATGCTTGTGCGTTGTCATGGATTTGTGGAAAAAATTATATGGAGAAAAATTGTTGCAATCTATAATATTTTTAAGGAAAAAACTACAAAGCTGAATTCTTAACCAGCTTAATATTAAAAAATAAAATCAACAAAGATAATTTTGATAAAAATCATAAAAAAAAGATGAAAGGAAAAAAAACAAAGCAGGGAAACATTGTAGAAATCTATAGTGTTTCATGAGGAAATCTAAAGTTGCAATTCTCAACCAGTTCAATATTAAAAATAATAAAATCGAGAAAGATAATTTTAGAAAAAATTATGTGGGGGAACACTGTAACAATCCACACTCCAAGGTGTTTTAAAGAAAAAAACTACGAAACTAAATTCTCAACCAGCTCAATATGAAAAAAATAAAATCGACAAAGACAATTCTAGAAAAAAAATCATAAAAAAAAACCATGTGGGGAAATACTGTAGCAATCCACAATGCTTTAAAGAAAAAAACTATAAAGCTAAATTCTCAACCAACTCAATATTAAAAAAATAAAATCAACAAACACAATTCTGAAAAAAAAAAAAACAGAAAAAAAAATGAAAAGAAGAAGAAGACAATTTTGGGAAAAAAAAAGCAAAAAAAACATGTGGGTGAAGTTAAAGCTCAATTCTCAATCAGCTCAATATTAAAATCATTTAGGAAAATATCGTAGCAATTTATGGTGTTTTGTGAGGAAATATACAATTGTAATTATAAACCAGCTCAATATTAACAAAATAAAATCAACAAAGAAAATTTTAGAAAATATCACAAAAAAACGAAAGGAAAAAAGAATCATGCAGGGAAAAACTATAGCAATCTATAGTATTTCATAAGGAAATCTGTAGTTGTAATTTTCAACCAGCTCAATATTAAAAACAATAAAATCGATAAAGACAATTTTAAAAAAAATCATAACAAAAAAAATCATGTGGGAAAACATTGTAGCAATCAACGATGTTTTAAAGAAAAAAAACTGCAAAGTTAAATTTTCAACCAGCTCAGTATGAAAAAAATAAATTCGATAAAGACAATTTAAAAAAAAAATCAATAAAAAAACATGTGAGGAAACACTATAGCAAGGCAAAAATCATGTGGAGAAACATTGTAGCAATCCACAGTGTTTTAAAGAACTACAAAGTTAAATTCTCAATCAGCTCAATATGAAAAAAATAAAATCAACAAAGATAATTCTGAAAAAAAACAAAAAAAATCATTAAAAAAAATCTCAACCAGCTCAATAAAAAAAAAACGATAAAAACAATTATGAAAAAACAAAAAAGAAAGAAAATAAAACAAAAAAAAAAAAAGACAATTTTTTTTTTTAAAAAAGAAAAAAAATGGAAAAACAAAACATGTGGGGAAAGCTAAAGCTAAATTCTCAACCAACTTAATATTGAGAAAATAAATTCAACAAAGATAATTTAAAAAAAAAACATGTGAGAAAACACTGAAGCAAAACAAAAATCATATGGGGAAAACACTATAGCAATCCACAATGTTTTTTTTTAAATTATAAAGCTAAATTCTCAGCCAACTCAATATGAAAAAAATAAAATCGACAAAAACCATTTTGAAAAAAAAAATCATAAAAAGAAAGAAAAAAAAACCATGTATGAGAATATTGTAGCAATCCATAATGTTTTTTTAAAAAATTACATAGCTAAATTTTCAATCAGTTCATTATTTAAAAAAATTGGTAAAAATAATTTTGAAAAAAAATTAAAAAAACAAAAGAAGAAGAAGAAGAAGAAGTCAATTTTAGAAAAAAAAAAGAAAAAAAACATGTAAAACAATAAAAAAGTAACAAAAAAAACAAACACGCGGGGAAAGTAACAATAGTTTTCCTGCACCTTTTAGAGTAATGATTAAATTAATTAATATCATTAAATGCATTGTTAGCTTTAAAGAACGCACTGGGTAGTTATATTTAATATTAATCTCCAATTTTAAATTTAGAAAATTAAAAGAAGGAACCCACATTATGGAGGAGAAATAAAATAATATAGAATGCAAGTTATTTAATGCCAAAAGATTCGAGCGAAAGGGAAATTTGAAGAGACGATGAATAATTTGCAAAACAATTCTAGCCCGTGGGCAAGCATGGTCGTGGGTGTGGGTCAATAGGTCTAAGGAGACGTCCATAGATTTTGCCATTTAGAAAGCATAGTTTTAAAATATGCCATGGGCTGGACCGGTTGCAAGTTCCAGCTAACAATCAACATAATTTTTTAAAAATAAATTAAAAAATATTATTTTAATAAAAAATTTAATAAATTAATAAATTGTTTCTGATTGGATTACTCAATTAACTTTAATTTTTAATCAAATTAATATATTTTTTAATTTTTTTAACTTAAATTTATTTAAAACTTCAACTGTTGAATTTTAAATTTGACTTACAGGATCAACAGGTCAAGTTCAAAAAAATGATAGAAAGGTTTTTTTGGAAGCAAGAGTGGCCATGAGTAAAAAGTGGCTCAAGCGGGTCTGTTTGAGATTGTAGTAGCGGTTGCGGTTCAAAGTGCTTTTTACTTGAAAATACATTAAAATGATGTTTTTTTATTTTTAAAAAAATATTTTTGAAATTAACACATTAAAATAATCTGAATATATATATATATAATAATTTTTAATAAAAAAATATAATTTTAAACAATATATTTCAATCATGTTTTTAAATAATATATAATAATTATTATTTTTCAAAATATTTTTTATTTACGCGAGCCGATATTGTACTGCGATTCCGTTGGAAAATGGGGTTTGAAGCATTTATGTGCAAGAAAACACAGAGCAAGAAACGTCCATCACCTACCGAACACGCATACACGTCTCAACTTTAGTTTTTTATCCATTGAGTGATTTATTTTTTCAATAACAATATAATAAAAAGTATCGATTAATGTTTATTAAAAAATTGTTTGCGTGTCCGTTAAATAATGATACAAAAATAAATATTATACGAGAAAGATCTTCAATGATGTGAACATGAACATTGTATTATATTATATTATATATATATTATTTATTTATTACTTATTATTTATAATTTAAACTGTGTAGGGTCAAAACTGTGAAACTGTATAATTCACCCTTCATGTGTTTGCTGTGCATGTACTGTTTTTTTTTTTATATAAATAAATTTAAGAGGAAAATGTGTAAGGTTAACACTGTATAGTCACACTATTCACCCTATCATGTTTTACTATAAACGATATTATTAATTTTTTTTAAGGTTTGCTATAGATTTAAGGGGAGGAAATATTGAACGTGATTGAGTTCATGGTCCGAGTTCATCCTTAATAAACTATAGCGTGTGGGGTTAATACTATGCACACGCACTGTTCACCCCCTCATGTTTTATTGTGGATGACACAATAAAACATATTGATTTACACCTTTTTTTAATTTTTCAAGTTTTTATTTTTAGTCATCGTTTATGAGTTTTTTTTCACTTATTAACACACATGATTCTCAATTTATTTGTTTACATGTATGTGTAATTTTTTAAATTTTCACTTATAATTTTTTAAATACAAAAACGTGTTGAAAAAGTCTATATATAAGTTTTTATGTTGAGAAAAAAATATATAACCCATGGTGAAATATGAGTCAAATATCTAGTAAAAAACTAAAATGAAAGGCTGTTTTGAACAATGTTAATCGTTGTTCATACACCCATAAAAGCACTTTGGACATAATCAGAGTCTTTTTTATTTATTTTTAACTTTGGTTCCTTAGCTATCTCTTTTTTTTTTATTATGTCCTTTGGCTGCAAAATTTACACCCGATTGCTTTAAATTTATTGTTTGGAGACAAAATTGAAAGACAAAAAAGCAGCTTAAAAAAGACGATGAAAATGGGTGGTGTTTTAGAAGTTGGCATTAAAAACACATTTTAACCTTCAATTTATAAAATTAGACTTTTTTATTGTTTTTGTTTTTCTAAATTCAATTTTGATACACAATTTTATTTTTGTTATTTTTAAGTTTCTAATTTTGAAAGGAGAGAGAAGTTTTTGTTAGATTCCAGTATGGAGAGAGAAAGTCGTCATTCTCATATATTTCGATCACCAAATTAATTGATATTGGTGTTCACGAGTTTCATTTGATGAAAAAAGTTGAATAGTGGTTGTTTCAAATTTGATATTACCTAAAAAAATAGATGAAGGTTAATGAAGATAACTCTAACCTGGTTTGATTTCATATTTTTGGGATATTTTTAAAGTTTCTTAAGTTGATTAATTGGTTTTTAAGTGTTGCGAAGGTCTTTATGAGGTGTTTTTTTATTATTATTATTAAAATGGATTGAAAAAAAGGATTTTAGGGTAAGAAAATCTCTGCCCTAATTTTCCCGCCACCACTGTGGTGGCCGGATTATGGACAGACAGGCGACGTATCACCTGCCCTTAATTTTTTTTAAAGAATATAAGGCCCAAGTAGGCGGGCCTCAACCATTAGGTCCAAGCGTCTAAGCTCTTTTTTTCATAGGCCCGCGCACCTGGGCTCTTTCGTGAGACCTTTTTTTGTAGTTCTTTTTAGTCTTTATTTAGGTGCAACATAAATTTATTAAAAAAATTATTAGATCTGGTTGAGTCCATGACACGAATCGTTGATGTAATAATTTGTGAGGCAACATTTATGACTGCTTTTAATGCATCCCCTTTATTATTATTTTAAAAAAAATACAATTTAGCCATGTGCTATCATTGATTTTTTTTATTTAACTTCAAAAAAAAAATGCAATTTAATCATTTTTTATCATTTAGCTCAAAAAAATCATGCCCAACTAGAATCATATTTTGACATGGGTTCTATTTTTTTTTGTTGATTAAATATGAGTAGGATCAATATAACATGACAGACTTTTAAAGTTTTTGCTTAAATTCTTTCATTTCACTTTTATTCACTTTTAGATTTAATTTGAGGAGTGATAAATTAAGACCAAGTGAAGGTCCAACAAGAAAGAAAATAAAAAAAGAAAAAATAAAGACAAATTATCTAGTTGGACTAACTCATCATGATCGTATTCATTACTTGAGTTATAAATTTCGCGTGTCAACTCGGGTCGATACAGTTTTTCATCGTCTTTTCATTTAAGTTAGAATTAGACAAGACTAAAATGGTAAAGGTGTTTTTTTTTTAAAAAAAAATTAGATTATCATTTAAGTAAGGCAACTAGTTTTCTGTTTACTCGCTTGGTTGAACAAGTGATACTAACTTTTTTATTTATTTATTAACAATTAATTTATTATGATATATTGGTTTTGGTTAAGTTTTTAATTATAATTTCAAATATTTTATCATACACAATAAAAAATAAACATAATATATATATATATATATATATAATTATACGTTTTTTTATCCAACTCTCAGCAAAACACTTGCTAACAGCCTAGTAAATATGAAATACTCGTGGTGGGATGCAACAGGATTATGAAAATATGATTTTTAAAACAATTGATGACATGATAAATGACATCAATCCTGATAATATTATTATTGTTATAAGATTCTAGACTCTCATGCCTTTTTTTAATATATTTTATTTTTTTAATATAGTTTTAATATAATAAATTCCATGTAAAACTATAGTTTTAAAACACGAAGGAGGATCATTTTGGGGCAAGACTATTATCATAAGTTGGAAGGGCTCATCCAATTTTTTTTTAGGATTAAAAAGATATCATTTAGATAAAAAAAAAGGGTTAATATATTTTACACTAGTATTTTGTATTTTTAACCGGGTTAGACTTGATTAATTTCTCCCTTATTTTTTTTATTTGAACTGATTTAAATTTTAGATCGGTCATGTTTTAGGTGGGTTTATCGGGATATTTGAGAGTGTGGTAGCGGTTGTTTTTTAAAGTGTTTTTTGTTCGAAAATATATCAAAATAATATTTTTTTTTATTTTTAAAAATCACTTTTAGCACTAAAATATCAAAATGATTTATAAAACATAAAAAAATAATTTAAAATAAAAAATAAAAAAATTAATTTTTTTAAAACCCTAAGCTCGTCCGGTTTTATAACAAGGTGTAAAACCAACATTTACCATCTGCATTTGTATCCAAAAGCACAACACAGCATCCATGTGATTGTGAGTGCACATTTAATGTTCTTTTTACTGCAGTCAAAAACCAGTGCAGCCGCCCTGCCCTGGTCAAAATTCTCCTGTGTTCCAAAATCATGCATACACAATCAGATCTTTATGTCTTGTCCTTTTCGTTTTACAGTGACATTTAGTTTATATTTGACACTGTTCAAGTTTTTACTTTGCAGTTTCAAGAAATAGATCTTTTTAAAAAATATATCTTCTTTTAAATTAAAACTTTTTAAACTAATTTTATTGGAACTTGTATAAAACTGTAATATATATTAACTAATCCAATATTTTCAAATATATGATTACCTGACTGTGGCAAAACACTATATAAATACATTAAAATTATCATAAAATATTAAAAACATATTAATTTATTTTTTTTCAAACTAAAAATACTCTTAAAATCCGTGTAAACACGAAATCAAACAGCCTTTACACTGTAGAAACAGAAGGAACCTTGGTATTATTAGCAAATATTTAATATATTAACTTCTGTTAATGAACACCTAACCCCTGATTTTACCACTTGAACATGATGTTTGAAATACTTGTTCATGTCTTATCATTATTGTTTAGGTGTCTGTGCAAAGCAATTAAAGCAGGGAAGGAAAGGTAGTGAGTACAAAAGAAAAGAAAAGAAAAGAAAACCAAAACCAACCCAAAAAAGCTACTTCCACCCCAAGTCTAGAGGAAACCTCAGGCTGGCATAGTCAGTCCCTTATATACCAAGCTTCTCTCTTGTTGATTTTAGCCTAAACCCTGGAAACTTCCCAATTCTCACACTCCAAGAGGACCAACCTTTCGTGTTTTGAAGGCTTGGACCGAGAAAAGAAAAGAAATTAGCCTACAACCTCAGATGGGTTTATTCAGAAAACCCTCTTTTCTCCTGTCTAATACCATGTTTGTGATTGCAGTTTTTGGATTTTTAGTGACAGTCGTAGGTGCTGCAGATCACACAACTCTGGTTTTCAAGGGGTGTGCTGACCAAAAATTTCAAGACCCATCGGGGATCTATGCTCAAAACCTCAGGAACCTCTTGAATTCTCTGGTTTCACAATCTTCACAGAAAATTTATTTCACAGCAACATCTGGTGATGGTCAAAATGTCATTACGGGTCTGTACCAATGCAGAGGGGACCTCTCTAACAATCCCTGCCATGCTTGTGTTAGTAAAGTCCCGGACTTGATCGACAAGCTTTGTGGCAAAGTGGTAGCTGCCAGGGTCCAACTCAGTGGGTGTTACCTGAAGTACGAGGTTGCTGGTTTTAAGCAGGTATCAGGAACTGAGTTGCTGTACAAGGTTTGTGGGTCAACTAAGGCGAGTGGAACCGGGTTCGAGGATAGGAGAGATGCGGCTTTTGAAACCATGGTGGATGGTGTTAAAAATGGTAGCAATGGGCTGTTTTACACTGGAGAGTACCAGTCAGTGTTTGTTCTGGGCCAGTGTGAAGGTGATTTGTCAAGCGGGGATTGTGGGGATTGTGTGAATACTGCTGTACAGAGTGTGAAGAGTGAGTGTGGTGACTCAATTTCTGGGCAACTCTACCTCAACAAGTGCTATCTTAGCTACAGCTATTACCCCAATGGAGTGCCTAGCATTTCTTCAACTTCAGGTAAAGTTAAAAAGACAAAAACATCAATGTCTTTGGATCTTGAAGGCTCCTTTCATTTTGCATTACAATATGTATATATCCCTAATAAGTAATGCTATCTTCTACAAGGAGCTTCTTTGTATATTTATTTATTTGCTCCCACTAGGAAGCTTGAAAGGTGTGTTTTTTGCAGAGAAAGAAGAGTGGGAAAAGTGAGATCCTAGACCCTTAATATAATAATTTTGATCGATGATGATGGTGAATAAAAGTAAATAGATGAATACAAGAAATAGGGCGCATGTAGATGGAGATGCTTTTTGTGTGATTGAGACAGGTGATTTTTTTGACTGATTACCTGGTCAAAGTTGCATAGTCTTCTTAGCACTGATTCAAGGGGGCTGGGGATTTTTTCTGTTTTATTAGATTTAGAGATGAAAACCAACCTTGGTCAAAGAAAAAGAAACCTAGGGTTTTATTTATTGCCTCATAAATCATAATACAATAAAAGTCTTCTAATGCTAGTGATGTGTGTGGTGTTTTATAGATGTAGGGACCAGGCAGCGCACACAGAGGACAGTGGCCATTGCAGTTGGAGGAGTGGCAGCTTTGGGGTTTGGAGTTGTTTGTTTGTTGTTTGTCAGGTCTATCTTCAAGAAAAGACTTGGTAAGCATGAAGGTTGGCATTGACTTGTTCATCATCCACTCCTTCACCCTTTCCATCACCACCTTGTTTACCACACAACACTTTAGTCCTAGCTGTGTTTGCATGTAATTGTATGTATTGATTTCAAGGGCAGAATATTAAGAGGATAATGAGCTGGGTTTGAACTTCTCTGTTTGTTTTTGCTGTTGATTGCGGCCGGAGATGTATATTGAGCCTCGTTAGACTTGAACTTTTCAAACCACAACTGCAAAAACTGCTGCAATATGGAACACAATATAAGAAATTGCAGAGAAAAAATAAAAGTTAGGCAAGAATTTGTCTTGGGATTGTGAGGGAAAAAGATACATTCATGTCCCCATATATATATTATTACAATTCTAACCTGAGGAGTTCCCTTTTCATGTACATCCACAGATAGCAGCAAGTCTCCATGCTACTAATCAATCATACACACAAGTCTCCTTGTAGTTTGCTTCTCTGCTCGCCACATGTATAGTCACATTGCATTTGAAGAATCTCAGAGGACTTGCTAGTACTATATGATATTGTTGGCCAAGCCTGCTGGGTTATTTTTTAATCTTTTTGATTATTTCGTTTCTTTATTATACTTCAGAAAGGTGTTAGCATCAGTATTCCAATTAAAACACTCCACTTTAAAAAATTGGATTAGAATGTGTGCGGTGAAAAGTATCACTCGGTGCGTTTCCTTTTGCCTCGCATTGCAAACCACTTGCCACTGACGTTGCTCTCGGCCAGTGTTTTCAAGAAACATGATGGTTATAAAACCACTCGGTCTAAGACTCGATTATCATGTATTAAGTGGATTAATTCTAGTTAATTTTAAAAAATTATTGTCTTAAGATTGTATTCTTTAGAAAAGGGTGAAATAAACTCGGCCACGTAACGGGTTGATCTATCAGGTTTGACTAGGTTAGTTTTTAACATAGTCTGATAGAAAACTCAGCTCAAATATTAATGTGTTAAGTGAAATTAAGTTTAATAATATTGATAAATATATATATTATGAGTGTTTTTTTTTTTATATATAAAAAGATACATTTGAGCTAAAAAAGACTTTAGATTTGATGTTTTTTCATTATCGCTAAACTTGATCTAATAAAATAACCGTGACTCGAAGACTAACCTATGCTAGATAATAAGTTAATTGAAAAAAATCACAAGGTGAAACCAGTTAGCCAATTCAACTTTGAGAATTTTTTTTAACAAAAAATAATTAATCTGGATAAATCAATATCTATTTTTGGATCAATAATTTCTTCACTTGTTTTTTTATAATTTTAGTTTTTTCATAATAAAATCACCTAATATATATATATATTTTTAACCTAAATGTGTTTTGAAAAACTAATTTCAGCTATAATTTCTCATCAAAGACTCGAATCCTAATTGCTTCCAAGGAGACTTTTAGGTTCACCCCATTCCCAAAGTAGAAGGGTCACCTCACCTTATCTTTACCTTTCTTCTGTCGACGATCTCTTTATCACGAACAAGACATAATCATACCACAAGAGAGAGAGCCATTGTCTCCTCCATGCTCAATCCTTGTCATTCTAGGCTATTTTCAAATTAGCCAATACGCCTAAACCCTACTTCCAAATCATGCATAAATCTGTCAATCTTTACCATTGGTGTTGGTGTTACCTTACCACACTCTCTTCTCGTCATCACAGCATTATTCTTCTAAGCAAAATCATCACATTATCATTACTCTTTAAGAAAGATGGGCCCTGTACCACCTTTGATCTTGCTCCTCCATGAAACACAAGCAAAGGCAAATCTTATGGAGGCTGTCACAGGGGTCCAACAAAGTGAAAAGATATCCCTTTAAAAAAAAAAGAAAAATAGAGTTACAAGTTTTAACACAAGCTGAATTAAGCTAAAATCATGGAGTTTTTAAAGAAATGGACACGCATAATTGTCAGCTCACCTTAATTAAACACTAGTTTCTGTTGCAAAAGCCAACAAAAATAGCCTGTCCAGTTCAGGAAAACATTATGATCAGCAAAAGGACAAGCAAGCACAATATATCTGGAATTGTCTTCTTATGAGATAAGGTTAACGAGATTTCTATGAAGACAGGGACGCCACTATCAAAATCAAAAGCTTTCAAGTTTCAATGCACAGTCTTATGGGCTTTGGAGCTCCTAAACCCACTACCAAGTCCTAGGGCCTCCCTGTCGCTTTCAACCCTCTTTGTAATTGATACTTTTTCTAATCTCTTGCGTAAAAGAAATGCTCATTTTAGGTCAGCAAGTTCTTTTCTCCGAATTCACTCTTCAAAAAATAAAAAAATATATTTACTTAAATAACTTAAAATATAATGTTGAAAGAAATTGATGGTGGAACCCATTTGCATAGATATCAAACCAGACCGACCAGTCCAACTAATGAACAGGTGAGCCAAATCTTGGACCAGTTCGGTCTGAGGATATGGTTTGTTTGTGCAATTAACCTAGCAAGCATCGCCAGAACCGGCTAAAAATTGGCTTGAACCAAACAAGAACCGGTTCATATGCAAGTGCAGCAGACTATTAATTATTTAAATCACTGTCTCTTCCCGTGAGCAATCTCGACAATATGTGGTATGGGCATGAGACTTTTCATTGGGTGGGGTACTTAAAACTTCTAAGCCAGCCAGCAGACTTCACTAATACAAACAAATTAAGAAGATTGAATGGATTCACAGAACCCTAAAAAAATCACATCGATTCATAGAACCCTTAAAAAATCCGAGTTAGATTGATTCATTAAGACTGTAAGAAAACCATTTGATAAAAACAACATTTTGATGTGATCCCCTTTTAAAATATGAAAACTCGGGCAAACACAAGGAGAAAAGATGGAAATATGTGCAAATGCTAGCATATATCGGGGAACAGGGGGGGCTTAGCAAATCTGAAAGTAGTTAGATGCTAATAAGAGCAATTTTCATGTTCATGATCTGTGTGTAAAATAAAAGCCATAACCAGAACTTGAAAAATATTATGCATCATAACATAATCAACATTGAAGATAAGAGCAGAAAAAGTGATTAGTTTGGATGGGGGTAAAGGTCTCTCACAAAGTCGCAATGATCATTTTCCATATTAATATATGACGGGAAAATAACATTAAAGATCACCTATGCAAGCAGAGTCCGCTGACAGCACTATCAACAACTACAAGCAGTGAGGCAGATTTACAAAATAAACAGGGAAGCATATTCGAACAGAAGATAGACCAACCACAATGGACTTTTTATCTTCACACTTAAATCCATAAGGTATGTGTGATTCGAAGCAGTGCATCATTTTAATGACAGTATTAATATAAGAAATAATTCAAGTGTGTTTACTCCATTCATTTGGGTGAATCAGAGTAGCCATACTAGCAATTCTACAAGTGAACAGTGGAACCCTATGCATGAATGCTATACCAGCATCAAAACAGTTTTAGGTTGAACGTTCCAGAACTGCACAACAAAAGCTAAACCCAGCATTTAAACCAAAAGAAACCAACCAACAGCTAGTCATCTCTACCTGTATAATTTGAAAGCATCACCAGCCACTAGCTAATATCCCTTACAGCCCTAACCTTCCCTAATTCTATATCCCAATAAACTATAACTTCACCAAGTAAGCCTGGGCTCACACTTGGCTGCCTCCAAGATTTTCAAATCTCAAATTATTGTATTCAAGTAAAAACCAACCTTAGGAGACGCATGAATATCTTATAGGTAACGTTTGATTACTATAACTGAAAAGACAGAAAAAATTGAGACAAAGGGGACATATCTCCTTGTCCTTCTTGTTTTGATAGGATATAAATTTACTCCAAAACTAAACTAGAGATGGATCTATTTTGTCTCTGTCTCCATCCTTGCAACCAAACATGTTTCTATCTCTTATGCATTTGTCACTTCTATCCTAAAACACTAACCAAATGCAACCATATATTCTCTTAAAAGTAGGAACTAAAGTCACCTTCAAGGAAATATATGAGAAACCAAACTCTAGAAAAGCTACTTTACGAACACATTGTGCTTACAGCTTGGCATCTTCAATTGGCTAGATGACCCAAAACTACTTTGAATGCTCGTTTACTTATGTTTTCTCATATGAATCTCTTGTCTCCAACTATCGAAAATCCCATTTCCTTACCAACTTGAATTTTGGGTCAAATTGAACTTAGCCTCTAAAATTTATTTTTATTTATTTATTTGAGTACCTCAAACTAATTTTGATTAAAAAAAACAGACCCTTCTGCTAATTTTTCCTGAAGCTAATAGTCTACAAATACAACAAATATTTGGTAAAAAATCAGACCTTTCTGTTAATTTCGACAGTAAATAACAGTCTAGAAATACAGCTAGTGTAGTGAAAGCATGCAATTTGGAGGGGCATATTTTGTACCAAAAAATAATTATAAGTACTCAAATAAAAAAAAATATTAAAGTTTATACCCAAAGTTGAAGATAGTTTTGCATCATTTAGCCTATTCAATTTCAGTTTGGTTTTGCTTTCACTCGTAAATCAAAAGGTTTCTTACTTGATAAATTACCAGCTTATTATCCATTCAAATTAGTTACATATCATCAACAAATGACAACAACCATCAAAAGTATCAAACAGACATTCAAATCTCACAAAGATAAACCCTAACAATCACAAAATCCTATCACTAATCACCAAAATCCACTTTAATCATCAACAAATGACAATAAACATCAAAAGTATCAATTAGACATTCAAATTTCACAAAGATAAACCCTGACAAGTCACAAAATCTTATCACTGATCACCAAAATCCACTTTAATTATCACTGTAATTGCAAAATCAAGACATTCAATTTCTTTTCCAAGGAGAAAGAGAGAAAATTGCCTTACATCAATTATTATAACAGCTCAAACTCCAGATCGCACAAAAAAATCAAGCACAAGATAATGTAACAATCTCTACTTGGGTAGAGGAGGGCCGACGGGCGGGGCTCCGAGAAGGCTTTGCTGCTGGAGCTCGAGTTCGTTGAGCTGCTGCTCACGGTCCATCTCGATAATCAAAGGAACAGCGAGGATTAAGAAAGTGGTGCCAGCAATCCAGGCGGCCTTGCCTGTGCTTTTAAGGAGCTTTTTGGCGACGAAAACGGCGTCGCATGCTGCTTCCTTTCCTTTAGATACGATTTGAGAGTTGTTGATTTTAGCGAGGATGTTTGGTTCCTGCTTTGACGAGCCTCGTCCTCGCCTCTCGGGGAGTGAGATTCCGCCTCTTCGTGACTGCGAAGCCATGGTGGATGACTGATAGTGTAGGGGTTTTGGCTTCCTTTTAAGGGTTTTATTGAAGCGCTCGAGACCCTATTCTTTTCGGTCTAGCGAACGATCCGAAAGGATACCTGAATTATTACGTCATTGGATTAATATATTTATTTTCAAGTCAATTAAATCCATTGTTTTTATAAAAATAATAATTTCTTAAATTATTTTTTTTTATGGTGACATGCAGTTTGGTATGGTTAAACAGGCAGTTAAAAACTTGGTGTGGATAATCAAGTCATAAAAAAAACCTTGTTAAGTTAATTAACTTTTACTATATCAATGTATTTTCATATTAAATTTAAAAGTCATGTTGAATTAAGTTTTGAATTAATTTTTTTTTAATTAACCTATTGAATCAGGGTTTAATAATTATATTTTTAAATTCTTAATTTACCAAATTACTTTAATATCTCTCAAAGGTGATCGGGGGATAAAAAATAAGGAATTAATAGAGAATATTTAATATATGTTTGGTATTGTAGTATAAAATATTTTATATTTAAAAATATATTAAAATAATATTTTTTTTATTCTAATACAACTATCCAATCTTTTACATCTATTTCACTTTTTATGGGCCTACAAGCTCAAAACATTAATAATGTTTAATCATGGTATATTAGGTAGTATTGCATAGGGGAACCACACTAAATTGCGCCTATTTATTTTTTTTTCTAATAAAAAAATACTAATAAAACAAAAACATTAAAAAAAATTAATACATGAGTCATTGACTCAACTAGATTTAATAAGGTTGATTAATAATAATAAATAAACTGGCAAAAACACTAACACTAATAGTGTAAAAATTATCCAAAAAAATAACCTCAACATATTTAGCTAAGCTACAAAGCTTAATCACAAAACAACTCAATATTAAAGGGGAAAACAAAAAAAATAATTAAAAAAATACAAAAAAAAAATCATGTTAACTCGGATTAACTAGCTAAATTCATAATTATAGGCACATGGTTGAGATATCCACATAGGAAAAAAAAAAGACCTAAGACCATGTCATAGTAAATTAATCATTAAGGGGATGAAGTTGAAATAATTAAAAAAATAATATAAAAAAACAATAATTAACTTAAGTTGACTTTCAAATCCAATAATCATGATCACGAGCTCAAGACCAACTATATTAAAAGGAAATCTTTAAAAAATAGCAAGGTTATAAATCAATAAAATATTAATGGATAAAATTTATAAAAAAATATAATAAAAGAGAACTAAATTTGATATAAAAATAATTTAAAATTAAATATTGAATAGTGAAATTAAAAACAAAATTTAATCATGAAAAAAGATAAAAAATAAACTGGAAATAAAAGAAACCTTTTTAAGTTAATTAACTTTTACTATATCAATGTATTTTCATATTAAATTTAAAAGTCATGTTGAATTAAGTTTTGAATTAATTTTTTTTTAATTAACCTATTGAATCAGGGTATAATAATTATATTTTTAAATTCTTAATTTACCAAATTACTTTAATATCTCTCAAAAGGTGACCGGGGGATAAAAAAAAAAGGAGTTAATGGAGAATATTTAATATATGTTTGGTATTGTAGTATAAAATATTTTTAAAAATATTTTATATTTAAAAATATATTAAAATAATATTTTTTTTATATTAATATAACTATTCAAAAAAATTACCTAAACACATTTACAAAGCTCAATCACAAAACAACGGGATAATTAAAAAAAAAGGGCCCTACAAGCTCAAAACATTAATATTTAATCGTGGTATATGGGGTAGTACTGCATAGGGGAACCACACTAAATTGTGCCTGTTTATTTTTTTTTTCTAACAAAAAAAAATTAATAAAACAAAAAAATTAAAAAAAAATTAAAATAAACTGGCAAAAAAACCTGAAAAATATCCAAAAAAAATTACCTCGACACATTTAGCTAAATTACAAAGCTCAATCACAAAACAACTCAATATTAAAAGGGGGGAATAATTAAGAAAAAATAACAAAAAAATTTTTTTGTCAACTCGGATTAACTAGCTAACCTTGTAATCATAGACACATGATTGAGACAACCACATAAAAAAAAAAACCCAAAGACCATGTCATAGTAAATTAATCGTTAGGAGAATGAAATTGAAATAATTAAAAAAAAGACATAAAAAAACTATAGTCAACTTAAGTTGAATTTTAAATCCAATGATTATGATCATGAGCTTGAGACCAACAATATTAAAGGAAAATATTGAAAAAATAACAAAGCAAGGTTATAAATCAATAAAATATTAAGGAATAAAATTTATAAAAAATATAATAAAAGGGAGCTAAATTTGATATAAAAATAATTTGAAATTAAATATTGAAGGGTGAAATTAAAAACAAAATTTAATCATGAAAAGGGTAAAAAATAAACTGGAAATAAAAAAAAGGACTAAATTCGATATAAAAATAAAATGAAACCAACTAACAAATGACAAAATTGGAGAATTTTTTATAAAAAAATGATTAAAATGAAATAAATAAATGAATAAGGATCAAATTGGATGAAAAAAAATAAATAAAAAGACACATTCATTATTCGACAAGGAGAAAAGATGGAGAAGAAGAAAATATTTGAGCAGTGTTCATCCGCTACTATGGCAGCCACACGCGTAACATCACTGAAAAGAAGAAGATGAGTTATTTTCAATGTCGCTCGAAAGGTGACGTTTGGATATAGAATCACACCGCAAACGCCGACAACTTTTTTAATTAATATTAAAATTATGAAAAGAGCAAGTTGCCCTTGGTCCAACTTATTAACTACAAAAATAAATAACTTAAAAATACACAAATGCCTCTAGTTGTAAATTTTATTTTTTTGCTTCAAAGGATATTAAAGTCTTTATATTGTTACTTGAGAATGTACCAAATCGACCTAATCAACCCGTTGATTACAAAATAATCAGCATGAAAATACATATATCCTTGATTGCAAGTTTAACCTTTTTGCTTATAAGATATTAAAATCTTTATATTGTTCCTTGAAAAAATAAAAAGACCAAATTTATTATAAAAAAACTCAAACAATTATGAATTATCCCTAGTTGCAAGTTTTAATTTTTTTTTTGCTTTAAGAATACTTAACATCACTTATAAAAAATATAAAAAGATCAAATTAACTCCTGGCAACTGATAAACAAGTTTTGTTTTTAAAGGGAATAAGACAATATAATCTAAAAGGTAAAAATACCAAATTATTAAAAAATAATTGTATAAGGACTAGTATCTCATATGAAAAGATCAAATTATCCCAAGAACAAGTTCACCTATTTATTAAAAAAAAATGAAAGCCATGGAGAAAAAAACAATATGGAATATTATTGGTTGGTCGCAGTGGTTAATATAACTCGTAACTACTCCAACTCATGGCAGAAAAAGAGAATCAAGCTGATTCTTGCAAAGCCTTGTTTCGTCACGAACTTGAAAACACAACAAGTTTCTGCATCCAAAGGTTCAATCTCTCCTACATTATTCAAAGACATGGTTCTGCAGCAAACGTATAGGAGAGAATAACAAACTTGAATCCAAGAACCCCTGAGACTCCTAGCAGTCGTGTCTAGTCCTCTGGTGTCTTGTTTACATCGTTCCTGTCAATCTGTCATTCTTGAACTTCTTTCAAGATTGAACTTAGTTTTTCAACTGCATATTACTAAGATTTATATGGATTTGCTTGCGGATAATGACTGGATGATTGGAAAGAGAAACAAACGGAAGGATGAAAGATCCTTCACTTTGAAAAGTTGTAATTCTGGGCTGAAGAAGCAAGCTAAAATCAAGGTTATGGCAGATCAGGGTAAATCAGAGAGAGACACTCCCCTGAACATAAGAAAAGGCTTCAGGAGTTCATATACATCGTAAACAAATACGATTTTCAAGTTGCGTGTGTCTTGAAAAGATAAAAATATATGTTTGATTCTAATCATGTAAGATAAATTATTTTAAAAAAAAATTAATAAATTTATATCTTTTAAAAACATAAACATTAATATATTTTTGATCTTTAGATAGTAGCTCATAGCCAGCCGAGTCACAGAAAGTATTCGTCAGGATATAAAGTATGTTAGGTATCACGCAGTTACTTTTTAAAATGTATTTTTTACGTAAACAAGATAATTATTACAGGAAAAGTTATCTTGAAACAAACTTGTCTTCCATGAAATAAAAACTAAGGATTAACATTGAGGCAACACAATTCATCTGAAGACTCTAATAGCTTGAGCAAAGTTCAAACTGGAAATACACCGCCTCTATTGAAGATGATGTACCTCAGCCACATCGCCCTCTGCGCGGATCTGTTTTGTTCATCCTCTTCCCAAAGCTTCCAGTGCCTTTGCCCTGATTATAAAAGTACCCAAAGTTTCAGCCATTAATCAATTGTTCTCTTTTTAGCTAGCTTTGTAGAACTGGGTTTTGCTTGCTTATCATTGTTCTTAATGTCCGTGTTCTCTACTGGTCGCCCCTTCTGCGATCGGAGATGAAGACTCTTCTTCTATCTGCAGCCGCAAAAACCTTATTTCATTATCACTTTCGGGGAAAAAATGGATGGACTGTGTTTGGGCCTTGTAGTTTAGTAGTTTAGAAATGTTTCATTTTGCTTCCATAGGTTAAAACTTATTTCAAAAATTGAAGATGGTGCGGTCATGACAATTACTAAACTTGACATGGGAATTGTTTGTAATTGTAGTAGTGATTATGGTTTAAAGTATTTTTTATTTAAAATTATTTAAAAAAATTATTTTTGAGATTAACACATCAAAACGATGTAAAAATATAAAAAAATTAAATTAAATTTTGACCTATGGTCTATGACCTAACCCAAATTTTTAGTTAAGCGAGTTAATTTAGATTGATTAGGTCAATCTAAAATGTTTTGTTTAATTTAAAAAAAAAATTAAAATGATATTATTTTTAAAAATAAAAAATAATCAAATTAAGTTTTGACTATGTTGCGGATTGACTTGTCATATCAATCACATCAACTCTATCCAATTTAATTTGAACCTAGATTAAAATTAGGTTAATAATTATTAAGTTATCAGGTTAATTTAAAACAAGTTTAATAACACTAGTTAAATATTAATACGTAGGTACTCATAACTTTATGTCAAACAAATAAAAACGGATGCGCTACGGTTTAGCCCTGGTAGTTTATAAATGTTTTCATTTTGTTTCCATAGGTTAAATTTTTCTAATATTGACCTTTTGACTTTAAGAGCCCGTTTGGCTCTGCGGCTGCGGCTGCGTTTTATTTAAAACGCAGTTTGTAGCCGTTTGGTTAAGGAAAAAATCAATATACTGTTTCACTGAGGCCCATTTAATTTCTGTGTTAGAAACGCAATAAAAAAAAAAGCAGCGAATTCTTACTTTTTTTCACTGTTCATGTTAATTGCATTGTTCAATGAACAGTGCAATTAACATGAACAGTGTATAGTGTACACTGTTCATGTGAACAGTGCAAGAGCATTGCACTGTTCACTTGCCTACGTGAACCTCTTTTTTTTTTTTTTTAAGTAGTGTGTTAATTTTTTTAATATTTATTTAAAAAAAAAGTAGTTTTGAGTGAATTTTATACCAGATAATATTTTATCTAATTTTATTACATGCTAAAAATATTATGGAAACTGTAGTTTTTGCTGGATGTATTTCGTACGTAATGAAATTATAAATGGTTTCATGGAATAATAAAAAATATTTTATATAAAGTATGATTTATTTCATGATATACTAGCAATAGTTAAATCTACAATATTTAAATTAAAAATCATTAATATTAATATATATTTTTAAAATTATTTTATAACCTCAATTTCAAAAACATTATTAATCAAACACATTAAACTACTTTTTCTTCAACCTCAATTTTAACCACAGTTTTAACCAAACACCTATTTTTTCAAACCAACCTCAACTAAAAATACTTTTTATAAAACAACTTTTTTCAAACTACAACTACAACAGCTACCGCAATACCAAACACACTCTAAAAATTGAAGATGGTTGGTCATGGCGATTAAAACGTAGTTGAGTGATTGATCTGGGTTGATTACGTCAATTTAAAATGTATTTTTTTTAAAACAATTAAAGTTAAAATAATATTATTAAAAAAATAAAAAATAATCAAATTAAGTTTTGACCATGCGATTATCATATCAATTAAATTAGCTCCATCCAATTTAATTTAAAACTCAATCAAAATTAAATTAATAATCAAATCAAATTAACCTGTTAAGTTTAAAACAAGTTTAATAATAATAATTAAACATCGAGACATAGATAATTATAATTTTATGTTAAACAAATAACAACTGATTGAGTTTATACCGAGTGTTACAAGATTCATATAATAAGAATTAACCTGGACGTCGTTTATATGTCATAAATGTATAATTTTTATTTGAATTATATATTTTAACATCTTTTTTTTAATCATTAATTGATTTTATATATATAACAAAAAAATTTCATATTATTTTAAAGCTACATTAACTTGAACCATTATTCTATATATTATATTACAGCTACAATAATTATTTTATATTAATTTGAACCATTATTCTATATATATTACAATTATATATATTCAAGCTATAATGATTTTAATTGTGTGGTTAGTATTGTGATGCAAAATTCTTTTCAAATGAATTTTTTAATTAAAAATATATATTTTTTATATTTTTCATTAATATATTAAATTTATATAAAAAAAATATATATATAAATATTAATTTAATATTTTTTTAAAGTTAAAAGCGATGGAAAAGGTAACAATGCAAAAACAATCACCACTTTGTCGAAGCTGATGGATAGTTTAATCGGCCCATATTCCGGCCCATAAAGTGGGCCCACTTGGTAAGTCGGGACTTCCTTTCCTAGCAACGGCAAACAGGGAACCCTAACTCATGATGACGTGGCAAGTACCTCACAAAAAAGACCATGAAATCACACGGTCAAGATTACACCAATCCGCACTCAACAATCTAACGGCTCAAAGTTAGAGCATCACGGAAACTAGAATCGACAGCAACACACGTCACCCTACTTTCTCAACTGTATAAAACACTGACCGCTAGCAGCTCTCTCTGCTCTCTTGGCGTCCCAGGAGTTTAGTTACCCACCAAAACACGAAACTCAAAACACACAACACAAAACCCAAAGCTCTCTCAATAGAAGACAGAACGAGACGTCGTCTCTGCACCACCAGGTTCCTCCATTCGCTCTCTTGCCTCTTCCTCTCCATTTCCGCGTCCTCCTAAGGTCTTGCGTTACAAGTTCGTCAAATTAGGGTTTATCCATTGTTCTTATTGCTTATTAACTGCGAAGCTACTAGCGATCTACTTTTAGGTCTGTAACTGAATCGAACGGTGGTGTAGTTTTTGCAGTCTTATCTTCGAATGAACTGTTAGTTTAGCAATTAATTAATTGCTGTTTATGCTATCGTAATAATGATTATGGACTTGAATGCTTTGATTAAATCCTTGTGATTTTAAGGCCGAAACGAATTGACAATAGAATGTGTTTTGTTTGTATCACTGCAGACTGTATAAGCTGTAGAGTATGGGAGATAGTGAGACAGTAGTAACTGAACCGTCGGCAGTCATGGATTATCCGGCAGCTGGGTATGCGTCTACTGGCTACGCTGATTCTGGTTCAGTTGTTGTTCCTGGCCCTGGTGATTTTAATGTGGAGGGCACTGGAAATTTTGCTGCTTCTACTGTTGCAGCACAGGGAGGTCATACGGGAAATACGTATGGTGCGGACTCTAGTTCTGTTGTACCAGAGGCTCGTGTTGGAATGAACAGTAGTGCTGAAAACGCAGCTGCTGGTGGTTATGATTCGGCTGTGAATGGAAATGTTGGAACTGAAGCTGGAGTTGCTGTATCAGTTGAGAATGGAAATGCTGGAGAGGTTTTGGGTGGAGCTGCTGCTGAGCAGCATTTTGTGGATGGTTCTGGTATGGCTTCTCTGGCATGCTTGTTATCTGTATATGTGATGGTTGAGGTTGTAATATAGGCTTTTAAAGAATTTAGGTTGCACAACATGGTATGCTTGCTATGTAAGATCTTGTTGTGTTGATCTTGTTGTGTTGATCTTGCTATATGAAAATAGGAGGGGTTTATTGATTCATGGAAATTTACATGATTCTGAAAAAAATCAATTAGGTAGAATCTCCTTTGTTTTTCATTTCTTGAATAAGCTCACAAATTACTGGTAATTTTCCTCATAAGGTCATCCAATCTCAAGTAAAAGCAAGGTTTTTATGATTTCATGTGACACTTTATTGGTCCATGCGTCTTTTTACTCGCACTGAGACACTTAAGTATTATCTTTTCTTTTTCAAATGCTCTTAGGCATTTCAACTTTCTTTTCTTTTCAAGGCATCTTGGTGGTTTACATGATGGGTTTGTTCCCATGCATGAAACATCGTGGAACTTGGCTGGTCACAAATGCTTCAATCTAAAATTAAATGTGAACAATAAATTGGTTGTTGAGCACAGGAAGCTGTTCACTCATATCTGGTTGACAGGTAGATGTAACATAGAATCCTCAAAAAGTTTGTGTAATTTTATTTAGAGTTTATGACAAATTTAGGAGTCCTTAAATCCTTACTCCGATAATCAATGATGAATGATTTTCTTGAACTCATAATCTCGACTTCCTTACTCTCCCTTTAAGGGTTGACTGGAGTGTCTGTTTCCTTGTGAAGTAAATGTTTGTGATTGTTATTGTTTTTCTATTTCCTCTTCTCCCCTCCCCCCACAAATCTCTATGCAGACGATTCTGTTTAGCAGTTCTTAGGTGTTACCTAATCAATTTCCCCAATCTCTTTAGTGCCAGAAATGTCAGCTGAAGAGGACCACCTGTGGAGCATTGTGAAGGCTAATTCTTTGGATTTTGATGCATGGACTGCCTTAATAGATGAGACAGAGAAGGTGGCTGGGGTATGAACTTTCAGACATGTGATGAACTGCTGGTTCCTGTGCACATATTTTTACCTCTATCATGTTTTCTCATGAGAAATAAAGATATTTTGATTTTTCTGGAAAAATTGTGTTTGTTTGATCTTCCTTAAGTTGGATGAAAAGCAGTTGACCTTTAAGGCATCTTTTTAGTTAGATCCCAGCTGTCCTCAAATGACTGAGCTATCAATAACTCTGTAGGATTCTAGCATCTGACATTTGAATGATGGAGGAAAATGAATTACATGCTACATCATTTATCAATGGAAGCTAATTTCTATCCTTTCTGAACTTACTTATTCTTTGACGTGTATGTATCTGCAATCTGATTTCTTGTTCTAGTGGAGCTAACATGTTCACCTATAAACTATGCAGGACAGGATATTGAAAATTCGAAAAGTATATGATGCTTTTTTGGTGGAATTTCCTTTGTGTTATGGTTATTGGAAGAAGTATGCAGATCATGAAGCACGCCTTGGTTTTATGGACAAAGTTGTTGAGGTATATGAACGGGCTGTTCTTGGGGTCACATATTCGGTGGACATTTGGTTGCATTATTGCATGTTTGCCATATCCACATATGGAGATCCAGAGACTGTTAGAAGGTAATAGCTGTTCACATATTTGTTTTTTTATCTGCCCACATTAGAATCATGGTCATGCGGTTTCTTGTGTCACAAGGATTTGGTGATTTTTTTTGCTCTCTAACACTATTTCAGTATGCCTGCAACAGTGGCTTCTCACATAATGGCGAAAGGTTTGATGGCGATGCTTTAGAAATACAATTATTTTTTGTGCAAACCTTTTGATTTTAGGCTGCTCTATGGGTAGCTATTTGATTTTTAAGAATGTCAACTCTATTTTTTTGGTCTCATCATACCCCATCTCTCCTTCCTCCTTTCAAGGGCCCCGTCATAGTAATGTAGTTAGTTATGAATTATGGCTGTCTTAAACTGAGACTCTGTGGTGCATCAATATGCAAAATGCTGCTGGGAAGATCTCATCCAGTAAGGGCTAAGATGGCCTCATTCAGTGCTCCGTTTTCAGACATTGTGTGGTTTTATCAGGAAGGTAAATGCAGCATTTGGAAGTGTCATGCTGTTAAGAGTGAATTGTTCCTTCTCCTTCAGCATATTCCCGGGTCTCCGATTTATGAATATGTCTGCATTGGCTGTATTGCTGTCCATATTTATATCTTAACCACATGTTCACTTTTCCTTGGCTTCAGGCTTTTTGAGCGAGGATTAGCTTATGCTGGAACAGATTATATGTCTTATCCCCTCTGGGATAAGTACATTGAATACGAAGAGGTGCATGCAGAGTGGGGCCGTGTTGCCATGATATACACACGGATATTGGAGATTCCTAACAGAAAGCTGGATGATTATTTCAATAGGTAATATTCTGTTCCGGCATCTGCATTGTACTTGCTGGCCTCATTTATTGAGTTGTTGATTTGCATTATATAATTATCAGATCATTATATTTAACCACTTATGCTAATAACAACTTTTTCATGGTGAAGTATGTCTGTAGCTGGCATAGTCTTTTTGTATTTGTTTGAGCAGACAACTCTTTGTGTTGTTATGCATAACTTTTAGTCCAGGTGTCGTTTGTACTCTATATCTTGTGGTAATGACTGTGCAAGACACGGAATAGTCTTCTGATTAGGTTCAACTAGTTTGGGTGCTTAGTTTTGTTCTTTTTAGCTGCACACAATGAAAGTTTGTGTGCATTAGATTCGATGTTGTCCCATATTTTGAACTTGACAATTAGTGGGTTTGGTTGCAAACTAACTTTTGTAAGACATAATGGGTTCTTGTTTCTCTCTTTGTGAACTTCTTCTTGAATTGAGTGATGTCCCTAGACCTGTATTGTTAGCTGCATGAGCATTTTTTTGTGTTTCAAACAAAAAGGTCTTTCTCAAGAAAGCAAATTCATGCTGTTTTTTTCTTTAAATTATTGCTGCATTTTACTGGGAAAGCAGGTGGATGTCAACTCTTGGGGAGTTGCCATGACTTGTACTTACCTAGATGTACTCATGTCAGAAATATATGGATGCCTCAGGTTGACATGGATGCTCGGGTTGATCCTTCAAATATTAGAAACTCAACAAAAAAATGATATAGTTATATCTGGTTTGGATGTTATCCTACTCCTATATTTGAGTATGAGTAACTTGCCTTCTTGCTCTGTGTCCAAATTTGCACTTCCTTTGGTGTTTGAGGCCCTAGAAAAATGTTTGCTTGTATGCTTCTAGTAAAGTCCACGTTCCTGCATAGCATGTAGCATTTGTGGCACATTTATTATTTCAACTTTGCACTTTTTTATGGGCGGGCATGTGAAAGGTCTCTGGGAATGGCAGACTGCAATTCCTCTGCATTAAATATCAAAATTTTGCCAATTATGATATTATTGGATTTTTCGACTGTGGCTTACCAAAAAGTCTGCTGATTGGTTAGCTTTGATATAGAAGTGCTTTTTGTTAATATCTTCAGTTGCTCTACAAGGTTCTTGTCCGTTGCAGTGGTTGTTATGTGTTGCTAGATGCTGATAAATTTCAAATCCCTTGTTTTATATTTGTTGGCGATCTTCTATCATGGATTGTAATTATGCAATGCAAATAATCTGCTTTGTTTCTTAACATGGATTTCACCTTTGTGCTCTTTGACAAGGTTTTTTGGCTTGTAAAAAGAAAAATAAAAAATGAGAAGCGATGCTTAAATAAGAATGTTGAATGCAGATACACGACACAAGCATGACATCTTTTTTTTTGTTGTTGTGCAGCATGATATTTTTGTAGTTTTATATATATTCTTTTTGTTGGTTTTCAGATTTAAGGCTTTTGCTGCAAGCCGGCCTTTGTCAGAATTAAAGACTGCTGAGGAAGCTGCTGCTGTAGCACCTGTACTTTCGGAGGATAGAAGCCAAGCAGACGAGGGAGAGGTTCATCCTGATGCAGCTGAACAGCCTTCTAAACCTGTAAATGCTGGCTTAACAGAAGCAGAGGAGTTGGAGAAGTATATCGCCATTAGAGAGGAAATATACAAGAAAGCTAAAGAGTTCGATAATAAGATCTTTGACTTTGAAAATGCTATTAGGAGGCCCTACTTTCATGTGCGGCCCCTTAATGTTGCAGAGCTCGAAAACTGGCATAACTATCTGGATGATATAGAAAGAGAGGATGACTTTAATAAGGTATTTGGGTTTGTTTACTGTTGTTCATTGATCTTTTTGGTTTTTAGTTTTTAGCTGTACCTTGTTATACGTTGGCTTACAGTTAAATAATATCTGCTGCATCATATGCTTCATTGGCTAAACCATTGGATGAAGCAACATTTTTAACGGGAAATTGAACTGAGACTAAAGCATGGGCCTTCGATTTGGTTTCTATGAGGCTAAGTACTTCAAACCCTCGTTTGTCAGTGGACTAGGTTCCTGTATGTGATCAAATTTTATTATTCTTAAAATTCATATGTTATGCATGCAGGTATCTTCTTGCCTTCCTAACCATCTTCTGTCAGGCAAGGAGGGTCCCTCCTTTCGTATTTGAGGGGCCTTTTTGTTCCCCAATGGAGTATTTCTTATGCATAGCTCCTTTGTGCTTTGTGCATTTCCTTTTGTTAATAAGTTGATGGATTCAGTTGTACCTTCTAGACCGTGATGACATGTTTTCTTGAGTCAGGTGGTCAAGCTATATGAAAGATGTGTAATTGCATGTGCTAATTATACCGAGTATTGGATACGCTATGTCTTGTGCATGGAAGCCACTGGGAACATGGATCTTGCAAATAATGCTCTTGCTCGTGCAACTCAAGTATTTGTCAAGGTATGAAGTTTTTGAGACTTGTTCTTTCACTTTGTATTATCTGTTGTTTCTAGTTCAATTGAATGTCATGGTAAACTTTTGGTAATCACCACAAGGAGTTGATTCTGCTTTTATGTTTCTTGTACAAACCTGAATGTTGAACCATGCTATTTGTCTAATACATTGATCAAAACAAGCTTGCATGGCTGCATGTTAGCAGTGTTGTTTGCTTTGTCCCTTACATAACTTTGCCAACTTTCATAGTTATGCTTTTAACTTTATCAACTGAATATCTAACAGAGACAACCAGAGATTCACATTTTTGCTGCCCGTCTCAAAGAGCAAAATGGAGATGTATCTGGTGCTCGAGCTGCTTACCAAGTTGTACATGCTGAAATTGCACCTGGTCTTCTTGAAGCAATTATTAAGCATGCAAACATGGAGCATCGATTGGTAAGATAGTTTTAGCAAGTCTTAGGTCCTGTCAATTTTGATTGAGATGGCACATGTTCTGACTTAGCCATTTCTCCTACCCAGGGGAATCTTGAAGATGCCTTCTCCTTGTATGAACAGGCCATAGCCATTGAAAAGGGAAAAGAGCATTCACAAGTGTTGCCAGCATTGTATGCACAATATGCTCGATTCGTATATTTGGTAGGTCCATATTTGCTGTGCACATTGTGAGGCCTTTATCCTTTTTTTTTCTTAAAACTTCTGCTTCTAATGATTGTGTATAACTTCAGAAATGATTGCCTTACATGCCAGTTGTTCTCTTCTCTTTACCTATTATTCTAAATGCCTGATGTCTCGGGCCAGTATTTTGAAATTTTCATTCTCTACAATGCTTTCTTTCTAATGCAGGCATCAAACAATGTAGAGAAAGCCAGGGAGATTCTATTAGAAGGACTTGAGAATGCCCAATATTCAAAACCACTTCTCGAGGTTTGCTCTCTCTCTCTCTCTCTCTCTATATATATATATATATATATATATATAAGCCAGTGTTGTCAAGAGGTGCTCCAGGCGAGGTGAGGCCCTAGCACCTTTAGTAGCCTCAGGCGTTGGATTTCAATGAGGCGCTGCCTAGGTGAGCGTCTTGTGAGAGGGTGCAAGGCGCTAAGGCTAGCGCCTGCTTGAAGTTCTTCCTTTTCTGTTGGGTCTTTTTTTAAATGATTTATGTTTTGACCTATTTGTCTATTTTTTTTAATTTACCACAAGAAACAACTTGGGGGTATTTTTGTAAAAAACAAAGATTAGGGTAAAAAAAATATCATTAAAGTGGGAAACAAACAGACATTGAAGGACACTTAGAGAAACACCAACTACACTTTCTTTTTTCTACAGTGGGAGTTGAAGAACAACACTTCTGTACAGCTAATACTTTAATTTTTTTCTAAACAAGTGCAATATAGTTTGAAAGATAAGGATTTCGATTATAATCATGAAATGGAGGATATGGAGGATTCAAGTGAAGGAGAGGAAAGCATGGATCGAGATGGTTTTGAAGATTAATTAATAATAATGATGATATTTAATTTTGCTTTTTAATCTATTTGGCTACGTACTACTTTAAATTATCTTATTTTGTTTTAAGGGTGAAAATATAACTTTATATGACTATGTTATGGTATTTTATATTTGCTTTTTAATGTTATGGTATTTTATATTTTGTTTTGATTTTCTAGTGATCTAATCTTAATCGGGAAGATATATATTTTAGATTTATATAATATAATATACATATTTTAATTTATAGCATATCGCCTTGGTTAGCGCGCGCCTAGCGCTTTGGGCATTTTACAGGCTTGTTGCCTTTTAGCGCCTTTCACCTTTGACAACACTGATATAAGCATGAAAACACTAACTTTTTTCAGCTATAACTTCTACATTGATCTCCTGGCGCACTAACATGCTGTCTGTTGTTCCATTTATATGCAGGCTCTGATACATTTTGAGACATTTCTGCCACTTCCAAAGCGAATTGATTATCTTGATTCACTGGTAGATAAGTTCATTTTGCCCAGCTCAGACAGCGTCAATGCTGCTAGTGCTGCTGAGAGGGAAGAACTATCCTGCATTTTCTTGGAGGTAGTCTATATTTTTCTTTTCTGTTTTTATCTCTTCTGATACAAGAATTTAATCAGATGTTTTGCTTGCAGTTAGCCTTATTGTTAACAGTTATACGACTTTATGCTGCCATGTAGAATCTCACTCCATTGATATGAGTCCTAATGTGTTAGAAATTAGTGTTCCACTATTCTGTTGAAGAGGATGTTAAGTGGTTCTTTGTGGTATTGTGGTGTATGTTAAGGAGATATAAATAGACTCTGTAATCTAATTTGGTTTTCATTTTGTCAAACTACAGACTTCCTTCTGTTATATAATCTAGAATACTGTTCTATATTTATTATTTTATTGAAGCATACTCTAGTTCAGTTGCTGCACAATGAGTATACGTTGTCTTGATTTCAATTTTGCATATGTTTTGGCCAATGACTGTCCTTAAAAGATAATGAGTGTCAGAGCTGAGAATTCTGGTGTTGGAATGGGCTGAGCCTAGTTACATTTCTCATCACATCTCTTTTATGTTTTTGTTGGTTTTTGCTCCTTCAGTTTTTAGGTATATTTGGAGATGCTCAATCTATAAAGAAGGCTGCTGATCGGCATGCCAAGTTCTTCTTACCCCACAGGAGCAAGTCAGAGTTGAAAAAGCGCCACGCGGAGGATTACCTAGCTTCAGACAAGGCAAAAATGGCCAAACCTTACCCTGATGCAACTTCACCTGCACAGTCTCTGATGGGTGCATATGCAAGTGCACAGAACCAATGGACAGCTGGTTATGGTGTACAGCCTCAAGCTTGGCCACCGGCTACCCAAGTACAGACTCAACAGTGGGCTCCAGGCTATAACCAACAAGTAAGCTGCCTTTTCTCGATGGTTTTATTGAAGTTTTAACTCAAGGACACAGTAATTTGATAATGAACTCTCGTCTCCAATCATTTAAGAAAGTTTTTTGCAAGCAGTATTATAGTTTACCTCAAGAAAGTGATCTTTCAAATAATTTTCATGTAAATAGGCTGCATATGGCGCATATAGTGGTTATGGAGGCAGCTACCCGAATCCCCAAGCTCCTACATCAGTTGCACAAGGTGCAGCTTATGGTGGCTATCCTCCTACCTATCCTGCCCAGGTTTCCATTTAACTATGTTTTGAATTCATGTTATATTGTTGCATGTTCTTTTTCTTCACTTTTTTCTTACTCTTTTCGCCTTGTAATTCGTTTGTTGTTTCAATCAGTGATACTAGTGCTAGTAATTACTTGTTTTATTATTTGGGCATGGAAGGGATTAAGGTCCTGTCTTTCCTTGTCCCATCAAAATTCAAATAAGTTAAACAGTGGGTTGTTACATAATCCTATTAGGAGACACTTCATTACCATTGCTTTCGACCTCGCCTCCCTCCTGTTATTTGGCTACACAACTATAGGCATGATCGAGAGTTCATTTTTTATTGTTTACCCTGCTTGTCTACAGTAACTTCGATCTGGACTTTGAAGGTCATTTGCGTTATGTTGCTGCCTTTTCGGCATGGATTCACGTTCAACTTTAATAGTCCAGACAAATTGACATCGTCTACCTTCAAGTTTCTTTGCAAGTGTCATATCCTGTGTCATTGAACTTTGTTTACGTTCTCAACGGGCCTGGGTATACCTTTTTTCAGTAGCCTCTGTGTTGTACACTCGTCTATTGTTATCAGGGATACTGCTGGAATGGAAAAACTGCTTTTCAAACATCCTACTGTTTCTACTGCTGACAGTGTTTTTCTGATCTCAGCAGGCCTTCCCTCAACAAAGTTATGCACAACCCACAGCTGCGGCACCATTGACTCAGCCTCAGCAGCCCGCTGCTGCTCCACAACCTTACTACGGGACTTACTACTGATCTGGCAGGAACTTCCTGCGTGTAATTTATCTTTGCCGAATCTATTTGTAACTTGGGGTTTTTTCCCGGAACCACAGACAGCATGGTGTAAGCAAGAATGCACACAAGGGAGAGGAAGATGAGAGAGTAAACTTGTAGGTGCAATGGTAGCAGTTGTTCTTCAGTGAATGATTAAATCTTTTGCCATTCTTAGGCATTCTTTAGTAGATTCTGCTTCTTACGTTCTTGGTTCACACCACAAGTTCAGTTGATAGTGGCTGTGCTAGCAGTGCAAGAGTAACTGGAGTGATTTTAGTCGGCTCGGCCGTGCTCACTCCATCGTCAGGACATAGCACTGCTGTGCTCGAAATATCGATTGAAATCTCTCTGATTTGGTTCATATGATCCCGATTTTAAAATTTTCGAAACCTGTCTTGAAAAGCTATAAAGTTTGAAATTACACCAGATATTTTGTAAGAAATAAAATAAAATACTATGGCATGATAAATTGATAAGCTGGTCGTTCGAAGCTTGCAATTGTTTTCTAGCACAATTTAAATTAATATAATTAATCTATTTTAATAATAGCACATGGCGATCACGTGGTAATTAGGTTTTGATTTCAAATTTAGAGCATGTTTATTGAACTTTTTTTGCTTTAATCTTTGTTTTTTATATTTTCAGATTGATGATTAAATAAATTTTAAAAAATAAAAAAAATTATTTCAATGTATTTTTAAATAAAAAGTATTTTGAAAACAATGAATATTACAATATTTAAATCTTCACTTGAAAAAACCAAATAAAAATTTTAAGCGCAAAATCACCTACAGTTTACAATTATATTCTAACATGATGTAAATTAATTAAATTAACCTGTTATAATAAACAAGTTTACTTAAAATATAAGTCATGTTAATTAACAAATTTGTAAATTCAAATTTATTTCTCAACCATAGAAAAAAACCAAATAAAAATTGTAAGCACAAGAAACAGCAATAATCAATACAAAAATTGTAATGGATGTAAGAGTGTTTTTTAATTAAAAAATGCATTTCAACATTTTTTTTATTTTTTAATATAGTATTTTAAAACTATAAAAAAAATATATCTAAAAAATATTAATTTTAAAAAAGAATTTTTTAATTTGTTTTCTTAAAAAAAACTGAAAATTACTTTAGCGGTAAACGGGCACAAAAACCCAAACCAAAACACATGTACTCATCCTACACATAGGATGAACGGTCGCGACGGCTCAAAGTGTACATCTATGATTTCCTGCGGTCATCCCTATATCTCTCTCTCTCCACAGATCTATCTATCCAATCTAATCTTCTTGAATCAAAATCAGTAACATATCTATCTCAAAACCCTAATAAAATCCTCTCGCTCTCTCTCACTCACTTCTTCTCCTCACCAACATCAATCATAAACCCTGATTCGCTAAATATCACTCAGTATAAAAATGGCGAGTCCATATCCACCGCCGGTAACCGTAAAAGCAGTTCAGGTACGTACGTACTTACGGTTCCATATTTCTTCTTGTAAATATTTATGCTTATAAAACCCTATCTTCTCTTCATTTTGATGGATAGTTTCTTGGGTGTGGCTCGTTAGGTTGGTTCGTACTTTGTTGGGCAGTATTATCAGGTACTTCAACAGCATCCAGATCTCGTGCATCGATTCTATGCCGATGGCAGCACCATCATTCGTATCGATGCCCATTCTACCGATTCTGCTAACACAATGCTGGTACCTCTTCTCGTTTTTTGGTGATTTGAATTTTCATGGTCTTTTGTTTTTTTTGATGGACATGAGCTGTTCCTATAAAAAGCCCACACTTGTTTTTTTTTTGTTTGTAGAACCTGATTTGATTTGGGTAGATGTGCGTTTAGCTTTCCATGAAGGGTTTTCTTTACTGTTTATATTTAATAGTTGGTGCCTTAGTGGGTTCACTACTTCACTTGTATTACTCTACTGGGTGGCTGCTTTTTTTTTTTTTTTTTAGATTTTTCATCTTTTTTTGCTTTCAATGGATGCATACGCTGGCTTTTTTTGTCTATTTTTTTCGTTTTTATTCAGGGGTTGTCGGGCACGACCTTTTTTGAATTGTTTAGTGTTTCTGTTTTTTTATAGCAGAAATGTTGTGTATGTTGAATGGAAGTAAACACATGTATTATTGTGAATTTGTTGTTGAGGGTAAATGTTTTTTGTAGGATGACCAGTGTTGAAAATGAGCACGGGAATAATTATTTATTATGCTTGGAAATTTTTCTTACCAATTATGGTGCTGTCTTTCCTCCTATTGTAATTATTCATTGAATTGTTTTTGCTTTATTTCTCTCCAGCAAATTCATGCGCTTGTCATGTCTTTAAACTTTTCTGCTATTGAAATCAAGACTATCAATTCGCTCGAGTCGTGGAATGGAGGTGTTCTGGTTATGGTGTCTGGTTCTGTTAAGACCAAGGATTTTGTTAATAGAAGGAAATTTGTTCAGACCTTTTTCCTGGCTCCACAGGAGAAAGGTTACTTTGTTCTCAACGATATCTTTCACTTTGTTGATGATGGAGTTGTTTACCAACAAAATCTAGCACCCAGGCCATCTGAAAACATGTACATGCAACATCCAGTGGCTGTATCATCTGACGAGACTTTTGATGCGCAATTAGATTCTTCTCACTCTCCTCCAGAGCCTCCAGGTAACAGGATGATGATGAGTACAGTGAAGTATTAAATTTATATTGGTGTGGTGAATTAAAAATTTCCCTTTTTTCATTGTCTGCTTCTCCTTGGGCTTTGGTTTGAGCTGTGAAAGGGTGGGGGGAGTTTATAAGTTTGGATCTAATAGTTTAACTGAAAAAATAATCAGGATTGTATGTGTGTACACTTGTTTGTTAATTTTAAAGTCAATGAACTTTTAATCTCTCAGTTTGTAGTTTCTGAGGGTCATTTGATATTACAACATACTGCCTTGTATTATTTGGTCTAATCTGTGAGTTTTGGCAGTTTCTGACTATGTTTTGGAGGAAGAAGCTAGAGAATATGTGAACTCAGTTCGCATAGATGATGATCCAGTTGACAAGTACAGTCTCCCAGAGCAACAAGAGCAACAAGACTTTGAGACTGAAATTGTAGTAGATGAAACTCCTGTAGTGGAAACACCTGCTTCATTTCAAAGTGCTGTAAATGTTGGACAAGATTTTCCAACTGCTGCTCCAGAAGAACCCATGGAAGAGCCTCAAAAGAAAACTTACGCTTCAATAGTAGGCATCTATTCTTTGCTTGTGTTTGTTTCTTGTTTTGTTTTGCATGCACATCTGCATCTTTGTGGTTTTGGTTTTTAGCCATACAAGGCATATCTAAAATGATTTAGAAGTGGTTACTTTAAAATTTGAGTACAATCAATTCTGATGAAGGCCTCTTTGTTGATGCCTTCTTAATATACAAAGCTAGGCATAAAAGTTGTGAAAGATCAAGGTGATGATAGTATTTGCATAAAATATTACAGGAACATAGTTGTTTTTATTTTCATGTTTTCCCTGTGGTATCTCTTGCTGTTAACTTATTCTTGCTGGGACATGGAAAGTAACTTTTAATCTGTATTTTTTCTGATGGTGGACATGTGATAGCTACTAGTTTCCAAGGGGCCGTCTTCTTCATCAGTTGCCACCCAGCCACCTGTTAACAAGAGTGCCCCTACAACTTCTGATTGGAATCATATGCCAACAACCACTGCACTGCAGCCAGAATCTGTATCATATGCAACAGAAACTGGAGTTGAGGCTACAGAGGAAAGCTTTGGAGTAGACGAAGGTCAAGCATGTGATTCTATCTTAAAAGCTCATCCTTATAACATGACTTACTGTGCTCTGGTGATATTGTTCTCCCTTGTCTGGATTTTTCAGTGATCTTGCTTAATTTATGCATTCTACCATTTTTTACTTTTGGATGGAACTTTTGAATTTTGTAGCTAATTATACTCCGGATATGACTGGTGCCTTGGAAGGAGTTGATGAGCTCAATGCCAGCAAACACAATACCTTGATTTCTTGTTTAATTGCCACACAATCTTTATACATTTTGCAAGTTTTTGTGAGAAGTTTTCAACACGAACTATTTTGTTGGCAGCAGCACAACTGCCTGGGCAATTTTTCCTCACTGCACAGTGATTTTTGTAGCTGATCACTTTTTTCCCTTGAATGATATTTATATTTGCAGTGTTGCATTCTATATATTTGAAACCTGGGAGAACATATTCCTGTAGCAATTAACATAGTTGGAAAGCATCAAGTTGATTCTTGATCATCCTCCCATACAGGTGAACCAAAATCTGTCTATGTGAGAAACTTGCCCTCTGATGTTACTGCTGCAGAAATTGAGGAGGAGTTTAAACACTTCGGTAGAATCAAACCTGATGGTGTTTTCGTTAGGAATCGCAAGGTGAACCTTCTGTCTTCTCCTCTATATATTGGCATGTAACGTTCACAGTGGCTGAAATAGCAATTGATTCATGCAGGATGTTGTTGGTGTTTGCTATGCTTTTGTTGAGTTTGAAGATCTTCTAAGTGTTCAAAATGCAATCAAGGTTTGAATTTAATATCATTTAAGGATTGTTTTCTTTTTATCGTATTTGCTTGCCAATTTATCTCTATGCTTAATGTCAATGCATTCCCCTTTTTGATTGTTCGTAGCCTTCAGCATCTATAAGGATGAAATTTCTCAATCATTCGATTTAATTAATAGTTCTAGTTTTGTTCAAGTTTCATTTGATTTTCTTTAGTCCTTGTAAATATTTGGTAAGATGCTATGAATTGGTTTGTCATGTTCCTATGATTTGCTTTTGACGTGCAAAACATGGACTGACAGCCATGGGAAACCTTCTAAGATGAATTATAGAATGAAAATTAAATCCATGCGTGTTTGTATTTCGGAGAAATATAGACATGTTATTTGATAGTATTGCTTTTTTTTTTGTGATGCAAACAACAGGCACATTCATGTCTGGAGATTTCAACATTTTCTGATGCTGTATTTTTCTTACAGTATTTCTTCTGCTCAACTGTTTTTTTTTTTAATGCAGGCATCTCCAATACAGCTGGCTGGAAGGCCAGTCTACATTGAGGAGCGAAGACCCAGCACCAGTATTGCATCTCGAGGTGGAAGTATGTGCATTCATTCATTCCTTCTCTCTCTCTCTCTCTCTCTCTCTCTCTCTTATTTAGTTGTAATTGTTAAGTGGAGAAGTCTTTTTTGTATTGAGATCAAATCCATACAATAATAGGACAAAGGTAGGTATCTGATTGATGATTGTTTTTTTTAAGCAGTGGCAGTTTAAATAGAATTTGACGCCACAAATAAATGTTTATGTGGTGGTTGTGAAGTTATCCATTACAAGTGCGCGACAACCTCAATGGATAGGACATGGATTATTCCATGTTGCTTTTGGAAAGCAATATTACTGTCATAACATGCCATATCCTTGTGTTTTGTATCATGCTTAGGGCAGTCAATCAATGCTTTTGACCTTTGTGCTATTGTAGCCCTGTAAAAAAATTGCTTGATTTGTGCTCTGTGCAGGAGGAAGAGGGAGAGGTTACCAAACAGATGCACCAAGGGGGCGTTTTGGTGGCCGTAGTTTGGGAAGGGGAGGCAATCAAGATGGTGGTGACTACAACAGAGCAAGAGGCAATGGTTTCTATCAGCGTGCTTTCTGATAGGACGAAGGTTATCAGGGAATGAAGTGTGAAAAGGATGAACCACTCTGCCTGGACCTGGGTTTTTTGATCTGAAGGTTATACAGGTTTTTTGAGTTGTTGATTCCTGATTGAATATTTTCCTTTGATTGGTTTCAGGAAAGATATGTACTTTTTAAAGTGTGTCATTTCACGTGAAAGGAGTTTCAAGTGTATTCTGTGTTATTTGTTCTTGTTTATATAGATACGCTTCGAATCCCCTTGAATGGTTTTTATCACACAGTTCGAGTGGGAAAATTTTGATTCAAGCTCAATGTGGTGAATCGATGTGATCTGCTGATTTTATGGTTTAGAAGAGCAATTTTTCTTTTGAACGAACGTTTTTCTTTGTGGGATTGTTTGTCCTTCTGCTATATGCAGAGCCCCAATTAGCCCTCCTCCCAGCAGCCTAGCTGTGAGTGCTCATATACCTTTCAAGCACACACTAGTGTTTGTAAGCATGTTCATAACTTCATATGTTTGATAAAATTAAACCCATGTCCAACTGTAAGGTCTCTTCTATGGTTTAAGCGTAATAGTGTATGAAAATTGCATTAAGCCCTGAAAATAAAAATGAAACCACTGTAGCATTTGTTACTTTTCACTCTCTTACAAATTGGAATGGTGATATTTAAAAAAAATCGAAGTTTGGTCCTTGTATGCTTTTTTTTATGTACAATTGAGTGTTTTTTTTTAATTTTATTTTAAATTAGCATTCATAGCATTTTTTTAAGATATTTTTTTATTTGGAGGAGGGGTTGGATTAAAAGGTAGAGGATCAAAAAGAAATTTAGGGGTAAAATTGGTGGTAATTCTGAATTTTGTTTGGAAATTTTATTCTAGTTTTTTATTTTTTGTAGTTATTGGATGGTCAATTCCTTTGGTGGATCTAAATTTAATTTTAGTATAAAATATTATTTTATTTATATTTCCTAGTTTTTTAATTTTTGAGAGGTGATTTGAATTAAAAAAAAGAGTGTTGAAAAATGATTTTTTTTATTGAAAAAACTAAACCTGTTCAGGCCCAGGCATGTAAACCGGAAGCTTCACGCGCCTGGGCTATTTTCTTTCAATACCAATGCCCACACAGCTAAGCTTCTTTTGTTTTCAGTTTTTTAGTTTTTTGCTATTTTATGTTTTTTTTTTAAAAAATCAAAATTGAGAAAACAATTTATTCAATCGAATTGAGTGTATTAGCGGTCACAAATTTAAAGAGTTAATTTATAATATCCAGATTATTATTTGTTTTTTTTGTTTGCTTGATGCTTTTTCTATCCTTCAATTTAAAAGAAATATAATTTTTTTTTTTATTAATGATATTTTTTTTTATTTAACTCAAACTAAAAGAATATAATTTAGTTTTTTGTTATTAATGATTTTTTTTGCTATCTTAGCTTCATGTGTCTTTTACAATTTTTTTTTCACTTTTCAAAAAATATTTCATACAAAATGCATTTTATTCTCATATAATTAAGAATAATATGAAAATTTTATTTTACTAAATAAAAATAATATTCTAAGAAATATAGTTGCTAGTAAATAATTAATTTGTGATTGAATTTTTTTTTATAACTAAAAATACATTGCGCCTGCGTTTTCATTTTTTTTAAGCGCTCCGCGGTGTGGCGCTGAGTACAAAACTAGTGTCTACCAACTGCTGTCATTCACCACAGTTGACAGAGTGCTTGAATGTTGAGCAATTCTAGTATTGGAATCGAAGCCATTTATTGATAGACACGATGATCTTGATTATGATACAGTTTTTACATAGCTGGTGCTTTTCGCCATGGATTCTCTTCTCTTGTACCTTCCTCCTCTCTTTTCCATAACCACAACGCCTTCAGTTAACAGCTTGACCTCTGGCAAAAGCCACTGCTCCTTCATGGAAATGTGGTGGCTTAGCATCGAAATCTTTCGGCGGCACCTTACATTCGACATCATCATCATCATCCTCTGTTTCCCATAGGAAACTAGCATATGCTGCGTGAACATGGCTGTAAACAAAGATCGAGAATTTGTTAAGCTGAAGCGCCTTGATGATCATAATCTGATTCTAGGACATAATGTTGTGCTTTTCTTACCAATCTTCTGGAGAAGCTTGAACTCCACGCTCGAAGTAGCTCGAAGCTCTATCTTGGTCTTGATGCAATTCCCATACTAACTTTCCATATTGTGACAGTATTTCACCATCTTTAGGATCTGCTAAGATAGCTCTGGAGTAATACTCCTCGGCTCCCTGAAGGTCTCGCTTTGTCTGCGAAGTATTTGTGGTTTTAGCATCAGTTTTGAGCAAGTAACAATTAAAAAATTCCATGTGAGGGATGTGTTCTTAAGATCATCCGACAAAGAGAGAGACTGATCGATTGACGCCCAAGCTGATTTAAACTATACTCCTTACCATTGAACCAAATAAAAAGAAAGAATTAGACTTGAAGTAATGGAACAGGACTCACCTGATACAAAAATTGAGCATAGTTCCTCAGAAACAAAGGGTTGCCGGGATTTTCCTGCACCATCTTCTTATAATACTCCTCCGTGCCATGCATGTCTCCACCTCCTGAATCAAACTCATCACCACTACCACCTCCACTTCTGCCACCATAACCTCCACCACCACCATTTCCATTACTACCATAATCAATGCCAGGCCCTCTTGCAAGGTGCATCTCTTCACTAATCCACTCTCTTTTCCCTTCAAAATTGACGCTCCAAATCCTATCCATGACTCTCACCTCCTCAGTCAAAACCATGTTCTCCATCTTATTACTTAAACCAAAGTGGCCATTTTCCGCCGCCACATTCTCTTCTAATTCTGCTCTCTCTTCCTCATCTTGGACGTCACTCTGATCTTCATCTTCCTCATCCTCATCTTCATAGCGACCTCGCAAAGTACTATAAGAAAATGATGGTATAGTTTCTAACATCAAGCACTTTGATCTCCCGGAGACTTTCCTGGTTTGGTTCGGATTGTAGTGCTGTGCATCGTTGTTGTTAGAAGAATAGTCTAGTAGCCCTTGAAGGTTTCCCTCAGACTGAGCACGACGAAAGCCTTGATGGGAACGACCAGAGAATTCAGAAATGGAAGGAGAGATGGGAGAGGAGTTGCAGGAGATGGTGCTGAGACAGAAGCAACCAGTTTGGTGATATGGAAGTTTGTTTATGCTTTGGTGGTGAATTGGGCTGTGCTTGAATGTGGGGTTAATATCATGGTGGTGATTGCTGCTGCTGTTGTTAGGGCTGTCGGAGAAAGACGAGAGCAGGGATCCAAGAACTGGTGTTGAAGAGCTCCTTAGCAACATGGTTGCTTGTGACATGTAGCCCTTCAGCTGTTAAAACCAAGGGTAAGATTCCGTGAATAGATCAAGAAAAAAACAAAACTCACATGGAAGATAAGATTTCAAAGGCTCAGAACAAAAGCCAGAGGCCTAAGCTAGAAAGCTAGCCATGCTTAAATGTCCAACCCCCAGAAGACAAAACTCAATACAAACTGCTTTACAGTTGAGCAAATGCCCTGAAAGTAGTGTCCTATAGGGTGGGTATTGGCTTTACAAGCCATGGTGTCTATGGACACGGGACAAAGTTAAATCAAGCCAAACTACACCCTTGAGCAAGAGCATGACAAGCAAAATGAGAAAGCACTGTACCCTTTTGAGATGCAATCACGCAAAAGCGAAACAGTCCCTTGAGCTGGAACACCTCGTATGAGATTAGTCGAAGAGAAAGAAGCTAGCTAGTCCAGAAGGATGACAAAGACTAGATGAACAAAACCATCTAGAACTTCGTCAACAACCTGCATTTATAGCATAGTAAAGAGGGAGGGAGGAAAAGGTATTTGACATGATAGATTATTTATGCGGTGGAGAAATCTTTGATGCTGTGAGATGGGCTGGCATGGGAAAATATCAAGTCGTTTTCCTTGTACAAGTTGTTAAAGCAAGTCCATTCATTCTAGAGGGGCAGGACACATGGAAAGTTCTCGTCTTTGAACTTGAAAATTAGGAGGCGGATGCCTCTTTGGATGCCACCACCGTATTTGAAAAGTCTACATTGCTTTTTCTTGTATAGATCATTGCTTCGAACCGGGCGGGTGATTGACTCGGAGTCTAAACAGGTTTGAATTAAGAAAATAAGGTGAGAAACTGACCCGATTAAAAACTGGAATTGACTCTTGATCGGGTAAGAAACTCATTGATTGTTTTTTTAAATAAAATGATCAAAAACCATATATTAAGGTTTTTTTCTTAGAAAAAATATATTAACTTGTTTGATTCCTGATTCGAGTTGGGTTTTAACTTTAGACAAATTTGTTTTAAGTTTAATAAAAAAAATATTATAGATAGTTGAGCTATTGTCATTTTTATGATATATTAAATTATTTATTTTTAATTTACGGTAGTTTTACAAGTCTTTATTTTAAAAACTTTAGAACCTATTTTGAAAACTATAGTCTATTGATTGAAATAGATGAATTATTCATCCTAAAATTTTAAAAAACAATTATTAATAAATTATCAAATCAATTATTCAAGATTTACGAACTAGTAGTATTACTATTATAATAAATTTACATTTCAAATTTATTATTTAAAAATCATAAAAAATTTAATAATTTAAATTTATAATATGATAAAACTATTAGCAACCTACAACCTCATGTTAGCAACAATCACATGAGTCTATGGAGTGAGAAGGAATCCCACAAATTATGAAGTGATTATGGTGAATTATGGAGTGATAAGAATGATTATATTCACATATATATTAAAAAAATATGACTGGTGAGAAAGTGACCCGATTAAGAATTGGAATTGACTCTTGATCGGGTAAAAAACTCATTGATTTTATTTTTAAAATAAAATGATCAAAAACTATATTTTAAGGTTTTTTAAGAAGAAATATATTAACGCGCTTCATCCTTGCTCCGGGCTGAGTCTTAACCATAGGTAGATTAGTTTTAAGTTTAATAAAAGAAAAAAGACATGATTGATAGTTGAGATATTGTTATTTTTATCATATATTAAATTATTTATTTTTAATTTACAGATAATTTTATGAGTATTTATTTTTAAAAACTTTAAAACCTATTTTAAAAAGGTATATAGTCTCTTGATTGAAAATGATGAGTTATTCATCCTGAAATTAAAAAAAATTAATTATTTTTAAATTACTAAATCAATCATTCAAGATTTACGAACTAGTAGTATTACTAGTATAGTAAATTTACTTGACATCACGATGATTTCGAATTTATTATTTAAAAATGATAGAAAAATTAATAATTTAAATTTATAACATGATGAAACATGGCACGAAAGAACACGCCGCAGCTGTGTCATGTTTAATGTTTTTGAGTCTAGCTTGACACGTGTTCTTTACTAGCTATTGCTGTCTAATTTGGCTTGTTCTTTTGCTTCTAGCCGTCCACGTGGCGCTCACGGTTGGATTATTCCATGCAGAACGCGTGCGTTTTATCGTTTGTCTGGGTGTAGACAACTAGCAAGTTCATCTTTTGTCCGGTTACTGAATTTCTCTTGGTACATTGTCGTGTCCCATGCTCTCAAATTTGTGTTTGCTTCTCATTTCTTGATGGGTATAATTGCATTTGCTTAACGTTTTTTTTTTATATATAAAAAATAGATACTGAAAATAGAAAAACGCGTTAGAATTTAAAAGATATGAATAAAAATGGAATTCTAGAATATATATATATATATATATATATATATGTGTGTGTGTGTGTGTGTGTGTTCGTTTTATATGTTGCCGACGGGGCAGAAGTAGAATAGAAAAAAAAAATAAGAGAGAAAGAGAGAAAAATAAAAAAAATCATAAAAAAATTTAAAAAAAAATAAAAAAATAAAAAAATAACCTTGTAAACTTACAAAGTCTAACATATAAAACACTAATCTAAAAAAGAATCAACTGAAGGAATGAGGAATTGAGAGAGGGAAAAAAAATTAATTACTTTGTTTCTCAGTTGACATGAAATTGTTATTTTATCCCAGTTGAGGGCTTGTTACAATATAAATTCAGATTTAATTATAAATAAATTATATTTCACAAAATATCAAAGGATGTAACTTTAATAATGAGTTTATTTTCACTTTTATTTTAATTTTATGTGCTTTTAAATTTATTTTTTAATATTTTAAATAGTGTATTTAAATTAAAATTTTACAATTAACTTTAAAAATTCATGTATATAAGTTAATAATTAATCTTAAAAAAAATTATATATTTATTTTATAGTCCAGGAATGGAAAAATTCCTGGCTACACCCTTGTTGATATGTACAGAAGCATTTGATCAAGCCTGAGCCTGATTGCTGATGTTGCATTTCTCATTTGGATTGGAATATAACGAAAAAGAAAGAATTTTGAGAGTGGCTTCTCATGACTTTGCCTTGTCATCTTAACAGTGCTAATTTGTTAAGTTGGACTCTGTTGTTTTGTTTATAGTCTTCTATTTGTTGGCTAATGTCTTGAAGAAACGTTGTCCTTCATGCTTAATTTGTAGTTTGAAAGAACCTATCAATTGCTTTAATGGTGTGGTCTTTTGTGCAAAGATTTTTGTCAACTTGTCTCTAGAGGCAAAACAATGCTGCCAATCTCTATTTCCAACTCAATTAGAAGCCCTTGAGGGGTTTTGTTCTCGTTTTGAGCCAGAGGCTGCTAATTCACCAGCTCTTCTAAAGCCCCTAGACTATACATTAGTTTGGAGCACAGATGATGGAAGTGAGGAGAGGTATGGCGGATGTGGTTTCTTCAGGCTTCCTCAGCTTCCTGAGGATTATAAGCCCTTGGGGTTTCTAGTCACCACAGACAAACCAGGTTTGGATGAAGTGCGATGTGTTCGAGCTGAGCTGGCAGATGAATGTTAACCTCATCGCCTACCGCTTGAATCATACTCTGAATTTTTTAGGTATAACTGTTCGAGTTTGGAGTACAAGGCCCAGCCAACGAGGAATGCGAGGGAAAGGTGTTTCAGCTGGAACATTTTTCTGCGGCTACTGGGCCTCTCAAGAGGAGATGAACATTGCTTGCTTGAAGAATTTTGATCTGATCATCAACTACATGCCATGCCAAACCTTGAGCAAATCCATGCACTCATCAAGCACTACGGCCACGGGCCTTCGGTTTTCTTTCATCCTGATGAAGTCTATTTGCCATCTTCTGTGTCACGGTTTTTCAAAAATGGAGCACTCTTGTACAGAGCTGGGGATTTGTCCGGCGAACCCATAGATGCTGGGGGCACTAATTTTCCAGGCGGGGGGGAAAATGATGGGCATTTTGGAGAGACTTGCCTTCCAATGACAGAAGACATATTGTCAAACAGGGCAACTTGGAACGTGCTAAACTTTACGTCCATGCGAAGCCTTGCTCTAGTTGGGACTTTCACTGATCTTGCAATGTGGGTTTTCTATCCCTTCAATGGACCAATTGAATATTGCTCTAGGCAGAATTGGGCAGCATGTAGGCGATGGGGAGCATTTCACTCCCGCGTATGCAACTTTACTGGACAGCTATGGAACAGTGGCGGTGAAAGTGTTGAAGCTTATGATTTGGAGTACATAGCGGGGAACAGAGCTACTGTTTACTCGTCAAAAAGTGGACATGCTAGCTTCCCTCATTCCGGGTGTTACATTCAGGGTTCCCCTAAACTTCGGACAGGAATAAGGAATGATGCAGCACGTAGTAGTTTATACGTGGATTCAAGCATCCATTATGAAAATATTGCAGCAGAGTATCTTCAAGAACTGAGCTAGATAAGATTATTAATCATTTGCCTGAGAGGATAGATATTCAGTGAGAACATATTTGATAAGTTACCAGTGGAGCTCTATGGAGAAGAAGGTCCTACTGGGCCGAAGGAGAAGAACGACTGGGTGGGAGATGGAAGAGGCTAGCTGTCCTCCTCCTTATTGCAGACTCTACCTCATTGGCTCTCATTACTCTCTGTCCTATTTTACACTGCTATAGAATGATTGACCTTCAAGAGGTATCCCTTTGTGTGTTTATATCTCATTGTTGTATAGATTTATAATCGAGTTAGAGTATGGTTCCTCATCAAGCAAAATTTTTCTGGGACACAGAAATCTGGCTGACATATATCCTGTGTGCAGGTGCAGCAGCTCTTCCACATGCATCTGCCCTGTATGTTGCTGTTTTTTCTGTAATTGATTCAAATGGCCAGGTATAGGATCATGAAGGCTTGTGATTTGTGAATGTAATAGATGCATCATTACCTGGATTCTTCGTGTAGCTTCACTTTTTTTTTTTTATCCTCAAATTTTTTTAATAATTTTCTGGTTAACTAAGTTGATTGAATTATATTAGAGTAACTTTTATGTGATTTAAATTTAAATTTGGGTTAGTTAGAAAGTCGGTTCAAGAGATTTTTTTCTATTAATTTTATTTTTTTAATTTTATCATCATATTTTTTTTATAGGGTGGTCGGGTTATCTTTATATTGGTTAAGTTGACTAGATCATGTTAAAACAACCCTTACATAATTTAATTTTAAACATAAATTTAATTTTAAATCTAAATTGAATAAAAAGATAAATTAAAAGGTTACAAATTGATCTATTAAACTACGGTTAATAATAATATCAGATAATTTTATATAATTTTACATTAAAAAAAATCAAATAATTTTTTATATCAATTAATATCTTTAGCGTTCATGAGTTTTTAATTAAAAGCTTTTTAATATTCATGTTTTGTTCGAGTTCTAATTTTTTTTTAATGAAAAATGACATCATTATTATATCATGATATAGAGAATTTAACCGTTTATGTTAAGTGATTCTGAAAGAAATTAAATTAAAAAAGCTTTTTTAAAAAATAGTTTAGGTGCAAACTGACACTACCCTGCAAGCTTGAGGGTCTATTTAATGCTTGCCCTTCTCTCTTTCTATATGCGTTCCAATCCAGTCCATGAAAAGCTAAAGCTCTGAGTTCGCTGCAGTCTCTCGGTAAAACGGTGTGAATGGCGGCTTAGACAAATCGGTGCAGCTAATCCACTAGCTCTAACCCCAAACAGCACTTGTGCAAATCCTAACAGTGACAGACAGACAGATGTTGGCAAGAAGATTTATTTCTTTGTTCAAGAACTCCCCAAGTTCCCAAACTTCAAGGTAACCGACGCTTCTCTTCTACCAAACCAAGAATCCACCTTTTAAATTTTAATTTAATTCAATTTAATTTTGCATAATTAGTGGAGGGAAGTACTTGGATGAAGGAAAGAGCAACAAGTCTTTTGGTCGAAAGGCAGTTACTTTTGTGTTGGTTACGGTTACAGGTGGTGTGGCCTTGAGTGCTCTTGATGATCTTGCTATTTATCATGGCTGTAGCAGGTAATTTACATTTTTTACTGCGTTGATCAGAAAAAGTTGATTTCTTTTTTCTTTTTTTGTTGTGGGATTTGGGGAATTGATGCCTTGATGGGGTTGCTTTTGTTAGATGAAGATAATGTTTGTTTGAACTAAGAAATTAGAATGGTCCTTAAAATTGGTTCAAATGGAGAAGTAAGATGTTTTGACCCCCTCTATTGGCAGTTTTTACTTGAATATGATTATCAAGGAGGATTTTGTAGATTTAATGTTTCTTTATTGGTTGCACCTTCGTTAGGCATGATATCCATTTAGGGATCGTCTGTGAATGCAAGCAAATCGGTTTGTCTCTTCTTAGTTTCTTGGACAGAATGAATAGATATGTAAAGGTTGCAATGTTAGGGACCGGTGAATCTTGTGATTTTCAAGCTATTTTGCTTCAATTGTTAAAGATTGAATAGATACGTAAAGATTGCACCTTCTTTAGGCATTATCCATTTAGAGATTGCCTGTGAAAGCAGGCATGTTGATTTGTCTCTTCTTAGTTTCATGGATGGATTGTGTGTGTGTGTGTGTGTGTGTGTGTATAAGGTTGCGATTTTGAGCACTGGTGCATCAAGCGTTTCTTTTGCTTCATTTGTCAAGCAGATAACCTGCAACATTTATTTCTGGTTTTATGCATTCCTAGAGCTTAAGAAAGAAACCTTTTTATCATGATTGAAACCCAAAGTTGCTTTAATGTATAAGTCAACACCACAGCCATGCTGAGATCACCAATGCCACCACAAACACACCACTGCTGGCTTTACTGCCCCCTCAACTAGCACAAGAGTACTGTTACCTGTATCAACATCTCTTGTATCACAAACATGTTAATGATGCGTCAGTACTGGACTGTGTTGATTATTTAAAATCAAGAAACAGCCAGCAATCTAATTGATAGAGAATTTCACTAATCATATTTAGCGTGATTGAAGGAAAAGGGCAGTTAGAGGAGGGTGGGTTTTTATGTGGATGGTGAGGGTTCGAGGGTTGGGTTGGAAGGAGGATGCTTGGGGAGGTTGTCATAGAATTGTCCAATCAACTTCGGAAATTCAAACTTTTCCTGCAGTATTTGATTGCTGCTTGGTCAATTGTTGCCTTGTGTGATTTCTCATTCTGGTAACATTTTTTTAGTTCACTATTAAATTTTCAGCAAGGCCATGGAGAAAGCCAGTAATAGTCAAGCAATCAAAGATGCTATTGGGGAGCCGATTGTCAAAGGTCCATGGTACAATGCATCTCTTGCTGTAGCTCACAAGAGGCAGTCTGTGTCTTGCACATTTCCTGTGTCTGGACCACATGGCAATGGAGTATTCCAATTGAAGGCAGTTCGTAATGGAGGTTTGTGCATTAGTGATCTACTATTTTTCCTTTTACAGTCTTTGTGTTTGATTTGTACTTTGAGCTTTTCATACCTGCCAAGCTTATCCTACAATGCTCAAAGACTTGACCTGCATATATGCAACCCTTGCTCAGATATGTACATCATTGCTAGTTTTTCGCTGCTAATCCTTTAGAACTCTCTGCACTGATCCCAAATGTAAATTCTGTCGAGGGGCTCTTCTGCTACCACCGTGTGCGAGTGCATACCTTAGGATGGACTGTCCATCACCTCCTCCCATGCTCATACTGGGGCTAGCTGCCAAGACTACAGGCTGTCAGCTGTTATATTTCATTGAAATAAGAAAAAAGTTACATGCCCCTTTGTTGTTGGAGTCTCCACACACACATCTGGGGCTGCCTATGTATTTGGTATTTGTAGCTTATACCTTCTATTTCTAAGCTAACAGGCAAATAACTTTTTTTCTCTATCAGATGACAGTTGGTTTTCATTTTTCCTTCCTCGGGACTGGGAAATCCTGATAATGGAAGCTCTCCTTCATATCCCTTCTAATGAAGAAAGGCAGCAAACCATGCGGATTAGTCTCTCAGACAGCTTCTCATCTCCAGCTTGTAACACATGCACTGAATGCCCGCAGCAGGAATCCCAAAATCCAGAGAAGAATTGAGAAGTTGAATCCTATACAAGTCCCTGTTCTTTCTTAAATCGCATCAAATGAATGAAGCTAGATCTCATGTGCTCATAAGAATTTACGCTGACTGTCCTAAAATTTTGTAATTTTTTAGGGCAAAACGTTAGTAAATTGTAGTTATGGGGTTAAGTTATTGAATTTAATTTATTCTAGTTTGTAGTTGGTGGAATTTGCATATTATTTTGATGTATTTTTAATTAAAAAATATTTTAAAAAAACATTACCGTACCTTTAATCTTGATACAAGTGTGTATAGGATAGTCTACCTAATTTTTCACTTTTGTTGGTAAAAAAATCCTTTAATCAAAATTGGGTAGTTGCAAGACTTGGCATAGCCAAATGGCTCTAGATTTTTTTAAAAAAATGATGTCATTTAAGGGTTTTAAAAAAAAATTGAGTTAATTTGGGTTAATTAACCTGATTTATGAATCTAATTATATTTTTAATTAGTAATTATATTTTTGTAAAAGTATTTTTTAATTTAAAATATATTAAAATGATTTGGTTATTTGAATTCTTTTAATTTATTATTTGGTTATTTTTCTAAACTTTCTCTAATATTTAATACCCTTCCTAGTTCAATTTCCTTTCTTTATATACAAAACAATCCTTCGAATCATTATTTATTTTTATTAGAATAAAATTCTCATGATATTTTATTTATCTATTATTTATTATTTTTATAAAATATTTTTGGGGCTATTAATATCAAAATAATCTAAAATAATAAAAAAATATTTTTAAACAACAAAAAATTGAACTTAAACAAATTTCTATTTGGCCGCACTGAGGGCTTACTTTGAGTAATGTTAATATTAAGAATATATATATATATATATATATATATCCAACTATCCATTTGTGTTTTTAAGCTCTTTTTTTATAATATTTTCTTAATATTAAACATGACTCAAACTAAGCCCTCAGTGCGGCCCAAACAGAAATTATATATATTCACAATTAATTATGAAGAATAAAATTTAAAACATAAGTATCCGACTCATAAAAACATCTTATTAATAATTATGTTTGTTCATATACATGCATCAATAATAGAGTTTGAATTTTGCTAATACATAATTAAATAAGTTTACAATTCATCTCAAAATAATAAATATTATTATTTATAGTCTATAATAATAAAATATTAATAAAATAAGATAAGCAAAAGACTACTAGTGCAAATAAGAAGGCTATGCAAAAAAAACATAATTATTATGAAAATACAACAATTATAACAATGTTTAATCTTATAAATTATTAGTTATACATCCTTGTTTTATTTCTATTTAATTATTATTATTTATTTAATACAATTATATTATTACAACTTCTTTGATATCCAGTCCACGTCATTTCTCTTGGAAATCTACAATCTCCTAATGTTGTATTTATACTATTATTTTTCTCAATTCCTAAATTTAGTTAATGCAAATCCCCTTTTGTATTTTTCTCCATCCTTGAAACCTTGTCTATGCTAGTAATCTTACCAACATTATTAGTCTTTCTTATCTGGGATCTACTAATCAAAACTAAAAATTTATGCCGATATCAATATGTTCTATTGATATCATTAGTTGTCTTGATTCAGAATAACTAATCAACCACTTTCCGAGCATCTTAAGTCTATTATTTGAAAATGATGATGTCAAGAAAACCCCTAGATATAATTAGCCTCTCTTTAAAAGCAACTAATCAAGTTTTAATAAAAATATCGATATCAATATAATTCATTGATATCATTAGCTATCCAAATACCTAGAATAGCTAATCAGGTTTTTTTAAAATGCTTTAATTGTATCCTTCCTAATGTCAATGCCAAGATTCCCTTGACATCATTAGCTCCCGTTCAGGAGTAGCTAATCAAATATTCCTTTCATGTATTTTCTTTTTTTTCCATCATTTATTTATTTACTTACTTACACAATAATATTAGAACAAATAAATAAATTTCACGATAACAACATTACCATCACATAACAATGTTATAAGTATTGGACACCTATCTGCTGTGTTAGAAGCTCCTTCGGTTTGGGTTAGTGACATAGGTGCCAAGATATCCCATGCGAGTCAATTTTCTCATTAATAAGCAATACTCTTAATAGACTCGATAATAAAAATAATCACTATTATATTTAACTTTTTATTTTCAATGTTCTATTTTGATTTCTAATGGAATAACATATAACTTCATCATTTAAATTTCTTACTAATAATCTAAATGATTAATTACACATAACCATTTCATCGTACTTTTATTTTTATTTTTTCTTGTATATTTATATTTTAATTACACCATATATCATATATTGATAAAATCCTCTTATTAACTTAAAACATGACTAATTTGACTTTCCCTTCATCATTGTCGGCCAACCCTAAAGAAGAAAACATGAACCTGTTGATTTCTACATTTTTTTTCTTGTTTAGGAACCATTTTCTTTATTCTTTTGTCTAATAATTTCTTCAATTATACTAAATTTTTTATTTATTTAACTCATCATCATGAGGTGAAATTACATCAAATACTCAAAAATCATTATTCATAAGATAATTACAACACAAACGGAACACAAATGGATTCGTTGGATTATATATATATATATATATATAAATTAGAGTAATGTTAAATATTAAAAAAATATAAAAAAAGAAAAAGCTTAAAAACACAAATGGATTGTTGGATTATATATATATATATATATATATATATATAAATAAAGTGAAACACATGGGCAAAAAATAAATAGTGACTTAGCAAACATGATTACAATTACTAAATTTATTAATATTAAATTCAAATTTTACGTAACATATGTTTAAACATGACTTAATATTAATGATTTTCAAGAACACATGTAATTTAATAGAATTAATAAGCCTCCAATCACTCGGACACGTGTATATATATAAAAAGATATCAAACCCAACTTGGCTAATAACCCACTCAAAGATCTAGTTCTTAAATTACATGGATTAGTTAGGATCAATGCAAAATAATGTTATTTCATATATTTTAAGAAAAAAATTAAAAAAAATCAAATTAAATTTGGACCGGTTCACAAATTGATTTGATCAGTCAACTAGATTTGACCAAATTAATTTTTTATTTTTTTAAAAAAATTTAATCGGAGTTAAATCTAGATTTATGATTGTTAAATTAACCTGTTGGGATAGATCAGGCGAGTTTAAAAAAAGTTAGGCATATAATTAAATTGCATTACGGAAAAGGAAATACGAGACTTGTGTCTGCCTGGTGGACGACATAAACTAAATGGGGTCGTTGTTTTTAAGAGGAAAAAATTGTAAAGAAAGGGTCGTCGTGGCACACGGGAAAGGTGTTAGTGCTCATTACCAGAAGCAAAGCAAGCCACCATTTCTCTTTTCGGACTCCAGAGCCTTTTATTAACCACGGACCTCAAAGCTTGCTCATTTCTATTTACTATTTTTTTTTTTTTTTAGAAGCATTGATCTTGTTGATTCGAGGTGTTCTTAGAATATTTCACGTGAGAATTAAGTCTTTTTTATACTTCTGCGTGATATGTTTTTTTATATTGGCTTTAAAATTTGAATTAAAAAAATAAAATTTAGTTTTTTAATTATTATTTTAAAACTCAGTCGAGTTTAATATGATTAATCAGAGACTCATTTAAATCAGATTTTTTTAAAAAATTAATTTTTATATTCATCTGACCATGACTTGATAAATTAACCATCTAAGCTGAAACCCAAAAACCCAACCTAATCTTTGTATTTTTTTTATATATATTTGTTTCATGGTATGCATGCTTTGAGGCTTGGCGTAAATGAGATTTCTCCAAAGCACCACTTCTGTGTTGTTGGTCACAAACCTGAGATTCGGGTTGTGACAAACCCACTGCATGATTGACCTGATCAAGTTAAAACCAATGGTTTAGAAAGAAAAAAAAAACTGAACTAATGTAGTTTTGAATAAAATTAAAAGATTTAGGTTAATATAATAATACATGATTTAGTGAGTGTTTGATAGCGCAATAGCTTATACTTCGGGATGCATTTTAAAAGTATGTTTCACTTGAATAAATATTAAATTAATATTTTTTAATTTCTTTTGACATTATTAATATGTTAATTTTAAAAATAAAAAATTATTTTAGTATATTTTTATGTGGAAAATATTTTTAAAAAGCACTCAATATTAACAAACAGACATTAAGATGATGTAATAGCCTATTTGTTTTTGTATTTCAGAAGTTTTTTGAAAAAAAACTTTTTTATTTTTCTCTTTACTTTAAATTTTTATATTATTTTGATGTGTTATTATTAAAAATAAATTTTAAAAATAAAAAAATATTATTATAATATATATTCATATAAAAAAATACTTTAAAGGCTTTAATAATCTATCCTAGACCAGGCCCGAGACGAGATGACAAGTGGCGGTCTTTTGTGGTGAAAGCTTTGTTGATGGGTCGCCATAGGGACGGTCTTAGGTGGTCACAGAATGATCGTTCGATTTGATTAAATTTGATTTGATCATGAATGAGGGCGGGCCCCGCGTGGTCCTATCTCTTACTTGTTGTTGAGCGGTGGGATGTTTGGTCCCACCCTTGTCGGCTTGTCGTTTGGAGGAGCATCACCAATGGGTCCCGCTTCTCAACCCACGATATTAAAGCTCTTGATAGTAGACGCGTTCCACAATTTATCGTGATATGAGTGATAACAACACTTTTGGGCTTCATGGGCCGGAAGGACTTTATATATATATATATTATTAAAAAAAATAAAAAATAAAAAATTAAATTGACTTGATAATTTGTTTAAAATCTAGTTATTAACCCACTAAATTTTTTTAATTAATCTAAGTTAATTCAATTTTTTATTATTTATAACTCGAAGATTGTCGGGTATCAAATTTCAAAACTATGGTTAGTATCTGGCCACTTAAGGAATTATATTATTATTATTATTATTATTATTATTATTAGTGGTGTATTGGGAATAACAGATAGATGGCAATAAGCCTACAAGAACGAAAAAATAAAGAAGGAATAAAGGGATTGCAGCATGAAAACCAGGTGTTGGTATAAGATGATAAGACATGGAAGAATAGTGTTTAAGGATTGTTTTACACGGTTTTTCTGCTTTTAGGTTTTTTTCAATAATATTTTTTGTTTTGAAAAATATTAAATTAATTTTTTAAATATTTTTTATGATTTTGACGATGTTAAAAAAAGATTTATGAAATAAAAAAAAGGGTATGAGGATGTGAAACATTCCCTGGTGCTGCTAGGTGTGTGTGACGAAGGCCGAACAAACAATCATCAAGAACAATGGGAATGGGGTTGCCTTGCCTCTAAGGCTCTGGAAACTTTCCTAAGAACATCATTTATTGCACTGCTGTGTTTTGTTTTTATCAGGACAGTCGACAGAAATGACCAAGTCTGTTTTTCTAGACGATTCCCTTTTCCTCCTGGGTTTTCAAATATTTCATCATATATAGCTGTTATCTTTATGTGTGACCGACCGACCACGTTGATTCAATGATCTACAATAGTTTTTCTTTTTTTTTCTTTCAATTTGAATATTAATTTGATAAGTTAATTTACGATTCAATTGATCCTCAAAAAATCTTGGGTCGACCCTTTGTACCGTGACTTGAGCCTTTTCCTGTCGACCCCGCTCGGGTTTTAAAACAACGGGAAAGTGGAGGAATTTTCGAGGGGCAAGAAGGTAGAGGGAGGCCTAAAAGCAGACAGGGAGGACCCACAATCATCATCAAGCTCTCCTTCCTCGTCCACCCCACCAAACTAAACTAAAAAAATGTTACCTTTCCCCTTTGCTACTCTTTCCAAGCCAAGCCAAACCAAACCAAACCAAATATCAATATCAAGCCTTCAATTTTGTTGTTTCTCCTCTCATATATTTACGATTTCTTTGCTTCTAAATTAACCCTTTCGTGAACCTCTTCTTTCCCTTTCTTTTCTTTGATGCAAGGTGGTTTTCTTGGTGGAGGAAGTGGTGGGTCGGTGTGTATGTCGACGGTGTCAATGGAGGATAACGTGTTGATGTCATCTGAGGACTCGTCAAGCCCGGATGAGGGTGAACTTGAACTGGGTCTTGGTTTGAGTCTTGGTGGTGCTTCTGGTTTTAAGGATTTTGGTCAGCGTAGCAGTCAACAATATGCAAGGATTTTGACTGCTAAGGATTTGCCTTCCAAGGTTTCTTCTTCTTCTTGTTGTTCTTCAACGACTTCGTCTTCTTCTTCTACCTTGAGTAGAGCTAATGCTACTGCTGGGACTAAGAGGGCTGCTGATTCTGTTTCTGCTTCTAATGGTGCTGCCAGGTAGCAATCAACACCCTAATAATCTTTATATATATATATATATATATATATATATATTTAGATATTTTGTTGTCAAGTATTTACCTTTTTTTTTATTTTCTCTGGTCTTGGTATTGTTGACTTGACTGATTTTGATGTTGAATTTTGCTTTGTTATGTTCTTGTTTCCTTTTTCCTCTTGCTTTATTTGCCATGAAAATTTGAGGTGTTTATGCATGTGCTGTTGATCCCATGATTCTTGTGCCTAGAATATTACTGTGAGTGTTCGTGTTTTGCCTTGATTAGGATCTTTTTCTATGTTTTCTTTAAATTGTTTTTTCTTAGCTCCCACGTTGGCTTGAATGAGAGACAAAGTGGAATTTACGTTTCAGTTTTTTGGTTATGTAATTTGTGGAATTAATGAATCAAATAGATTAATACATAATCTCAATTGTGAAATTTCCCCCCTGAAAAATGATTCCTAGTTTAAAATGTAAAAAGAATTATAGATTGTGACATCAAGTTGATTCTTAGTTTAACGTACTAATACATGGTTTTAAGAAATGAAGGCTGGTTTCACACATCCAGATCTTTTATGTCTTTGATGTATAATCTTTAAATCATCTGTGAATATTCTCATACCTGTACGGATGAAGGTTTGGCAATGGTGCAGTCAACAAATTCTCTGCCTTAGCAAGTGACTATCATTTTTTTGCTTTTTAATAGAAATTGCATAATATGTTCATGTATATGCATAAATATTCACGGGCATCTTGTTTCCTGGAATAGATCAAGCTCAAGTTCGAAACTTGTAGTTGATGTGATGTCCACCGCTACCCTCTTATTGTACCTTATAACTAAAGAAGTCTCACATTCCTTCTCAGCCATACTTGATTTATTTGTTTTTCTTCTTGCCTTGCTAAGAAGACTCATTTGATGGTGCTAGAGTAACGATTTTAACTAGTGTTAGTTGTTGTGCTGATGGTACAATAATGGTTAATTGAGATGTTGTGTGGATTAGATCATACAACTTAACTTGCTGTTTTTGCTATCAAAAACTCTTTTTTTTCCCCCTTTATAATCTTCCAAACCATTAAATTTCTCGGGTTCCCCTACGCATACCCTATCATTGTTTAAACACTGCCAAGTTATGTGTTGGAATTTTGTAGATTGACCGTGGAGCCATGTAATTTTATTGTTTTGTTTCCCTTAGGAAAGATTTATACCTAGACTGATCCCAAGTCACTCACCCCTTATCATTGAGCCAGGCCCTGAGACATGTTTAATATTTTTTTTTTATACCTACAACATGTATAAGAAGCTATTTGATCCCATTTTTTTTTATGGCACCTGGTAATGCAAATATTTTCCTTTCTGTTTTGGTAAGGTACCCTTGCCTTTATTATTAACTATACTTGTTCCTGCCTGCTGGGCAGGTTAGATAACTTCAGTTTGTGCAATGTATTTAAGTTTTTAGTGTTTTAATTTTTGATGCTATTATACTAATGATTAAAATATAATCCTTAGATGTCAATTATATGCATCTAGCAACAATATTTTATATACATTTTTCATTTTTTTGTAGTAGCAACAAATCTAATTTACATACACTGATATTTTTTATATAGAAAAGATCATATTTGTTGATCTCAACTAAAAAATCCCCACATGCATCATAAGTGGCTCACTGAATCTGATCTTTGAGCTGTTCTTGTTATCTTTATTATTAACGTTTTGCATCTATATTCCTGACTCAAAATTTAGCCACAATCCTATGTGTGGAACTCTTATCCGAGTACTAATCTTGATAAAACAATAAATAGTTCTTTGTAAAGCACTATTATGTTCTCTTCCAAACTATACAAACAATCAATTAAATACTATTAAGTCATAACCCAAAGTTTTTTGATGAGAAGTTGAGAAATTAAGCTTGATGAAGGAGATTGAAAATACATAGAAAAATACATATAATTTTTTTTCATAATTAAAAGTGCCTTAATGATTTAGAGATGAAAGAGAGATGATAGATAGCTTGCAACTTTTATCTGCAGCTCAGGTAATAAGAAAAGTTATAGAAAGAAGAAATACACGAGACCACATTAATTAAAACAAATGCATTACTCGAAACATAAACTATCACAAATATACTATATAAGACTTGTTGTTCTAGTGTCTATATAATTAAGATGATTTCTAGTCCAAGCATCTTATAGAAAGTTGGTCAAATTTAAGTTATAAATATGATTCATATTCTTATTGGTATGCACAATCTTATTGAGATTCATTTGAATACTATACCACATGTAAATTAAATATTATGTGAAATGTCTAACAGAGGCAGTGACTACATTAATTCTAGATTGCTTGCTCTCGTGCCTCAATCCTTAGAATTTATAGATATATAGATGTAGATATAGATATTCTAAATTTACTTTCAGCTACTGATGGCTTTGTTTCTGTATCATTTCATTTTGAATCTTGAAGCAGTCAAGTTGTTGGGTGGCCTCCAATAAGATCTCATAGAATGCACATCATGGTTAACCAGGCAAAGTCACAGGCTACTGAAGAGTTCAACTCAATGAATAAACGCAAGAATGCTGTGGAAGAGAAGGTGGGCAACAAAAACATTAATATTGGTAATACCAAGACTAGGACTTCCCTATTTGTCAAGGTGAATATGGATGGAACCCTGATTGGTAGAAAGGTTGATCTGAATGCTCATGGCTGCTATGAGACACTGGCTCAAGCCTTGGAAAATATGTTCCTAAGAACTACCACAACTTTGAACATGGCACGTGAGTTTCTCTCATCCTTTCATCTGAATCTTATAAATGATGACTAAACCCTTTTAATGGGACTTAATTCTGGATTTTTAACCTATGTTAGTTGGAACTAACTAGTGGCATTGGTCTTTCGGGAAATTTGGGATTATGATGCTCAACCTGATTTGAAATATTACCCAATGTTACTTTTATATGAATGCTTCGCTAATTGCAAACCTGACTTTGTTGGTTAGATACATTTTTTCTCATTTTAGATGCCCATTATAGATTTTGATGACTGATAATAAATGTATGTGAGTGTCTCATTTGTTTTGCTTGTTCTATGTGGAAAAATGTCTAGGCGTCACTTATAAGCTTCTGCATTCATACACGCAATAAAATTCTTTTTGATTCCAAACTTGATTTTTGAAGGATCTTCAGCAATATCAAGTTTCTTGGGTAGGGAAATTGAATATTTTTCAACGCAGCATATAAAAGTTCTAAAATAGCTGATTCAACTGTATGTCCAATCATAGAATTGCATTCTTTTATTTGAGTAAAATCATTAAGGTAGATACACCATATAATAATCTAATTGCTGGTGATTATATGTGTTCTTAGGATTGAGCACACCTGAACATAAAATAATGATAGATGCAAAAAGACACTCACAATTGCTGGGCGGGTCATCTGAGTTTGTGCTCACTTATGAGGACAAGGATGGGGATTGGATGCTTGTCGGAGATGTTCCTTGGGGGTATGTACCATTCACTCAATATGATCATTTTGTACTTGATTGCTACAATTAAGGAATTACGAGGAAAACAAATTATTCTGTTATTGGATCAGACATTGATTGATACTTGCATGACATATAAATGTATCCATTTACAGAAACTGGAAGCCTAAGCAACAAATTATTCTGTTATTGGATCAGAAATTGATTGATACTTGCATGACATATAAATGTATCCATTTACTAAAACTGGAAGCCTGAGCAAGAGAGGCCTACTGATATTTTAAGAGTGACCAGATGGCTCTGACATCTTATTTGCAGATTATGATGGAAAAGTTTTCAACTATTTAAATTTGAAAATTACATCTGTTGGTGTTCTGTTTTCCTCCCCCCCCCTCTTCATGCCTCATTAACAATTCATTGTCGTGCACTTTTGTAGTCTAACAAGTCATTTTATATGGCCTGTTGGTGATGTGAATAATCTTCTTGCTTTTAACTTGTGTTTTGCATTCATTCAGGATGTTTATTAGCTCTGTGAAGAGACTCAGAATCATGAGGATGTCCGAGGCAACTGGACTTGGCAAATGAATGTAAAATCAACGTTATGATTTACCTCTAGAAGTTTCATTTTTCTTTAAACTTTTTTTAGATAATACAATAATCTTCACAAGTACTAATTATATTCTATCATTTCTTCATTTACAGCTCCAAGCTCGCAAGAAAGGAGTGGAAGACAAAGAACCAAGCCTATCTGGACATCTATCCCTAAATATAAGTAATGAAGAAAAACTTTGGATTGAAGAGTGATATACAAAGGAAAAAACAAAGAGTGTTTATAGTCAAAACATTTTGATAAAAAAGTAATTAATGGTCCTCAGCGGCCTTGTGTTGGATTTGGTTGCTGTATGGTCTTATTATACTATTTGTTCATTCTTGTTATACCTCTGAAAATACCCGCCTTACTGTTTTGGAAGCAACAAGCACCTTACCTTTTGCTGTAATATATACATGCATAGTCACTGAATGGCACTTACTGACCTGTAAATTCCTGAATGCTTAATCTTTTTCTCATCGTTAAGGAGGTGAAGAACCTTTCGCTCTTGAACGTCTTGAATATCATGTGTTAAGCTCATAGAATTTGGAATGCTTAGCCAATTACTTAGATTTATAATTTAGTGTTCATGATTATGTGGAATTAAACTCCTCGGAGAATAAATGGAGTTGGTTTAGCTTTGCTGTAATATCTGATCTGATCTTTGTTATGATCTGGTCCTCGGGATATCACTTTCAAAGTAGTTCATATACTCAGCAGGTTATTTTTGAAGTTGCTCTAATGGGAAATGCTTGTAGACAATTAGTTCAAAAAGATTTATGGACTTCAGAGTGATGAGATTTGTCCCTCATTTTTGCATCTGGGTGTGCTTTGTTTGCAGGCTGGATCCGAAGGTAACGCCAAAAAAATAAGCTCTTGTAGTTTTTTGAGATTGATGAGAAAAAAAATTCTCCCTTGGAATTTTAAGCTTTTGGATTTGCTCTCCTGTTGTCATTTACTAGGGAATGGTGCACCAGTGTAGTAATTCATCAAGAGATGATGGGTTGTGAGCATTTTGTACTACAAGAAATTGATTGTTCTTGATACTCGTTGCTTGATTAATTGAAACCTTGGCTTACAGCACAAAAATGACTGTGTTCTACTGGTTGTGTGAGTCAAACTTCATATACCCATTAAACTTCTGGGCAAATAATTTGAACCTTTGAGTACAGACATTAACAAAGACTAGATACAAAAGAAGAATGATGAAACAAAATAAACAGCAAGGGAACTCAATTAATGTTCCTATACAAGGCCATTTACAGGTGATGTGTTAAAGACTGGCTTATCTTTGTTACTATCATATCCACTGCTGTTGCTACTGCTTTTTCTCCTCGGTTTTGCCTCTCCAAGCATTGTTATCACATCTCTCATTGATGGTCTGTCCTTGGGGAGCTTGGCAGTACAAAGAAGTGCTATTCTAAGAACCAATAGCATCTCTTCTTGAACATGCTTGCAATTTCCTACATTCTGGTCTAATGCTTCTTCTAATGATCTGTTGTCTCTAATCTTTCTCCGAATCCATTCAACGATGTCGACAGATTCCCCAAACTCAGGATCTAAGGGCCGCTTTCCTGTAAGAAGTTCTAATAAAACTACTCCATAGCTGTAAATGTCAATCTTTTCATCAACTTTCAAGGTGTATCCATATTCTGCAAAAGGATGGTGTAAGAACGTTGTTATTTACAGAGAAAACATCTTGAAGCGAATTGGGATTGTTTAAATGTTCGTGGGAGAATATAAGAGAACATTTCTCTCACTTACCAGGGGCAATGTATCCGTATGATCCTGCCACCATGGAAACTGTCTCGTTCTTCCTAATCATCACTCTTGCCAACCCGAAATCAGCGATCCTTGCTTCAAGATCTGTATCAAGCAGTATGTTATTGGACTTGATGTCCCGATGAATAACTGGTGGGCGGCAATCATGGTGAAGATAAGCAAGTCCTTGTGCAACTCCAAGTGCGATATTATATCGCGATACCCAGTCTACAAGCAATCTTCCTGCTTGTTTGCCATGCAAGACTTCTCCAAGGCTGCCATTGTGCATATATTCATATAGTATCATCATGTCGGAATCATTATGAAGAAAGCCTAATAACCGAACAATATTTCGATGCCTCAGCTTCCCCAAGAGGTTCACCTCTCCGACAAAATCACTGCTGCTTCCTGTTTCGATGTCTGCTCCTGATCTCCATAGCTTCTTTACTGCAACAACCGTGTTCGACCTAGGCACCTCAGCTTTGTAAACAGTCCCAGTTGCTCCCATTCCAATCACGTTTGATTCCTTTAAGCAAGCTAGAATGTCAGAACTAGTGAAACCAAGCCTCTGGTAAGCCATCAATCTCCATGGCCACTCTCCACTGCCCATTTCATAACTTTTTTCGAAGCAGCTTCCATTTGAATACCACCTTTTATAGAGAAGTTGAGCACCGACTAATGCAATCCCAACTGCAAAAACTGATGAAATCCCAATGAGCCACCCGGCAACTATGCGCTTTGTATGCACATTTCTTTGCCCCGATGCATTTAGCAAACTGTGGCTACATGGAGGCAGGACACCGCCACAGAGACCCACATTCCCGACGAGATCATCTGGATTGATGGCTCTTAGCACGCCATTTGCAGGAACAGGACCTTGTAGCTTGTTATACGAGACATTCAGCATTTCTAAGGCAGGGGAGGAGCCAAAATTCTCAGGTAATCCACCAGTTAAAGAGTTGTTTGATAGATCAAGAACGGCCAGTGCAGGCATCATTGCAACTGCTTTTGGGATTTCTCCAGTCAATCGGTTGTTCTTAAGATTCAAATTTACAAGTTTCTCACATGAAGCAATGCTAGCTGGAATGGAACCAGAGAAATGGTTTGAAGAGAGATCAAGCGCAGAAAGTGAAGGACGGTCCTGGAACTGGTCAGGGATCTCACCTTCTAAGTTATTGTTTGAGGCCATGAAGGTTTGTAGATTTTGAATGGAAAGAACTGTGGAAGGAAGAGAGGATCGGAGTCGGTTTCTTGAGATATCAATGAAGGAAAGTGATGAAGAAAAGGCTAGATCAATTGGGATTTGACCAGTGAGGCTATTATTTGCCAACTCTAACCTCTGAAGCTTCCCTAATTTGCCAAGTCCAACTGGAATTGCCCCAGAAAGAAAATTGTTTTGCATCCGTACACGAACAAGAGAGAAGCATGTTGATAAAGAGTCAGGAATCGGACCTGAGAAGGAATTGTTGAAGAGAATGAGCTTGGTGAGATTACCACCATTACACAAGCTTGCTGGAATCTCCCCAGATAATGAATTGGATGATACGTCCAACCATTGCAATGGTGAATTCTTGCCGAGATCTCTTGGCAGTGGACCTGACAATGAATTGCTCCACAGCTCAAGCACTGATAACTGAGTCAACCCTCCAACTCCAGCAGGAATTGAACCTGAAAGCTGGTTGGACATCAGATTCAAGAGCTGCAGGTTTTTCAAATTAACAATCTCAGCAGGAATTTCTCCTGATAAATTATTGTCAGACAGGTCTAATAGTTGCAGTGAAGTGATGTTTCCAATCGCCGCTGGAAGTTTGCCTTCAAGATTATTCTGATACAGGAATACAGTCTCAAGTGCCTTAAGTCTCCCCAATTCAGCTGGAATCTCACCACTAAGATTTCCAATTGCCAAATCAAGATACTTCAGATTAGTGAGATTTCCAAACTCTGCTGGGATTCCACCTTCAAACTCATTGTATCCTATAATTATTTTCTCCAGTGATGAAAGCAGCCCCAGCTCTGCTGGTAATTGACCAGTGAGACTATTCCCAGAAAGGCCAAGAAACTTCAGCTTTCGCAAGTTCCTGAAAGATTTTGGAATGGAACCTTCAAAGAAACTCCCTCTGAGATCAAGAGTCTCTAGTGAAGTCGCATTGCCAAGATCCTCAGGAATAATTCCAGAGAAATTATTGCTTGAAGCATTTAGCAAAGTCAGACCAGCTGCTCTTCCAAGACCAACAGGAAAGCTACCAATAAAGAGGTTCTGACTCACATCAATGTCTTTCAGTGAAGTGAGATTGGATATAGCTTTTGTCAACGATGAAGAGAACCCATTGCAGCACAAGTTTAGAGAAGTCAAACTCTCTAGTCTTTGGATGTCATCGGATACATGTCCAGTGAGATTCATGTGGGAGAGATCAAGCTTTTCAACAGCTCCATTAGAGTTGCACCAAACTCCAGCCCAGTTACAATGAGCTGAACTGTTGGACAGTTTCCAATCTCGAAGACTATTCGATGGATCTAGAAGACCAGCTTTTAGAGACAGCAAAGCTGACACTTCATCACCGAACACATTTTTCTCAACCACCACAGCAGAACCAATCCCAACGCAACAGTAGAACAACAAAACCAGGACTTGCAACCGCAAATTGTTCTTGTCCATTGGCTTTGTAGGCAGCTTATCAGTTCTCCACCATTTCAGTGACAGCAGTTAGTGAAGGTTGGAGTGCCTCAGAGAGAGGCAGAGAGCTTTTGTGGGAAGAAATGGAGAGGAGATTAATTTGCGTAAGAGTAGTTATATAAGTAGCAAAGAAATGGTGATTAGTATAATAATCATAGAGGGAGCTCATGAGCTCGTGAGATCTTGGGTTCCGCAACAGCTGTTAATCAGCAAGTAATGACAGGGAAGCTTTTGGACCCATTGGAAGCTTCTCCGACATTAAACATGGCTAGAGAATGTGTTTTTTGATTCTTACTCTTGTTATATGTAAGCACATTCTTCTACTTCTGCTGTAGTAATAGCCAACAACTTGAGGTGGCAAGTCATATTTTTTTCAGGTGTGGATATCTTTTAGCTTTACAGGTACTTTTTTCCACCATTTTAAACCATTTTTATTGAACCTGCTACGAACTCCGTCGATTAACCCGGGATCCGGTTAACTAAAAACCATCTCGCATCGAGTTTTACAACTATGATTTATCCTTTGATTTGGTGCTGTGGAAGGGTAACTTTTAAGTATTGACAAGAATGTAGGAATCATGGTATTGATGTGCATGTGAACAATATTTTGCCAATAAAAACCCACATGGTGTCTACTAAATCATGCTGCTCTCTCTCCAAATAATTCATTCAAAGAAATCAAAACCAACCGATGATCACATTGCTTGGCTCAATTATTATTCTGAAGGCTTCAGATCAACATCACAGTTCATGGATTAGTTAATTAATTAATTAAGTGGCTCTAATTACACCTTTAGTGGGTTAGTTATTTGTTATGATTGAGTAGGAAAGAATCTTTCCATGTTATGTGGTAATCCCATCACACAAACAAGGCCAATACCACCAAGGCCTTTGTGCAGGAAACTCTCACCGGTTCATGGATGACCAATACCCGACTCGATTTTGTTTCGAGTTGGATTAGATATTAATCTACCCGATTCTTGAAACCCGAACGCGGATACTATAATTTATGTTATTTAATATATAATTAACTTGGTATACATATAAATTTTTTTGAACTAGTTACTAGATGGGTGTTTTCTATTAAGAAGATTGACTATGGAAACGAAAAATGTCAAGAGGAGATAATTAAATAGATAAAACAAGGGAAGGAAACATGAGGAAATGGAAAGAAGTGATCGACATTACCCCACCAACAGCCAATTCTTTTTAAGATAAAGTTTTTTTTAATGACAACTGAAAGAGAGAGTGGGGAATTATGTCAAATTTCACATGCACACATGTGGAAGTAATTTTATTTTTCAAAGTGGAGACAGAGAGTTAGTGACATAGTAACAGCATTGCTTTTATTTTTTAATTTGTATTTGTTAAAATAAAGTAAGAAAATGGGGGCCATGTGAAGCAGCAGCTTCCTAGAGAGAGAAGCCTATTCCCTGCTTCCTATTATTAGAGAGAGAGGGGGGGGGGGGCATAAGCAAGAGCAGCACTGCTCATATTTATTTACATAAATAAATGGAGAAGAATACAGACAGACATGTATGGATTGAAAAATGCTAGAACAGTGAATATTTGGAGAGTTCATGGGAGTGAAGGGCATGAGGTGCTCCACATGGATTTATGCCATGGCTAAGCGTTGCCAGCCCTTTTATGATCCTGAAATACAACAAGGATGGGACAAGGGGAGGCTGCCCATGTGCCACATGCTTGAGGTGGATGCTGTGCCTGGCATTTGCCAATTACATGGCATCGGAAACCATAGCCAATCAACCATATATCCTACTTGCTATCAGGGACGAAGACGAGAGCATGGTTGCAAATGTTTTTTATTTTATTTTAAATATAGTATAATTATAACCGTAACCTTGTTTCAAAACAAAGTTAAAGGATAGATATTAAATCTGAACTAGTCTTGCATGTCAACTTGGAACTCGGTTAACTTGGTGATTGAACCGGTTTGAATAAAGTAAAAGACCAGCTAGTGTAAAGACTCGGCAAAACCCGGTCGACTAGGCGAGTTGACCCATGACGCGAGCAAACCCAGACGAGATCTTTTTTTTTCAAATGTGATTTTCTTCCTAAACCCCTATTTTTCATATTTTTTTAGCTGGTTATTAATCCTTTTCAAAGTTCATTATATAAATACTAGAAGAATGTTTTATTTTTTCAATGTGGAATTTGAAACCTTTTAATATGTGTACTCTATGTTCCCAAGAAAAAAGTTATTTTTTCAATACGAGATTCAAAGTCCTTTAATATATAACTCTATGTTCACAAGAAAAAAAAGTTATGTTTTTTCAATATGGGATAAAAAAAATTTTTTGTTTAAATACTTCAATGTAAAAAGATAACATAATATTTTTTCAATGTGGGATAAAAAACTTTTTAATATATTCTTTTAAACTTTATTATTTACAGTATATATAGCTTATATTCACATGAATTTTTTTCATATGAAATATTAAAATTTAAATATTTTTTTTTTAATTTTTTCAGATTGACTTGTGTAACCCGCAACCCGACCTCGAGGGTGGTCAACCTCCTGTTACATTTGATACCTATGCTTTAAAGTAACGAGAATATATATATATATATATATATATATATATATATATATATATATATATATATAGTTTTGAAGTGAATTCTCATGATACACAGATCATGAAGAGGCGAGCACTATGATTCAAAGCACCCTATCTTGTGTTTTAGACTTTTAGTACCATCAAGAATGAAATATTTGGGCTAAAATGTAGAGATAGAACACGATAGGGTGCTTGTGGGCAATATTGTGTTGCAAGAGATGGGCATGCAATTAAGTAGATTTTTCCACCTCAAGCAAGCCCATGATTTTAGAATGGCTTACATGGCTTGATCCACCTCCAAAGCAAGCAGACCCATCAGGTATCAGGCCCGAATTAGAAGCAGAGATTTTTCCACCTCTGCATGGCCAGGCTCAAGCTGCAGTACCTAAGCTAGGAAAATCTTAACCATGTGTTGGCGACCAGTCCTTGTGGTTTTGGTGCTAAGAATGTGAATGGCTGTCATTGATACACACCATCTCTCCTCTCTTGACACCATACCCATACAGCAAGCACTGGTCTGAGGTCTCTTTATTATACTCTTTCTCTTTCTCTGTCTCTATAGAGTCTATACGTTCATTACTCGCACTACAATGGCAACCCTGCAGTCTCTTGCATTAGCCTCTCCTGTGGCACAGCACTTGCAGCACCAAACCCGTTCTTTCTCAGGTACTTGGTTACTTGACTCTTGCAAAAATGCTTGAATTCATCCATCTTCTTTGTTAGAAATGTGCAATACGGTAGAGGTAACTTCGTGGTTTTCCAAATCCAAAACTGTAAGTTAAGGGTATCCTCGAGTCAGCTTGAGACTAAGTCATCGTATTTCAATTTGCTAGTATTTGTGAAACCTCTAATCTCTGAGTCTATCCTGTTTTTTTGGCAGGCTCAGGATCTTGGGCTGTGAATAAGAGTTCCTACTCCCTATTCAATGGCCAATCGTTGTGCTTGCCTCGCCTGCGGTTGCCCTTGATCAGGCGAAAGTTGCGGACCTCTGGACTTGTTACTATGATGGTGAAACCAGCAATTCAGTTTGTTCAAGGAGCTGATGAACAGACTGTACCAGATGTAAGGCTTACTAAGTCGAGAGATGGAACGAATGGTATGGCGATATTCACCTTTGATCAACCTTCAGTTTTTGACTCATCTGCTGAAGTTGGTGATATCACTGGTTTCTACATGATCGATGAGGAAGGGATTCTTCAATCAGTTGATGTTAATGCCAAATTCGTCAATGGCAAACCAGAAAGAATTGAAGCAAAATATATCATGCGGACTCCTAGAGAGTGGGACAGATTCATGAGATTCATGGAGAGATATGCTAATGCAAATGGCTTACAATTCGTCAAGAAATGAGGCAATGCATATCCTTTCCCTTTCCCTTCTTTCGTTCACCTGTCCTCTTACTGTTTTCTAAATTACTCAAAAGCAAAACTTGAAGACATTGGTTGATGCTCTGTTAGGTTGTCTGCAACATCACATTCTGCCTCTCTTTAACAAACTTTGCAGTTCTTAATTAGTGGTGTACACTTCCACTTCCTTTCACTACTAATTCATATGCGTAAGTGAGATGGCTAGGGTTTTAGAACCTGTGTCTCTCATGTATAAAATCTACTGTTTCAAATTCCAGTTTGAGATAAGATGGATGGATGGATGGTCATTAAGGTAAAGTTTGTAATTGTGGGGTGCAATTCAGTGATTGATTAGCCATGGATATGTATCTTCTTTAACATTGTTTTACTTCCTCGCATCTCTTTGCAAGTCACTCCCCTTCAATATAGAAATTTAATGGCACAAATTCATAGTCTCTAGGCCTGTTTATCATGGATAATCTGCTTCGTGTGTGTGGTTTTGTTCAAGAATGAAGGGTAGTAAAACTTTATTACCTTGAAAAAATGCACTCAGAGTTCAATTGTACATTAAACTTCAACTTAAAAAAGACTAACTTTCTTTATCAATGAGAACTCCAGCAATTCTCGATGATCATGATCCCCTGAGGCAATACTAATAGCAAATAAAAGCAGACTACTGTAGTTCACCAAACGCCCATGTCACTTCCAGGTCACTGCAACTTATAAGAGATTAACTTTCTTCATTAATGCAAACTGCACCAATTCTCAATGATCATTATCCTCTGAGGCAATACTAATAGCACGTAAAAGCAGGCTGTTGTAGTACACAAAACCGGCACCGCCCATGTCACTTCCAGGTCACTGAAATGGGGCTTCTAACCTTGTAAAGTCCATGTTGAGAGTGCACCCATGTCAAATGCCCTTGTGCGAAGTCTACCTCCCCTCTTCCTGCTTTCTTTCTTGATATGAACCATACTTTGTAACTCAAACTTTGATTTATGTGCTTGAAAATTAGCCTTTGAGGTCTTACTCTCACTTTGACTCCTTCAGGTGCTGTAACTTCAACTGAGTAGATGGAATTAGGGCTTCCAACATTCGTTACGTGCCTCTTTATCATCTTACTTCTTGTTCCGTGCTTGAAGATTATGGAAATGGAAGGATAATTGAGGCTGAAACCCCTATTCATCTGCAATAAATCATTGCAACTAACATTCCTGTGTGTGATAGCAAAAATGTCTGATCTTGTGTATCTAAGTGTGCATAGATGAGTGACGTAATCATCTGGCCTGATATCATATATTAGTCCTGGACTCAGGGCTCTTTCTGGGTTTACATGTCCAGCTCCAATGGCGAAAACTCCTGCCGGTTTATCTCCATCCATTATTGGGTGTCCTGAATGGTCAGTTACATCTGCAGTAGTCATTATTGCAGATTTAACAGCTGCAGGAGTCCATTTGGGGTGAGCTGAGCGGATGAGTGCAGCAATTCCACTAACATGGGGACAAGCCATGGATGTCCCTGACATGACTGTGAAATTTGTCCTTCTAGTATCTTCCGGGAGACTGGAGGGACCCAAATTTTGAGGCCAAGCTGCAATTATGTTGACTCCTGGTGCAATTACATCTGGTTTGAGGATTGAGGGGTTGGAATAACTTGGTCCTCGAGCTGAAAACTGCGCTACTGCTGGTGCTCTAGATTTCCCAATAACAGTTCCTCCATATACAATTCGAGCTTGAGGTTTACTAGTAGAGTTTAAGTAAGCTTTCAAGCGAACTGCTTCATTAAAACCAATTGATGTTGCAGGCAAGACATGGACATCAACCGAGTCCTCCTGCAGATTGATTGCGGTATTGGCTAAGATCATTGCAGCCCCACCAGATTCCTTCACAGCAAGTCCTTTTTCTGTCCTCCCATTAACACCTCTGTCACAAACCACCATTTTCCCGAGAACTTTTTCCCTTGGGAGTGAACCTCTGAAACAAAATTCGCTCCCATTGTCCCCGCCTGTTACATAAACCAGTTCAAGTTCTTTTGTGGTGCTTGATAACCGGTTCCCGGGATACATGGATTGTCCATGAAGGAATTGTCCATTGTCCAACTGGACAAAAGCTGGAAATCTCCTATCAAGTGTACTTGCACCAATAGTAGCAATCCATGGAGCTTCATTAGCAACTGAGTTTTGGATAGGGCCATTGTTCCCTGCTGCACATACAACTGAAATTCCATGCTCCATTGCCCGAAAACTGCCAATCGCAATGGTATCTGCAAAAAGTGGCAATGGAAAGCCACCCAGAGAGAGGGAGAGGACGTCAACTCCATCTCTAATCGCAACGTCCATTGCTGCTAGGATATCAGAGCTGTAGCAACCGCTGAACCAGCAAACTTTGTACATTGCAACGTGTGCTCCAGGGGCCATGCCTCGAGCCACACCAGAACCTAGACCAAGCACACTCGCCATCGGGACTGAGACTCCTCCAGCTGTGGATGTTGTGTGAGTGCCATGTCCATGCGAATCTCTTGGTGATGCATATTCCTGGACATTTTCTGGTGAGGCTGAGGTAGAAGCCATACGGTGACCTTTAGTGAAGAACCTTGCACCAATGAGTTTTCTATTACAGTTCGACGAATTAAAGTCTTGTCCTTTTTGGCAAATCCCTCGCCACTTCTTGGGAACCGGAGGCATTCCTTGATCATTGAAACTTGGACTCTCGGGCCAAACTCCAGTGTCAAGCACCCCAATTATCACTCCACGACCAAACCCAGACTTGTACCAAGCATCTTCTCTTGTGGGGCCAAGTCCCAAGAACTTGTAGGAATATGTTGTCTGGACTTGGAACCTCATGTCCGGTCTAATAGCAACAACATCAGGCAACTTTTGCAATGACTCCATCTCTGATTCAGAGAGCATAGCCGCAAAACCCTCCATGGCAGAACTGTAAGAGTAAAGAAGCCGAGAGGAATGGTGTTCTTCAGACGAAACAGTTCTTTTAAGAAACGAGAGATGCCATCGAGACTTGGAGGAGAACAAGGGCCGTGTGGTGCCATGTGGATGGAGCTGAACAATGTAGGTTTGGAGTGCTGTGTGTGCATGGAGGAAGGCAAAGAAGTTGAAAAAAAGAATGGAAAAGAAGGGATGTATTTTGGATTCCTTAGACATGTTAAGACCACAGTTCTGCAAGGATTCTGATGCATGATTTGGCGATAGAATTGCGGGGTATTTGAAGGAGCTGGAGAGAATTCAAAGATGAGAGACTCGGGCAGCAGTTCTTGGCTCTAAGAATACGAAACTCGTGAAATTTAAGAGCTCTTCATCACGAGGATCCTTTGTTTATAGACAATAAGAGCAAGGCTCTCTTGTTTCCTGAGGATCTATACATGGAGTCCATATCCTCTGGTTTCACGAGATGTTTTTGCTAGCTTTAATGCATGTTATATCCGTTAGATTCCAAGTCTTTGAATCTTGGTCTGATCTTGAGTTTATTGGCTTTGTCTCTGTCCTTTTGGTTCGATGATTTTAAGCCAACCTGCGTGTTAACTGAGACTGGGATTTCTCATCAGACGACCTTAAAAAGTACCCAACATCGACTCGATGCATTCAAGGGGAAAATACTTCTTAATCACAAGTTTAATCCTTGAACATATAGAATTTGTAATAGATAAGAGTAAGAAGCTGCAAGAACGTATTAGGAAGGCGAGAAAATGACAAGGGACTCATTAAATGTCGTTCGAAGTGCATTTATGCACACGCTCTATGCTTGCTTTCTCTGGCTTCCCTCTCCCCGTGCAGCTTGTGCTTGACTGCATTTATTGATTTCTTCTCTCCATGCTCTTATTTTCTTTTATTTTGCTCCTTATTAGTTGTGTTAGGGAGCGGGAGCTCTTTGTATTGATGTTGGGATTCTATGTCCCGAACTTGCGTGCTCGAGAATTTACATACAATGACAAACATGTATTCATGTTAGGATATAACATCAAAATATGGTTGATTTTTATATTTTAAAAATATTTTTACATTGTTTTGATATATTAATATTAAAAATAATTTTAAAAAATAAATATATTTTTAAATAAAAAATATTTTAAAAAATAATCATTACCATACTCACAAATACTTTTTCAAGTTATGTTTAAGTTATATGATGAGGTAAGCATCTAATTAATTTTCATCTACAAAATATGCTTGCTCGTATTAAATTTCCTACACCATCTTCTTGAATAAATCCCAATAACGAGGGTAGAGGGTGGTCTCATGAACCGGACTGTACCTGTTGATTTGATCAGAGAATCGATGAACCGAACCTAGAACGGTTTAGTCCGTCGCAGGGGACAAAACACACATTACAACTGACCTGGTAACAATTGGCCTAAACCTACTGGCTAAACCAGGTTGGACCGGAGAGATATAATGGTGGCACATTCGTGCTTGAAGATAAAATAAAAATGCAGTGCTGACGCTTGGTGTCAAACCAAGCAGCTCTCACGATTTCGGCTCAAATAGACAACCATTTTTCTTTGTAATTGTCAGAGGGAAGAAAGGCTGACGGATGCCCCTTGCAGGACTTTAGTAATCCAACAGCTTGTTTGCTGGCACAAAACAGTAGAGCAAAATTGTGATAGGACTTCGTCTCTTTACTTTTTTGAATGACTGAAAATGCTAACAAATCATGGTAGGACTACATCCTATTGGGTTAAGCTTGGTCTTACTATAAAGAATGTATTTAATCCAAATATTTAGAGGAATTATTTAAAAAAAATATCACTATATATCTCTACTTATATATATATATATATATATATATATATATATATAGAGACATAATCTATATATAAAAAAAGCTTTTATTGTTAAAAGAATATAGTTTTTTCTTTATCTTTTCCTATCTTGGATTCTCTGCATTAACTTGACAAGATTTACATAAATATTTGTATTGTGAAATATCTTTTTAGTTATAGTAACAAAGTAGTACTGAAGCATTTGAACCAGGAACAATAAAGCGAATTCTCACGTCACAAGTAAGTTTTATTTATATCTACAATAGTATCAGAGCTTGGTTTTAAGATGTGTTTTCTGTTAGATTTTATGCAATATATCTATTATTGTACAAACATTTTTTTTTGTGATACATATGAATACATGTTAGTTCTTTGTTTGTATTGATGACTGCACCATGTATTATTTACAAGAGAGATTCTAAAAACATTTGTTAGATTTGCATTTCGAAGATAAAGAGATTGACTTTTGACTATATTGATTATATCATAATTTTTTTTTCTCATTTTTTTAAAATGATTATGATGGCATTTGAGATTATGTAACATAAATGCCTTTATTATTATTTTGAAATTCATTAATTTGAGATAATTAATTAAATTTTTAGAATCAATTAATCTGATAATTATGCATGACACCTCCTGCCAAATTGTTCAAATAATTTGTTTGAAGAGGTGTGCCTTTTAACTTTACATACACATTGGTCTGAAGAGGTGTGACTTGTAACTCTACAGACATATTAGTTTGAAGATGTGTGTCTTTAAACTCTATAGATACATTGGTGTAAAGAGGTGTGCCTCTAAACTTTATAGACATATTGGTCTGAAATGATGTTATTTTATTTATTAATATTAGTTTGATGTTGACAAAAAAAAATATATAAGAAACAATCTTCTTCTCTCCCTAAGTTTTCTCTACAAACTCTCTGTTTATGTTTATCAGAAACAAAACAGAACTTCTTAATAAACTTATAGAAGTTGTTGTCTATAAATTTAAGGCTTTGTTGTATCCTAAAATTATATTGCTTTAACCCTATAACAAATACAATGGGGGCAATTAATATCTTAAAGATAGTCATTTTCACGCCTTAAAGTCTATTTATTATACCATTGATTGTTATATTTATGTGCTTTTGAAATATTTTTTGTTGTAGTGGATAGGCAACAACAAATTGATTTATTGGGTTATATCATTAATCTTGTTCACAAAATTCAAGAGCATATTGATCATATGTATCATTGGATGAGTAGATTGGCTATGAGTGGTGTTTATGAGTTCTACATAGAACATCAAATGTTAATTGTTCTCAATTCTCTGTCTGATGAATAGATGTTGGTGCGACTATCATTGGAATATAGGCTGAAATCCTTAGATTTCAATAATCTCGCTGATGTAACGTTACTTGAGAGGGAATGTCAGTAACCAAAAATGTTATACGATGCACTAGAAGAAGCGCATGTCGTTTGGATGCTACTGCTAAATTCATTCCATGGTTCGAGTAGAATGAACTTGGAGGAGATGGCTTTGATAAAGTAGATGACGTAATTGGAGACCCTACTTATATACCTACAATATAAAATAATTCTGAAATTTATTATTCTTAATTTTTTTATTTCAATATTATTTTTTTTATTTTGCTCCTTATTAGTTGTGTTAGGGAGCGGGAGCTCTTTGTATTCGGAGAGACATTGGGATTCTATGTCCTGAACTTGCGTGCTCGAGAATTTACATACAATGACAAACACCATCTAATGTTTTGATGTTAGGATATGTCACTAAGATCTGTTTGTTTTTGTTTTAAAAATATTTTTAAAAAAATTTAAATTTTTTTTATTTCAAATTAATTTTTTTAAAAATATTTTTAAATCGTTTTAATATCTGATATCAATAATAATTTTTAAAAAATAAAAAAATATATTATTTTAATATATTTTCAAATAAAAAATATTTTAAAAAATAATTATTATTATACTCATAAACACCTTGTGCTCTTGAAGTTGTATATCTTGGGGTAAGCATCTAATTAATTTTCATCTGCAAAATATGCTTGCTATTATTAAATTTCCTACACCATCTTCTTGAATAAAATCCCAATGACGAGGGTAGAGGGTGGTCTCATGAACCGGACTGGACCTGCTGATTTGATCAGAGAATCAATGAACCGAACCTAGAACGGTTTAGTCCATCCGAGGGGACAAAGCAAGCATTACAACTGACCTGTAACAATTGGCCTAAACCTACTGACTAAACCAGGTTAGACCGGAGAGATATAATGGTGGCACATTCGTGCTTGAAGATAAAATAAAAATGCAGTGCTAACGCTTGGTGTCAAACCAAGCAGCTCTCACGATTTCGGCTCAAATAGACAACCATTTTTATTTTTTTTTGTCATTGTTCGAGGGAAGAAAGAGGCCAACGGATGCCCCTTGCAGCACTCAGTAATCCAACAGCTTGTTTGCTGGCACAAAACAGTAGAGCGAAATTATAATAGGACAATTATCTAGATAGTGATCCAGTGGTAAGAGTTTGAAATCAAGAGATTTGCTCCTTCTGTGGTCTCAGATTCGAGCCCTGTGGTTGCTCATATAATGGCCACTAGAAGCTTACATGATCGTTAACTTCAGGGCCCGTGGAATTAGTCGAGGTGCGCGCAAGCTGGCCCGAACACCCACGTTAAACTAAAAAAAAAATTATGATACGACTGCGTCTCTTTTCTTTTTCGAATGACTGAAAATGCTAACAATTTATGGTAGGGCTACATCCGATGCCTATTTCCCACACTACGGCTCAAGATGTTTATCAACACTCATTTATTATTTCTTGTATTTAATAATCAGAGAAACAAAAAATATCGATATTTCACTACAATACAGTAAAAAAATTGCTGCTAAGCAAAACAAATAATGCAGAAGGTGAAGAAAACCTGTAATATATGTATATTAGAAGCAGTGATTGTATATTTTGGATTAAAACAAGGATCTGTGCCTGATAAACTTCATTATAGTTTCCACAAAGTTTTCATCACCAGGTCTTGACAACGGTCCATACCTTAGCGGGGCCGGCTTGCTCTATGCTATGTGGCATCCATTGGAGATTACTCAGACTTCTATTGCTATATCATCAGCTCTACATCATGACTGACCTCTTCGCTCATTCTCCCATGAATTTTTTGCAGCTTCAGCAGATGAACCACCAGAATCAGCATTGCCATCCTTTGGTTTTGAGAAGAAAGGATCCCACTCATGACCCCCCACCTCACGCTGTCCTTCATCTAGCAATGCATATTTCCAACTGTTCTCCTCCACAAAATTATCATATTCTGTACGGCCTTCAATAATGTTCTTCCTCAACCTTGTAACTTTGTCAATGACTGCCTGTACGGCGACATCAAAAGCATCTTTAAGAGTCTCCAATTTTGAGCGAGGATCTGCATATATAAGCGATGGAATGAGGTTTATAACATTATCCCTCATGATCTTGACCTGCTCAGGAGAAATTTGACTAAGCCGTTCTTCAATGCTAACATTTCTCTTACGGATATCATCCTCTGGAATGAACACTGAATATGTCGTATAATTCTTTGGAAGATGCCAAGTATACTGTGTGTACGCCGAACCAGGATGGAAGAAGACAGGAATGCAACCTGCCAGCATTGAGTCGAAAGCTGACCTCCGCGTGTAAGAATCACCTTGAGGCTGGAGACAGAAAAGAGAACTCTGAAACATCTGCATTATGCTGCTTGGTGAATGACACTTGCTCTCCCCAAAATCACATTCCAACAGCTTGCCCACCTTTGACTTCTTGCACTGATCTATGATCTGCCCTCTGATTGATTTGGGGTTATCAGGGCGTGGTGCCCCGGCAAAAGAAAAGAGCCATTTCCTCTCTAATTTCCTCATTCGGTCTTGCCAAGTAAACACATCAGCATCCTTTGCGGGATGAAAATAGGTCGGATAAGGAATGCCAAAATCATTAGCATTCCATGGACTTGATTCGACCACAAGCATTGACATATTTTTTGCAGCTGGCAAAAATAGAAGCTTATTACCCCAATCCGATTCTTCATCCGTTAGCCTCCTGAAATCCCATGTAATCCTCCCAGCAACCAAAAAATGATCCCTGCCTTGCATAATCCCCCACTCTGGCCTCTTCATGAGCCAGTCAACCAAATCAAGCGAAGCAGCATCCCTCCTCGAAACATTATGCCCCCAAAGATACCTAGCAATATCAAACCCCGCATAAAATGGCACAAAAATCGCAGCAGCAACAGAAGAATCATTTGTCAAGCACTCGTACTGCTTCATCCTATTACTGAATATCACATCTACTGCGAACTGATTTGTGGCATACCAACCTGTATTTGAAAACACCCCTTCAACATTCTCCAGTGGGGGTCCCATCCCAGCATTAGTTGTGAACTTACACATATTGGTCCAAAGACTCAAACTCCTACACTCCTTCAACATATCCTCATTAAACCTAGAAGGCAAATCATGGACATAAATATACCTCCCTCCACACGGATCACTCTTATTTTCCACCGTTCTCAAAGCTCTCGTAAAAGGGAACTTCTCAATCTTTTGACTACTAGTAGAGGTAGTTTTCAATGGGGTGGTTTCAGTACTACTAGGAGTAGCATTTGATGGGATGGTCTCACTAGTACTAGGGCTACTTTTCAAAGGGTTGTCTGGTAACCGATTATCGGTTACAAAAGCAGGGGTTTTTGATTCTGGGTTTAACGGGGTTGGATCCAATTTGACAGATTTATCAACAGTGCTACCTGCTAGAACAACAAAATGAAAATACAATAACAAAATCCAAAAGAAGGCAGAGAGCGAAGCCAACAAACAAAGGCGGTTATGTTGATTCTTTCCTCCCCCTTTCTCCATCAGCTCAGAAGAAACATTTGTCGGAGACCGGCGTCTCATTGCAAAATCCTGAACACTCCAAACCTCAAACCCTAAATCAATCACTACCTAAATTCAACATTTTTAATCTCACAACCCTCTAACACAAGAAACCCGGTTCTCAAAATCCCAACAGTAGAAACCAGCTAAAACTGAAAAAAAAAATCTAAAATTTATCAGTACTTATGCTGCATCTAGTACTGATAGAAGTACAAAAATTGAAGAGAGATCACAATTTGAGCCCAAGCTATGATTACAAGAACCCAAAAAAAACTGTGTTTCTATCCTGAGAATTCGATTTACAAATAGAATAAGCATGAATCACTCTATATCACTGATCAAGTAGACAATCTTTCACCATTTTTCGCAGAGAAAAAAATAAAGGAAAAGGCTTTTTCATTGGCAAATCAAAAGGGAAGAAGAAGCAGCTTTGGTGAAAGATAGAATGGGACTTACAGAGATTGGATTGGCAGAGAATTGAAGATGAAACAGAGAGTGGAGGAGAGGGAGGAGAAGACGAAGTGGGAACTGGGAAAACAGGAAAACAGAACGCGTAAAATAAGACACAGTGATGGAGGCGCACGTTGGATTTTATGGTGAGACGAGGAAGCTGTCTTTTGTCGGTAGCCGGTGGGATCTTGCCACGTGGAAGTAAAGAGTTGATGTGTCGGTTGATGAAATGTGATTTCACTTCCTGGAATTGCCTTGTATGGAGTTGAATTGAAATCATTTTCCTTGTATGTTTAATAATTTGAGTGTTTGATTTCTAGTTACAACCTGTTTTTAAAAATATTTTAAAAATTATTTATTATTTTAAAAAAATTAAATTAATTATTTTAAGTTTTTTTAGATGATTTTGAATTATTATATTGAAAATAAAAAAAAATCTAAAACAATTTAATCTTTATAATAATACTACTCCTCTACTCCTACTAATTACTAACGTCAACTCTTCAATTATCAATTTTATAATAATATGAATTTTTTGCCTGATATTTGTTTTGGTGGTTAAACTTATGTTTTGCCTCAACCACATATTGATCCCATTTAGTTATTAGTATCTATTGGTTTTGCTATAATTTATAGCTTTTTAAAACCTGTTTTTTTTATAATTACTAAAACTATCGAATGTCAAATACACAATATCTAATAATGCTAACTCATTAATTGCTTAATTAATTAAAAAAAAAAACTAAACCATGTGGGTGTTTCACTATAGCTCAGTCCATAGTAAAATAATTCTTGAGTTACAATGAAATTATCAATTTACTCTTCACCCTTTTTATTTATAAGGTTTTGCTTAAGGGGTAAAATGATATTTGCACACGGTTGATTTATCATTCTTTATTTGTTTAGGGGCAATGATGCCTTCTATTTTTTTATAATAGTATAATTATCGTATTGCTCTTAAAAAAGTTAACAATAAGAACTTTTGGTCTAGGGATCTTATAGTAATTTTGATTTTTTTAATGAGTAGTTGAATTACTCTATTACCCTTACCATTAAAATTTGTTACCCTTGACTTCAGGAGCTTGATTATAATTTCATAATGGTTTTTTTATTATTGTTGTTGTTTAGTTCTAGGAGTATTTTTATTTTTTTACAAATTAACAGTGCGATCACTTCATTACCCTTTCCATTCAGAATTTTTAACTTTGGTTTTAGGGGCTTGATTGTAATTTTATAATGATTTTTTTTGTTATTATCATTTTTTGTAAGAAAAAAAGTTGATGACATGTGTCTCGCACACATCAACGTGTTAGCCGCTCCTCCGTCTTCAGGCGTCATTTACGACTGACTTAGGTGGCTGGGTCTGGTTTGACGCCAATTTTGTTTTATTTTTTTTCTTTCATTTCCTTCTCTTTCCTCCTTGGATTGCATGTTGGCCATGCAAAAAATTATATCAGCCCTTCAATTTTTTTTATTTTGATTTATTCATTCTTCTCTTAATTGCAATTGTTTTATTTACATTAATTATTTCTAATTGGATTTTATTTTTGATTTTATCCCTGGTGGTTTGATTTTGTTAATTTTTTATCAAATTTAGTCCTCATTCTTTTAATCGCTATTTTTTTAATCATTTTCTTGATTTTTTTTTAATTTCATCCCTAAACGTTTATTTTCATTTAACTTTTATGTCAGATTTGGTCCTAATTTTTTTAATTGTTATTTTTTAATTATTTTCTTAATTGATTTGTTTTTTTTTTTAATTTCATCCCTAAAAATTTAATTTCATTTAATTTTTATGTCGAATTTAGTCATAATTCTTTTAATTGTTATTTGTTTTATTTTGCATTGTTTTTTTTATTGACTTTTTTTTTCTCTCAATTTCATCATTCAATATTTATTTGATTAAGAATCTTGGTTCTTTGTTTTTTCAGATCTGCCTTCAATGGGGTCACCCTGATTTCATGACCCGGGTCATAAATATGAAAGATTAGCCTGAGTCTACTTTGATATTTTTTTAAAACATTTTTTTTTCAAATTTTGTTTTTGCAGATATTTGTTTTTGCTCCCTATTTATAAGGTCATCCCAATTTCATGTCCTAGATTATGTGTTTAATTTGTTGACCTGGGTTAGTTGTCGGGTTCGCTAACCGAACCATGAAAAAAAAACCAATTAGAATATTTAAAAAAATATTCGACTCAATTTTGTAAGCTTGAAACCAAAAAACCGAACCGGAAAAATAAATCAAACCAAAAAAATCAAACCAAACCGAAACCGAACCCATTAGAAAAGTCCAAAAATACCCCAAAAAACAATATAGTTTTTTGTTTTTAATATAAAATAACCGAACCGAAACTGGTCGGTTGTGTTTATGTTTTTAATATAAAAAACCAAACCGAACCGAAACCGGTCGGTTTGAATTTATTTCAGTTTTTTTTGTATTTTACAAAATTTTGGTTTGGTTGTTTTTTTATAGGTAAAAATCAAACCGAACCGAAAATAATCATCCCAAAACAAATCATTTGGTGAGTTTGTGAGCGTACACGTGGAGATCATGCTGGCAAATAGAAGTGAGAGCCGCCTGTGTGAGAAGTAGAAGATGAGACTCAATTCAAGGGTAATTTATAAATGTTTAGCCATCCAATGATGAACTTACAACGTGGGATTTGGTTCTTTCCAGCAAAATCTGTGGAATTTTGGCCACTTCTTCTACTTAGTCGCCATGTGCTGATATTTTCTCACCACCTTCTTCTTCTTTTTCACTGTAGATTGAATTAAACACCATTTATTTCCAAAAATAAATAAATAAAGATGGATGAAATGATATATATATATATATATATATATATATATAATAAAAAATTAAGAATACAAAGATAAAATTAAATTTTCTCAACAAATACATGGATGAAATGATGGATTAATCCAGCCAAACACCTTTCTATTTAGTTAATTTCTACACCTAATCTCCATTTATGAACCATAAACTACTCATAGCCGCTTTATTGGACGAAGAAATGTTCAAATCATTTAGCTGGCAAATAGTAATGTTTGTCTTCGATTATATTGGAATAATGAACTTGGATCCGTTTATTTTGCTGCTATAGACTTAGGGATTGATTGGGAACGCGATTTAACATGTATTTTTAAAAATTTTGATTTTTTTTAAATTAATATTTTTTAGTATTTTTTTATCATTTTGATGCGCTGATATAAAAAATGATTTTTTAAAAATAAAAAAATATTATTATGATCCATTTATGAGTGAAAAACACTTTGAAAAACAACAACAACAACATTATTTCTGTTTTTAAATGTTTTTTAAAAATATTTTTAATTTAAAATATATTAATTTGATTTTTTAATGCTCTTTGATGATTTTGATATACTGATATTAAAAATAAAAAAAATTATAACAAAATTCATTTTAATATATTTTCAAATAAAAAATTATTTTAAAAAATACTTTATATCAGAATCTCAAATGAAACTGCTTGCCTAATATCTTATTAGAATACAGGAAGCATGATTTCAACATAGAAGGGTATAATCTTCTAAAATGTCAAATACTAAACTTGTGTTTAATAATGCAATGTAAGTGTTTCATAGAAAAACATTTTAATTTTTAATTTAAATAGTATCAAATTTGATGGGTTTTTTTTATGTTTTTAATACATAAAAAATAGTAATTTGATATTTTTAATCTAAATAAGTTTTAAAAAACGCTTTTAAACACTCATTATTAAACATATTTTTAAAATTAGAATTATTTGGACTATATAATTAAGCACGCAAAAAGACAGCAAGCGACATAGCAAAGCATAAAAATCAGAGGAGAAACAAGAAATGGATTTAGTGCGCCCCAGAAAGCCAAAAAGGTGGCTAACTGATCTACTCAAGGAGTAATTACGGCGGAGATGGCGGCGTCTGGAGGAGTGTGACCGCTGAACGTGGTTTGTATGAACTCGTGATCCTGAAACTACGTTGGGTGAGGGAGGCAGGATCCTTATCATTAGGTAAAAATCAAATGCATGCATTATTATTATTATTATTTCACATGTTCATGGAGCCTCTCTTAGTTGATTTCTCTTTTCACCTTTAAATTAACCTGATTTGAAAGAAGAAAATAAATAAATTTGGTTAACGTTAGAGGAAGACAGTATGGATAAAAAAAGATACATGTCTTTTTGTATTTTATATTATAAAAATATATAAATTTATTTTAAAATTATTTTAGATACATATTTATTTTATATATCTATCTATGTTTTTTTTAACCAAACATTAATTATCTATCAAGTTAGGGTTTTTCTTAGAATTTTCAAAATTCTGACCATCTACTAATTGAACAAAATGAAATTCTAGCTATTGAAATTCAAGTCAATGGCTTGAATTTTCTTGAAATAATAGATCATGTTATCCCTAATTCGACAAACCCCAATCCCTTATGATATAATTAATTTATATAAAACCATAATTTTAAAACTCGGCATATCTCGACGGGTTAACCCAGGACCCAGAACTAGAGTTGGGCCAGATTTAAAAAAAATAAAAAAAGCGAAACCTTGATTGACTTGATAAAAAACCCAGTAAGATCCATTCAAAAATCTAGTTCCAATTCATTGACTATTTATTTATTTTTAAGAAAAATAATATTATTTTGATTTAAATTAAAAAAAATTAGAATTAATTTAGAATGATTATGTCAAAATCCATAATCCAGATCTTAGATCAGGTTAACAACAACCGAGTTTAAATTTTTTGAATAAAACTAGTTTTTTTTGGCGAATGCTGGCTTCATCATTGCGCTTAACTTGTGCCTTTGATTTTCCACCATGTAAAGGCGCAATTAGCACTTGCATACCATTCTTTTGACCAACCAGTCATCGAACTTTATCAAATATAGTGTAAAGTTATCTCCCATGCCCCTCGAATTTTCTAAAGCAGGAATCTTCTTTCAAGTAGACTATATATATAAATAAAGGGGGAATCTTCTTTCAAGTAGACTATATATATAATTCCTCTACAATACAACGAGAGAAACTTGATTTCTTTTTATTGTTTAGTAGGAGTGCAGTAGTGGTTGTTTTTCAAAGTATATTTTTTAAATTATTTTTCGTTTAAAAATACATCAAAATAATATTTTTTTTTATTTTTTAAAATTGTTTTTGATAACAGCACATAAAAATAATCTAAAAATAACTAAAAAATATTCATTTAAATTAAAGAAAAAAATAAAATAAAAATTAATTTTTTTTAAAAAAACGTAAAAATAAACAGGTTGAAGGTTTTTTTTATTTATTTTTTTATAATATTATTTACAATCTTTAATTCAATATTTATTTTAATCAAACATACTTTTTATAATTATATTTAGGACCACAGATAATTAGGTAGGCAATCACTCCCTTCACATCTTTTCAAAAGTAAGTCAACCTTAATTCCAGGCAAATACAAGGGGATTAGTGACGGTACATACAGTGTGCCGGCCTCGTCGTGTAAACATTGGTCGTCTATGGCTATGACTCGTCGCTAATGTAATATTATGTACCTTTATTTTAATGTTAAAAGTATCTCGGGTTAGTTTATATTTCATTGAAAAACAAAATTTATTTAAAATGTTACGTTGCAAGTATAAAAACAAATTTTAATATAAAAAAATACTTAGACTGTAGAGAATTTTTTTAATTTTTAGTATTGTTATTAAATCTAATCTAATGAGTTAATTTTAAAATCTCCCAGCTCGATTTTTTATCTAACTTGAATTTCAAATTAAACCATGTAGAAGTTATCTTGACGTTAACTGATTGATTTGATGAATTCAACGGCAAATCAAATAATATATGAAAATTTTTAGTTTGGCTTTAAAATATTTCCAAATTTATATTTTTTTTAATATTGAGATGGTGATATATTAGATTGACTTGAATTTCATGGTTTAACTATTAAATTCATAACTCGAGTCATGAATTTCATTTGATTTAATATTTTTTTAATTATTATATATTTAATTATATAATAAAAAAATAAACACTTATAAAATTAAAATTAGAATATTTATTTAAGATTATGATAATTTTATAAAAAATATAATAAAATAAATTATAAATTACAATTCAAAACACTCGATTTCACCTCAAATTTTTTTAATGTTTTTAGTAATAGTAAAAAGCCGGCCTTGGTATAGGATTCGGAAAGATAAATCCATCGAATAAACTATGTTTTCGTACTCTCAAATACTTTTATTGTCTTGTCACCATCTTACATCAAGGTTCCATGCATGTATTAATTGGAGGCCTTAGAAACTTGAAGAGTAGTCCATTTTTAGAGGCTCTCTTTTACACACACACACATATTTATATATATTATGTTATTATTAATCATTGTAAATATAAAAATATTATATCGTGGATTGTATTGTCTTGTCACCATCAAGGTGCATGGAACCTTGATGTAAAATGGTGACAAGACAATTGATTTATATGTATATGTCGCGTTGCTATGTTACTATATTAATTATTGTAGATATAAAGATATTATATCAGAGGTTGTATTCATGTAATAATGATTTTATCACTTAAAAAGAATTTTAGTTATCCTGATTTTAAGGGTAATTTTGTCTTTTCAAAAACATCAATTGATCATTAAAAAGATTTCTAAAAATTGCTCTTGTATTTTCAATTTTTTCAAAACAATATAAGTATTTATTTACCCCAAGCTAAAAAAGATGAATTAATAAGCAATGTTGTTTATGCCTTTATATTTTTTACAAGATCATGAAAGGAACTTTTTATCCTTACATTTGAGGAAAAATAAGGAAAGGGTCTAGAGACAATTTCATCTTTTGATGTTGGTTTTTCCATGAATGTTGTAATCACGAGGGGCGCTTTGGACTTTTCACTCTGATTATTAGTTTTTTAAATTAAAAAATAGTTGGCATGTGAGATGCATCTGCAATCTTATAGCGGTGTGTGCGGTGTATTCCCGTGTCCAAATATTTTGTTCCGTCGTGTCATCAGAAGCGCCGCCTCACCCTCTTTCTTATGGTGCAATGCATGATGATGGTTGATTGATGGTTTTTTGCTGGTGGTCGTTTTTTTTTTCCTTCATGCTTTTCTCTTTCTCCTAGAAAAAGTGCATGCATGTCCTCTTTTCTTTTTTCTTATCAATTTTAGTGCTTAGGTTTTTTATTCCTTATTTTAGTCCTTGGCTTTTTTGAGAAAATTTTTGATGTTTTCAATTTCATCCTTAAATTACAATTTATCATGGATTATTGTTTCTAATTCGGTCTTTATTCTTTTGATTTCTGACTCTTTTTTTAAAGTTTTGTTGTTTTTGATTTCATCATTCAATCAAAGTTTATGTTATTTTATTTTTCAATTTAGTCCTCATTCTTTTAATTTTCTTTTCTTTTCTTTAAAGTTTTTTTCCCTTTTGATTTAACACTCTAATGTTAATTTTTTTATGCCCTCTAATTTATTTTTTATTTTGATTCTTAGACTTTTGATTCCCTCATTCTTTTAATTATAATTTTTTGTATTATATATTTTTTTCCTGATTTCATCCTTCGGCGTTTGATTTGTTGGGGATTGGGCTTCGTAGTTTTTCTATTTGTTGTGTTTCCGATCTAATGATACAGGTCATGAGTTTTAAGAGTTGGTACGATTAGAAATTCCTTTTTTTTCTCATTTGTTTTTACTGTTTTATCATTTTGCATTATTTTTTTCAAAAAAGATTAGTTTTGTGGTTATATTCAAAAAACTTTCTGTCGATTTATCCCAGTATTTTTTAATAGTTTTTTTTTAAATGTTTTGTTTTGTATTTAATTTTTTAATTCTTTTTTTATTTTATTTTATGGTAATGAGCTTTATTTTATAAGAAAAATAATTATTTTCAAATAATATTTCTGATATGGCCACCCCTGCATGGTTTTTTTTCTTTTATTTTATTTACTTAGTTTCATATATGTTTATATTTCTATTATCTTTTATTAATTTTAATAAACAAATTTGGTTGACACAAACAGATAAATATCTTATTTTGTGAGATTAAATATCTTGATCTACATCCATCTCTTACTTTTTCTAGCTTCTCTTTTAATTGTTGTTAATAACTTCTTTTTTTTGTTTATTTACATTAGTTATTATCAATTTATTTTATTAGATATTTGACTCTAAATTTTTATGTAAAAAACCAAAATCAAATAGCCTATATAACTAGATTTTTTAAAAGCATATTAGGGCACGCGGGTCAAATATCTATAGAGTGTACACACACATATGTGGTATGTCTCCTGCAATAAATTAGGGCTCCATGTTCGAATGGAGATAAAAATATTGCCTATAATTAAGGTGTAACAACCGTACAAGTGGGGAGGGTTATGCCAGGAGGTTGAGCACCATGCAGTTAATGTTGAAGCCTTCGAAGGCAATGGTGGGCAGCCACTAACATGTTCATCACCACACGACAATATTGGCAGCTCCCATGTTGACTATGCATTATTACAGAACCTTGGCTTGTTTGTGGCCGAGGTTTTGCTGCATTTTAACTTCGAATTATGGTTATTTCTAACACTATTCAGCTACATATATAACCTAATTTTATGGAGCATCATGCACTTACAAGTATTAGGAGAATTTCAGAAAAAAAATACTATATATTCAAATTAAGATGTTGCTTTTTTTTTTTACTTGATTCATGGATATTCATGTATCAATTTAAATGTTGATTGAGATTAGTTTTTTTTCTTTAATAATTTTAAGAATATATTTTGACATTGATTCGGTGCATTTAAAAGGATAAATTCTTTTAAATATTGATCTTAAGATTCAAACTCAAAAAAAAAAAAAAAAACATCCATCACAATCATGCCAACCTTTTTGAAAGTTAAGATGTTGAATGCTACAAAATAATGTTCATGATTATTGTAATAATTAATCAATAAATTTAGTAGGCTTGAGGTTTTCTGGAATATAGTTGACTTGGAGGGTATGAATTAAGTTTTATGATCATATCATACAAAGAGAAAGGTTGTTTAAAGAGTTGTTGGATATGATGAGTGTCAACCGACTAAGGAACCGTTTATAAACACGGTCCAACCTGTGTTTTCAAAAAACTCAAATTATTTTTGTTAAAAATTAATTTTTTTATATTTTCGGATTATTTTGATGTGCTGATCTCAAAAATAATTTTTAAAAAATAAAAAAAAAATATCATTTTGATGCATTTCTAAGCGAAAAGCACTTTGAACCGCAACTGCAACCATAATTCCAAATAGGCCCTAAATTAGTCAACTCATCAAAAAGCATGGTTGATTATCATATTCTATTTATTTTCAATTTTTTAATGAACATATCAATAGTAAAGTCTCAAAGTAAATTTCTCATCTTCTAATTTCAAAATAAATTGTATCTATCATCAAAGTTAAAGGCATTGTAAACATAAAAAAAAAAGTTGTTTACTCATGGGAAGTTTTAAAATTCAAGATGTTTAGGAATAAAACTGATATGTTGAATAATTGATTGATTTTTAGTTCAAGCAATCTGATCTATTCTTCATAGTCAAGATATCTGGTGATTTGATATGAAAAGCCCAAAGAGTTGGTAAATGGTAACAAGTGATGTCTAGTAAGGCAGGTGGTGCCTGGTAAGTCAGGTGACCGGTAGCTAATACCTGCAAAAAAAATTTTTTGATGGATTTGGATACTCTTCGATGGTAAAATCATTAATTTTATAGAGAGAGAAAGTGTAATGATATTTTAAAGAGATAGACTCTGAAAATATATATGTAGTAAAGAATGAAGATTGTGAACCTTTAACTTGAAGGATTCATGGTGTATTTTTAACTTGAAGGATTCATGGTGTATTTTTAACCCATGAATCTTGTCATTTTATGAAAAAGAGGAACTGAAGTATAACTTCACCATTGTGATATTTTGAGTTGTATTTTACTCGAAATAATATGTATTAGATCAATATAAAATACTGAGGGACTCACGTGGGGTTCGGGAAAAATTCCCTGACAAGTGTTAGGGTCGGTCTTAGTAGAGGTGAAAGTGGGTCCGAGCACGTTGCTTGGACCCAAACACGCTAAGCTCGGGTGTGACAACCCGAGCTCATGAGGGGTGCAAGTTGGTATGGACACACTATATGAACCCAAACATGCTTGGCTCGGACGTGACATCTCGAGCTCATGAGGGCACTGGGCGTACACCCACTATGGTGCACTAGGGATGATGTACACCCAATGCATTGTATGAGCACACTGCATAACGCCCATGCACTGGGCATCCAAGCGCCCATGTTCCTTGGATGTTTTTGGATTTTTTTCTCTTTTAGAAGATTCTTTTGGATTCATTTTTGGAATTTTTTTAATCCGGATCCATCAATTCACTTTTTTTTCATAACTTTATATAAAGATTTTTAATTGTATTATTTAGCAATGTTTTGTAATGCTCAGAATGGTTTGACTCTAATAGTCTGATTATTTATAAATAAGCAATTTTTTTTACTATATGAATACTTTTTATGGTAATTTTGTCAAAATATTATGCTAATTGATATAATTGATTTTGCTAAAATATTATGTGATTGATATAATTGTTTTCATTTGTATTATTTTTGTTATATTTAAATGAGAATGGTAATAAATTTGATATTTATGAAAGACGCATATTGATCCAAATGCTAAAGTTTATATATAAAAATCTTGACAATCTAAAATCATGGGAACACAACCTGGAAGGGTGTAAATGAAGAGATAATAAAGTTGATGACCAAATTGCAAGGAAGAAGAAATATTAGAGACCAAAAATAAAAGAATTAGCTATGTAAACAGTGACATGAATAGTGAAATGTGAGAGAAACTAAAACATAACCAAATAAATTAGTTTGAATATATCAAAAACTCGGAAATCTTTACGATAGATACATCCAAGTCTATATATATATTCTTGTGAATTATACGATTAAAAACATATTTTGACTGCACAAACTTTCTAGATTCTCATCAATACAACAAGATCTATGAAAATAAAAACAACAAGAGCAAGATAAATGCTGCTAACATAGCCATCCCAAGGGACCCGAGCTTAGAAGAACCTGATGCATCATCTTCATTTCTTCCTTTTTTCTTTGATTTCAGCTTCATATCTTCCAAAAAGATGCTAACTCCAGGATCTCTCATGCTCACCTCACTTTCAAGCAGAATGGAATTGTTAACCCCTTGAACATTGTTGTTTACGAAAATGTTGATGGAATAACTATCTTGTGGCTCATCATGGACACCATGACGGATGAACATTGTAGCCCCAACATTTCTTCCTTTCAAGTTAACTCGATCAAACGAGGCATGGCTGCTTTCTGGGGCCATGAGATTTTGATGGGTTGGTCACAGCAATGAAGCTCTTATCGAATGAAGAGAGGAAAGCTCGTCGCGGGTTGATCCTCCCAGCTTCTTGGTTCTTTACTTGCATTGTTTTGAGTGGTATATTTTCTCTTTTCTTATGCTACAAGGAAAGGTAATGTTCTCATGGAATGACTTGAGTCACAATCTAGTGCTTCTTGTGTTGCTTAAGCCATTGGAAATTGGGAGATTTGCACATATTCTTCAACATTTCCATGCTTCAATTGAAGTATGTTACATAACAAATAAAATCATCTTATAAAAATACATAGATACCATAACCATAGTTGAGTCTAATCATAGTCCATAAATCCAACCCAGCACATGACTCAGTCTAAGATGAGTTACAGGTTAGCCAAGTCAACTTGAATTGACCCGGGATAATCAAACGATTTTGTTTTAATTTTTTTAGATAGATCAACTAGATTACAGGTTGACCTGTTAGCTCGACCGAATCACACCGGTCAGCTTTCTAATAATAACTCATTCACCGATAATAACCATCCACCCGGGTTTTTTTTTAAAAAAATCAACATGAAAACCGTTAAAAGAGCACCATTGCTTTCATTGATTGCAAAGAAAACCATATAGCATTAGACAACGAAACCTTTCTGAATTCGGTTGCCCAATCGATTGAAAAAAAAAAAACGAATTCCTTGCTTCTAAAAATGGGAAAATAATCTCAAATGTGTAATACACCTACAATATTATATTTTGTATTATGTATCATGTGAAATATAAGGGAATGGAATGAAATTCTTCATTATATTCGATGTTTTGTTGCAAATTTTTTAATAATCTAATGGAGACTTGATAAATTTTTATTTTAGTTCTTATAATTTTTTATTTACAAATTGGTTCTTATTTGCAAGTTTTTATTCCTATATTTTCTAAAATTTACAATTTAATCCTTATGATGGGAAACATCAATTGAACCCCAAGCACATCACCTCATTATTATCGATCTGAGTCTCAAGTCTTTTGATTTTATCAAATTTACCCTAAAAACATAATGAAAATTAGACATATACTCATTAAGTGCTTGCATCCAAAGCACCAAAATAGACCTTAATATGCAATAAAATTATCAATCGAGTCTCAATCGTTTACTCAAATATTTATGATATATCATAGTTTATTTAGAAATATATAATGAAAACACTTTAACAATTTACGGTCTAGTTCAATTTGGATCCAAAAACCCAACTAAACTAAGAGTTGTTATTTCTTGAAATTATAATTAGATCGAACCAAAAAATAGTTCAAACCAAACTGATTTAGTTCGATCAAGATTAGTAATTTTACATTAAAAACCAGAAAACCTAAGCTTGTTTCTAGTTTTTTAAATAGACATATATTAAATTGAGCTTTAATAAAAAAACAATTGTTGAGTTCAGTTTTTATAGGCTTTTAAATCAAATATTTTTTATTAGGCTTTTCAACAAAAACAAGTCCAACTCCATTACTCATTTGGAAATTGAATTTAATAGAAAACCTTCTTTTCCCCTGCCCAGCCAAATCTTTCCACCATACATGATCAAATTTGCTTTCCTGTGACTTTGATGTGCACAAAAATAAATTTGTGGAGTTAGGGAAATACGGGCACATCAAATTAATAGAAGTGTTAGCATTTTTTAATAATTAGATGCATTAGCAACACATTAACAAATCTAATTCGAATAAATCCAGATTAGAGAAAACTAAATAAAAAACATCCAGCATAGTTTTAAAAAAAATAATCAAGAAACAACATCTAGAAAATCCATCAACTACAAAAGCCAAAAGATCTTGCAAGGTTAATGCTATAAAAAACACAAGCAAATTAACAACTTATTAGCGTTTGACTAGTAAAAAAATTAACAATGCAAAATTAAAAGGGAATTAACAAGATACAACACGTCAAATATTCTAGCATTTCACCAACATCACCAAAAAAAAAAACAATTAATAGAGATTTTCAAATTTTCCAAGTTCTACAAAATCATAAATTAAACATGTTAGATTAGACATGTAAAGAAACGATGATGTAAAATAACTAATTTTAAATTTATAAAACAAATTACTTATTCAATCATATAAGAATTTTATATATAATCCATGAATGCTCTAATATCAATTGGAATTGGTGTTAACCATAACCAATTCTGATAACAAACAAGTGCTTACATTGTTGTTGTTGTTGTTGTTGATGAAGATAAAAAGCTTCAAAATGGATTTAATATACAACTGCTAGTGTTGAAGACTGCTTTAGAAACAATTGTAGATACCGGGATATCTAACACCTGTTATGCTACATTAGAAAGAATCTTGTATTTTGTAGCATTATATCTCCACCAACCTAAAATATCTAATTTAGAATCATTAATATCCTCGTAACCATCACTTAAATATACATCTTAACATCATTTTTACTCCCTGCGTCATCTTTCTCCTTTAAGAATGCGTTTGTTTTGCTTATAATATTTTACAGATGTAACATATTTTTCCCATAAAATGTTTTCCTGTAAAATGTTTTATGGAACTTCTTGAGTTAAAAATATTTTTAAACAAATAAACTAGATTTGAAGGTTATTTGTAAAATATTTTACGGGAAACAAACACAAAAAAGCATTTTCTAGAAAATATTTTTGAAAATAAACATAGAAAACATTTGGAAAACATTTTCCTATAAAATATTTTACGCAAAACAAACAAACCCTAAATGTTTTTTGAATTAAAAAGTCAAGTCATCTGACATATCATCTATCACCATTGAATTAACAACATTAACATCTTGGTTAAATACAAGTTGTCTAGAAAGAGAAAATCTAACAAAGTTAACTGCATTTCGAATATTTTTCAATCTCGCACATGCAATAAAACTAACAATATAGGCATAACATGACAAGATATTACTTCCCAACCATTTGTTGCTCTCTTCAAATATTTAATAGTAAAATTATTTGAATTTCCATTGTCTATTGTAACCATTAAAATCTTATCAATTTCTTATTTCAACCAACAACTCTCAATCGCTTAGCCAATTGTTTCACCTTTATAATTATAAACTTGATAAAAGTTTAGAATTTTTTTATTCAAAGACATAATTAATATTTTGGATTAATACCTAGATATCAGTTATTAAACATACTCATTAACTACCCATTGAAAGCTTTCTTAAATTTACCTTCTCATCTATATAAATTTTCGAACAATCTCTTTTAAATCATTAAACATCAAATGAGAAGGAACATTAAATTTAGGTTGCACTATCCAACAAAAAGATTTAAATAATTGATTTTCTACAAAGTTAAATAATTTTTGTTAGGGCTTTTCAACTGCCTTAATAGTTATCAAATTTTCCTCTCTTACAAACCCCCTTTATTTTAGGACTCAGGTTCTAAAACCAAAGTTTTTTGCTTTAGATCAATCATAAAAAAAAAAAAAAATTATGCATACCTAGATGACAATCATAGTCTTTCTTTAAAATCACCATTAAGTTTTTTAAAGTAATTCTAAATTTGAGATTTTTTTTTTAGATCTAGAAGGTGAATGATTGTTACCTTTAATATTATTATTTATACTAGAGGTAGTAACCGGAACAGGTGAAGGATTGGGTTCCAAATTTAAAGGATTTGATTTCTTTAATGTAGGATCTTTCTAATTATCTATCTGAAATAAAAAACAATGATAATATGAATTAACTAATAATTAACAGCAACCAATTAAGTAATAACAATATATTACAAGCTAAAAAATTCCAAAAATTACAACCACCCAAATGAATCTAGCTTAATATCTATTAACCTTAGGTTAGTCACTAAAATCCTTCATCAAAACCAAAAAAATTATATTAATAGTAAATTTAATCAAAAAATAATCAAACAATCTAGTATTAATATCTATTAATATTATGTTGGTTTATTGTCATGGATCATCAAAACCCAAAAATTTATATTAACAGCAAGTTTAAATAATCAAACAATCTAGCATTAATATCTATTAAGTTAGGTTAGTTCATTGTCATGGATAAAACCTGAAAATAGGTTGCACTGAGTCACTGAATACTTCGTTTTTTCTTTTCTTTTTTTGGTATCAAAACAAAAAACTTCATCAAAACCCAATTTGAACCTGAAATGCCTTTAAATTACAAAATTAAAATCAGCAATCAATTAAAATTAAAAAAATAACAAACATACCATGTTCGCAAGAGAATAACAGAACAGAGAAGAGACATGAATCATGAACTCATGGCGACTGTCAAGAGAGAGGAGAAAAAATATTACAGTTACTCATTAAGAAATTTCAAAAGCGAGTAAGAAAAACCCTAACTACTAATTACAATCCAAATTATGAGAAATTAAAAAAGAAAATTGAAGATTACCTTGAAATTGATGGATTGGGTCTTCAATCAAAAAGGAAGAATGACAGAGAGGGAAGGGGGGTGGGGGAGTGCAGCTGCTGCCAAAAAGGAACAATCGATGGATTTAAGGTAATCTTTCAAGGGAGAATGAGAGATATATGATAGGAGGAGATGCATCTAGCAGCTGCTGTCAAAGGAAAAGGGGGGAAATATTTTAGGGTTATTTTGGTTTTTAAATTGGTTTCTTCAGTTTTTTCTTGCAGTTCGGTGCTTTCAGTTAATTTTTTTTAAAAGGTTTTCTCGGTTGGTCAGTTTTTTTTTACACTCCTAAAAGTATAAGTAATAAGAGAAAGAGTTGAAAGGAAAGGGAAGAGAACAGCCATCGTTCCGCAAGTATTTCCATGGGAAATGAGCTTCCCCTCCAAAATAACAAAAATATTTCCATGGGAAAGTGGATAGAATAGAGGGGAACACATACTTTTGTTGGATCAAGGTAACAAGTAGAAGCAAAATGCTCCATTCCAGAGGAATGGTGTAAAATATACTTAAATGTAGGATGGAATTTTGATCCACCATTGGGCTTAACAAGCTAAAGGACAGCTCCAAAATAGCCATTCTTCTTCAAAACCAATTTTCACAGCCTCTATTTTACATTAAGAAACACAAAGCACATAAATGGTGATAACAAAGCAGTGTATGCATCTAGATCGCTGTAGGGTTGAAACTTAGCTCCCATGATATGATCACTTTAAAAAACCCAAATAATGCATTATTAGCATGGGCCATAGTAAAACCAAGACTAAATATTTACCTCGATGCATTTCTCTCAAAACAGCTTCCTCTCCAGCAGCCTTAGCTCTTAGCACTCTTGATGGAGATGATGCAGAAGCTCCAAAGCAAGAAACTTGAATGAATCTCATGATACCTCCCTGTTCTCTAGAAATCTGCAGAAGTCGAGAAAGATAATGCAGTAAATGGGTGGGAAGGAAAAAAGAAACTTCTGAATGAATTTCTCAGAGAACAGGGTCACAAATGACAGAGACCTAAGATAATAAGATAACATAGGACATACTTTGCTTCCCCAAAATACACACCCAGGAAAATCAGAATACCCACAATATCATAATCCAACAGTAATATCATGGTTTAACAAGAAGAGAAAAATATACCATTGCGAATTGCTCTGCCATGCCATGGTTCAATTCCTCAAAACTGTAGTTTCCCCAATTTTCATGTTTATGACAGCATGAAGAGATTGTTAGCACCGGCACAGAAACCATTACTCAGATTTGCAGAATATTTCAAGAACATGAACATGAATGCATCTGCAAAATTTTTGCAGTTCTAGAACTTCAGTTCCTTTCTCTGAACAAGCAAACAATCTAAGCAATCACATAAATTCTTCAATTAAGGGCTGGTAGAAAAGCTTGTACGCCTCCATAACTTCAAGATACCACATTGCTTCTCATCCGGCAATGCCGAAAGATCAACCATCTTACGAACCTAAAATTAGAAATTAAACTGTTATTATCCACACGATCAAACTCTGTTCAAAATGAATTCTTTGCAAGTATTTTATTGAAATTTGAGGGATTAATTAGTAAATTTTATCAAACTATGTAAAAAAACAAATTGTTCGCAAGTATTTAATATGTATTTGGTAATGTAGTGCATGTGTTTTTTACAGAAGTGCTTTTCAATTGAAGATGAATTAAAATAATATTTTATATATATATATATATATATATATATATATATATATATATATTTTCAATATTAGTCCATCAAAATTATCTAAAAACATATTAAAAAAAATCAATTTAATATTTTTTCAATGAAAAGTTACTAAACAGAAAGCTCGGGCGATCAATTCGTAAATTTATCTTAATCATAGGAGTCTCACCAGGACGGACAAAGTACCCTCCAACTACCATCACATACATCCCTGTACAATTCAAAAATACACCCAAGAAAAACAGAGCGGTCTATATATGCTAAAATGTGCCAAAAGAAAAAATAAATAAGAAAGGAAAAGGGGTACGTACCTGAGTCCCAGTGACGGAGACGGAAGTCGCCAGAAAGGCAAAGCTCGATGACACCAGTGCCGTCATCGAGAAGGAGACGGCCGTCACCGTCGTTGGAGACCAAAATTCCCTGGAGAACAACAACAGAAAGGAATTACATGGAGGAGGGGTAAAATGGAGAACCGGTAAAAAGAGAAGAGGAGGAACCTGTAACCAGGCGCGTTGAAAGAGAATGCCGCCGAGAGTCAAGGCGTTTTGAGAAGGAGTCTCACTGGTGTCTTTCAATTGGACACGCAGTAGCTTAAGCGCTGCTAGACTGTAATCCATCTCCTGATCTCCACCGATTCCTCCTCCTCCCTCTCTTCTATACTCTCTTCTCTGCATATAGAAATTTTAACAAAAAATACCCCCCAAGAAACAAAAATCAATTTATGACACCAATTATAATCATTTGTCACTGCAAATTTGCAATCTCGACTCAAAATCAACAACAAGAACAACCCATTTGAGCTTTCAATCACTTTTACACATAACAATAAGGATTAAAGAAAACAACAATTCTGAAAAGAGAGAACAATTTTTCCCAAATAATGTAAAACAAAGCAAAGTACTAAACCGCAAGAGACCATTGACAACTTAAGAGACAATAAAGTGACCGATGAACATACGGAAACAGAGAGAGAGAGAGAGAGAGAGTAAGAAGTTACCGTTAGGATTACAGCTGGAAAGAGAAGTGAAAGATTAAAGAGTTGCGGGCCTTGTAGGGTTTATGTTGTCGTTGAAAACTAGAAGCCTATCAAGTAGAGAACTTCAAAGAGATAAAATGAGAAAATGGGTCCTAGACTAGACTAGACTAGATGATGTGGTAATAGTGGGCCGGGCCTTCATGGTCTAAGTGGATAACAAGAATAATTTTCGGTGGTTTTTACTTTTCGTTCCGATTCAAGGTTTACTTATTTTATATTCTAAGATTCTTTTATATATAAAAAAAAAACACTCATTTCATCCTCGAGGAATTGATGGCGTCACGTGTGTTCCAAGTTTCCAAATAAATGAAGGAACATGAACATTTTAAAAGGAAAGATCAAAGAATCTTTATGGGAAAGAATTAGGGGAAACCCTTTCACTGCTTTCATTGTAAACTTCAAATGATGTTGTGCTTGTAACTTTTACATGGTTTCTTCTATGGTCTCATGATAATAAGTTGGAAACTTTTACATTATCCTTGAAAAGGATATTTTATTTTTATTTACAAAATGGTTCTCATTTGCATGTTTTTTATTCTTATATTTTATAAAATTCACAATCTAACCTCTACCATATCACCTTATTATCAATCGAGTCTCGAATCTTTTGATTTTATCGATTTTACCCTAAACACATAATAAATTAGACAGTTAATACTCAATCTAATATACACAAACTTGTTATGTGCTAGATATACATTATTAAAAATACAATTTTAGTTTCAAAGCATAATAAAACTTTCTCCAAAAACCATCCACCTTTTTTCTTTTCTAAAAGTTGCAAAAATGACAATGGAATGTCAGGCAATCATACAGCCCTGAAGCTACTGCTGGGCATCTACAATTCAGGTTATTCCTAACTACACAAACAATTAGGGAACTGGACACTCTTCAGACACTTATGATGCTGAGGCTATGAACTTATTATGAACTTCATAAAATTTATAAACGATGCAGCTGCAATATCCCAAGTAAAACATGGTTTATTCAGATGAATGTTTCTTTCACCGTGAAAACAATGTCATTTCGTCCATGTCTTAGTTCCCTCAAGAAACCGATGGTGACATATGTGTTCCAAGTTTCCAAATAGGTGATGGACCATAAACATTTCAAAATGAAAGATCAAAGAATCTTATGGGAAAGAATCAGGGGAAACCCTTTCACTGATTGTAGAACCAAATTGTGGGCCACCCTTACGATATGAGATGAGAAACTCAATAGGGTATCCCTTCAGCTTATGCGGTACAATCCCAAGATCATTGAATGTTAAAGCTGCAAGCCAGACCCAGAGGCAAGGAACACAAAAGTGAGAAAAAGAACGAAACAACGCAGCAAAAAGGACAACCTTAACTTACTGAACTAACCATTTTCTGACACAACTGAATCGATAGTAAGGGCATTGATCTCATCCAGGTTGAAGATTTTTGGAGCGGGTAATGGAAATGGAACCTTATTAATTAATACTGCTCGTGGTGTTGCAAGTGCCTGCAAACATTCAATATGCAGGTGCAATTACATGAAATTAAGATGTCAACTAACAAGAAGTTCAAAATTTCCATCTAGAAAAGATAGGCAAGAGGATGCATAGCCACAAACATATTGGTGAAAGCACGCCCAAGGTATGTTTATTTGACATTGTGCATAATAGAAGATATCTGCTGGGTATCAGGAAGTGTGAGCATGTGCATGCACACTCGTCGTAATAGTGATATCTGCTGAATATTAGAAGTCTGTTTGTTCCAAGACAAGCATCTTTGTATCTTCAGTACAAGTGAGTTTCAGATCAAACAGCTCAAACTCGAGCAGTATCATCTCCTCAGTGCAGGTGAATCAGATACTCAATTTCAAATGACCAAGAGCCTTATGGGTAGTTCAGAGCAGTAATAAAAGCACTTTCTTCTTTGGAGTAAAAATAACTACCAGCATACAAAAAGCTCACATATTTACCTTGGCAATGGGAAAAGGAACTTTCACATATCGAGGCCATTCACGAATCACGTCATGCATAAGGTCTGCCTGCATTGCACAGAAGACTTCAGCATTTCGAGCATCACAGTATGAAAATTAACAAAATGGGAGAGAGGTTACCAATTCATGCACAGTAAAGATTTCTGGCCCACCAAGCTCATATACTTTCCCCATACTGCTTCCATCATCTTTCAAGGCTGCAATAATTGCAGCAGCAACATCAACAACATATACAGGTTGGATTCTGCAAACAAGACCCTATTAGGAATAGAGACACAAAAAGTTCAGAAAGGTTTTTTTTTTTTTCATGCTTAATTCGAACATTATTGACATACTTGGTAGATCCATCTCCAATGAGTGGAAGAAACGAATATTTTTTTGCAAAGTGGGCCCACCGGTTCAAGATCCGATCCTCTGTACCAATCATCACAGCAGGTTTCATGACTGTTGCCTGTAACAAGTCAATGTATGTAAAAACTTAACTTTCAAAAAAACAGCATGCTTACAACCAAGAGGGGGAAAATTGTAGAAGGTGGAGCAGTTTCTTGAATGGTCTTAAATCAGCTTCGATTTGCACCTTACAAAATGGTTGTCCAACTAATTTTTTTCCCTTCCCCTCTCCAATATGTTTTGGATACCAAAGCGGACAAGTTAACCTAAGGAGGACATCTATGTATTTGCATTAGGGATGTCCCTGGGGGGAAATGCTAGAAGGTGGAGCAGTTTCTTGCATGATCTTAAATCAGCTTTGATTTGCACCTTACAAACATGGTTGTCCAACTAATTTCTTTCCCTTCCCCTCTCCAATATGTTTTGGATACCACAATAGACAAGTTAACCTAAGGAGGACATCTACGTATTTGCATTAGGGCAGTTCCTGTTATGGGAACTTTAGAAATCTGTAAAACAAATTGTGCAGTCTCCAGAAAAATACATGACATTCTTATAGTACCTTACATCACAGGGTACATAGTTGAAGTTATCCAAAATCAAAGGGGCTGTACCATTCAAACCAGATTAAGAGGTTATCAATTCTAACACCCAAAATACTTCTCTAATCCCACATAGCGTTCGCAAGCACACACAAGTATTGTGTGCAATAAAGAAAATTTGATCTTCAAATAATTATGTCTGTGATTGCAATCGGCTCAAGAAAATATAAAAGCATATCAAACAATCAAAACATGAATCAAACAGGTGCCAAATGCAAGCAGACAAAACACAATATATGCAACAAACCCTTGTCACTTGTGCTTTGAATCAACAAAAAACACATTAAGACACAAGTGCATGCACAATGGAGGAAATTGGAAGAGAAGATAAAGAGGTGAAAGGAAAGGGAAGAGAACAGGCATCTCTCTTTGTTTGGCAAGAATGATAAAAGGGAAAGGAGCTTCCCCTCCCAAATAACAAAAATATTTTCATTGGAAAGTGGATAGAATAGAGGGGAATGCATACTTTTGTTGGATCAAGGTAACAAACGCTTTCCACCAAAAGTACAAGCAAAGTGCTCCACTCCAAAGGAATGCTGAGGATACTTAAATGTATGATGAAATTTTGCTTTTGGAGTTTGATCCATCATAGGGCTTACAGCTAAATGACATCTCCAAAATCCCCATCTTCTTCAAAACCAAATTCACAGCCTCTATTTAACATTAAGAAACACAAAGCACATAAAAGGAGTATGGGTGATAGCAACTCCTGTGCACATAAGCCATGTATGCATCAAGATCGTTGTAGGGTTGAAACTTAGCTCCCATGATATGATCACTTAAAAAAGCCCAAAGGATGCATCATTAGCATAGGCCATGGTAAAACCTAGACTAAATATTCACCTCAGGCATTTCCCTCAAAACAGCTTCCTCTCCAGCAGCCTTAGCTCTTAGCATTCTTGATGGGGATGATGCAGATGCTCCTAAGCAAGAAACTTGAATAAATCTCATGATACCTCCATGTTCTTTAGAAATCTGCATAAGTCAAGAAAGATAATGCAGTAAATAAGTGGAAAGCAAAAAGAAACTTCTGAATGAATTTCTTAGAGAACTGGGTTACAAATGACAGAGACCTAAGATAATAAGACAACATAGGACATACATTGCTTCCTCAAAATACATATCTAGGAAAATCAGAACATCCACAATATCATAATCCAACAGTGCTATCATGATTTAAAAAGAAGAGACAAATATACCATTGCGAGTTGCTCGGTCATGCCATGGTTCAATTCCTCAAAACTGTAGTTTCTTGTCTCATGATCCCTTCCTGTCAATAATAATGCAAAACTGAGTGAGTAGATTTGCAAACTCTAAGCACTAAAAAGCTCAAAGATACAACAAGTGAAGTACTTACCAATAAGATTAATAACAACATTGGCCTTCGCCATTACAGCCTTGATAGAATTCTCATCTCTTGGGTTGTATTTCATTGGTACTATCTGAGCAAGTCAAATGACAAGATACCAACGTTATCAGGAAAATCAACATGACAAAATATCCCGAAATATGCAACAATAAAAAACCGTGCTTCAGCCAGACAGTTTACATAATGAAAAACTCTATATTAATTCACCACTCTACCTGACCCAAATCACCCATCAACTTGAGGTGGCGATGACTATCCTCAGAACCTCTAAAAGGAACTAACACTTGAGAACCCATTTTTGCTGTAGTACAATCAAGCAACATTAAGAATTACTGACCAACAAACACGCTTCAAGAGAACGATAACAAACTAATACTGCTGAAACGTAAGACTTGAATCAAGGGTAAAAAAACAAAAAAGAACACATTTTGGATAGAAATGATCATATTAGTAGTTAAGTTACAGCCATAATAGAACCACAGCAATGTACTTCCCATTCAACTCACCAAGTTGTTGCACAACATATCGACCCAGGAACCCTGTTGCTCCAAACACCGTAGCAACAATTCCACTGCACACACAAAAAAAAAAAACTAAGCATCAAAACACAATTAATTAACCCTAAGCATCAAAACAAAATTAATTAACCCTATACATTAAGACACAATTACTTAATCATAATTAGCAAGAAAACATCTTTCTTTATCATTTCAATCGTAAAAAAAAGGAAAGGGAGACCTGACAGAGGATCTGCCACCGGTTCCCTTGCGAATAAGGTGGCCTACACCTTTGGCAGCGAGAGAGGAAGCGTGTCGTGGATGATCAGCTCCATAATCTGAAGATTAATGACTAAAAAAATAAGGAAATTGAGAATTAGGGCATCGTAAATGTTTATAAAAACCTTAGAATGTGGAGGATTACGGTGATCGGAGAGCGGGTAAATTGACTTGAAAGAAGATAGTGAAGCAGCTGGCTTCAGCGATTGGTGCCCTAATCGCCTCGATATGGCTTGCATCCTTCTTGGTTAGAGAGAGAGACTTGAGAGTGAGCGTTCGGCACTAGAGAGATAGAGAGAGAGATTGGAGAGAGATGTCGTCACTCGTCAGAACTCAGATGTGAAAGATTTTGGATTTGGATTTCTTATGTTGCGATCCGGCCCAACTTATACGGGCTGGGTTAACAAACGTAGGCCCATATATGCATGACCTGCCTGGTTTCCGCATCGTTTTGACATCGGGATTCGATGTTTTTGATTTTTTACTAAAAAGCACCCATGTTTTTTTTATATAGTTTTAATATTAAAATTATTAAAAATCACTTAAAGAAAAGTATTAGATAAATATTTTTTCATATAAAAAACATTCTTAACCACGTAATCATACACACATTTAAGATAAAATAAAAAGTCAAATTCTTTTTATTTTCAGTTCAGCAAGAAGAAATATTATGAGTCTAGGGGTATATTTGGGGTTATGGTAGCACTGACAATTTAAAGTACTTTTCATTTAAAAATACATCAAAATAAAACTTTTTTATTTTTTAAAAATTATTTTTGACATCAGCATATCAAAACGATATAAAAAAATAAAATAAAAATTCAAAATTTTTGAGAACATGGTTGGCACCGCGTTCCCAAACACATCCTAAATATTGTCTACGAATAATCTTAAAAACATATATTTTACATTAACATGGTGCATTCATAAGAATTTAATAAATTTATTTAGATTTCAATCTCAAGATTTAAAACCAAGAAATAAAATTCTATTTTAGATATCAATGTTTATTAATTTTTGTAATGGTTTAAAATTGACTTTTAACTAAAATAGATAATCTTTTTTTCTTCTTTAAGATAAATTTTACTTTTATTTTTATTTTAAAAATTATACTTGATTATTTGTAATTACCTCAATTATTATGATATTAAAATAACGCCTCGAGCTAGCTACTATAACCACAAGGTGAGTTTAGGTTCCATACCATTCTGCCACCTCAGGTTTAGAAGGTAGTGTTTGGAAATAAATGAAATTATATTTAAAAAAATAATAAATATTTTTATTTTAAATTAATATTTTTTATATTTTCAGATTATACATTAATATTAAAAATAATTTGTTTAAAACAAATATATTATTTTAATATATTTTTAAATAAAAAACACTTTAAAAATATTTAAAAATAGTTATAAATATTTTTTAAAATATTTTTTACTTGAAAACAACTTAAAATTATTATTTTTATTTTTTAAAAATTATTTTTGACATCAAAATATCAAAATATCTAAAAATACCAAAAAAAATATTAATTTAAAACAAATAAAAATATAAAAAAAAATTAATTTTTTTTAAAATATTTTTAAAATATAAAAACAAAAAATCCCCTGAATCTCGTTTCATAGCATGAAAAGCATATCAAAACAGGAAGAAGAAGAGAGACATGTCCCTTTGTACCATTATTTCTACCTCTTTTATTCAGACAGCAACCAAACACCAAAGTAGATACTAATGAAAGATTAAATACATGAATAAAAACAAAAAGAGAAGCAGCAGAGAGAATTCAAGGAGAAATTGGCGGACAAAATTTCTTAGCATCAAAAAGTTTCTCTACCCTAAGAACACTGAATCAGGGTGGAATGAGTGGGATTGGCAGTTGACTAGTTCAGCTCTAATGATTTTGAAATACAAAAGCTTGCCTCAACCTAGACCCTACTTTATGGACATCATTGAACAAATACAACTGTTCCCTCCTCTTATTTGTTCTCTTCTCTCATGTAATTATTGCCAACTTTCAATTGCCCCTTCCCAACTAAACTTATTCTCTGTTACAAAATATGGTAGCGATGCATGCTCGAGGGGAGTGAATTGCCTTGCCTTTGCCATGATAAATTACTTATTCCTAAAGGGACTTTGTGCAAGCACCTACACCTGTGCCTTCAGCCTTCCCATTTGTCTTCCAGTTTGCTGAATGCAACAGCTGCAAGGAAAGCAGCACCAGCCACTTTATTTTGGAACCCTTGGCCTGCTCTTGCTGACTCTCACCTGGAGGTTTTGGGCATGCCATCTTGTTCAAAAATCCGGTATGCCACTTGACCTTGAAGAATACTCTGTTACCAGCTTTAGAAACATGGATGATTTATCCTCTAACAGCCGTGTTGGAGTATCAAACTCTGCAACTAGACCTGCACAAAAGAACATGTTTCATGAGTATTTTGTAGTGGCTCGATTATACACATGGGATACCCGTCTCCAAATGTTGCTTAATAATGTGACTACCACAGCAGTCCCAGACAGTTGTAAAGAGTTCACTACGAGGGGCAATAGGGATAAATAACCAAATTAGTCCCCGAAGATTAAGTTGTCAAGCTTGTGAACCCAAAGCCCTGAAAAAAACTGTTTTGCAGACGAAATTGGACAGGTAAAACAGACAGGACCATTCTGATCTAATGACGTCGTAACTAGATTCTCAGGAGAGAAAAAAATGACGTCCTAGCTAGAGGTTGTGATTGAAATTGTTAACCATGTCAAGATTCTGAGCCACATTTACCAAGTAACCTCTTGACTCTGAACCCAAGAAACATTTAAATGGTTCTCGATCCAGATGAAAGGTTAGATTTTCACTTCATAAAACTCCTCCCAAAAGAAATTTTCACTTAATCAAAGTTGTTTATGTTAATTGTTTCATACTACTTGGAGTTAAAAAAAAAAATATATATATATATATATATATAGACACGCACCATCACTGAGAACCAGAACAAGGTCACTGTCAATGACAGTTGGGATTCGATGTGCAATTGTGCACACCGTGCAATTCTTAAACTCTGTCCGGATAATCTTTTGAATGAGATTATCAGTAGCTGTATCAACAGATGCTGTCGCTTCATCAAGCACCAGAATTCTTGCCTGCTTAAGCAAAGCACGACCCAGGGCAACAAGTTGCCGCTGTCCCACACTCCAGTTATCTCCATTTTCCACAACTGCAGATTATGCACTCAATTACAACCAATCATTTATTTGAATGCACCAATAAAACTTTGACAGTACCACTACATTAACAACTTCTTGTTACATACCTAGTGAGTCAAGCTTTTGCTCTTTCTGTCGGACTATCTGTCCTAGTTGAGACTTATCAAGAGCCTGTGCCAAATAGTTGAACTGTTAATTGGGGCACATCATCATAAATGCATACACGTAATTTTAAGATTCAATGCAGTTTATGTTTTGGCATACAAGGCAACATATTGTTAAAGGCTGGAAATAAAGTCATCAAATCTACAGTGATTTAAATTGGACCATTCAGTACATGCTTTGGGGATTGTGGAAAAAAAATAGAATTGCAATTTGGAAAGAAAAAAAATTACTCTTGAATCTCAATTCCAGAACAAACTAAATAAATTTATAATAATAACAATATCACGCAAAGATTTCTCAGAATTCTTAGACATTTCAAGATCAGTCATAATTTTAATAATTCAGGCACCACTGAGATTTTTTTAAATTCTTCGACATTGTTCAGGAAGAAGAGAAAAACCTGCCAAATTTCCTGATCTGAATGCTCTTCAAGGGGATCAAGGTTTCCCCTAATGGTCCCTTCGAATAAAGTAGGATCCTGGGGTATGATACTCAGGCGGCTACGAAGATCATGGAGGCCAATTGAAGAAATATCGATGTTGTCTATAATGATCCTCCCACTAGCTGGTTCAATTAACCGAAATAATGCTTGTATCAGTGTAGATTTACCACTTCCAGTTCGTCCCACAATTCCAATTTTGTTCCCACCAGGAAAAGTACAGGATATCCCATGAAGCACCATAGGAAGATTCTCACCATAACGAACCTTCAGAAAAAAAAACAGTGCTGATTGTTAATAACAGACTCAAATCAAAATGATCATGGCCAAAGGATAAGGGAAATCAATTCCAGAAAAAAGGGATTATGATTCTCCTTTAGGAAATGCTTTGCAAATAACAGAACATATAACAGATTAAGAAATCTGACTCGAAATAATATTGAGCAATTAAAAGAGTTCCTCAACATGACAATGCACATGCATACTGGAATAACTTAACAAAATACCTTTAAATCGATCAGATCAATTGTTCCATTCTCTGGCCACGAGGATGGAGGGCGAGAATCCTCTATAACTGGTGGGGCTTCACCAGGAAGTTGGCTGTACTGATAGATCCTTTCAATGGAAATAATTTTATTTTCGAGCTTGCAAAAGCTAAGTATCCACCGTGATAAGCGTGCATTTAAATTAAGGCCATATGTCACAGCAAGCCCTGCCATGCCTGTAAAAAACAAGCAAATGTGAATAGAAGAACCATAAATTCACAAATTCCAAATGTTACATATTATCAGATAGATCAAGTAATGCACAGTAACATCCTTACTTGGATCAATACTTCCCTGGGGAAAGCTAACAAGTAAAACCATGCAGAAAGCAAATACAAAGGTTGAAAGCAATTCCATGCGTAGGCAGAGCCACTCGATAGCAGCAAGACTGCAAAAGAATGGACGAGCAAAACAATCAAGAAGATACAGATTCCTCTTCAGGAACCTCTTCTCTTGCCCAAAGCCCCTTATTGTGGCTGCTCCTGCTATTGTCTCACCAAAAAGATGGATGATTGGAGATTTCTGGATGCTAACAATACGGACCAGTTCCCTTGATGAAGCCATGTAGTATTTCTGCAATCATGGATACTAATAATAAGGCAATTTATCCTTCAATATCATTTATACAATAGATTTAACAGAATATGAATCCTTAAATGGGTAGTTAAAGTCAAAATGCTATAGGATTTATGTTCATCATCAACAACCTCAGTCTTTTCTAATTATTTAGTGGAAATTAAATTTCTTCAGTGATGATTGGAACAGCTCAAGGTACTGGCAGAGAAATGATGAGGTTTCAAGCATTTGAATCATCAAACCAAAAAAAAATCAGTTTCTGAAACCATACAGATATCAATTTATACAATGGGTACAGCGGCAATGTGTATTGACTTTCAGTTGCAAAAAAGGTAATATAATGTTTAAAGACGTAAAAGACTACATTGAGTGAACCTTGAAGGAACAAAGGATTGTTACTGAAATGGAAGTCAAGAAAAAGATTGACAATTAACTCCCAACATCCACCTTATGGATTTTATGCTTTACTCAAAATGAGGCTCTTGTGAATGCCTAGTGGTCTCTAGAATCAGTTTGCATAATTACAAAGCAATATCTGTTCATTTCCCTAATCTTGTCCAACAACCAACAATGCCATTGTTAACTCAGGGAAAAGGATAATTAATCACCTGCATCCAGAAGCAAGCAACAGCCATTGGAACAACAAGCAACAAAACTTGCCAGGTGACTTTGGTCATTACACCAACAATCCCAAAAAGCTGTATGGTAGTTGAAGCAAATCCACCAAGCCTGAAAGGAATATCAAGATCCACTACACTTTGATCAATTGACACCTGTAAGGTTGTAAATGATCAGCACAAAGCAAAGTGAAAGACATAAAAGAGAGACAAAGGAAGCAAAGAAAAAGAAAATAGTTGTCTACCATATATGGGTGGAGAACATGTATAGGATATATATTTCCAGCAAAAAAAGATGAACTTACACGATTCAAGATCCGTCCAGCTGGAGTAGAGTCAAAAAAAGACATTGGTGCTCGGAACACACTTCTAAGCATCTTCAGAAACAATTTCTGAGCTGCTGCTAAACCAAATGTAGCAACCAGAACAGCCCTGACAAATATAAACCACGAGCTCCCAAAAGCAAGGGCCATATAAACACCAAGAAGGACCATAGGGCTCACTCTAGGCTGGCCTCCTTCCATTTGGGGATTTGCCCAGGCCATCCACCAATTACTAGCTATTTGAAGAAATTGAAATGAAGCTTGAGCAAGGATTATGAGTGGAATCAATAAGCCTTTATATGCTGCAGCCATATAGGACAAGTAAACCTTCATGTTGACTCTTCCTCTTACTCTTTCCTCTTCCTGAACAAGCTGCTTTTTCCTTGAACGTTTTCCTTTCTTTTTCTCTTTGATTGCTTTCTGATCTGAAGCTGATGCACTCTCTTGCACTTCCTTTGCTAAGCTTTCAATACTACATTCTGACGCGTTGCATTTTTTATGTAGTGTGGCAGATCCATCCAACAACAAATTTTCATCTGATTCATCTGATGAGTGATTTAGAATATCCATAGCCCCAATTGCTTCATTGTGAGCTGAGACTAAGGTGTTAAAGTCAGTTCCTGCTTGCAAAAGTTCATCATATTTCCCTGCCTGTATTATGCGGCCTTCCTTGAGAACCTGGTGTGATGAAGATAGATATCAGAGAATATTTTTTTATGGAATAAAGAAGGGAAAAGAGAAGCATCAAGCATCAAATACATGGTCTCTGATTTACCTTCTTTAAAGCCCCCCTTCCCCCAAAAAAAATATATAGTGAGGGTCTTACAAAATGAAGTAAGCACAAACATGATCTAATACTTTTGTTGAAATGTGTTACAACATTTTATGCAAACATGTGCTAATATTCTACAAAGTGACGATGCCCAGTTGTAGATGCTAAGAACCTATGATGCTACCAGAAAATTGGTCGAGTTAAAAAAGGTGAGATGGCTATCCACGAATGTTAGAATGGCTATCCTAGTCTCTAATTAAACACAACATGGTATTTAAATCAAGCTAAAAGGGAAAAATGCAACTCTATGAGATGCAAAACGTAAACCATAGATACCAAATCAGTTCTTTCATTACACAAGCATTACATAGAGGAAAGATATTAAAACAACTCCATACCAGAATTAAATCGGCGGCGGGTAGAAATTCAACCTGATGGGTCACAAAAACCACAGTCTTACTTGCTAATGCTGTCAATATGTATTCCTGCAGTTCACAACACATTTAGGCAAACTGCATTCATTTGAAAAGCAACATTGATTTTACACAGGGAAAGTCCAACCTTGAACAACTCTGAACCAGTATGCGCATCAACAGCACTGAAGGGATCATCAAGCAAATAAATGTCTGCATCTTGATATAATGCTCTTGCTAGTTGAACCCGCTGCTTCTGGCCACCGCTCAAGTTTATACCTCTATCACCAATAATTGTCTGATCACCATGTGAGAAGAGTTCCAAATCCTTTTTCAGTGAACAAGCATTGATTACGTTTTTATACTTTGCTTTATCCATTGGACTTCCGAATATAATATTTTCTTCAATATTTCCAGATTGTATCCATGCTGACTGTGAGACATAAGCAGCGGTGCCACAAATTCTCACCTGGAAAAGGAAAAGGGAGAACAGGAATGAATCTTCAATGCATAATAGATTCCAGAAAGAAATCACATTTAACCGGAAATATCATTTAAGCTACGAAATTAAGAAAATAGGTCCATGAATCTAACTTACTTCGCCAGAGATTTTGGGAATCTCGCCAAGGATGCAGGAGAGAAAGCTTGATTTGCCAGAACCAACCACGCCACAAACAGCTACCCGCATCCCCCTCTCGACTTTCATTTGTATCCCTGATAATGTGGGCCTTGAAGAAGAAGAAGAAGAAGAAGGGTCCCAGCAGAATGCAGCATCTTTAATTTCTATGGCCAAGTTTGTAATGCTTCGAGGCAGAACAATGGTTGCATCTTCCTGCAACTCTTCCTCCTGCAGGAATCCGGAAATTCTATCAAGAGAAACTTTAGTCTGGGCCATCATCGACACCAAGTCAGGGAAATTCCTCAGTGGTTCTTGTAGTATTCTGAAGGTGGCCAAAGCAGAAAGAACACCTCCCGCTGTGAGCTGATCACCTAACAATATAGAAGTACCAAAAGTGACAGCTGAAACAAATATGGGAGAGCTCCAGAAAATGAAGGTAATAAAAGCTTGTGAATAGAGGGCTTTCCGAAGCCACCGGAACTCCACACCTCGCATCTCCTCCAATTTTACTCTATACCTGTCCTCCCAAGCCTGCAACTTCAGAATCCTCATGTTCCTGAGGCACTCTGATGTTTTCCTCATCCTTTCATCCTTGGCAGCCATTAATTTGTCTTGATAATCTTCTTGTATCCTAGCCACGGGGATTGTGATAACAATGGAGATAATGGTGGCAATCAAAGTTGCAAAGGAGGCAATTCCAACATTCTTATACAAAATTGCAAGAGCAAGAACTATTTGCAGGGGAAGCATCCATATATCATGGAGATACCAAGAGTAATCCCCTATTCTTTGGACATCAATTGCCATGTAGTTAACAACCTCTCCACTGGTGTGATTTTGCTTGGCCAAGCTCGACAGCTTCAGTCCCTTTCGGTACACCATTGCTGTTAAAGCTGACCTCACTTGCATACCCAAGATGTCAACCCCAAGATACCATTGCCGGGTCGTTAACGTCTCCACAAGCTTGGCTGAGAAGAATATCCCAGCAAGAATATAGCCCTCGTGAGGGAAAGTCTCCTTACCCCCCAGATAATCAACAAAATAGCTAATCATGTACGGACCAACGTATGAAACAAAGGTATTCAACAAGGCAAAGATGGCATTGCAAGCTGCTTCCTTCCAGAATGACTTCAGAATTGCCCAAGCTAAAGACGGCTGCTTGGAAGGATTTTCAGCTTTTCTTCTTTCCCAATTTGAATTCAAAATCTTATAGTTTGTCTTGGCACGATCTTTCGGTGCAAGAAGGGGAATGTCCTTAAGCTCTAGCGGTCTCTTTGCGCCAATAGAAAGAAGGGGGTTTAACCAAGAAAGGGTTACTAAGCTGAATAGCCCAGCATCGCTATAAGGAGTGACCTTAAGACACCCTGCCTCTTCTTCAAGAAGCAATGGCTCCTGAAGGTCAGAGTTCCTACAAACTTGTATACCAGTAACACCTCTAAATGCAACAAAACATAGAAAAGCAAGAGCTGGGGTTGCAGCAAAATTCGCCACAACATGAGAACTCAAATGCTTTGAACCTTCAGTAAAAAAACTGCTCCCGTCAACATACAAAGTACACAAACAAATCAAAAATGAGAAAAACCACCACACCCTCAACAAGACAGGAAATTTCTCAGACAGCTTAAATTTACATTGAAGAGCTGAAAAGCTCAAGACAAACCAAGCCAAACCTTGTGCAGCAGGTACACAAATCTCAGACCAATCCACATCGTTCCCCTTAACAGCCTCTCTAACCAGAGCAACTCCATCAAACCCCAACACCAAGAATTGCAAGAGCAAAACATAGAAACAACAAAACAGACACAACTTAAAACCCGTACCGATTATAACATCACGAATCTCTCCGTCTACACTAGACCTTCGAATTGGAGTCGGATTGGGAACTGTAGAATCATCCTTAAGGATTCTAACTCTGCCAACACAGACAAATATCTGTCTTGCAGAGATAATGAAGAGAGACACGATAAAAAGTGTCAAATTCACACAAATGGAGGCGAGTTCCAACGTGGGCAGGCCTTGAATTGCCTTCAAAACACGGTTGGTTGATTCTGAGCTGATATTATTAAGCAAGAAAACGATACCCATTATTGGAAACAAGAGGTAGTGATTGAAGAAAGTAAGCCCTCGTTGTGGTCGTCAATGAAAGGCAGCAGCAATTTGATGAAGAGGAGAAAAGATCAAATCGTATAAAGAAGAGGGGCATTTCACCATCTGGGTTTTGAACAGAAAGGTGTTGCTATATTGGAAATATAATCTGCAGACACATTGCACAAAGAAACAAACAGGTTTTCATCAACAACGGACACGAATACAGAAAGAGAAAGATTATAAAGAACCCTCCTTTCGTCTTTGCTTTGAATCCTTTGATCCTTCTACCTACAGACTCTCTCTCTCTCTCTCTCTCTCTAAAGAAACAGTAGGAGACAGAGAGATGGACGGCAAAAATCTCGAAATCTGAAAGGGAAAACACCAAAGTTACTGACCTCGAAAATCGTCCAGGGTAAGCCGGTGGCGATTGTCGAGGTAAAACCAGCCTGTGATTGATAGGAACCTCTTCGTATCACCTTAAACACCCAAAAAATAAAAATCTATTTTCCTTCCCCTCCTCCTACACCACACACGCGCACACATATAAAGAAACAACGAGAAGCAAGCAAAAAGGACTTAGCTTTCAAACGCAAAGATGGAGAGAGAGAAAAGGAGAGAAGTAGAAAGACTGCAACTTTTGATCTCTCTTTCTCTTATCTTTTATAACGATAGGAAATAAATGTAATTGACTAATGTTTTTATCTCTTGGTTTTCACATATATCTATAATTGAAGTTTGCTGCTACCTTGGACGGTTGCTGGTAGTAACTATAGCACTTGCCGTGTTGGATGTTTCAATGTGCTGTGAGTCACTCGTGGTGACAGAAATGGGAGGTGTTCCTTTAGACCAGAGTCTAAAGGTTCTACCTTTTCCTTGATAATTAACAACGTTTTCAGGTTTTTAGCTTATGCTATCACTTCGCTTGAGTTCACATATCACATATATACATAGACATATATACATATATACATATATACATATATATATATATATATATAAAACCAAAAAAAAAAAAACAAAGAGATAGCCAGCCAGACGACAGGGGTATGAGAGAGCTTGAGGCTGTGGAGGAATAATGAGATGGGAGTGTGAGAATAAGAATATTAATTGCTACAGCATATTTGTGAGGCAGAATGTGGATCAAAGTATGTGATAAGATCTTGATGGAGATCCAGTTAAGAATGGGTTGAAAATAAATTATATTATTTTAGATTAGAGATAGAGTTGTTTGTTTATGCTTTACAGTGGAAGATGACGTTGGATTTCAAGTGAGAGTGTATGAGTGTGATGCCCATGATGGTAAGCTTTTGAGGTCATTGATTTTTAATTTCTCATGCTTTCTACATCGGACAACCTTTATTTATTTATTTATTAGCATATAGTATACGTATAAATAAAAAAACGTATTTGTTTGGAGATACATGAACATAAATTAAATATGTTTTCACAATATTTTTTATTTAAAATAATAAAACATGTCTTTACTATCTTTATTTTTTTCTATCTAGACAAAGTAATCAAACACTACTCAATAAGTATTTTTGTATTTTTTTGAGATTGTGATAACTTCTACATTTTTTATGTTTTTCAATAACACACTTGCTTTTAAAAGATTAAATTAATTATTTTTTTAATATTTCTTGGTGATCGTGCTGATAAAAAAATAAAAAATAAAAGTATCACGACACTAAACACATCAAGTGCTTATATAGAAGAGGAAAAATAAATTTTTAAATGTTTTTAAATGATTTTAATACCTGTATATTAAAATTAATGAGAGAAAAAAAATCAAATATAAACATTTGCGATCAAACTCGAACTATATATCATCAAACAAGAGTGAGTGTGTTGCATGGTAACAAAGGACACCAATTAACAATGTATACAAAGACAAGATCGTGCATTATTTATGTCACAACTCACAAGTGTTCATCAGACAAACTGGCATTGTCAGTGGGACCCAGCTGCGTAGGAATGGAGGGAGGGCTGGTAATATTGTAAATAAACATTTTTTGTTTCTTGTGTTGAATACAATCAGCTACCCACTTATCTCAAGTTTCTCGGCTGCAGTCATGAAAATAAAGTTAAAAATGGCGACCTAACTTTTTGTGCTTGCTATATGACCGTCTACATAATTATTATTTTTTTTACATAGAGTATCCGTTTAGAAATGCTAGTGTAACTAGGGTGATTATTTTCGATGTAGTTTAGTTTTTATTAAAAAAAAGGTAAGTAGATCAAAAAAATTTAAAAAAAAACCGAAACCGAACCGGCCGGTTTTTTAAAATTTTAATTGGTTTTTTTTCACGGTTCAGTTTTTTCGATTATTTTTTTTTTGGTTTTCTCGGTTTTTTTACTCACCCCTAGTTGTACCCTATTTTTCTAGGTTTTAAAACTTTTTTAAGAAAATAAATTTATATTTTTTTATCTTTTTATCTTTTTGATATCAAAATTAAAAAATATACTATTTTAATATATTTTATTAAAAAAACACTTTAAAAAAGACTCTACAAATGTTAAACACGACTGCAATTGGGAGCTTCCAAGGATTGGAACGGCATGATCTTTTGCTATTGTAGTTACGAGTCCGCACTCGAGAACTAACTCGGAATTACTAGATCATCGGAATAATTCATGGGTTATTAGAACAATCTTGATTAATTATTTTTTATTAAAATAAAACATTTTGTTTTTTTATCCCTTTCATTTCATGTTAACTCCACCAAGTTTAGATCAGGTCAAATATATTATTAAAAATCTGAATATATCAATTAGTATTTTTCAAGTAAATATTTTATCCATTCAACTAAAAATCTAAACCGAATCAAGATAGGATCACAAATTTCTCGGGAGATCCAACAATCATGCTTCCTAGCTCTCCAGCATTACATAAAACGACAGCGCACCGGCAACACTACCAGGGAAAGAAAATCAGCTTCTCGCAGTCCGCATGAACCAGCAATTATCTCCTGGTATGATTGGAATTTAAGGTAATTCCAAAATGGCAATTAAAGCATCTAATTAATTGCCTTGATCCATTATGATCACTGTACAATTATTGTTAATTAATCAAAGCATCTAATTAATTACCAAAAAAGGTATTAAAAAAAATAATGCAAGACATTAAAAAAATATAACAAGAAGAAATTCTATTAATTATTAATGTAAATAGAATATTCAATAAAAATATGATAAAAACATATTTGCTCGGGTTAAAACATATTATTACTTATTGAATATTTTATTTATTTACATCTTATTGAATATTTTTATTGAATGTTCAATAAAAATACGATAAAAACATATTTGCGCGGGTGAAAACATATTATTACTTATTTATTATTTTAGATGATCATTTTTTAGTTGTTTTTAATTACTATGAGTTTAGTTTTAATTCTATTAATCATATTTTTTGCTTATTGATTGGTTAAATCTGTATAAGAGCACATTATGTTTGGTAGTGTGGTACCGGTTGCTTTTCAAATAACTTTTTCGTGTCGAAATACATGCAAATGATGTTTTTTTATTTTTTTAAAATTATTTTTGACATTAGCACATCAAAACGATTCAAAACATATTAAATTTTAGCAAAAAAAAAATTAAATTTTTTGGAAACGCGGTTTGCACCGCGTTCCCAAACGGTTTCAAAGTGAAAATTGATTAAGTAGATTTATCGGATTTTTTTCCATTCTGTAAAAAAATAAAAGATTTTATATTATATATTCCAATATCATATGATGTATGTTGTGGAGAATTCTCACTGGATATAAATTATTGTTTTTTATTGAAATCTTCTTATTACCAAGTACCGAACGGTGGAGAATTGTGAAACCATGTTCCTTCTATTATATTAATCATTAAAAAAAACACTCCGTTTTTTAATTAATTATTTAAATAAATCGAGTGAGGTTTTATTTTATTTAGCAAGGGCATATGACACTACGACAATTCGTTTTTTAATTAATCAGATATAGTCTCTGGTTATACTAAACCCGGCCTGGTAGGGTGGAAAAAATCAAATCAAAACCAATCTATTTTGATTCCTTTGATTTTATTAAAGCTTGTTATAATATTTTTTCAAAATACCTATGTTGATATCATTTTAGTATGTATTTAATATTACAGTGTAAAGAATTTTCTTTAAAACAAAATTATTTAAAAATATATTAGAATATTTTTTATTTTTTATATGAGCATAAAACATTGGAAAAAAAATTTGAGTTGATATATTTTAAAGCAGACACACTTTTAAAAACAATCTGAAAATAAACACTACTGCATTTTCAAATAGGTTAATTGATTCGGTTCAACTTGCCCAACTTATAACCTGCATTTTAGAGTGATAGAGTAGCCATGTTTAATAACTTTGTGATATTTTTATTTATTTTTTGCTCAGATCTTGTCTGGTATTATGGTAATGATTACTTTTTAAAATATGTTTTAGAAATATATTAAAATATTTTTTTATTTTTTAAAATTAATTTTTGACATTAACACTTCAAATATATATGAAAACAAAAATTTAAAAATTTAAAATAAAATTAATTATAAAAAAGGGGATTTTAGACGGTTTGCATGAATTGATGCTGGCTTGAGATAATGATTTTTATTATATATTTTATTTCACAGTAGTGTAATGGGAGCAATCACATCAAAGTTGGCAAACCATACGTCACTGGACTTGTATAGGGTTGCTCAGCAATTTGTCTCCTACTAGAAACTTCTTTCGTACGTATAATTGTACTCCTTATCAAAATTAATTATCACAAGTATATAAAATATCTTTGTATAATCATACTTATTCGTTTTTAAAAAATGTTTAAGCACACCAATATATATAAATATATAATTAATGTAAAAAAAAAAGATAAGCAAAACTCTCTAGTGGCAGGGGCAGGGCTGGCAGCGGCCCCGGCACTTGCAAGAATTTATTTTTCAGCCCCTAATGATTTATAGTCTTAGATCTGAAGTTAGAGAAATTTAAATCTTGATTCCCTGAGAAAGAATTTTTTAATTTAACCCCTCTAATTAAAAAATTGAAAGTATGATTGCAGTTGCTTTTCAAAATACTTTTCGTGTTAAAATATATTAAAATATTTTTTTTATTTTTAAAAAATTATTTTTAAAATTAACATATTAAAACAATCTAAAACATCAAAATAATTAATTTTTAACTAAATAAATAAATTTGGGGGAACCGGTGCCAAACGGCTTTTGTTGTGGCTTTTTCTTGAAATCAATGGCCGGCGTGTTGCATCCTCGTCATCAACCAACCAGTGGTCTGGAGTTAGCAAGTAGTTTACGTCTGTTGGCTTTTGTTTGGTTCTCACTGTCGGGTTTTAAAACCGGACGCGAGACTCTGAGTCATAGTTCAGAAAGGTGGTCCAGACTTATTATTTTTTTTAATAATAAAAGAGAAACTTTATTTAAAAAAATTAAAAAATTTGACGACTCAATTTAATTTTTAATTTTTTCTATTTTGTATTGATCTAGATTAGTTTATATTTCGGGTTAAATCACCAAATCAATCTAAATTTTCAAACTACGATTTAATTTATACAATTATTAGATGAAGAAATTGATTTTTAAATAATCGATTTTTTCTTTATCAGAACAATGTGGTTTTATTTCATTCTTGATCAATCAAGAATCTAACTTGGTGAGGGGATAAAATGGTTGAATGTTACTTACAATCAACTTAATAAATCCTCACATTATCATCTAAAATTCAAAAAATAAGTTGGAGGATGAAAAAAGAATTTATTAATATCGATCGTGAATGAACAATTTAATTTGGACAATACTTGTAGATGTAGGCAGTGTTTTGAATCTGTTTTTTTTTTTAATTATTATTTTTTAAAAATAAATTTTAGGTATTTTTTATGGTTTTGATTTATTGATATAAAAAAATATTCTAATATGTTTTTAATTTAAAAAACATTGATAGTGTTTTCTGATTTTTAAGGGAGGAAGAACATTCATGTTTGTTTTTGCGTTTTAAAAGTGTTTTTTTTTTTAAAATTGAATTTTTTTTTAAATTAATATTATTTTAATATATTAATATTAAAAATATATTTCAAAAAATAATCACTAATATACATTATCAAATACTGATGACTGGTGAGTTTTCATCATTGGCAACGTTGCTTTCATTTTGACACAGGGAATTGGACCAGCAGAGGACAGGGACGACCGACCAAAGAAAAAAAAGGTCCTAGAGCGTGTCTCATGACAGGTTGTAGTCAGTCTCAAGGTGTGAAAAACACTTCAAATTTACTTTGATTTTAAAGGAGTGTTGTTTACTAGGTAAAACTTGTTTTTTAAATTAATTTTTTATTTAAAAAATATCAAATTACTTTTTAGATATTTTTAATAACTTTGACATGCTAATATAAAAAAATAATATATTTTTAATTACAAATTATTCTTGTAAAAATACCATGCATCATATTACTAATGTATATAAAAAAAAACACCACTATTTGTTCCAGAAATATTTGCTTGACTTTATTTTTTCATGTTAATAATATCCTCAAACTCAAACTAAATATTTTGAATTTTGAATTTTTTATAAGTTTTTATATTAAAACATGTACGTTTATATATTTTTTTTACAATTTATTTTTAGATTTAAACTAAATGATAGTACGAGAAATAAATAATAAATACAAAAACTATACAAGAATATCTATAAAATGTCATTTTAACTTTTACTATCACGAAGAAGGCGCAAATTAAAAAGTTCAACATCCAAAAAAAAAAAAGTTTTTATGTAGAGAAAAATAAAAATTCCATGGAAAAATAATAAAGTTAAAATATGAAGCACCATGAAGAAACACGAGGTATTCATTTTTCTCTATTCACCACCACGTGTACGTCTCCATCATTGCTCCAAACACCACAAATTACCTGCAACAATATTCTCCGCCGCAGGAAAGGCAGAAATTATCAAAATCTACAAGTATTTATGTTCACCGGGTAAAATATTTGAAGCAGGATAAAGATTTATTTGGTTTTTATGATTTAAAAGAATTTTTTAATTTTTTTAATTAATATTTTAGTATTTTTAGATTATTTTAATGCGCTGATATTAAAAATAATTTAAAAAATAAAAAAATATACTATTTTAATATATTTTTAAATAATAAATATTTTAAAAAACAATCACAACCATGTCTAAAAAGCTCTACATGTAACTTATTCAAAACACACATTGCTACTGCTCATTTCCTATGCACTTTTCTCATGCTCTTCGTATCATTTTTTGTTCTATATATTATCTTCTTCGGACAGTTTTTTATTCTGTAAAGAAATTTGTGCGGCAAGAAATAAACACCGAGCCTGTAGAAAAAAATCCAAGTTGCAGCCTGTAGAAAGCCCATCGCGGGCTGAAGTTTTCACGACTTCATCATGATTAATTTATTTTTTTTAAGTTGTTGCAGCAAGTTTTCACTCATTACATGTTTGCTGGGTATTTAACTATTGATTGTGTTAAAAATATTCAATTCAGCCACCATCCCCAATAGGTTATAGAATAATAATGCGTTTATATGATTATTAATTTTAGAGTTTGTATAATTAATCCGAATATTTAATCAAGATACATGTAATCTAATCCGAATATTTATTTTAATAGAAAAAAACGCACTAGAGGAGAAATTTATAACCATTCTTTCATTATCTACTTATTTTGTGGCTATGTGATGTAGTGATTTTTGTTTTTTGCCTGGCCATGAAAAAAAACATTTGATCAGTTAAATAGTTTGCACTGACCTCGTATATAATTGTGTTTTAAATTTTAGTTTTGTAAAAGTTAAAATAACATATTTTTTATTCATAAACATCAATTTTTTTATTTATATTACACGCAAAAAATTATCTCTTAATAGTTTTAAACAAACACATTCTTAAACCTCTTCTTTTAAAACAACATTTACAAGTTTTTTTAAAAACTTTTTTTTAAAAAAACACAACCATATAAACAATTACAATATCCAACACAAAATTAACAAAACAAACCCAAGCCAATTTAGAAATTAGAAGATCCACTACATGCACATCTCAAAACACCATGTTTTCAACAAGATGATAATTTCAACCACAAAAAAAAAATAGAAAAAAACAAAAAAAAGTATTTTTTTTTTCATTTTTTTTGTGTGTGTTGATGCATCCACTTGAACAGATTTGATGCATCCACTTGAACAGATTTTAAATTCAAAGTTGGTGAAATTATAAATGAAATGAGCTGCCTTGCAACGTATTTATTACATTCGAATCTCAAAATACCATGTTTTCCATGAGGCATGAATTCTGACCATAGAGAATAAATAAAAGAAAAACAAAAATAAATAGCATCATAAATTTAAAATATCATATTACAAGTACCAAGTATGAGTACTATTTATCTCCCCACCACAAGTTAGAAGTGAAATGTTGCAACTTCTGATTAAATAAAAATCTTGACTTAATTTATGAAAAACATTTAATTTAAATAAATAATTATTCCCAGTCGAATGTATATATAAGTTTTTTATATATAAATTAAACTCTTAAAAACAATTTATTAAAAATATATCTAACAAAACTAAATCATTTACAGCTACACCAACCCGATATGTGGACAAGATAGCTCTGGCACTTATGCAGTGGCATAGTCAGCTCAGAACGGGTAGCTCAGTGGCTGCATCATGTGTGACTGGTCGTTGGGTGTCCAGCTCTTCTATCTTTAATATTTTTGTTGTCTAGTTTATGTAGCATGTCATTGATTAATTTTATATTTTTGCAAAAATAAATAAAAGAAAAGGGCACGCCTGACTCGTACCATCAAATTATTAGATTTTGTAATGAGTTATTGCGACTGGACAAGATTATCTATATGTGTGGTAGAGTAATATTAATTATGGTTTAAAATATATTTTTTAGAAAATAATATATATTTTTATTTTAAAAAAAATTATTTTTAATATTAGTATATCAAAATAATCTGAAAACATAAAAATAAATTAATTTTAAGCTAAAAAAATATTAATTTTTGAAGAACATGGTTTCAACCGTGTTCTCGCACATATAATTTAGTGTTTAAATAATTATTTTTTGCAATGAAGCTTTTACATGGAAACAATCATTTTAATAAAATTGGTCAAATTCTAGCTAATTAAATTAAAAAAAGGTGATAAATAAAAAATAAATAAAATAAAAAACCGAGAAATAACGGTTTTTTATTTGTTGTATTGGACAAGCTTGTTCCAGGAAATATACATGGAACATTTCACAACTTGTCCTGTCATTTTTTAAATTGAATACATATTCTATTTTTTGAACGACTAGGAAGACTTAGATTCTTCTTCTAAGAAATATCCTTGGAAAAGTATTTTCTTTCGAAGACTAAGAGAGTATGGATATGGTAGATGTTGGCTGCCATGAGAGGCACCTTGCCTCTTTGTCATTTTAAGCATGTGGGAGATTCTATCTGAGGTAATTATCTCTATAAAAAATAAATAAAAATCAATAATGTAGTCTATTTCTTATCCAATATAAAATTAAAGAATAAAATTAAAAACAATTAAAAGATAAAAAAAACCATATCTTATAGGTGAGTAAATTCGTCAAACCTGTGATAAGTCGGGCTAGTACACTAAACCTGTGAACTGAGTTATGAACTCTAGTAAGATTATAATTTGTTTTTTTTAGTTTTTTTATTTAATTACATGATAACAGATGATTGTGAAATTAAATATCAACCCAATACTTTTTTAGATAATGATAATCTCATAAAAGACGGAGCGAAATCAATTATAAAATTGAATTCTCAATTAACTTGGTATTTAAGGATGAAAAAAAACTAATTAAAAAAAAATTAAACTTGCCAGACTCGTGAACCAAATCAACCAACCAAACTTGTGAATAGGTCCATGGACTTTATAAAGTTTGATAACATAATTTTTATCTGACACTATTTTTTTTAACTATATAAGAAAACAAATATATGATAAAAAAAAGTCAGATTCAATTAAAAAAAAAAGACACCCCACCAAACTCGTAAATCAGGGCAACTCAGGTTAACCTATCAAACTTGCAAACCATGCTAACCTTATGGAAAGGTAAAATAAAAAGAAATAAATTATAAAACCAAAATTTTAACCATTCCAATATTAAAGGATGAAATCGACAAAAACAAATTTGAAAAAAAATTCATAAAAAAAAAAAAAAAAAACAAAACACTATAAATTACTATTATCATTCATAGAGCAATATTTGTGGGTGAACAATAGTTTTCTCACATCCTTTAATTTTTATTAGTTTATAAAGTTTAATAACTTGAATAAAGATAAAATGATTTCCCGAGCATGCTTTGGCTTCTCTTTTAATTAATGTTGTTTGAAAAAGTAAATAACTTTAGGTGGAGAAAGAATATATGTAATGATTTTTCATTTGTGTGTAGCATTGATTCTCAAATGTGGGGGTTAAGTAAGAATATATGCAGAGCTGTTAAGTCCGAAAATTTGAATTATCAACTTTGTAAAATATTCATTTTGATAAAATTGGTCGAATTTTATTTAATCAAATTAAAAAATAAATAAGTGATAAATAAGAAACGGATAAAATTGGTCCGAAATTTCCTCGGGACGTATTTCAGACAAAAAACAAGGATTTTAGTCCTTATTCTGTCCTAAGTATACATATTCGATTTTTTGAACGACTAGGAAGACTTAGATTCTTCTAAAACATATCTTTGGAAAGGTATTTTCTTGGAAGATTTTTTTTTCTTTCATAGACTTTAAGAGAATATGGACATGGTAGATGTTGGCTGCCATGAGAGGCACCTTGCCTCTGTCATTTTAAGCATGTGGGAGAGGCCCTTTTTCCAAGGAATAATGGATAATAGGCGCACAAGAGTGACATGTAATTTGGATACATAATAAGAATATACATAGCAAGAGTAATTTTTTTTTATTCGGTTTAATTTTTATAAAAAATGATAACCAAACTGATTTTTAATTCAGTTTTTTGGATAAAAAACCAGTTCAAACCGGTTTGACTCGGTTTTTTTGGTTTGGGTTTGTTTTTTTGGTTTCAAACTTATAAAACCGAAACCGAACCGAACCGAACCGGTCGGTTTTTTTAAAATTTTAATCGGTTTTTTGGTTTTTTTGTTCATCTCTAATACTCACAAAATAATTACATCATCTTAAAATAATTTTTTTAAAGGTAAGAGATATGTGCTTTAATCAAAACTAAATTCTAATTTTAAAAATATATTTCATATTCATTCATAAAATAAATTATATTATCAGCAATTGATAGTAGATTCTATCTGGTCAATAATTAAGATTATCCTCGCATTGGTAAATTACAACCATGCAAGTGTATTGATTTTTTAGCCAATTAGTTACAAAGAATCAATGCAAAATGATGATTTTCTTCCAAGAAATGAAGGCACAAAGACATAGAAAGAATCAGAAGCTGAAACATAGAAAGCGATCTTTTGTAGAAAAATTCCTTGTAGATTGAATATTCTTATCAAACAACATGAATGCACATCAATCACCAAAATTGACCTTCAAAAAACCTTCAAATGAACACAGAAAGGTCCCTAATGGCTTGTTTTTTTATATCCTTGTTGCCCATCTTGCTCACAATGTGTGTGTGAAATGTGTGTTCTATTTTCCATCTTTGATTTCAACTTGTTTAGGATCATTTTGAACCGGCGAGGGGAATGTTTTTTTTTTTATATAAATATAATTTATTTTTCAAAGTGTTTTTTATCTAAAAAATTATTAAATTAATTTAGGTTTAGATGATTTTCTGTGTTTTTGATGCGTTGATTATACAAATAATAAAAAATTATTTTAATATATTTTAAATTAAAAAATATTTTTTGAAAACACTCTAGACATACCATACCAGGAGTGATTCTACATGTTAAAAACCTCACGAGCCTCTCTTATTTTATAATTTTGATAATGTAGCCCCTCCTCAATTAATTTTCATAAGCAACTCGGTATTTAACATCTGAATTTGGGTGGAAGGACTTATTGAAGTAAGAGGGGCATGTCAAGAAAATTAATCGGTGAAGGGCTACATTAAGAAAATTATGAAACTAGAGGGACTTCTTAAAGCTCAATTTTAGAAAAAAATTGTCTCTTTCCAGGTACTATGTTGTTTGAAAAATTAAAAAAACTGTAGGTAGAGAAAGAATATATGTAATGATTTTTCATTTTTGTGTAGCATTGATTCTCAAATGTGGGGTTAAGTAAGAATATATGCAGAGCTGTTAAGTCGAAGTTTCTCATGGATTTGATCTTATCATATATGGACCAAATCAATTTGATTCCTCCTTTGGTTTAGCATAATCAGAAGGGTTCTGTAATTTGATTGATTCTGTTACGATAATAATTTAGGTTTTCTGTATTAGAAAATAATATAAAATCATTTTCAGGACGGAATATGTTGTTGTGGACAACAAGTTTTTCGTTTGAAATCGTTCAATGACAGCTTTTTGAATAGGATCTAGTGTCGGATTTGACAATCAATCCCTTTGCTTTGCTGAGCTTGGATATGCTCTGGTGGGAAATGATATGCCTGAAGTAACAATTCTAATGCTCACAGGACTATTTCCCAGGTTCAGGATTCCGAGAGAGGATAAGAAAACCTGACAGGTCCTGTCTGGTGGTGAGAATTGAAACTTCATCTGAACGTAACCAGGCTGATTGGGACTACTTTTCAAGAATTTTAGATTGGATATTCCCAGCAGATAATAGCAGAATCAGCATTGGTACAAACTTTTTCAAGTTGATTATGGTACCCATCCTCTCTCCTTTAGATCACAATTCGATAGAACTTGGTAGAAATGTAAACAATCAGGATGGTGATTGAACATTGAGGCAAAATATCATCCTGGCTTCTACGCAACTTAGCTTGGTCACCCCAAAATCTTGAAAAAATTAATTATTCTCCATCTTTTTAAGCTTTGCCTACAAAATGTCTGTTACCTTTTTTTGTGTCCTGTCAAATTTGGGAATCATACAGATTCGAGCATCAATTTCATGATGGAAAGAAAAAACCCACAAATTTTTTTTCATCCCCCCCCCCTTCTTTTGCTTGTGTAAAATAAATGGCAATCAATCATGAAGCTAAGCAAATTCACCATCAAGAACATTTTACAATGTTGTTTCAGGTTGATTTGGAGCAGAATCTGGTATATGTTTGCAGGAAAAATTAACGTAACCGCATAAACAAACATGCCCCACTATGTAGAGGTTACAGTAAAAGAGAGACCAAAAAGATTAAGGGGGAAACTGGAAAGTGTGAAAGTAGTGGCTTTAGCCATGATATTTTTTACGATGTTCATAGGGCAAACAGCAGCAAGGTTTGACAAGTGGTATGCTGCATGAAACTTTGAGTGCATCCTGGATATGAAGAAGATAATTCCATGCTGAGAACGCATATGCCTTTCTTTTTCTCAAGTTCAGGATTCCGAGAAAGGATAAGAAAACCTGACAGGCCCTATCTCATGGTGAGAATTGAAACTTCATATGAACGTAACCAAGTTGACTAGGACCACTACAAGATTTCACAGTTTTACCGACGGAAAAATTCCGTCGGTGTATGATTAGAAGTTTGTCGGTGATTTTTTTACCGACGTCATCCCCGACGGAATACGTCCGTCGGCTTTACCTTCATCGGTGATTCCCCATTCCGTCAGTATATCAGTCGGAAAAACAAAAAAACCATTTACCGACGGTTTTACAGACAGAAAGTGCGCGCTAAAAAACAAAGATTCCCACTTGAAATATACCGATGGATTTTAATTCCGTCGGTGACATTGAAATTACCGACGGAAAATATCCGTCGTTAAATCGGTCGGTGAATGTATGAAATACCGACGGAATATGTCCGTCTGTAAATGCGTCGGTACTGGTGGAAGCTACTGTTAAATGGCGACGGATTAATTCCGTCGGTAAGTCTGTCGGTGAAAGTTTAAAATACCAACCGAATTCATCCGTCGGTAAAATCCTTGGTAATAGTTTTTTTCTTAATTTGTTTTTTAAAAATTATTTAGGATATATAATATAAAACTATATAAATTAATTGTTATACAAACCAATTATGCAAATAAAATTTTTATTAAACATAAAAAAAAAACAAAGTTAAATAATATTCATTACAAACTGAATATGTTTCAAGAAAAATAATAAATGAAGTTTTAAATGTAAATAATGTTGATTACAAATTAATATAAAGATGATGGAGCTTGAGGAGGAGGAGGAGATCCTGGCGGAGGCTGGTGGTTATACGGCCAAAAAGGATTAGGCGCACATGTTCCGCTATTTGACAATTTCATAATCATTTCGTAAAGCTGGTCATAAGCCGCTTTTTGCTGTTCCTGAGCCGCTTTTTGCTGTTCCTGAGCCGCTTCATACTCCGCTTTTTGTTGTGCTTGAGACGCTTTGAATTGCTCAGACTCCGCTCTTTGTTCCGCTCTTTGTTGTGCATGAGACGCTTTGAGTTGTGCGTACTCCGCTTGTAGGTTATCGTATTTCTCGGTGAGTTGCTGCAAAGCCACGAACTCCTTAGATTGGGAGCTCGATATTGATTGGGAGCTCCCAACGGTTGAAAAACTACGGGTCGACCGCAAGTTGTCGGCCGTAGTGTTGGAGAGCCCGTAAACCCGATTTTTATCGGGTCCACCTGACGAGCCAATCTCCATCCACAAATCCGGATCGAATTCCGGATGGGTCAAAGTATCGTCCCCGTATCTCTCCCTCAACCGATTATTATAGGTCTCCTGAAAATAATAAAAAAAAGTAATCATCATATTCAATACAATAAACATAATAACTTACAAAATAAAATGGTTGAACAAACATACCACGAAATACTGAGCACGGTTATCAACGAACTGTTGCGCCCCCTTCTGGCGGTCTTGACTCTGCACGTGCGTCTCCACAAACAGCTCCATCGGGCTCGGCTCACGTCCAAGAGACGCAGCCTATAATGAAAAAAGATATATTAACAACAACTGAATTTAACGATATATTTCATTTAAATTAATCTCACCATCCGTTTCGCATGTGCAGCAAACGGAACGGAGCCGCCAGTGTGAGTTGTCACCCCGCCATGAATTGGCCGATTCCGGTTGCCAGCACCGGATTGTGAGCGTCGTGTGAACCGCTCAGACGTCACGTGCTCAAGATAGTGCGGCCATATATCTTCCAGGATGTATATCGGTTTGAAATCCCTCCAAACCGCAACATCGTTCCAGCCTTGAAAACCCCTATCCCTCGCGGTTTTTTTTTGCCTTTTTCTGTGCTTCATACCAAAAATCACGCAACCTGCTTCACGCAACCAAAAATTACATTTCGAAACATAAATTTTTGTCTAAAAAAAATCCTGTATTGTTTTCGATCTTACCTAGTTGCCGCGTGATTTTCCCACACCCTCCTCACAACAGCGTTATGCTCAATGTCCCAGCAGAATTTGTGCTTTGTATAAATAAACAAGTTTAAATAAAAATAATAATTTATTTACAATTATATTAATAAGCTGAAAATTATAAATTAATACCAACCTCAAACCTGTTAAACCATGCATTGATTTGAGGCATCCATTCAGGATGCTTGGATATCTGACTCCATTGAAACAATGGAATCTCCATCGACGATTTAAACGCCGATGATATTACTCGGGCGGCTTCAATGTTTGTGAACCTGAAAATAAATGAAATAAATTCAATAGTGATTACTTGATAAATTATGTTGTAATTTTTTTTTAAAAAACTAAAACCTTAACAAACTTACATTGAAAGGTCGTCCTTCCACTGTGCCTCGTACTTGCGGGTAAATTGATTTCGCTGCGAAGGCACGCCGCCTCTGCGCTGTGAAGTACCGCTGGAAGAGACAGCATCGGTTGACGGCGCAGGTGGTGTAGGTGCCTCTTCTTGAGAGGCACCTAAGGAAATATCATCCTCGCTGCTAGACGAACTAGCTGCGACCGCACCTGAGCGACCAGCTCTGATTTTCGTTCTATGCATCTACACAATTTGATACAAATAATTATATAATTAAATTCAAATGTAAAAAAAAAATTCGACAGCACCTCCCCTATACCGGATACTACCCAAATCCACAAACCTGCACATATTAACAATAGCCACAACCAATTTACCCAATCTAAACCAATTATTCCAACATATTCAATTACTAATCCTAAGGTAAATTCAACATTAAGAATTACAATTCAAGTAATTATTCAATAATTATGCCAATACAACAAAACAATAAATAAAAAAAAACTCTAGAATAACAATCAAAATAAATGGAAAAAATTAAACACAAAGCATGCAATAATAGAGTAAAACTAATAATTATTCCAACATATTCAATTACTAATTCTACGGTAAATTCAACATTAACAATTACAATTCAAGTAATTATTCAATAATTATGCCAATACAACAAAACAATAAATTAAAAAAAAAAACTCTAGAATAACAATCAAAATAAATGGAACAAATTAAACACAAATCATGCAATAATAAAGTAAAATTAATAATTATTCCAACATATTCAATTACTAATTCTATGGTAAATTCAACATTAACAATAAAAATTCAACAAATTAACTAATAATAATTATGCCAATACAACAATAAAAAATATTCAATAAATTCAAAAATAAAAACTATATACTTTAGCACTGAATTATGCAAAAAAAACTATAGACTTTATCTACATTACAAAAAATACACCAAAACAAAAAAAATAACCAAAAAAATAGCAAAAAAAAACTATTAAAGTAAAAATGAAATAGAGAAAACACTAACCTTTTAAACTGATGAAGATGATGAAGAAAACTTGCTAGAGATTGGAGGTGAAAGCTTTGAAGAATGGAGAGGAAAAAAATCAAAAGCTTAAGGTGAGAAACGAAGGAGAAGAAAAAATGAACTGAACGGGCGGTCACTTGAACTTATATGGCAGTTTTATCGACGGCTTCACCGACGGATATAAAATTAATTATTATTTTAATTTATTCCGTCGGTGATGTGTTAAAAATCTGTCGGTAAATTTTGAATTTCGCACCAAAATTTTTAATGACCCTCCATATTTTTCGTGGTCCGTCGGTAATTCCGTCGGCAATATTACGCAGTCAGAGGCGCATTTAATGCGCAACCCTTTGAAATTCACGCGGTCCGTCGGTAATGTTGTCGGTAAAATTGAACCGCCGACAACTTACCGACGTATTTAAATTCATCGGTGTGGCCGTCGGTGATTGGGTGGCATTTCAAGTAATTATTTTCGAACTCTCTGTGAAATACCGACGGACTAATTCCGTCGGTGTGGCCGTCTGTGATCGGGTGGCATTTCAAGTAATTATTTTCGAACTCTCTGTGAAATGCCGACGGACTAATTCAGTCGGTGTGGCCGTCTGTGATCGGGTGGCATTTCAAGTAATTATTTTCGAACTCTCTGTGAAATGCCGACGGACTTAAGGCCGTCGGTGATCGGGTGGCATTTCAAGTAATTATTTCATGTCACAAAATATATCATCCATCATAATTGTGGCATTTCAACTAATTATTTCAAGTAATAAATATTTTGTGTTTCAAAATATATATATCATTCATAATCTAAATTACATGAAAAAAAGGGTTTTACATAGGGCTTCATTTTGGTAGTTAGTCAGAATTTTCTTCTTTTTCGTCATCAATTGAATTGTCATCACCTTCATCACAATCTTCAATATGAATATCATCTTCTTCATCGATATTTGGTTGTCCGCTAGAGCTCAAAACAAAATTTAACTCATCTGCGTCAACATCAACAAGACTATCATCGAAAACACGAAAATTTGAATTTTCTTCCAATTCAATCGAAGGAGCAACTCGATATGGTTCAACCACCTCACTAACTTGAAAGACTTCATCTCGCACACTTGTGTCTTCGTTCTCATCCTGAACAACCTCGACACGACCCCGGGGTTTCGTTTTTAAAACGGACAACCAATCCACTCTTGATCGATCCTTTCTAAATGAAGGGGTGTATGTGTAATAAACTTGTTGACATTGCTTTGCGAAAACAAAGACATCGTTTATGTTGCGGAGTCTAGCTTTTGAGTTGATTTCGACCAGACCATAGTGCAGATCAACTCTGATTCCTCTGTTAGTCGTGTCATACCAATAGCATTTGAATAAAAACACTATATTCTGCTCGTTATGATATTGCAGTTCGACGACCTCTTCTAATCTACCATAGTAGTCAACTTCTAACTCACTACTAGTGGATCCCTTAACACAAACACCGCTGTTGTATGTCTTTCTTCCTTGCCCGTATTCTTCAGTATGGAAAACATATCCATTGACAAAATACCTGTTGTAGCACTTATATTTTCTTTCAGGCCCCAGGCTTAGTAAAGACAATGACTTAGGTGCACTCTTTCCCATTTGATAAACCTTGCATGTAATGTACATCAATAAACAGTAAATGAACGAGAATCTCGTAATGACATGCATACGTACAGTAATTTTGCAAGTTAGAATGAGTTTGTGATAGTGCTTACATGTGTTCTGAACCACGTGGCAAACTGCTCATCTTGTAATTGAAAGATCTGGGATTCAGTCAGCTGTGAGTTATTGGAGAGCAAATATTGACGATGTTGCCTGCAAGTGATAATGAGTGTATGATATTACAATATATAATTAACAGTATATTACTAACAAAGTTTAATTAGTATAAACTTACTGAATAAAAGGTCTCAGCTCATCACAGTTAAATAGAACATAGTTGTGTGCTTGTTTGAACTCTATTTCCAACAAATATCTTCCTCTTAAGGTATTTTTAGGTGTGGGTCGTCCAGTATTGGAGAATATTGACAAGTTCCCACTGGAAGGCACTTCACTGCCATCATCATGCCGTGGAACGCGATTGATTCTCGTTCTCAGATGAGGTTCGAAATAGTACGAGATAAATGTTGAGATCTCCTCAACAATATAGGCCTCACATATCGAAGCCTTAACATGCGCCTTGTTCTTAACCTTTTTCTTGAGATTAAACAAGTACATGTATTGAATTAATTAAGTATTTTCAATTAAGAAAAACATAGAAAATACTTTTATATATGAATTACATTGCAACTGTAATATCTAACCGTTCGAATGGGTACATCCATCTATTTTGGACTGGTCCTCCAGCTTTTGCCTCGAACGGTAGATGTATAGGGAGATGTTCTATTGAGTCAAAAAATGATGGAGGGAATATCATCTCAAGTTTGCATATTGTCTCGACGATATTCGTTTGAAGCCCCTCAATGTGATCAACATTCAACTTGCTGGAGCATATATCTCTGAAGAAATGACTTATCTCCGTGAGTGCATCCCATATTCCCTTTGGCAACAAATCATGAAAAGCTAATGAGATGAGTGTTTGCATAAACACGTGGCAGTCATGACTCTTCATTTCATACAATCTGCAGTCCTCTATATTAACCAGCCTTGATATGTTCGATGCATGTCCATCCGGAAAACGCAGACTCTTAAGCCATTTGTAGACTAGCAGTTGTGCGTTTTTCTCTAACACGAAGCTTGCTCTTGGTTTTGCGACCCGTGACTCATCATAAACCAACTCCATATTTTTACGGTTACAGTATAAAGCTATATCCAATCTAGCTTTGATGTTGTCCTTTGTCTTCTCCTTCATATCCATGACGGTGTTGAAAATATTCTCAAACATGTTCTTTTCGATGTGCATGACGTCAAGGTTATGGCGAAGCAGATTGGTCTTCCAATAAGGAAGCTCAAAAAAGATACTTCGCTTTACCTAATTATGGGTCAAACCAAAACCAGGAAACTTTTGCTTTCCTGATTGAAGGCCAAACACAATGTCACCGTACTCTGAGACAACATCATGCAATTCTTCACCAGAAAGACGCGGGGATGCAACATCTTTTTCAACTCTGCCAACAAAAAAATCTTTTCTGTTCTTTCTGTACCTGTGATAAAGTGGCAAGAAGCGACGGTGACAGTCAAAAAAAGAAGCTTTACCTCCATTTGCTAGCGTGAATGCCTTGTTGTTTTCCATGCAGTATGGACATGCGAGTTTCCCATGCGTGCTCCAACTAGAAAGCATTCCATAAGCTGGAAAATCATTGATAGTCCACATCAATGCCGCCCTCATAAGGAAATTTTGTTTCCTTGATATATCATAAGTCAGAGCTTCGGAGGACCACAACTGCGCCAACTCATCAATCAACGGTCGAAGATAAACATCTATATTCCGCCCCGGGCTTCTTGGACCGGGTATGACAGTAGATAAAAGCATAAACTCCGGCCTCATACACATTCCCGGTGGCAAGTTATAAACTGTGAGTATGACCGGCCAACAAGAATAAGGAGCAGCAAATGACCCAAATGGGTTGAATCCGTCTGTACACAACCCAAGACGCACATTCCTTGATTCAGCTGAAAAGTGAGGATGAACACTGTTAAAACGTTTCCATGCTTCGCCGTCAGAAGGATGAACCATTACTCCATCAATCGCATGATGTGCTTGGTGCCATGTCATGTGCTCAGCAGTCCTTGGTGACATGAATAACCTCTGCAGTCTAGGTGTGATCGGGAAGTATCTAAGTTTTTTATATGCCACTAGAGTCTTTCCCCTGCCAGTTCTAGGTTTGTAACGGGAATGCCCGCATGTCATGCACTCGGTCATCTCAGCATTTGCAAGGTAGTATAACATGCAGAAGTTAGGGCACATGTCAATTTTCTGGTATCCTAAACCGAGGGGTTTCATCATGGACTTCGCAGCATAAAAGTTCTCTTTCAGCCTGTTCCCTTCAGGTAAAATGCTTCTTGCCCATTCAATAATCTTGTCATACCCGGCCTCACTCAACCCGTGATCTGACTTGATGGTGAACACCTGTGCTACGACCGATAATTTACTGTGGTTCGTGCAGCCATCCCATAATGGTTCGTCAGAATCTTTCAACAAATCAAAAAACCTAGCTGCATCTACATTAGGTTCTTCTTCTACGATTGGACATTGACTGCCATTACCTTGATTCATTCTCATTGCATCCATAACCATATTTCTGTAAGGATTAGTGTTGTCATTTGCCGTTTCATGCACGTTGCTAGCACTAGAAGTAGACCCAACCACCGTTTCTTCCATTCTCCTCTCACTCTCGCTAACAAATACTTCTCCATGTGCATACCAACACTGGTAATTCTCCATAAACCCTTTGTGTAGAAGATGCATCATTACAACATCTGGATGCAGATACTTTTTATTTTCACACTTCCTGCATGGACACCTAATACCGCATCCAGTAAAATTTCTGGGAATAGATGTTACGAAATTAATAAAACCCTGAACCCCATTACAATAATCCATCCTCCGCAATCCTTGGGGTGAATCTCGATACATCCATGAACGATCATCCATGACTTATATCGAACCTCTATAAAATTATGATGACATCATGTATTAATTAACTAAGTTAGGTAAATAAACTTGTAAAAATATTACTTTAACTCGAGATTATCCAACAAACCAATCACAACTTCTCATAAATATTAAATATTCATTATCATTTATCAACGTCCATACGAATTAAAATATATAAATTTACAGAAATTACCACTCCGCAATACCATTGATAAAACTTTAAACGGGCCCATTAAGCAAGCTATTAATTATTTCAAAATAGCACATGTAATTCGGTAATTCCATAAAGAAATAACAATTTACAAACAAATACAATCTTACAAAATCTAAAACAAACCATAACAGGTACAAAATTATACATTCATATATTACAAGTTTGTTTGAGAAATAACAATAAAACATGTACATCTACTAACAAAATACATATACTAAAAAAACAATAAAATTGACATTTAATTAAATGTTAAAATTTAAAAAGATATAATTACTTACAAAAATTGATAAAATCCGTCGGTAAATCAGAACACGCGCGGATGCTGTGACCACAAAACTTCAAGAAATATAACTTGTTGTGCTGATATGAGGAAGATTTTTTTTTTTGGGGGGGGGGGGGGGAGGGGGGCTGGTTGTTTGCAGATGGGGAGAGTTGGGATGAGGAAGAAGAAGGAGAAATAGGGGATGAGAGGGTCGGCAGAGCTGTCATATATTAACTTTTTCCGACGGTTTTACCAACGGAAACTCCGTCGGTTATTACGCCGGTGATTCTGACGGAAACATAGACATTTCACCGTACGGATCTGCCATTTCAAATCCCTCGGTGAGTCCGTCGAAAATTTAAACGGCGAACCGGTCACATCACTTTACGGGCACTGTACGGGCAGTCGTTTTTGAATCCGTCGGTGATTCCGTCGGAACAAAATAACCCGCCAAAACCTCCACGTCAGCGACCCGTCTTTTTTAAAATTCGGAAACTTTTCCGTCCGTAATTCAGTCGGTAAATACCGACGGAAATTTTCCGTCGGTATTTACCAACTGAATTACGGACGAAAAAGTTTTCGTCGGTTTTTACCGACTGAATTACGGACGGAAAATGTCCGTCGGTAATTTCGACCTCAAAATACCGACATAAAATATTCCGTCGGGAAATCCGTTGGTATTTAGCGAATTTCTGGTAAAGGACCATTTTTCAAGAATTTTAGATTGGATATTCCCAACAAGCTATAGCAGAATCAGCATTGGTACAAACTTTTTCATAATCTGGTTCAAGCACATTAATATCAAGTTAATTCAGCGTTAAAATGCATAAACACAATTCAAAATCAAAACATTTACTACTACTGTAAAACTTTCAATTAAGACGTGCATGCATAATAATTGGTTGCTTCTTGATTGGACATGGAAATGTGTACTGCTAGAGCTAGAACTCGAGGGATGGGTTTAGACTTCAGACTTTGCTCTTTATAGAGAAAATGAAATGCACTACTGCACTAGCTAGCCAGCTAGCTGATAATAGACAGCTACTGGTGGGTTTTAAAGGAGAAAACAACGTTTTTGCAAGGGACGTGGGAGAGAGCTTCGATGGTCTCTTTCTCTCTCTATATTTTTTTTGGGTTTTTGAACTTCTTTAAACGTCTTGGTCTCCACAAATATACATCAAAATGTAGAACTAAAAATCACTGTAATTAGATCTGGGCTATTGTTCAAAGCTGTTCAAGAAACCTGAAGTGGTAGCTTACTGTTATCAAAGCATAATTTGTAAGAAAAAATTTAAAATCCTGCATGCATCTAGTTGTAGCCTTGACCCTTCCCTTCAAACTCAAGGTTACCAGTGAAATCACTTGCTTCAGAAGACTGCATCTGATGAGGAAAGCTTGACATGGGAAATTGTATAGATGGCATAATTGGCTGCTTGGTTGGAGCAATATAGCTCACTGAGGAATCAGCATTGTTGTACCATACATTATCCCACATCCATGGTGTGCGGTTAGCACAAGGCAGATTACTACTACTAGACAGCTTACAACCAAATTGATCGCTGGTATTCGGATCGCAAGCCATCTTCATAATCGCATCTTCCATTGCATGTAGATATGACGAAGTCCTATGAGCATTCTGCTTAGGTTGGAAATGCATTGGTGGTTGAACGTTCAATGGATTTGGTTCTAAGTAAAGTTGCAGGTCTGTTGAATAGCAGTTGTCATTGTTGCTCTCCCAAAAACTTGCATTCCTTGTAGTCCCATGAGAAGTCTGTTTAGATTGGAAATCGACTGGTAACTGATCATCTAAAGGCCTTGGTTCATAGTAAACCTGCAAGTCTGTTGAGTAGCCATTGCTATACTTCCTCTCCAGTAAGTTGGTCACGTGAGAACTCTGCTCAGGGTAGAATACCATAGGTGGTTGAGCATCAAAGGGATTTGAATTGTGAATAAGCTGCAGGAAATTGTCATCTCTGCTCTTCATGTAGCTTTCCATGTCGTGAGAAACGCTTGGACTAAGCGAGGCAGCCTGCACCCCTGGTGCACCCATGACATACTGATTTACGTTGAAACTTCCAAGTTTCTTGTCAGCAAGATCGATTTTAGCATCCAAATGACCAACAATAACCCTTAATTGATCTGCATAAAGCCTGTTGAGACGATCATCCCATGCAGGGTACTTAGCTTTGATAATTTGCTTGTGCAATCTTGCAAGCTCAGAATCAATCTGTTTCTTTTTATCAGCAAAGTAATCAGAAACCTGATAACATCTTCTTGGTTGATCACTACCCTTGTACCTATTGATAATACACCTAACCTCTTCAGAACTTGGAGGCCAAGTCTCAGGAGCTACAGGCTGATGATCATCCTTCTCCTTTGGTCCAAAGATTATTACGCATGCATCAACACCGCAAAGAATAGAGAACTCAGAAGCCTTTTTAAGCAAACCTGCCTTCCTCTTCCTGAATGTAAGCATACGAGATTTCTCCTTCCTTATCAATTCCATTTTGATTCTTTTTTGACCCATTGTTTGATCTAGCACAACGGTGACAATTATCAGAAACACAGAGCATAAATGACATATAAAAAACAAAAACATAAATATATTAAGATGTTTTTACTATCTTTATCTCTTCTATATATTCATCTCTTTTATATCGATACAGTAACTAAAATTCGTATTGCACAGTAGGGAAAATTAATATCAATCACTATAAACTGGGATAAATCACTATCTTAATTTAGGGATGAAGGTTTCTTATGCTCTAGGAACTCTGAATATATCCATGCAACAAAAACTGGGATAAATCCCAGTTTACACAACACGCATCACTTAATAATGCAACTTGATTAAAAACAATCATCGGCAAAACATATTTTTAAAATAGGAGGAAAAGAAAATATGATATGATAGTTTGCTGTGTAAAAAAAAAAAACATTAACACTCCCACAGAATATGCTTGATTTTTGGACCAAAAAATACAAATGTAATTTTTCTTAAGCACAAAATACTTTTTACTGTAGATTGAGCTACAGTAAAACATGCACACCAGTTAGTATTTTAGGTAACAGGGGTGGAGGAGACATTACCAATTAAGAAAGGACAGAAACCAAAGAAAAAAATGATTTGATGTAATTATACGAGTGAGTGATATAATTAATTATTTCTCCACAAACAGTGCACTAAACCACACCATAGAAGCACTTATTCAAATTTAAATAATAATAAAAAATAAAATAAAAAAATAGAGTCAATACATCACCAGCATTGAAAGCAAAAGAGCAACAGAAGCAAAAGAACACTTGTGTGTAACGGAGAGAAGCTTTGTTCGGTTGTTGTTATGATATGTATCAGGTTTCGCTTTTGCTGGGATTTATCCCAGTTTTTGTTGCATGCATAATCGCGGACCAAAAAAAAAAAAAACATACAACAAAATATATATCCCTTTTTCTACCATTAAATTGAAACAAGAATTGTGGTAACAAAATAATCATTACACCATAAATAATTAAATAAATTAAAAAAATAATTATCTCTTTCTAGGCATATTTTCATCTTCCACATCAACCTAAATTGTCATAAATTAGAATTAAAATCAAGAAAAACAACTCTATAACCCTATAAAGCATATGAAAAGAAGAGTTTAAAAGGTAAAAAGCTCTCATGCAACCCTGAAATAGAAGCTAGATTTTTTCCTTCCAAACAAAAAAAGAAGCTAATTTTCTCATGAAAAATAACAGTTATTATTACTATAAAAGATACAAAGACAAAGAAAGAAAAACAAATCAAAAGAATAGAAATTAAGCAGAAGAAAGTACCTTTAATGGCAGACTGCTAAGAACTCCAAAAACCTAATACAACACTCAATGTAACAATAATATTTCTATAACCCTTTTGGCCCTTTATTATATAGGAAATATAAAAGATTTTCATGACCACTAACATTGATTTTCTTTCCAAATCAAGACACAAATTAGTTGCTGTAATAATTTTTCCTGTTTTTTTATTTAGGAAACAAAGCTAGCTATAGCCATAATGTCTCCGGAAGATTTTTTCTTTCTTTCATAGACTTTAAGAGAATATGGATATGGTAGATGTTCGCTGCCTGCCATGGGAGGCCCTCTTTGTCACTCTAAGCATGTGGGAGAGGCCCTTTTTTCAAAGAATAATGGATGATAGTCACATAAGAGTGCATATATATATATATATATATATATATTTCCTCGTCAAATAATTTTCTTAAAGGTAAGAAATATTCTCGTACCAGTTTGTGCGTTAATTAAAATTAAAGACATATTTCATATTCCCTCATAAAACAAATTAGGGTGTCAGCAATTCATAGATTCTATATTCAATAATAATATCTTTGCATTGTTCAATTACAACCATGCAAGTGTATGAATAATTTTTTTTAATATTGAAATAATGAAAGATTGGATTGATTTCGGACTTCGGCCTTCCTATGACTTGAGTTATAGACTCTATTAGGTTCAATAATTTTTTTTTTATAAACTTTTTTATTTAATTATATGATAAAAATGAATGCTCATAAAATTGAGCACAAACTTAAAAATAGACACTTATTTGAGGCAATTATCCCTATAGAAAGTAAACAAAAATCAATAATACAGTCTATTTCTCAACTAATTTAATATTAAAGGGTAAAATCGAAAAAGAATAAATTAAAAGAAAAAAAACCATATCTTGTGAGTAAACTTGTCAAACCTATGAATCGGGTAAGTTGGGCTAGCATACCAAATCTATGAACTGGATTATGGACTACATTAAGATCATAATTTATTTATTTTTTTCAATCTATTTTTTAATTTAATTATATGAAAAAAATATACGATTGTGAAATTAAACATCAATCCAATACCGAGATATGTTTTTTAGATTGTGATAATCTTATAAAAGACGAAGCGAAATTAATTATGAAATTGAATTTCCAATTAATCTGGTATCTAAGGATGAAAAAAAAACTAATTATAAAAAAGTTAAACTTCTAAGACACGCGAACCAAGTCAGCCAAACATGTGAATAGGTCCATGGATTTTATAAAGTTTAATGACATAACTTTTATCTAAAACTATTTTTTTAACTATATGAGAAAAAAATAGATGATAAAATAGTCAAGTTCAATTAAAAAAGAAGACACCCCTACCAAACTCAAAAACCAGGGCAAACCGGGTTACCTTGACAAACTTTTAAACTATGTTAACCTCATAGAAATGTAAAATAAAAAAAAGCAAATTATGAAATCACATTCTCAACTATCCCAATATTAAAAGATGAAATCGACAAAAACAAATTAAAAAAAAACATAACAAAAACTAAAGAACATAAAGAAAAAGAAAAAAGAAAGAAAGCAAAACACTATGGAATACTATTGTCATTCATAATGCAATGTTTGTGGGTGAACAATAGTTTCTTCACACCCTTTAATTTTTGTTATTTTATAAATTTTAATAACATGACTTTTCTCAAAAAACAATTTTGTTTAACTATATGTGAAAAAAAAATTTTATATAAAAAAGTCAAGTTCAATTAAAATAAAGACAATCCACCAAACTTGTAAACCGAGATAACCTGGATTGCCTTGGCAAACTTGTAAACCATGCTAACTTCATATAAAGGCAAAATAAAAAGAAGAAAATTATATATAACGCTAAATTCTCAACAATCTCAATCTTAAGAGATAAAATTGACAAAAACAGATTTAAGAAAAATATCATAACAAAAATTCAAAAAAATAAAATAAAACATTGTGGATTACTATTGTAATCTACAGTACAATGAGTGTTGGGTGAAAAGTGGTTTCCCCACATCTGTTAACTTTTGTTATTTTATAAAGTTTAATAACATGTTTTTTTCTCAAAAAAAAGTATATTTTTTTAACTATATGAAAAAAAAATAGACTATAAAAAAATCAAGTTCAATTAACAAAAGAGAAAAAAGAAGAGAAACCTCACCAAACTCAAAACCTGGGTAACCTCAATTACCTTAACAAACTCGCAAACCACACTAATCTCATAAAAAAGCAAAATAAAATGAAAAAAATTATAAAACTAAATTCTCAATTATTTTAATATTAAAAATTAAAATTAACAAAAATATTTTTTAAAAAATTATAACAAAAAGAAAAGAAAAGGAAAAAAAACCATGTATTCAAGGGAAAAAAAAGAGAAGATACTATATTTTATGAGAAGATAATATACTCATAAAAACAATATATTTTATGAGTTTTATGAATATTTTACGAGGAAAACTAAAGTAATTACCCCGCATGCTTTAGCTTCTCTTTTGATTAATGTTGTTGGAAAAAGTAAAATAACTTTAGGTGGAGAAAGAATATATGTAATGATTTTTCATTTTTGTACAGCACTGATCCTCAAATGTGGGGTTAAGTAAGAATATATGCAGAGCTGTCAAGCCCGAAAATTTGAATTATCAACTTTTTAAAATATTCATTTTGATAAAATTGGTCAAATTTTATTTAATCAAATAAAAAAAACAAATAAGTGATAAATAAGAAACGGATGATATAAAAAATCAAGAAATAATGATTTTTATCCATCTGTTATGACGGGACAGGAAATTTGCTTGGGAGGTATTTCGGACAAAAACAAGGATTTAAGTCCTTGTCCTGTCCGAAATATTATATTATATTATACAATATAATATACTAAAACGGCTCGTTGTATTATTTATCTAGACACCAGATATTATGAATTGAAGCAGTGTAATGATAATCTAACCTTTATCATAAAAAATTGCAAAGGTAGCGAGGAAAGAATGAGTTTTTTTTTTACTAAGATGCATTTGACATTGATGGAATGGTTGAGAAAAAAATGATCAGCTCAAGTTTTGGTGGGGCTGTCTTGGGTATCAGTTAGCCCGCACCCCTACGTCAAAACACCTGGCGCTCGGGCTGCCCTGTCCTTATGCTGAGTCAGACCTTGGCTTGCATTTGTCCTGAATGTGAGCTAGACCCACGTCCTCACGTGAGGATACTTGGTACTTGGGTTGTTTATTCTTGTGCTGGGTCAGACCCGAACATCATTTTGTGCTGGGGGTGGCTTGCCCTTACTGTGACCGGGAGCCAAGTCCGCGCCTCCACTTGGGGACAGCTTGGGGACAGCTAGCACTTAGGCTACAGTAGTGCATTTCTCCTTTCTTATTGATTCTTTTTTGACTCATTGTTTGATCTAGTACATTGGTGACAATTATCAGAAACACAAAGCATCAATGACATAATCCAAGCTGTGTTTGTTTTCGAATCGAGTTAGAGTTGAATTTATCAAACTTAAAGGACTTGATGAGTCTCAATCAAATAAACTTTAAAATTATTTTTTACTTTTTGTTTAAAATAATAATGTTTTATTTTTTCTCAAATCGATATTGTTTTATTTATAAAAAAATTAAAAAGATATTATTTTATTATTTAAAAAAAAAACTCTGAAATAACATCCTAACACGCGACCAAGTCTGGGATATAAATGGTGAATTGCATGCTAATTTGCTCAGGTCAAGTTTATATATATGTGCCTTTTTTCTTCTATGCAAAAGCTAGTCTAAAATCTATATATTACATATTGCTAGGATGCCAATGATTATCCACGTGTTGAACTTTTTTTTATATTTATTATTTTTTTATTATTTTTTGAGTAAGAAATTTATATATTCATAAATTATTTATTGGGTTTTGAGTATCCATATGGATATGCATTATTTATTATTCAATAAAAAATAAAATAGTTAATATATATTTGAAGTATATATATGTATATTAAATGATAAAATAATAAATATTATAAACATATTTTTATGTTAATATTAAGATACATATATCATAATGTATTAAAAAAATCTAAATGTTCTATAAATATATCTATATAATATAAATATATATTTCGGGTTAGATTCGAGTTTTATAATATCCATACTCTACTCATTATTTATTGGATAAAATAATTATTAAAAAAATACTTATTTATTCAGGCCGGGTGAATTTTCATCGAGTTCAAATTAAATTGTAACCTCTATGTTTTGCAAATAATTAGGTCGTCAATATCTGCATTTGGGTTATCCTACAGAGAGTATAATCTCTCAACGATCAAATTACAATTACAAAACATGCTATACCTGTAAGAAATCATGCATGGCCAGGATAGGTCTATTAATTGATTTCTCATTGTTCCAAAATCCAACCTCACTACTAGGATCATTTCTCAGGTGGGAAATAATATGCCTAAAGCAACATTTTTAATGCTCGAAGGATCATTTCTCAGGTTCAGCATTCTGAGAAAGGATAAGAGAACCTGACAGGTCCTACCTGATGGTGGTGAGAATTGAAACTTCATCTGAACGCAACCAAGCTGATTAGGAACATTTTTCAAGAATTTTAGATTGGATATTACCAACAAGTTATAGCAGAATCAGCATTGGTACGTGCTTTTTCATGCTGATTATGGTATCCATCCTTTCTCCTTTAATGACAATTCGATAGAACTTGGTAGAAATATAAACAAACAGGATGTTGATTCTACATTGAGGCAAAATATCATGCTGGCTTCTCAGCAACCTAGCTTGGTCACACCAAAATGTTGAAAAAAATTAGTTTTTCTCGATCTTTTTCAGCTTTTGTTGCCAGCCAAAAAATGTCTGTTCCTCCCTTTTGTGTTTGTCAATTTTGGGAATCATACAGCATCAGATTCCTGATGGGTTATGCATGTTAAATGAGACGCAGTTTCATTTTGTTGAAATATTGAAAATACTAAAGTTTCTTTTAATAAATTTCATTTGCGGGGCATGAATGTATGTATGGCATGAGGGCCTCTTGTGTTCATGCCAATAACAAAATCAAATACATCAAAAGGAAAGGGGGAAAATGAAGTGTGGTGAGTCAATTTCATCAACCACGGGTAGATTGCACTAAAAGGATTAACTAACCCTATAGACTTCCTAATAAAGCAGAGGCCTCATCTTGCAAAACCTTCCATGCTGCAGTAACATGCCTCTCTTCAGTCAATGGTGCTCCCACAGCAAAACGTAATATGTACTTGCCTGATAGAACCTGCAAAGATTGGCTATGATCAGACTAGTAAACTACAATTCTCCTTTCCCTTAAGTAGATGATAAATTCAAAAAGAAGAAGAAGAAACCACTGCATGAGCATTTTAGTTACTGCAGAAAAGATATATAAAAGTAACATCGATCTTACTGTATGTGATATGAAAATTTTCCCTGTTGAGTTTACAGCATCTAATAGGTCATGGTTCAGATTGTTTCCGTGATCTTCATTGTTGTTAGGAGGTAGAAGGCGAAAACAAACCAATGAAAATATCCGAGGGGTGACAACCTGCAACATGAATTATGGTATAGAGAAATGATAGATTATTGATTTGCATAAAAAACCATAGCTGTGGGGAAGTTTCATAAACACGTAGACATAGAAATGATTAAAAAATGCAATGAAATGATAGTGGTTGCTTATGGCACCTCTCTTTCACACCAGTTTTCAATCTTTCAGCCTAGTTTAATGCATCTAGCTTATTACATTACAATAGCAACACCAAAAGGAAAATTCCTGTTTCAAGGCAAGCAGTGGTTGTGTGCCAAGGTGAGTAGCTAACATAACTGATTTCTTATTCTGGCAATTGAAGGAAGGTTACCCACTTATTTCCTATCTTTTCCAAAGGGTTCAATAGGCATCTCATGCTTAATACCACTAAGCCCAGCAATGGCTTATCCCATGTCATGTGCGCTAGCTGACATGAGAGGCAGTACTTACACCCCTTCAACAAATACGGGAACAGCCATTTCAGCATCAGCTCATCCACCCTTACAATATAAACTCTTCTCTACCAAACTAACAAGACTCAGGACCAGGTTTAAGTAAAAAACAGTCACCATATCAACAAAAATCTGCCAATTTGGTGAAACTAAAGGTGTTACAGATAAAAAGAATAGAGTAACTAGAACTGGTTAAAGACGTTTTATCCCTGTGAATAGGTATGTATTAGAAAGATCCGTGGATATTCAAGAAACGAGGTCCAATCAGGTGTGTAAAATAGAAACACATATAGACACACATAAAGAGGTCTATCTACCTCAAATCTTGAATCTGCAGCAACAAGCCCTTCAAAATATTTAGCCAAGTTGATATGATTTCTGATGTAGCACTGTAGATTTTCCAAACCATATAACCGCAGTACCATCCACAGTTTCAGTGATCTGCGAGGTAGCATTTTCAGTATGATTAAATTGCACTTCTGGTATATGGTGCATGGCTGTGCAGTAGAGAAACTTGTGAGAGGATGCATTCTCAAAAGTTTTCCAAATCTTTTTGATTTGGCTGAAAAGCCTATGAAGGAAGAGGCATTGAGGCAAAAGTTTGATGGCACACCTAAACCGACGTCCAAGAGGAATTTGCCAATCTTTGTAGTCCACAACCATGTTTGCTTGAGAGGCCTGACATGTCAATATGTTAGGAATTACCATGACTGAAATGTGCGTCATAATCCATAAATTATGATTGGTTAAGATTTTAATTTGTTTGATATTAAAAATCCAATCATCTACAGCTAGCAACTTGTTCTAATGTTACATAACCCTGTAACCTTTTAAGGCAAATAAACATGTTAAGAAAACAAGTTCAGAGATTAACATGTATAACAAAATTTAAATCATGAAAGCTGTAACCCCCAAGCTGGGAGATTAACATGAATATCTTCTAAGAAAATTAAATGGGCTATTTTGGAGCTTTTGAATTGCACATCGATGAAACACATCCAATGGCAGTCAAATCAAATTCATTGTAGCACACTTTGGGACGACATGAAAATTCCCACCCTTCAAGTCCTCACAACATATTCCTTTACTTAGTGAACTTCCGGTGCAAAAATTGTATGGAAATAAGATCAAGAAGATGTTAAGGATTCTTACTTTGTTCTTCAGGAACTCGGGATTCGTAGAGAGGGACTGGATTAAAGCATTTCTATCCTGTTGTCCAGCATAAAAATAAAACTCATTTAATGTATTTGCATATTCAAACAACTAACTAACCAAAGGAACAACAATCAGCAGCCCAAACAATTTAGGAATTACAGCAATCATAGTCCTTGTGTTTTAATCATAGCAACTAGTTTTTCATTTCTTCTTGGACAATTAGAAACCAGATATTCTAGATTTACCAAGAATCCTTGTTTATCTGGAACTACATGGACTACTTGACATTTCAAAAAAAATTCAAGAGCTGAAACCACATTTCTGATGCAGCATTTTAATGATTCCTTTAGTGACAATAGTGCAACACTTCAAGTGATTTCATCATGCATCATTTCTAGATTGCACAAAACAGAACTTGAGTATCTGAGCAACCTCCCACAATTATTTTTGAGAATCCCTTCTGTATAAACTGGTTGAATCAAAGAAGTTTGATATATTCTTATACTGAAGAGGATGGTAGTAAAGATATTAAGATATCTGACTGAAAAGTGCAGAGCTCCAAAATATTGACTTTTCAACCAGACAGAAATATGCATATGCACAGAGCAATAGATATAAAAAATCTCGACCATGCATGCATATGCAGTGCAATAGATGTTTCACTGCAAGTAGTACAGAAAAAGGAAATGGCAATCGTGTATATTCCATGAAATTTTATTTTAAAGATATTGGATATGATGATTTTTATGTTACTGACTTACTAAATGGAACCTTAACCTCAAACTCCAAAAGAATCCCACCCCAATTCTCGTTTTCCACAGGAGGGAACTGCCACTGCCAATAAGGGGTTCAATTACGTATGAACTGCAACTTAAGTGTACACAAAGAGTGTGCATGCTAGCAGGCACGTGTTTGTGTGTGTGAGTGAGGGAGAGGGGGGGGGGGGGGGGGGGGAGTGTTCAGATTTTAGCACCACTGAGAGTGAGTGAGCTGTAAGTGCTTGTGGACAAAACAATGATTGGTGCAGATAGCATGAAAAAAATGTAAAAATTATTAAACATGGGCCAACATATGATAAATATGAGCAGACAAGAAAACAGCATACCTTTACCCAAAGAGCCGAACAATCAAAGTTTGTCAGAAACCATTTATGAGCATTCATGTTGAAAGAGTCAGCTTCTTCAACACCATCAATGTAACAACGATATTCTGGACAAATACAAGCACTTCCAGCATATGCAGCATCCACATGAAACCATATTCCATTATTCTGTCAAGAGGCCATGTATACAACCTTTGTTATCACGAACAAAAACTTTCATGGTAGTGTCATCAAGGTCATCATATAGGATCTCACACATGTCTAGATAAAAAAAATCCTCAAAGGGTTTGAGAACTGGAGTGTACTGAAGGAGGTTTTTAGGATACAGAAACGCCGGAATTTGTTATCATAAACAATTTTTCATTACAGGCCCTCTAATAGACAGGTTAATTTTGATGTCAATGTTTCTGAGTTTTCTAACATGTTTCTTTCGGAATTCTACTGGGAAGTGTGTGTGTGTGTGTGTGGAGAGAGAGAGAGGGTTACTTGGTGAATTCATTTTAACCTGCAGCCAGGGTAGCCTGCTTGTTTGGCTTAGCTTGTGCTAGTTACCAACCCATCCCTTCCTTAAGCTCTCTAAACAAAATTCTACCTATTAAACTTTAATTGTGGGTGCAAGACTGCACTTGCCATTGCTGCTAGATCTTGATAACAATAGAGTATGGAGTTTTGTACAGGCTTAAAGCAGATTTCTTGCTTATTTCACTAAACACAGGCTACCTGTTACCTTAGCAATCTTTCCTAGAGAAAGCAAAGGGTCAACAGCTGTTGATGATGTGGTGCCTACCTGCAAGAACATGAAAGACTTTCAGTACCATTAAAATACCAAAAAAGAAAAAAAAAAGGGGAAGGAAGGAAGGAGTAAAATCTACTTACAATCACATTACATGACCATGTATAAGGATTCACATACATAATCACCGATTAAAATGGAACCTGAACTTTATATCTGGATTATTGCTAGTCCAACCGAATTGTCTTGTACAAAAAAATTTACAACTTCAACACCCATAAGAAACCAAAAACATTTCTTATCTATATATTCTGTGATCCCATTAAGGAGCCACAGCCTACTGCAACAGTAGAAGTTCTAGCTTGCAAACACAAACTGTAAGGTTCTAGTCTTGAGAGAAACCATTACATGCAAGAATTGTAAGTGGCAGTTCTATTTCTAGAGTTTTATCACAGGGAAAAAATAACTAATGTCCTTTTGAATATCTATCCTAATAATCAACCCCTAAGTGCCACTGCACAATTTGGTGATGCCCAAATAACCCCAAGTCAAAAACCATAAGGATCCACAGATCTATATCCAGCTCCTGAATTCAGTAAGCTTTATATGTGCTGCAGATGACAAAAATCTTACGATTTATTAATTCTCAAGCATATGAGTGGCGGATTTATTTGCAGCTAGTGTGATCAAACTAATCTTTTGAGAACCTATTGAACAAAAACATGTTTGCAACATGTTTGCAACCAATTCAAAATTCAGTTACTAAATGTCTTAACAGTTGACTAAATCAAGGATTTAGTGAGCTTTTTCTAGTTTATTCCAATAGAGTAACCAGATGATAAGTATAGGTTTCAAAGAAGATTTTCATATTCCCAAGTCATCATCAGCATTCTACCTAAAAATAAAACAGTGCTTGCCCAAGTACAGAGCCAATAGACCTTTTAGGATGCACCAACTTGTTCCATTGACGTGTTTAGAAGACAAAAAAAGAGAGTACACGTCTTAATTCTACCATATGTTATACTGAAAGAATCACCAAAAGAAAACACATGGTCAAGGTCAAAGAGCATCAAAATAAAACAACCAAGGAAAGTATTTTCAGTCTTACTGTAGCACATAAGAAGAAAGGGACCAATCCAGTGGAAATGTCATCTGAAATTGCTTTACCAAGTAAATCTGGAGAAAGGGCATAATTTGTTGGAGAGCCTGTTTTTAGCAGCTTGCAATTTTCTGGATGGATCCCTCCTATCTGTCATTAATTAGAAAAAAAAAATATCATAAGAATATAAAAGACATTACAAATAGAAAGAATAACTTCACCATGGTAAAAATATATCCATAATACACACATCTCTATATAAGTGTAAAAATAAAATAAAATGAAGAACATGTGACTGCTGAATGGAGACCTTGAAAAACTCCATGGTAATGGAATGTTATGGGAGTTTTTATTCCTAAAGCAGCTGGAACAATCGGTTTTAGTACCACACCAACTTGGTTTCCAGCATGTACTTGACCCAAATTTAAAGAAACACAAGTGACTGGCTTTAGAAAAAATAATTGTATGTGTTTGTATGATTGCATCAGTCGTTCTTTAAATAATAACATGTAATTTTATCTGATTTAAGAATATGAAAATTTGATACACAATGCAATGTAGAAAATGAGAAATTGAAAACTCCCCCCTGCCCTCGGGCCTGAAACCCCTACTCAGAAAATGAATGCTTACAGTTCAGCACGAAGCATCATGTTCAGAATACCTTTTCTGTTGGTCTTCTTGAGAACATGTGAACAATGGAAAGTTCATGGTATGAAAATACTCTGTAAGTTATCAAGCAGCTGGAAAGGTAGCTTTTAGTGCTGCACCAACATAGTTGCCAGCTTGAGCTTAATTTAATATGAAGTGACATCCATTGACCAAAGTTAGAGAAATTATCGTGTAGAGAAAAAGTAGCTTGACCAAAGGCTACAGGTAAGAGTAAGACTATGGAATAAGAAGTTGAAATGCTGTGTTGGGTCATATATGAAGTGCATTTACTATCACTCACCTCAAATAGTACCACTTGAATATTTATACTTGATTTATGAAAAGTGGGCACATAACACAGTCATTACAAACAAAATTTTGGACTCCACCCCCCCTCCTCCAAAAATAATCGTGACTCAGAAAACGGAAGTCAATAGTTCAGTATAAAGCATCATCTTCGGAATTTTTTGTGTTATTAATGGGTGCAATTTTATGGATGCTTGTGCGTAGTTTTACAAAGATACCTGGCAGGCTTTTTGCAAAGCAGAGTGTGTTTGATCGGATGCATAAACAACAAGCTTTTCAAGGGCATTTTTTCCAAGCTTCCTCAAGACCCTATCACGAGCAGCCAGAAGCACAACTAGAACAGCTTCACTTGCAGTGCCCTGTATCACTCCACCACCTTGTCCTGCTTTGCAAAATTGCACCAACCACAAACATCAATAATTTAAATTCTTTTGACCATAACTCTGGCATCAAAACTGCTTATGCAAGTGTCCTATGAGTGAATCATTGTGCAATGCCATCTTCAGACAGTTGTTGAAAACATTGCAAGAAACATTTCAGTATATCAACTGAAAAGACTGAACACGGCTGGTTTCTGCTATACTATTGACAAATTACTGAGCATTTTGTGGCATCCACGTGAGCACATAGACCAAGTTTGTGCGGATATCTTGTTAAAATTGTATGACAAAAAGTCTGTGCCGCTTTTCCTTACGAACTTTAACATTCATTCATTCATTCATCAGAACCCTTACCAGTAGAGAGAAAGTCTTCAGGTAGCTTGAGCAATTTACCAAGCCAATCTAGAACAATCATTTCAAGCTCAGTTGCAGCAGGAGATGTTATCCAGCTAAAACCCACCATATTAATACCAGCACTAAGCATTTCTCCCAAAAATCCAGCAACACTACTGTTAGAAGGATAATAAGCAAAATAACTCGGGCTTTGCCAATGGGTCACCCCCGGTAAAATCTTTGCTTGAACATCTGCATTCACATCGAGAAACTAATCAATGGCAAGAAAAAAACAACCAAAAAAAGTTCATTTTTTCCCTCTCTTTGTTTGTAAAATAAAGCAAATTCACCATCAAGAACATTTTGCAACGTTTCAGGTTGATTTGGAGCAGAATCTGGCAGAAGTTCGCGTAGATATCCAGGCTGCACACACAGGAAAAACCCATTTGCCACCAAATTCACACACACTTATACACATCAAAAAGAGAGACCATAAGGAAATCAAAAGGGAAAGAAAACCAGATAAATTTAATGAATATTAAAGCTAAGGAAGGTTAAAAACCTCAACTTGGCTGAGAACAGGGAAATTCTCAATGGATTTGTAATAATCAGCAATAAAGTCGACCATTTTATGTGCATTCTCTCTCAGTTGCTCTGAATCCATTGGTTGCAACCCCTTACTCTCCCTAAAAAGCACATTAACATCAAGATTAATCCATCATGAACATGCGCAAACACAGTATAAAATCAAAACATACACTACTACTGTAAAACTTCCAAGACTTACATGTTTAGTGAAATGTGTATTGCCAGAGCTTGAGCTTGAGGAGTTAAGACTTGAGACTATATTCTTTAAAGAGAGAAACAAATGCACTAATACTCTGGTGGGTTTTAACGGAGAAAGCTATGTTTTTTAACACAGTCGTTTGGACGGATGGATAGGTAGGCAAGGGAAGGGAAAGGAAAGGAAGATGAAGGGAGCTTCGATGGTCTATTTCTTCATGCGTAAATTCTGAGTCAGTCCCTTTAGTTTTACAAAATAAATCAAATAGTCCCTCTATATTTGTTAATTTTATGGAATTCGTAAAACTTTACCTATAATTTTAGGACGGCTTGATTTTTTCAATCTTAGCTAAAAAAGAGATTCTAATAAGCCAAGAGATCTAAACGATATTACTGATATCATGATTTTAAAAAGGTTTGATTTTTTAAAACATTATAACAAGGTTGATTTATTTACAAGTGGTTTGAGATTTTCAAAATAATTAAAATATTTTTTATTTAAAAATATATCAAAATAATTTTTTTATTTTTTAAAATTTATTTTTAATATCAGTATATCAAAATCATTTAAAATCATAAAAATAATTAATTTAAAATAAAAATACTTTTTGAAAACAAAAACCACAACCTATGTATGAAATTATGCAATTCAAAAATTTGAATCATATTTTAGTAATTAGGGTATTAATCTGACTTATTTTGATGGTATTTTTTGTTTCTTTTCTCATTAATCTTTCCATATTATTATTTTCTATTTTCTATTTTTTAAAAAAATAAATTATAAAATAACATAGAATTGATGAAAAAGATTAAACTATAAAAAGGATTGATATATATATAAAATTTTTAAACCATGAAAACTAATTAATTAGTTTTAAAAATTACAAGGACTAAGGTATAATTAACTCATTTTACAAATCAGTCCTCAAGGTGCAGATTTACATTTTAAAAAACTTTTTTCTTGCTTTTTTTTACATTTTAAATTTAAAAACATTGTTCTGAAACATCATCATTTTCTTGAAAAGAAAAAAAAAATCAATCCACCAATCCACCAAAAATACTAAACACAAACTAGAGTTATTAAATTTAACTCAGTATAAGATTAGAATTTCGAATAAAAAAAAGTTAATATTAAAATAGATTATACTTGAGTTTTCATCTGGATAAAATTAAATCAAATCAATTATTTCCTTTTTTTTTTAATCCAAATTAATCTATACCTGGAATTGACCCAAGAAGTCTATCCAGGTTTTACAACTACACAATTCTTGTGCTTCAAAAAAAAACACAAAAAACTCAACTAAATGGAAGTGCCATAAAAAAGTGTTTTATTGCCCTGTTGACATTTACAAGAAGGTGGTCTGATGGGTGATGAAGGGAGATGGGGTTCCAAAAAGCCCTAGATCATACTCCCCATGTAAGAAAGACAAAGACTGTGATCATATTGCCTGTGTCCTCAACTGATACAACAAACATATCATTGATGCGAGGCATGTGAGGAAATGTTGCTATATCTCTATCTACATTACAAAATTCAGTTCTTTTTCGCAACTTTCAGCTGCATATATCAATTCACAGTTGATGGCTCCGAAAGCTGTTGCGTTTGACATAATTTTTTGCTGAGTCAATAACAATGGCAACAGAGGCCATCATCCTGCATTACTTAGATTATTCTCATTAGTCATTACCACCTTGAAAAATTGTTCCAGTGCTTGCAAATTGTTAAGTTAGAAGCTCCCGTGCTCGAAGCTCGACAAACGAGAGTCTGACAGAACGGCAAATAGTTGTGTGTCTACAAAATGCTGCAGAACACAAAATTCAATACGCGAAAGCAATTGAAAGTCTTGTGATCAACCAATTCAAAAATAAAGATTGCATATATTAAGCTCAGTTTGAGAATCTAGAAGCATGTATCCAAATATAAAATTGCAAATGTAGTTAAAGATTCATAATCGTTTGTTAACGCAGCCAACCATACAGTGGCCGCGTTAACATTAACAAAGACAAAGTATGTGTTTGTTATTACGGTAGCTTTTATGATTGTAGTTTGAAAAAATAAATTTAAAAAAAATTATAAATTGTAACTTTTTTCTTATTCAGGATTTCAAGAGAGTTTTCAATAGAATACATGCAAAACTATGGTGTGTTGATTAACTAAACACTTCAAAAACTATAATTGGAGAAAATCTCAGTTTCATTCATACCTCACTGCACTATCAAACAGGCAGCAGCATTATTGGGAAAAAAAGTTGAGAAGAAGTGTGAAAAATGAACGGCGAAGGACTAAAAGAAAATGAAAGTTACCTTAATAAAGGATCGGTCCCTACTATTAAAGGAGTCAATGAAGCTATCTTTGAGAAGTAAAGAAACCTGAAAAGGATCAATTCCAGATAAGTATATACTTGGAATTGAAGGTACTTAATTTTTTTTGTAATGATGACCTCAGGTGTTCTTACCCTGTCATTGTTTGATTGCACGCTCGTTATTGTATAAGATCTCAAATCTGAACAAAGAGACTCCAAGTAGCGTCTCATGACAGTCAAAAATCGTGTTGCAGCTTCAGCCTGGAATTATCAAATATAATCAGCTACCATATAAGAGTGCAGGATGAGAAGAAATCTAACAGTAAAGATTCGATGAAGATGGGAAGAAATCTAACAGAATAATGATGGTGGTGGTGAGTTTAACAATGACAGTAGTGATGATCATTATGTCGAAAATGACAGCAGTAATGGTTAAGATGGTAGTCTTTTCTCGAGAACAAAAATAGTAATGGAAGACTATTCCATAAAAATCATGCATGGAGGTTTATTTCGGATTATCGACATAATTAGCATTAAGATCATGCATGGAGGTTTATTTCGGATTATCGACATAATTAGCATTAAGAAGGCTGCAAACAATGAAGAGATTTTCCCTGTAAAGATGTGCAAAAGCAGTATACACTGGCCCCGCATCGTTCTTGCAATAATTTTAATCAAAATACGACCGGATAAACTTTGCTTAAAGAAGCCACCATGCCTGTCAATGCTTTTGTGAAGCTTAAGTTTCCAAGAATAAGACAGATAGGCATGCAAGAAGAGAGGTTTTGCATTGAGTCCAGCTACAAGTAATACCTGCACTTCATTGCACCTATACACAGGATGCCTTTTAGCAACCGAGCTTTCTAATGATAGTCTGTCGTGCAATGGCCGAAGTTCAGAAACAAGCTCTTTATACCGTGGAAGTGTTGGCAAGTGACACATTTTCACCTTCAGTGGAGAGGAAACAGTAAGAACACTTGAGGAGTGTCATGTTTAATGAAGTTCAGGCTCTAGTATATAAAAGAAGGGAACGATCAAAAAAGCTTCCCAACCTGGTTTTTGAGCACATTAACATGAACAAGGTTAGAGGTTTTTATCTTCAAGTCAGCAGGTCTGTGCTGTATACCAACCTGTAAGAGAAAAGGGCTATATTAAAACATTTGACAGGAATTTCTTAGTGTTCTGGATAATTTAGCTCAATGTCTTGACCAGCATAAATTTCTTGGATCATACTTCATGTAACAAACCTCCAATATCCAATTTTATTTGACGGCAAAAAGTTACATAAAGCATGTTTCCAAGTGTTTGAAATAAAAAGTTCAATGTCAGAGAAATTGGAAACTTCTCACTGAAGACAATGATTGTAGACTTTACACTAGAACTTATATGATATATTTTTCAAAACTATTTCAAATGTTGATCAGAAAAACAAGACCAAAACATACTGGAGAGCTCATAAACTCTCATAACAACAGATAAGATAACGATGATCGGAGCAGGATTGTTGAGAACATGCACCTTTGCCCATGTCCTACTAAGCTGATCCCTCAAAAAAATCTGGGGCAAAAAACCCACCTCCCAGTGCTTAATCTATATATACCGTTCTGGTCTTTTTTTTCAAGGACATCTGCCTTGTTGGGTGATACATTCTCCTGTTTAAGCATCGACCTCTACCGGAAAAAATGAATCACGGTCTTACTCACTTTGCAATGAGCTTTTCTCAATCTTGAGTGGAAGATTTTGAACTTGATTGAAAGGTTCAGTAAGGCTCATAAAAAAAGTTTCCAACACCTTGACAATTTACGCCCGAAGAGATGAGCAAAAATGTTAAACTCAACCAAACCTTCATGGCAAGACATATTTATGCCTGAAGAAATGAAATAATATGTTAATCTTGCGTTTCAGCCTCATGATATATCAACCCTTATTCCAGGCCAGCTTGTCCATGCTAAATCATCATTTCAACTTTCCAGCATGCATCAACTCCGAAACCTTGTAATTTTCCCTGTAGTTAGTGGAGAAGAGATTTGGGGGGGGGGAGGGGGGGGTCTTCTAGCCATCCTAAGTACTGACATAAACCAGTCCAACCTCATCACACCCAGTTACATGCAGGTCAGATCAGCAGTTCCAAAAAGAGAAGTTGCTGTAAGGTCTTTCACAACACCTGATCAGTCCTGGATTGTTTTCAGACTTCTTCCTTCGATTGAACCCCTTATTCAGTGCTCCAAGTAAACTAGGGCATGAAACAACCCAGTTAATGACCAAGAAGTGACATTTTGCCAGACTGACAAGTAATTGATTCCCAGTAATTCAAAGTTTGCGAGCTCTTCGGCTACAAACTGACAAAGGATTTTTCTGGAGATGGAAGGAAACTCCCTTCAGAAGCATCCAAAACTGGCAACAGCCCAACACGTGGCCAACAATAGAACTTCCAGCCACCATTTGATGCCAGACTCAACGTTAAAATCTCAATTCTCTTCTATCATCTCCAATCCTTTAAAATGTTGCTTGCCCATTTGACTTGTGATCACAGAAAGGACAAGATGATGACATCCTAGTTCCCGGAGATAAATAAAATAATAGAGCACAGTACAAATTAAAAGGAAGAAACACAAAAGGCACAGACCAATACAATTGCATGGTAACTGTCTTAGCAAAAAGAGAAAAGGTTAATATCTGAAACTCACTATAAAGGGAACAGGAGCATCAAGAAAATCAAGCATCTGCCGTGGCAAGATCTGCGAAAGATCAACATAAATTTTAGCCAAAAAAAGTCATGCCAGATCCATAAGCATCTAATAGAAGCAGAAGTGAAGAATATTAAAATTCCATTTCTACTAAATCAAAACCTAAAAAAGCAAAGAAAGAAAGAAATTCCAGCATCCATTTTGACCAAAACCAAGAAGCTACTGCATCTCAACACAACTTCACATATCCTGAACAGACCACCACCAATTATCTGATGTAGTATTCCAACTCCTGTTAAGCTTAACGTGTATTCAGAGAGTAATATTTCAATCTTTTCTGCCTTTTTAACATTTCCTTTTGGCTTGCATATCAGGATTTTTAACAAGGATTAGTTATTCATTGTTCTTTTATTATGTCTCATTCATTTACATGAACTTTCAATGACACTTTGAGGAGAAATAATCGAGGATGTGTGACAGTAACATCATTATTTTAGCTAAATCCATGATGTTCTCCTTTGGCTCAAAACAGATACTACAGGGGTATAAAAATTATGAAACTTACTGGAAGCAATAAACTCTGCCATTGAAATGGACGAATCATGGGGACAAGGGATAAAACGACTGCAGATAAAACACCCTGCAACAAATGGAACTCGAGTCAGGACAGATAACCAATTCAAAACAGCTACTTTGCATAAGAAATTGTCCAGAGCTGCAAATAAATATACATGCGCGCATACTCTATAAATGTGTACAAGCGTGTTCATGAACAAATAATTCATCTGTGGGTTGACAAAATTATCTCCAATAACAACATTAACTCACCAGGTTTGGGCACACTACCACCACTTGTTTTTCCAGTAATACGCCTGCAACCAGTGCCAGAACCTGGAAGAAGAAGCATATATCAGACTTCCAACCACCAATCTGAAAATGCAACATGGAAGAAATGGAAATAGGATTGCCTGAACAAATGGAATAAGATTTCAACTACAATGGAGGGTTAAGCTTGAAATTGTTTCCTAACTACCTGCATAGTTTCTCAAGATTCCTTTTCATAAAAACAGAAATTTTTGAAAGAAACTTAATGGTTATAATTGCTGATAAACAGTCCTAGCCTGAATCTACAAGACCAAGACTCCACCTCCGTATTACACAGCAACCCTTTTCGACAATTATGCAGCGTCAAAGGAATTGATTAGAAATACGAGTGCTTGCTTAAGGATGTTACAAGTGGTGAAGCAGACAGTTGGAAAAAGATTGAACGCTGCTGAATTCAAGACAATATAACTTCATATGATAGGGACTTTACATTTTCCAGTGACAGAACCCGACATACAGTTGCAGTTGTCCATATTGACAGCGCAAGAGCTTCCTCAGCAGCAGCTAACTTCGCATTGACCTTTTTTACAAAATACCAAGATTAGAATATCAAGAAAGCATTTTTAATTATTTATCAAGGAACATAGTCTAATGTCAATCAAAACACTAAGAAATACCTCGGCTGCTTTGAATGAAGCTAGATAACTATTGCAAAATCCAAGGTCAGAGGTTGGAGGCCGCTTATACTCGATAGCTTGTAAATGATCAAGAGGCTGAAAAACTATCCCGTTTCCTCGTTGGGGAAGAGGCATTGCATGATAACCACAAATTATCTGTAGCAAATCATTTTTGTTTTCCTACCCAAGATCCAAGAGGTAGCGTTCAGGGAAAAAAAAAAGATGGAATGGAACTCGGTATGTCACATGGGTGAACAAATGAATAAACAACAGGAACAATCATAAACTAACCTTAGCCCATTCCAATATCAAGTCATCACCAAAATCTTTTTCATGATCTGGGAAAAGTTCGTCATCATCATCATCTGATACCATGCTTCTAACTGAACTGTCAAAGACAAAAATATATCACTATTGTACCGAAATAACAAGTGCCTTGGAGTTGCATGGCTTAATGGAGTTGAGACACATCAAGAACTCAACACACAGTTAACAAGTGACAAATGTAACTACTACCTAAATAAGGTATCAAAACTTCCAAGACGATCTAATCTGCGGCTCCTAGAGCAGGAAAACATCCCAAGTACTGGAGAAACATGACCATTTTCATCACCTCCATAAATTCTTTCTAAAGCATCACAATGGTTTTCCGGAGACAGGGAAGCATAATCATCAAAATATTGCAAATACTTCCTGCCATCCTTATCTACTTCCCTTGCTTGGCTGGAATCTGAAGCCTCGCTAGCAGCAACACTGTCAGGAGATTGAGGTTCCCAAATCTTTGGTGATAAGGTTGGAATCACATCATCAGATATAATTCCAGCAGCAGCAGCAGTAAGGGCTACTGCACTGTCAACAGGTATTGCAGAAGCCATCCAATCAGCATCGTACTCTCTATCAAGACAGTCAACATTTTCATTCATTTGCCCATGCTGTTTAGATACTGAAGGCATGCAAGCAGTGAGTGACATTTCACTAACAAACTGAGTTATCCGATTCAAACGCTCCTGTGCAATGATACTGCATCCATGTAAGTAAATGTAGTGAATTGCACTGAAGTAACTGAACCAATGTGGAAAACGTCTCCCTAGAAGTCAGTAACGACTAATTAATTGATGAAATTAATATTAACCTGTTCAACATCTCATAATGTAATTCAAAGAAAGGAACCCTCGTGAGCACACAGTAGCAGCGAGGTGCAGAAACCAAAAAACGGCAGCATCGACCAGTTGATTGAGAAAGGGGTGACTGGCTGCCTAAGATACCAGGTGGCCTTTGAACGATTTCTGTAACATGCAAGCAAACCCCGTAAAGTGTATCATTGTCTGCCACCTGATCACGAGAACAGAAGGCAATTTTAAAAATCCAACCACTCTTTGTATTCAAAGAACCCCATGAAAAACAACCAGACAAATTCATAAGACAAATCAATGTCCAGCCACCAGCATTAGCAGTGAATCTTTTTGCTTGATTTCCAAACGTTTAAATCAAGATCACACGAAATACATCAAGATAACCAACTCATTTATATCCCAGAAGGTTTTCCCAATTTGGTCCTTTTTTCCCTCCAAAATGTGTTCTTCCCATCTTACCTACTTCAATTTTCTTAATTCTATTTTTTCAAAAAAGAACAAAAAATGAAGAAGAGATGAGAATGATTCCAACAAGCTGGGAGGTCAAGGGATTATTTAAGAATTTGCAAGAGGGGCTAATTATTTGTTTCTTGAAAACACAACTACTAAATTTGATTTTCGTATTGATAGTTCAGTAGCTTGGGAGAAGGAGAATTCACAACTTAAAACCTCCATTGAGGCCAAGAGAGCATGCCAACTTAGGCTTTGCAATGGCCATAAAAGGTATGTGTGATATGTAAACAAGATGAAGAACAAAAAAGGAAAAGCTTACCTTAAGAGAAAATATGAATGAGAAATCGTCTCTGCCCAAATGCTCCTGCAACAAAATGAAAAGGAACGTTGCGTTTTGACTGTAAGGTTAGAGAAGTTTGAGAGAAAAATGCTTAACTAATATTAGATTTCGGGGATAGCATATAGCATTAGCATTAACTAGCAAAAACTCTATATGGAGATGACTTGCCACGGCCTTTTTTCTAAAAAAAACCCAGCTTCATTCAGCTTGAACATGGACAGTATCTGTCAAAAGATGTCTCGACTAAACTAGGGAGGGAGCTGAAGAAGAGAGCAACTTCTAAAGCAATGTCAATGAAGACACTTTTCTAAGTAATGAGAAATTCATACCAAAGGGTGTTGAAAGCACATGAGATATCTTAAATATTCTAGACTCCTGTGTTCATTCCTATTGTGCTGCGTCTTCACAATTGTGTATGGGCATATATTTCAATGCATAAAAAGAAGTGTGGGTGAAGGAAATCGTAATAGAAATATAATCGAGAGAACAAACTGATAACAAATCACTGCTGCTGCTTATCTTGGTAGCTTCAACCTTGCAAGTGTGCATGATTGAAGAGTGGATTCTCTAGCAAAGGAGGGAACTATATATGAGTCAATTCCATACCTAGTGGAATTGTCAAGTCAGTTTCCAGTGACTGGGAAGAATTGCACCTATGTAAAAGGTTCAATAATCATGATCTTGGTTAAAGACCATGTAGCAAACATAGAGGTGCTAGCCAGTGAATAAGTACAGTAAATAAACAAGAAGTAAAACATTGCTTTTGATGTCAAAATTAACATGGATTCAGTAATTAACTTCCAGGCCCTAGATTGTGCTATCTAGGAATCGTAGCCTCCGCTAAATTACTCTTATCCAGACATTGTTTTTAATAGGATAGTGCAGCTCTGCAATCACAAAAGCTATGAGGATTTCTTGAAGCAAAGAGAACAATGCGGACAGGATGCAGTAAGTAAGCTTGAAAACAGTAAGACATGCGAGGTGAGAGATGGTCTAGCATACCTGTCCATAAACAAGTTCGTTTAGTTCACTCAATGATGGAGTCCTCTCCAACAACCGCGTCTGCACCATGAAAATCCAACAGAAATGAGGAAGTAGATTAAAAAGGAGAAGATGACCAAAAAATCTGTATATTGGGACCGCGTAGTACAGTTACATTAGAGAGAAAATATATGGATTTATAAGACTAGAAAGTGCTTCTCAACCTCAAGACTGTGATGGGAACATTTGATATGTACTAGACCTTCAGCCCCCGCACAATGAAGATCAATTAAAATTTTGAAAATAAAAACCGAGATCCTTGAATTACAGGTGACACAGCGACAGCGACACAGTGATTAAGGGGAGAGGAGGCAACTTCAATGCCCAAGAAGTAACGAAGGGGGCCTAAATCTTTCATAAAGACGGTGTTTGTCTTCCATTATACATAAGAAAATTAAGCTGTGGAAGTTAGCTCCTTTCCTCTCTACACTTTAGCTACTTTAAGAGACTCTGTCAGTAAAGATAAATAGACACTTTCCAAAACCATGTTCTTGAGTGTCTTGGAGCTCTAAGGTCATGGTTTTCTAGAGGTTGCAAACACCCATTTGGAATTAGAAACTCATTTTTAGCTCCAAACCTTTCGTTTTCCAACTCTACTACAATCCAAACACGTACTCTTATATAGTGGAAGATCTGATATTCTATATGCAAAGGACACGTGATCAACGATAGTTGAACTTGGCTGGCTGCATTTTTGTTTATTGTTGGAATGCAACACCATGGCATCATACAACAATGATCGATTTACAAAAGAGTGAGAAAGCAAATGTTTTAATGTCATATGAGTGAGGAATACATTGCATGTAGTCTGTACAGTAACTTAAAATTAGCATGAACTGAAGAGCCATGTAGATTAAAAATCACAGAGACTAAATCTTAATTTATAGATGATCCATGTGAACATCAAACCTTGACACCTCCAGGAAAACAGAAGGCAGCTAAATCCTTTGAGCGCATAGCTAATCTCTTCCCAGGAGGATATTTAAATAGTATCTGGAGCAAAAAGAAAGTAGTTAAAACATGAAAATGAGCTAAATACTTTCGGCAGTAGAACAAAAAGCAAATCCCCTCTATCACAAGGACTAGGAAGCACAATGATAATAGCTAAAACATTTTCGCAAAAAGGAGCTAAATGCTTTCGGCAGTAGAACAAAAAGCAAATCCCCTCTATCACAAGGACTAGGAAGCACAATGATAATAGCTAAATCATTTTCTCAAAAAGAAGCTGCAGCGGAGCAATTCCACAAACTTAAGCAGAAGTGCCAACTACTATCTGGGTTCAATCAAGTATGAAACTGTAGCCAATGCCAAACCATATTCAAATTACTGATGTGGCTAACCTGAGGTTCCAAAGTTGGAAATGAAGGTGCCCGTCGCTGCATCGAGTTGAAATCCAACAAGCCAGACTTCTCCATATCCGACTCCCACTTCTTCTCTCTTGCAAATGCATCCTCCACTTTCTCAAGATTGGCATCCGGGTGAAGCCCCGCAACAATGAAGTGTTCAAACAGTGATGTGGGCTCCTTATATTTTGAATGATTCTACAACATAATTACGCACACATAATTCACTAAGTATAACAAAAAGAAAAAAGTGCAAATCTCAACATAAACACAACAGATATCGGATGATTGTTTAGTTTAGTACCAGAGATTTAGAATTAAACTGATACCACTGGCGTTTCTGGTTTGCCAAGACCTCAGGATTAAAACTCGGCAAGTAACCTCGTTCCCTCGAATCACCACCCCCGCGCCAAGCATTTTGCATCCGAGTTTTCAATTTACGAAAGCTACTGCTACGTAAACTCCCCGCCCCATTTGTGAAAATTTCACTCTGGCTACGCTGCATTGACTTAAAACCAGGATCAGTTCCTGGGTAGACGCTATGCAGTGCCTCACCAGCCACCCTAAATGCCTCCTCTGATAAATGCTGCAACACCGAATAAGGCGAATGCGGACGTTCTTCTTGTGATTCACCATCTCCTTTTGTGCCCATTTTCTATCTTTTAACAACCAAGTATGTCACTTATCTTGTCATTAACCTCTCTAGATCACACTTGTCCACCATCATCAACATCCTAGTACCCCAAGCCAGACGTCAAGAAACAAGCCATTTGAATCTTCCTTCCTTGAACGTTGAGATTTATGACATACGCAGCAGAGCAGGATCAAGCAAACCTGTAAAGTTGAATCGAAAAGAACAGAAATAAATCAAGAATTTATTAACTCAACGTTTGTGTACATGTTATTGAGAAAATTCGAGAAAATTAAAGAAAAAAATGTGTAACGGATGATGGGAAGATTTTGAATTCAAGGGAAAGAAGTTAAATGCAGAATTTATGAATTAGTGATGGTTACAAATTTTGGTAAAGATGGGTCATAACAGGCTTAATTGGCTTACCTTTGTGTTATGGTTATGGAGGTGGAGAGAGAGGGAGAGGGAGTTTTTTGGTTAGCAGAGGGAGGGAGGGAGAGAGGTTTGCTAAAAATGGAAGGGAGAGCTGCAGGAATAGAGAAAGGGAAGTTAGACACAAAGCGAAGGAAGGAGGTGGAGTGGTAATGCTTTTTTCAAAAAAAAAATCATGAGAGGGAGAGAATACAACTTGAGTGGATGTTGATAATTTTCATTTATTGCAAAAACTACCCTCTTGCTTCAAGTATTCTATTTAGTACCCATTTTACAATGTGGTGCGTTGCAATGCATACTTAGAGAGTGTTTATAAATATTAAATATGATAATGGTTGGTTTTTAAAGTATTTTTTACTTGAAAATATATTAAGATGTTATTTTTTTATTTTTTAAAAATTATTATTTTATATCAATATATCAAATAATCTAAAAATAAAAAATTCAAATTTTGCTCGACCCTTATTTAAAACAGCATTACGAAATGGCAAATGGGGGTTTCGTCAACAATAACATTAAGACTCTATTTGGGGCTGTGTTTGAAGAAGTTTCAAAAAACATTTGTTTAAAATTATTTTTATATTTTTTTATTGTTTTTTATGTCAAAAATAGTTTTTTAAATATATGTATATATATATAGATATAGATATATTATTTTAGTGCATTTCCAATAAAAAAACATTTTTACAATTAACCATTACTGTACTTTTAAAAATCCTTTAAAAATAATATTTTTTTATTGTGATAAATGGCAATGTAAAATGGTGTGGTGTGTTTGGGAGTGTGGTTGTGATTGTTTTTTTAAAGTGTTTTTCACTCGGAAAAACATATAAAAAATATTTTTTTTATTTTTGATATCAGCACATCAAAATAATTGAAAAACACTAAAAAATATTAATTCAACATAAAAATACAAGAAATTTTAATTTTTTAAAAAAATATTTTTGAAACATAAAAATAAACAGATATTAGTCACTCGACACGAGACTTCGAAAACTTTTAGAAATTTGACCGGAGGTTAAAAAAATTATTTTTTCGGTGTATGATTAAGGAATGGCTTGAAAGGAAGGGGTGTGATTGATGAATGGAAATCAAATTCAGGGCTTTTCCATAATTACTAATAAATGTGATTCCAAAATTAAGACAAACGTATTTCAAATAACTTCCAATAACGAGAAAGTGCATTTGACTTTGGACCATTAGCGTGTCGCGTCGCGTGCATGAGACACGACTTTTCCACCTCATCAACCGTTGACTACATGCGGGCTCTCGGCTATGAACTTTACTTACTGTGTTCTACAGATGTAGCTTCTCCTTAGATCTAAGCCGTTGGATTGAGACTTTTGGGTCCCGCATATAATTATCGAATTGACCCATTTCACTTTCTGCTTTGGGGCGTTTATTGCACGCTCAGGCTAGAAATCTATAAAACATTAATTCCAAGCAAAAAGGACTCTTATTTTTGTTGTTCGAACTAATTAGTTAGGAGTCATCTCAAGTGATACTTTATAAATATGATGAACATCCAATATATATCCGAATAGATGAAAAGGGACTTTCAGTGAACATATTTTTTATTGAATAAAAATGTATTTAATATTACGATGCATAATATTTTTTATAAGTATTTTTTTATTTAAAAATATATTAAAATAATATATTTTTTATTTTTAACATCAATATATCAAAACCATTAATAAAACACACTTTTAAACCGAGTCTAAAAACAAAAGTTAATAAACTTCTAGAAACTTGTTAAATTCACTTACATAACATTGTTTTAATTTTACAAATTAAACTACACATATTAAATAAAAAAATAGTTAAGATACAATATTTATCACTATCTGCGTAGTATGAATTAACATCTCAATAATCTTTTTATAAAAAAATCATTGACAAGCTCCATACAACCATGATTTTACTCTTCAGCAAGAATATAAATACATGTGAGCTCTTTAGTGTAAATATAGTTATATAATATTCTTATGTAAAACAATACTCATTCTGATTTTTAATGTCTTTTTGCGTTTTAAAAATATTTTTAAAATAATTTGAATTTTATTTATTTTTTTCTTTATTTTAAATTAATATTTTTTGATGTTTTTAGATCATTTTGATGTGCTGATATCAAAAATAATTTTTAAAAAATAAAAAAAAATATTTTAATATATTTCTGAGTAAAAAACATTTTGAAAGCAACCACAAACATACTCTCATTGTATTATTCATCTAATAGTTTCTTCTTTATCCCATATATTTTAAACTATCCAAGTATTGAAAGTCTTCCTTGTAGTAGAGCATTTGCTTCTGTTTACAGGTGACATATAAATTTTTTCATCTCTCATGATTCATACACACGGTAATAAAATCAACTTAATTTTGTTACTTCACTTAACCTTGATTATTAACTAAGGCATTGTTTGGCATTGCATTTGTAACTGCGTTTCATTAAATTTTGAAATTTTTTTTTTTGCTAAAATTGAGTGTGGTTTGTACTTTTTGGATCGTTTTGATGTGCTGATGTCAAAAATAATTTTTAAAAAATGAAAAAATATCATTGGCATGTATTTCGGCACGAAAAGCTATTTGAAAAGCACCCGCAACCACACTGTCAAACACGCTCTAAGAGTTGTATGAATTTTTTAATAAAAAAAATTAAGATAAATCATAAATCTTCCCTACCCCCAATCATATGTGAATAGAGATGAAATAATTTATTTACATAAATATCTATTCTTTCATATGAAAGAAGAAACAATTCACTCTTTTAGAGGGTATTGAAAATGTGATAACAATTATTTTTTAAAATAATTTTTTTTAGAAACATATCAAAATAATATTTTTATTTTATTTTTAAAAAATTATTTTTAATATCAATACATCAAAAAAATCTAAATATATATATATAAAATAAATTTAATTTTTTAAAAAATACAATTTCAAACATGCTATCAAACAAGAGATTAATCCTCTAAGACAAAAGTTAGCGTGCAAGCAACGCGCATTATAGCTATGGACAACGTCATGAAACCAAGGCATTAATAGCGGGAAAACCGTCCGAGTTTGCACATGCATGCTGCCGTCCTTCTTTCTCGAGTACTGGGATTTATTAAATTTTTGAATATTTTAATGTTTTTTGAAAGTAACTTTGTGAGAAAGATTCTCTCTTTGCTGAAAGCTAAGCAGATTGTATAACTTAATTAATTAATTAATATGCTCTATCGATATTGGATTATTAATTTATTATTATTATTTCTCTCTAAAGAAACGTTTTGCAAGTAATGTTTCGTTTCTATTCCCAAAAAAAATAATTTAATAGCATAACATATTTATTTTATATCTCATGTTTTAAAAATATAAAAAATTATTTTTAAATTATTCTAATAATATATTTATTTATATATCTATATCTCGTCTTTTCAATTAAACATGTTTTTATTTATAATTTTTTTTTTTTGAATAACAACTAAACGCTAACCTAGATTATCATGCAGGAATATAAGGTATGAGATATGAAGCTCGAAGAGAAAGTTGGAAGAGAACTTTTAGCCCTGAATATTTTCTTAGTTATTGCTGTACTGTAATTTTTTTTATAGAAAAAAGTATTTTTAAACCAATTTATATAATAATTGAAATTAAATATTCTTGAATGATTTTAAAGAGATATCATTATATCATAGGATACCTTCTAAAGAATTTAATATTTTTTCTTGATATCTTCATTAATTAACAAGCTTGGATTTTTATCTTAATTTTTTTTTGAATTGTGGTAGAGATTTCTTTTTAAATTAATTTTTATTTAAAAATATATCAAAATAATATTTTTAAAATTAATGTATAGAAAAAAAAACATAATATAAAAGAGAAAGCTAATTTTTTTAAAAACAAAATTAAAAACACCGTTGACATGCACCAGGGAAGACTCGGGGTTGCCGGAGGGAAAAGTAGGGAAGGGGTTTGTTGAGGATGGCATAGCCAATTATCAGTGCAGATGATGTCTCTGTAGATGAGTGCCATTAGAGGGTAGGTGATGCTTGGTGGGCAGCAGCTCGGTAGGTAACTCATTGTCACCAGCATCGAGTTCTAATTAAACCCAACGAAAACTGCATGCTCTCGAATTTACTTTTATTTTTTTGTCCTTTACAATTGCACCATTTGGAAAAATAAAATAAGCTTGCAAAGCATTTAATGCCATTGGTCTCTCTTCTGCTTTTTCTTTCTGTTTTTTTCTTTCTGTTTTTTTATGGTCGATGGAGCACCTACGGTGGTGGGTGGTGGTGGTGGTGACGCCACCAACCAAAAGGCCAAGAGATGCATTTAATCCCGACCTCCGTCCCTTAAAGCCCATACAGACAATGCAAGGTCGTCTTGTTCAAACGCAGTAGCCCATAAAATACGATACCCGAGGGAAGAACATAAATTAATTAAAGAGAGTTTAATGCATAGTCGTAAAACCCATATCAGTTTTGTCAGATTGAAAGTTGACTTATAATTTGAACCAATGTTTGAAAAAAAAAATGATTAGTTTATTTAAAAAATTAAATTTATAATTATTAAAGTCATTCCTTTTTTAAAGTGTTTTTCACTTAAAATATATTAAAATAATATTTTTTTATTTTTTAAAAATTATTTTTGAAATCAACGCATTAAAATGATCTAAAAACACCAAAAAATATTAATTTGAAGTAAATAAAAAATTAAAAAAAAAATTCAATTTTTTTAAAAATGCATTTGAAACACAAAAACAAATAAGATCTTAGTTATAATTTTCAAACATGATGGATTAAGTTATAATCAAGTTCAAATCCATGCCTAAATATTTATTTATTACCCGAAAGATTTCCAACACTATTTTTTTTTAATGGATCTGTTATGCTTATACTTACATGAAGAACAAGAGTCCCAAATCCTAAGATTTGAATGGAGCTCTAAAGCAAGGCAATGTTTAATATTTTATTACATCGTGATTTTTAAAAATATTTTTATTTTAAAAATTATTAAAAAAAATCATCTGAACTCAATAGTTTAAACTGTTAGATGAGATCTTAAAATATAATTTATATTATTCTTTAACACACCTTCTCAAGTGAAAACCCTTTAGACTTGAAACTTGCACATGTTTATATTACCTTGTGCTTGATTTTTATCAAATAAATGGGGTAGTGAGATTCGAATTCGTGACCACTTGGTTATCAAGACTCTGATACCATGTTAAAGAATCATCTCAACTCAATAGCTTAAACTGTTAGATGAGATCCCAAGATATGATTTATATTATTTTCTAATAAAAATAATATTAAAATTATATTAAAAAAATTCCAATCAAGTCAATAACTTGATTGTCAAGAAAATATCATGAGCCATACCATTTCTAGTTCAAAAATAAACGTAGACTTTGAAAAAATAAAAAAAGACTTTGATTTTTTCCCCTAGTTTAATCACTTTGACTTTGTTTTTATAACATACATTGAATTGAATTTTTTGTAAAGTTTAGCAATACCTTTCTAAAATTTTGATTTCTTAAAGGAAAACCAAAGAGGTATAGGAAAATTGCAAGATGTTTTAATGAGACAACAATTATTAATAATTATTATAGGGCTTAGTTATAATTTTCAAACATTATGGATGATTAAGTTTTCAAATCAATGACCAAATATTAATTTATTACCTGAAAGATTTCCAATACTCTATTTTTAAAAAAATCCGTCATGCTTATGGTGAGCAAAAAAACTCAAAAATTGATTAAATTGAGAAAAACAGAAAAAAATAACCGAAAAAACTGAAACCGTGAAAAAAATCAATTAAACCGATTAAAATTTTAAAAAAACCGACCGGTTCAGTTTTATAAGTCTGAAACCAAAAAAACCGAACCGAATCGAAACTGGTCGGTTTGAACCGATTTCGATTTTTTTTTGTAAAAACCAAATCAAACCGAAAAATAAAAGTCCCAAATCCTAAGATTTGAATGGAGACCTAAAGCAAGGCAATGTGAAAGGTTTAAGTCCGTTTATGAAGGTGGATGGTCCTGTAGCTATGCTGTATAGATTGTTTTTTAAAAATATTTTATTAAAAATAAAAATCTGTTTATAAACTTGAATTACACTATAGCTACAATCGTGTTTCAAATAGAGTGTTACATGCTCTTTAAAAATATTTTTATTTTAAAAATATATTAAAATAATTTTTTAAATTTATTTTTAACTTTATAATGAAATAATGGAGTTTTACATTTCATGGACCCCATTCTCCTTGCCATTTTAGTATGTGCTCTACATGACTTGGAGATTGATGTAAATAATAAACAAGACATGGTCCATCCGTGTCAATTATTTTAGTTAAATCAATGTTGTTTTACTTTAAAAAAAACAATATTGAAATTAACCTAACCGGGTTTAGAACGAGTCAATTAACTTACTAAAACTTCGGGCTGATCAACTAGATTTTACCTAGTTAATATTCTTTAAATTTCAACTTAAACCTGTCTCGAAAAAGGATTTGGGCCATAAGTTTTCGAGTCAATTTGCACAATGCGTAGCTGTGTTGACTATTACTGGCAGTTGCACTCGGAACAAGCACGATGCTTTTCAGTTGAACTAAAATCGAAACAAAAAATCTCCTTAAATTGTTCAAACATGCGTAGCTGTGTTGACTATTACTGGCAGTTGCACTCGGAACAAGCACGATGCTTTTCAGTTGAACTAAAAATCGAAACAAAAAATCTCCTTAAATTGTTCAAACATGCGTAGCTGTGTTGCATTGTCTGATATATATGGCTCCTGTCTTCTGCCCACCACCATCAATCCTTCATGATTACTACATCGTACCTTGATAAATATTCGTGGGCCACTGGGGATTTTTCCTCTTAATGACTATCAACTAGAAAACAATCAAAGCTTGTGGCCATGAGGAAAGCAAAGTGCATATGTTCTGTAGCAGTCGGCTCATGTCGGTGTTAGCTGGTGTTTAAGAATGTAATAATAATTATTTTTAAAATATGTTTTATTTAAAAATATATTAAAATAATTTTTATTATTATTGTTTTTTAAAATTTATTTTTGACATCGTTACATTAAATTGATCTAAAAATATCAAAAAATATTAATTTAAAATAAAAAATTTACTTTTTTTCAAAAATACTTTTTAAACACAAAAATAAATAATTTAGAAAGAATTGCTATGAATTTTATGGCAGAGAAATCTGATGCCATTATTCTCTATCTCCATATCCCCCAACCCATTCTTTTTTTATTATTATTAACGTGGGTGTCCGGGTCAGCTTGCGCGCACCTCAACTAACCTCACGGACCCTAAAATTGACGATTATATAAGCCTCCAGTGACCATGAGGTTTGTGAAACTCGAACTAATAATCTTTAGAAAACAAATCTGAAATCTGACTAATTAAACTACATTTCTCGGATCCACCAACCCACCTTTTGTTACTGCGTGCGAGGGTAACCCCAACAGGCAAGATTTCGCGCGTCTTTTCAACTATATCTGCGATAATCCACTCACGAATCCTGCAGTCAATTTCTAGGGAAGAAGATGACACCAGCATGACAGTGTTTAGAAAAGAAAAATGAAACTTAGAAAGAATGGACAGTTTTGATGTTTACAGTAACAGTTTGTTACTGTTGAGAATTGCCAGAAATCTTGATCTGAACAGTAGAAGTTTTTACTGTTTTATTAGCTGAGGAATTGAAGAATATGATTGCACTTTATGTTGCAATCTTTACAGATATTTATACTGAAAAACAAAACAGAAATGCTACAATAAAGCATAAAAAACCTGCTACAATCTGTTAACATACTAACAGATCACCTAATTCCTAGAGACTAGGACGCAGTTAATTATTTGCATGAAAACAGGAAATACAGAGCATAAATAAATCTTTGACTACTTCTTCTTTGACTGGTTCTTTGCCAGCTCATGAAGCAATCTTCCAACACTCCTCCTTACTTTAGGAGCTGTAAACTCCAATCTTTTGTCTTAAAAATTCAAACCTGTTTACTGGAAGTGGTTTAGTAAACAAATCCGCTAATTGTTCTTCAGACTTGCAATATATCAACCTGACATCACCATTTTTCTGCACCTCACGTAAAAAATAAAGCTTGATGTTAAAGTGTTTTGTTTTCCCATGAAACACAGGATTATGTGAGATTGCTATAGCTGCTTGATTGTCAACTGAAATTTCAGTTGCTTCCTCTCCTTCCATATGTAAATCACGTAGCAATTTCTGAAGCCAAAGAGCTTGGTTTACAGCTGCTGTAGCAGCAATGAATTCTGCCTCTGCTGTAGATTGAGCCACCGTGTCTTGCTTCTTGGATGACCATGAAAATATAGCTGACCCTAGGTTGAAACAAAAACCAGAGGTGCTCTTCATGTCATCAATGGATCCTCCCCAATCACTGTCAGAAAATCCATGTAGTTTTAATTCCTGACACTTCTGAAATTTGACTCCATAGCTGCAGGTCCCTTTGATGTACCTTAGGATTCTTTTGGCAGCTCTCATGTGAATTTCACTCGGACAATGCATAAACCGAGATAGTAAACTTGTTGCATGAAGTATATCGGGTCTAGTTGCTGTTAAATACAGCAAACACCCAATCAAGCTTCTGAATTTCTCTTCATCCACCTTGGCAGTGCCATCTTCTTTGCTGAATTTGTCCTTTTGGTTCATTGGGGTAGTTGTTGGCTTGCAACTTTCCATATGGAATTTCTTCAAAATTTCCATTGAATACTTCTTTTGACAAATGAAGATTTCATCCTTGCCCTGTAAGATTTCCATTCCCAGGAAGAAGCTCATTAGACCGAGATCAGTCATCTCAAAAACTTCCATCATATTCAGCTTGAAATGTTCAACCTGCTCTGTGTTGCTCCATGTCACCGAGAGATCATCAACATAGAGTGAAATTATAATCACATCATTGTTGATGCTCTTCACATAAAGAGTTGCTTCAGACAAGCTCTTTTGAAAGCCAGCACCTGTCAAATAATCATCAATCCGACCATACCATGCCCTAGGTGCTTGCTTTAATCTATAGAGAGCTTTTTTCAGTAAATACACTTTGTCTTCCTTCCCTTGAATTTCAAAACCAGCAAGCTGCTCAACGTAAATTTCTTCTTGCAATATGCCATTGAGGAAGGCAGATTTGACATCTAACTGGAACACTTTCCAGTTCTTTTGAGCAGCAACAACAAGTAAAAGTCTAATGGTGTCCATTCTCGCTACAGGTGCAAAAGTATATGAATAATCAACACCATAGATTTGTGCATACCCCTTGACCACCAGCCTAGCTTTATGCTTGTTGATGGTGCTGTCAGCATTCAGTTTAGTCCTTAATATCCACTTCACGCCAATGATGTTTTTTCCAGGTGGTCTGTCAACAAGTTCCCATGTGCAATTCTTCTCAATCATTGATATCTTCTCCTGCATTGCTTTCTGCCATTCTGGACTTTGTTTAGCTTCTTCATAGCCTTCTGGTTCACAGAGGGCTACATTGCTCCTTTGATAGACATCCTCAAGTGACCGAGTGCCTCTTGTTGGTGGATCATTAAATGTTTCATCTAGCAATGGATCTGCAGGCTGTTGGTTTCTTTGTGAGTGTCCCCAGTCCCATTGCTCTTCTTCATGAGGCTGATTATTCATTTGTGATTGTCCCCAGTCCCACTGATCTTCTTCTTGAAAGTGGACATCCCTGGTAACAACCATTTTTTGTGTTTGAGGATGGTAAACCTTGTAAGCTTTAGATGCACCACTATAGCCAACAAAGATTCCTGGTGCAGCCTTCTTGTCCAGCTTGTCCCTTTTGATCTGTGGAATATGAACAAAACACAGGCTGCCAAAGACTTTAAGAAATCTTAATGAAGGTTTGTAATTATACCAAGCTTCAAAAGGTGTCTTCTCGTCAAGCAATTTTGTGGGCAGTCTGTTCTGAAGAAAAACTGCAGTGCTGGCTGCTTCTGCCCAAAAATCCTTTGGTAAGTTCTTGTCATGTAACATGCATCTCACCATCTCCATGATGTATCGATTCCTTCTTTCACCAACACCGTTCTGCTCTGGTGTGTAAGGCGCAGTGAGTTGATGATCGATGCCAACTTCCTCACAATAGAGATTGAACTCTGATGAGGTATACTCCTTGCCATTATCAGACCTAATGACCTGAATTCTGTAATTGCTTATGTTTTCCACATTCTTCTTGAATTTGAAAAAAATCCCAGCAACTTCTGATTTGTATTTCATGAAGAAAATCCAGCACATCCTAGAAAAGTCATCAATAAAAAGAATATAGTATCGACTACCTTTGATTGAAGGTGTGCTGAGTGGACCATCAACATCAGTGTGAATCAATTGGAGTTTCTGTGTAGATCTCCAAGTTGATTTCTGGAATGGCTTCCTGCTTTGTTTACCAAATTGACATGCACTGCAATTTGATGGAAAGTCAGTGAATTGAGGCACTCCTCTTACAGAGTCATGTTTCTTCATGCTTATCATCCTCTATTGATGGCAGTGGCCAAGTCTTTTATGCCACACTTCCATATCAGTCAGCTTTGTTTGAAAAGCTGAATACTCCTCCTCAAATGGTAGGAATGAAAAACTCTTTCCTTTCATCTTAGCTTGCAAAATTAATTGTCCAGCAGCATCAAAGACATAGCAAAAATAATTTTCGAAGACAACCTTCATCCTTTTCTCAATCAATTGCCCCACACTTAATAGATTTTGATCTATTTCAGGTACATATAAAACTTCAGAAATGGTTTTTGTACCTGACTTTGTGGTGATGGCAATTGTCCCCTTTCCTTTTACAGCTATGCAAGCACCGTTCCCAATTCTGACCTTTGCAACTTCAGTAGATTGCAAGGTTCGAAAGAGGCTTCTGTCAGGGGTCATGTGATTCGTACACCCACTGTCTATCAGCCAGTGATCTGAGGTGGTTTGGACTGAAAAACATGAAGCTACGAACATTTGATCTTCATCATCTTGATTGGCCACTTGTGCATCAACATCTTGTTTCTGAATTGTTGTCCTACAGATGATTGCCTCATGTCCCATTTGATTACATTTGCTGCATTTTGCATCAGGCCTTTTCCAGCACTTGAAAGGTGCATGTCCCGTCTTGTTGCAGTGTTGACAGGGTGGAAAATTTCTTTTGAGAAATTTTCCTTTGTTCTGGAATTTACGAGCACTAGTGTTACTACTGCTTGAAACCTGATTTTTCCTGAAATGACTCTTAGAATCATGATACTTTGCTTGTAATGCTCCTTCTGTAACATGATCCAGCCTCATCAGTCTCCTTTGTTCTTGAGCCTGCAAAGCATTTATCAATTCTGCCAAATTGATCTTGGACAGATCCTTGGTGTTCTCCAAGGTAGTTATAGATGCCTCATATCTTTCAGGCACCGTAACAAGGATTTTCTCCACAATTCTGCAATCAGTAAAGTCTGTGCCCAGCAATCTCACCTTGTTGACAATTCCAAGCAATTTTTCTGAGTACTCTTTGATGGTCTCAGACTCCTTCATCCTCTGCAGCTCAAACTCTATTATGAGGTTGAGGCTTTGCATTCCACGTATCCTTTCATCTCCTGCATACTCCTCCTTCAGATAATCCCATACATCTTTGGCAGATTTTAGGGACATGATCCTTGTGAAAACTGTTGTTGAGACAGCAGCAAGTAGACATGCCTTTGCTTTGGATTTTTTGGTTTTTCTCTCCTTGTGACTCTTGATCTGAGTCATGGTAGGATTAGTTGGCAGTGGTGGAATTTCATAATACTCTTCGACAGCCTCCCAAATATCAAGTGCTTCTAAGTAGGTTTCCATCCTTACTGCCCAAAGTTGATAATTTTCTCCATTGGAGATTGGAGAAGAAATGTGAGAAAAACTTGCTTCATTATCCATCACAGGTCCTTTAAGAAATCAGCTCTGATACCAATTGACAGTGTTTAGAAAAGAAAAATGAAACTTAGAAAGAATGGACAGTTTTGATGTTTACAGTAACAGTTTGTTACTGTTGAGAATTGCCAGAAATCTTGATCTGAACAGTAGAAGTTTTTACTGTTTTATTAGCTGAGAATTGAAGAATATGATTGCACTTTATGTTGCAATCTTTACAGATATTTATACTGAAAAACAAAACAGAAATGCTACAATAAAGCATAAAAAACCTGCTACAATCTGTTAACATACTAACAGATCACCTAATTCCTAGAGACTAGGACGCAGTTAATTATTTGCATGAAAACAGGAAATACAGAGCATAAATATATCTTTGACTACTTCTTCTTTGACTGGTTCTTTGCCAGCTCATGAAGCAATCTTCCAACACAGCATTAAGATGGCAACGTAGGACTCGAAATCATCGAGCATGAACTCTTTTCTAGGTATTTCCACCGGCACATAAATGATTTCTTGGTTCTTGGAGCTTGAACGCAAGCGAGATTGAATGGCAAAACCCAACTTGTCTTTTCGATCGATCCATTTCTTGACGCGTTAGCGACACGAGGATTTCTGGGATTTTATCACTCAGAGCCATGTTTAATTAGATATCGTGATTATTTTGGAGGAGAATTGAGGAGGGGGAGACTTGGTTTATATAGTGTTGTTTAGGGAACTATGTCTTTTGATCCGATCCTTATAGGATTCGGTTTACAGCATATCCTGAAATCCTGAGGAAATACTAGTTTTCAGCGTATCCTGGAAGGTTTTTGTTCCTGTTTATCAAGTAATAGAAAACGAGTTCCGGATTTATGAAAGAAAATTCAGCTCTTTAAAGCCCTGTTTATTTTTGCGTTTCAAAAATATTTTTTAAAAAAATTAAATTTAAATTTTTATTTTATTTTTTTTCTTTACTTTAAATTAATATTTTTGTAGTTTTCAGATCATTTTGATGCGCCGATATCAAAAATAATTTTTTAAAAATAAAAATATATATTATTTTAATACATTTCTAAATGAAATAAATGAAAAGCACTTTGAAAAGCAACTGCAACCACACTCCCAAACAGACTTTTTTTTAAGAGTTTTTTTTGTTAAAAAAAAGCTTTAAAAAAATTTTGCTTTTTTTTTTTTGCTTTAAATTAATTTTTTTTAATGGTTTTGGATCGTTTTGATGTGTTGATGTCAAAAATAATTTTTTTTAAAAAATAAAAAAATATTATTATTATGTATTTCTAAGCAAAAACATTGTAAAAAACAACCACTATCACGATTTCAACTACTAAGTGAACATAGTTGCAAGGCCCAACCTTGAAAAGGGCTAAATTATTGAGTTAGTGGGTCAAGTTGATCATTTGGCTAATATTTTTTACTAAAACAAAGTAGTTTTATTTGAAGAAAAAAATGTTGTTTGCCGGTTAGGTTCAAATCAAGTTTAACCAAGTCAATTAAGTCATTAAAAATCTAACTGGGTCAACCAAGTTTTACTAAATTAATATCTTACTAAAATCTACACGAATCAGGTTTTAAATCTTTAATTTTCCATGTCAATCTATAAAATCAAATGAAGTTTAATAAATATATTTTTAAGATAATGTGGATGGATACACAACCCGGCAAAATACAAGGAAGGTCCATATTTTTCTTAGGATATATTTTAATCAAATCCTTATGGGGAAAGGGTGAACATAACTTATACCTTGTGTGTAAATCAATCTTTTTCTTGGTTATTTTTGTCGGAATTATGTGAAGAGGTTAGGGTATGCCTAGTAGATAATGTATCTTTCCTCCACATTAAGAAAAATATGTTGTCGAAATTAGCACTACCCGTCAATTCTTGATCAAATTCTTGATCAAATTCCTTTTCAATGTAATTGCTTGAGTGACGATGCATTCGCGACAATCCTATCGTGATAATTATTGTTTTTTAAAATATATTTTATTTGTAAATATATTAAAATAATATATATTTTTATTTTTAATATCAAAATCTCAAAATAATAAAAATATATCAAAAAAATAATTTAAAACAAAACACCTTAAATTTTTTAAAAAACACAGTCACACCGCAATATCACATGAGACAATAGTAGCATGCATCATTTCAAATCATGATTGGGACAAAAAAACCCATAAAAAACAACGCTTTTCTTTCCAACTATAATTTCAACGACATCATTACCATGTAAATAAATAATTAGTCATTAATTGCTTTGATGCTGATGTCGTGATGCTGATGTCGTTGACCATTAATTATATGTTTGGTATTATGATGTAAATTATTTTTTATTTAAAAATATATTAAAATAATTTTTATTAGATTTATATTTATATTTTTGACTTAGCACATCAAAATTTTTTAAAAATACTAAAAACAAACATTAATTTGAAATTTTTTTAAGCCAAACACGCTCCAACATAATTTCAAATGAAAAAAAAAAAGTGACTAAGTTTCTTGTGTCCTGCCTTTATAGATGTGTGTGTTTGTTGATAAAAGGAGGAGGAGGAAATAATCAAACCCATCAGACTAATATCGATCACAAGATAGATCCTGTGATGGTGAATGAACGTACGAGGCCCAAGCCCAAGTATGAATGGAAGGCATTGAACCACCACGGCCCATTACTAATGCATGAAAGAAAAAAGATTTAGAAACAAAATCACAATTGTAAAATTAAAGAAAGGATAAATATATTAATAATAATAATAATCAATAGCAAGGATCCCATGATGATTCAAGTAAAAATTAATTTAAACTCATATAATAAAATTATCATAATAATATTCGTATGAAGTCATATTCATAAACAAATCGGTCTAAAAATAACTTGAATTTTTTATAGTTTAAAGTGATAAAAAACAAACAAAAAATAAAGAATAACGTTAAAGGAATTTTTTTAAAAAACTTTGAAAATATTTTAAAATCTCATAAATTATCTAAATTTAAGTTGTTCAGTATCAGAAGATGTTTCTTTATTTTCTTGAAACATAGAATACATAGACAATAAAAATAAAAAATTACATATTTTTCTTATACTTAATGTTTCGTAAATTGAAAGTACAAAAATTTATTTATTTTATATTTATATTTATATTATTTTATTTAACTTTAACTAAATGATATTTTATCATTATATTTATAATGCACGCAACAAAAAAAATATTCCCATCAAGTCAATAACTTTATTGTCAAGAAAATATCATGAGCCGTACCATTTCTAGCTCAAAAATAAACGTGGACTTTGAAAATATAAAAAAGACTTTGATTTTTTTTTCCCTAGTTTAATCACTTGACCATTCTCTGTTTGTTTTAAGAGAAAAATTAAAATCAAAACCCAACCAAGAAACAGTAACAGTGGACAGGACAAAAGTTCTCGCCGTTCCAAACAGCACCAGAAGTTCAACCTAAGTACCTAACTAACCACTTGCCAGGAAAGAGTCTCGTGACGCACCAAGACCGGATAAATTACAACGTAATCCTTATAGTATAGAAAAATAATCAAAGAATCCTTATAGTTGTAGAAAACATGTATGTAGTCCCTATATTTTAAATTCACTTATATTATGGCTCTTTTGTCAATTTAGTTTTTTTTTAGGGGATATGAGTGGTATTGTGGATATTGTTTAGGGGTGCGAGTGGAGTCTTATGTACACCTTTCTCCCTTTCTTTCCAGCCCTGTTCCAACCCCTCTCCCTTCCCTCACTCACTCTCTGCCCCAAAAATAATAAAAATAAAAATCAGACTCTCACTCTCTATTTTCTAATCCCTCTACACTTGAATTGGGGATTTCTAGATTTTGATCAGCACATGGTAAACGTCAAGTCGTTTACACAAAAAACCCTCAATTTTGCTCTAATTTACAATGGATTCAAATTCTGTTGTGTTCGACATCAGCTCAGACGAAGAGCCGGCGATTGAAGAGCCCAAGGAGTTCGACGACGATTGTAACTGGTTGACGGAGTTGTTACGGACCGTTGACCAGGAGAAGGATGATTCTGATGAGGTTGTGATTGTCGGGGAGTATAATCCGCCGAAACCTAAGTCTAAGTCAAAGTCGTCGAATCAGGTGGCGGATATTAAGTTTGTTCTCGATGATGACGATGATGATTGCGTTGTGTTGGGCGGTGATCCTGATAAGCCGGTTTCTGCTGTTGATGATGTCTGCCGGAACGAGACCGATAGTTCTGACGACGGTGATGATGTTCTTGTTGTTGCTGAAAAAGGCCAGGTAATTCCTTCTTTTTTTTAAAAAAAAAAAAGTTAATGTGTGTAAATAAGATGGAATTTTTATGTTAGGGTTCTTGTGTGTTTGAGAGAAATATAATTATGTGGTTTTGTTGGCGACGAATGGTGTAATTATTGTGTAGGAAATTGTTGTTGATTTTGTGTTGCAGTAATGTGAAGGTGGAGGATGAGAAATTGAGACGAGTAAGGGGATATGAAAGTGCAACCCCGCTGGCGATTTTACTATCAATTTGTTGTTTTTGAATGATGGTTTGTGCTGTATTCATGAAATGTTGGGATGATTATTGTTCTGTTGGAAGTGAAGGATTAGGGCTGGATTCTTTCAAGGAAGGTGAAAGAAGGAAATTAAAATACATGAGCTATGGCGAAAGCCTCTCGAGCCTGTCATGAAGGGAGCTTCTAAACTGATTATTTGGGACTGCCTCACTGTTACTTAATGTGATAAGGGGTTTAATTGAGAAAATTACATTTCTTAATGGTTGAGCATTTGGTTTTGGTTTTGAGATTATTCATGGAATCTTGGTTAATTTTGTTCATGATATTCACTTCTGTGTCGCATGCAATGCAAGTTGTGTGAATCATTTAGGGACTTGGTTGGAAGTTACTTCTGGCCACTATATGTTCGGGTTCGTTCCCTGAATTTGTGTTCATTTTTAACATGTGAGAGGTTTGTTAACAGATTTGTAAACTACCCTTGGTGGGTGTCTTTTTATTCTGTTTCTTGCTCATGTATTACTAGGCCTGACTTGTTCCTGGAGTTGTAATTTGATGTAAGACAGTCCATTTAACAAGAGGAATTATTCTTCAAGTGAGCTGCTTTGTGAATAGTATTTATTAGTAGCATCTGAAAAAGTAATTGAAATTTCTTAGGCTGCTCAATTGTGTTTAAATGCTCAGAAAAATAAGAGCTTTTGGGCTATCAGATTGCCTATGACTATATATTAAAACTCTTAGAATGTAGATAACCTCAAGCTAGGACTCAATTGTGGAAATCCAACTCAACATTAAGCCTGGAAATTACCAAAATCAAGACTTGTGAATGAAGAGAACAGAAATCAATGAAATCAATTTCTTCCTAGCCTAATTAAATGTGAAAATATGGTGTAAATCTGCCGATATGGACTTTGAAAACTCTTTAGCAGGCCCTCATCTGCTTAAGAGAAGAACTCGAAATGTTGTGCATAATCCATGGATTTTTACTATTCGCTTTTAAACCGTCAAAATTTGTCTGCTTGCAGTCTGATAATCTCTTTATTTTGGTAGCCCTAAATCCCATTTTTTCCCCTGTTTGGGCATGAAGCTGTTGGTACTATTTCTCTGATGCTTACCTTCCTTTTTGCAGGTTGCATGTCGAGACTACCCTCATCCAAGACATCTTTGTGTTGAATTTCCTTTTGGTTCTACTCCACATGAAAGACATTGTCACCTGGCAAGTTTGCTCTAAACTCTTCTGTAAAAGCCAAACATCAACTCTTTATAGTCAATACTTACATTCTGTTATTCTGATTTCTGTGTTTCATGACATGCAGTGCCACTGTTACGTTTGTGACTCACTTGCACCATGTGTGCACTGGGGTACAGGTGTCTCTACTATTGACCATTGTCATGCCACTGATAAGCAGGAGACGTGGAAAAATCAGCGTAAAATTTATAGAACAGGGAAAGATGCTCCAGTTCCAGTTTCAAAACTTCCTGACGTTACTGTTCCAATGGCCTTGCCCCTACTTAACCATGTAGGATCTCTAGATATTGTACCGCATAATCAGTTATTGACACACAATCCTATGCTGCAGAATCAGGTTTCCAGGATACATAAGATCCGTTCTTGCTCCTCCTCCACCATGGGCATCAGATACCGTAGAAGTCGTCAACCAGGATGTGTTCTAGGCAGAAATAGACTCCTATCTCGCTCAGTTTCACAACAAGGACTTGGTGTGCGTATTGATGTTCAACGGGATAGACATCCTAATGCCTTAGGTCAGCGATTTGTCTCTTCTAGTACAATGTATAAAGGGCCAGGACTTGTTGCGCATGCTTTGGGTACAAACCATCCCACACATGTACCATTGAACATGAATTATGCTCCTGCTTCAGGATATGCAAGGAATGTTCCTCCTCTGGCTACATCAAAGGAAAATCCCTCTAGTTTGCATTATGTTTTACCCAATGCAAATTTTGAATCACATACATACCAGAGCTCCCCCCAGCCCAACATGGGCAGTGTCATTGTAAATACCGTGCCTTCGAGATCTGAAGTAGGCAGTCAACCTACCCTGCAGTCAAACGATGGCCAAAGTCTTTATCAGCTTGGGAATCAAGGTGAAAATGATGCAGATTCGTTTTTTTCTGATTTTGACTTTTGTCAAGTTAACAACTCAAGTCAAAGTGATCAGGGAGCTTCTATTGAAAATATTATTCATGGCACAGTGTCCAACAATGAGCCATCAACTGTTAAGCTGTTAAATTCTCAGTTTGCTGAAATTGAAAGTGCTCAATTCCACTACAAGGATCATGAGCTTGTTGATAGCATTTTTTTAAACCAAGCTGTTCCAGTGGTTTCAGATGGTTTTGTGCCTCATGATCTGAATGGCTTTTCTCCTGAACGTGCTATTGACCAAGGTATGCCTTATTTTGATGAAAATTTTTGGAGTGATCCGACACATGTTTAGTCATGGCCACTGCTTGTCTTAAGAAAATAAGCATGGATGATTGTTGCCGCTAATGTTTCACAAAATAAACATAATAGCTGTTATTTTTAAGCTGATTGTGTAAAATCCTTCTTGACAAAAATTGTACAAAGTTCATGCAACCATTGATGCCTTTTTGAGGCTGGCTGTTATGTGTTCTTGTATTTATGAATCCAAATGTTAGATGAACAACTCTGCAAATTTTCTCTCACTCTTTTCCCCTGGAACCTCTATGTTGGCCTCCATCATTTCCATCTATCCATTTTCTGCAATTCACGCAAGTCCAAGAGCTGGTCGTCTATCTTTCTTCAGTAGGTTATTTGCAGAACGCTAGAAGTATTGATGTTGCAATGTGATGAATGGTTATCAATCCTCGGCTGCTGGTAACCATTGATCCGTATACAGGTGCTGTTAAGAAAGGTCCGATATGCGCAGGGCTGGGTCATGTGATGGTGTATGGCCACAGCTGGGTCAAGTATCAGTCTGTTGAGAGCCAGAAATGGTCTTTTATTTCCATAGTCTGCTGTTGGTCACCAATGGTCGTCACGAGATGATTGTCATGTGTGAGAAGCCATAGACTCCGCTGACAGTGATAATCCCCTGTAGCATATTTTATTTTACTGGAAAAGAACGTAGCCTTATTAGTTATGAAGAAGCACTATGTTCTATGGTTGGTTCCATTTTATCGGCCTGAGAATTTTCACCAGCATTTCCTAAAACATTATGATCGTCTTGCCTGAAACCATGGATGGACTTGAACGAGGTCCTGACTGTTTTTCTGGATATGATGATGGAACTCACTATTTTTTATCTTTTAATATTGGGTTGAATGAGGATTGAGTATTATAATTTGTTTTTTTTAAGATTATCATGGTTTCACGATTAAGGTCAAGGATTTAACAAGTTAATTCAGGTTGGTTTAGTTCAATCCAATATGTTTTCATTTCAAATATTTTTAAAAGAAATGTCTTGAAATGTTTTTAGTTAAATAATATTTTTAATAATTATTCGAGTTGTTTTTAGATATATTAAGTTAAAAGAAATTCTACTAGAAAACATATTATTAACACCTAAATATTTTTTTTTACTTTCATATTTGACCTGCAGTTTTAGTGTTAAACTAGATGTCATGCTTGCGCGTTGCCGCGGGCTTGTGGCATGCTTGTGTGTTGTCGTGAACTTATAAAAAAAAAAATATGGAGAAAGACTGTTGTAATCTCCAATGTTTTCAAGAAAAAACTATAAAAATAATTTTAGGCAAAAAACATAAAAAAAAAAAGGAAAAAAAACTATGTAGGGAAACACTGTAACAATCTATAGTGTTTTGTGAGGAAATATACAGTTGTAATTCTCAACCAGCTTAATAGTAAAAAAAATAAAATTGACAGATAATTTTGAAAAAATTCATAACAAAAAAAAATATGTGGGGAATGATCCACGGTGGTTTAAAGAAAAAAAAGTACAAAACTAAATTCTCAACTAGCTTAATTAAAAAAATAGAAAAATCATATAAAAAAACAAAAATCATAAAAAAGAAAAAAAAAGGAAAAAAGACCCATGTAGAGAAACACTATAGCAATCCACGATGTTTTGTGAAGAAAACTACACTTGTAATTCTCAACCAACTCAATATTAAAAAAATAAAATCGACAAAGATAATTTTGGAGAAAATCATAAAAAAAGCATAAAACCCATGTGGAGAAACACTGTAGCAATCCAAAATGTTTAAAGAAAAAAAACTATAAAACTAAATTCTTAACCATCTCAATATTAAAAAAATAAATTCAAAAAAGATAATTTTAGAAAAAAAAACATGTGGAAAAACACTGTAGCAAAACAATGTGTGGAGAAACACTCTAGCAATTGACAATGTTTTAAAGAAAAAAACTATAAAGCTAAATTCTCAACCAGTTTAATAGTAAAAAAATAAAATCATCAAAGATATTTTTGAAAAAAAACATTAAAAAAAAAGATAATTTTAAAAAAAAAAATGAAAAAACAAAAAAAATAATTGAAAAAGCATGTGGGGAATGGAAAAAATAAATAAAAAAAAACATGGGGGGAAAGCTAAAATACTTTCCCCCACACGTTTTGGAATATTATTAATAATAATCTAGTATTTACTAAATGTGCAAAATCTAATTTTGACAAAAAAAAAAAAAAAAACTGAAACAAAAATCTGTGTCCCATAAGATGCCATGGTTTAAATGATGAAAAGAAAGGATTTTTTTCTTCCATAATTGGGTCAAATTTAATTTATTTTCTATAAATTAATTATTTAAACAAGCTATATTTATAATTTTCATATAAAAAAAATTAACAATTCATTGCAGTAAAATCTTAAAACCATAGGTGCTAAAATCTATACTTAGATTTCTTTCAAACCAACCATCTACTAAAATTTAAGTGATTTATCTGCAATCTATTAACTCAATTATAAAAATTAATATATATATATAAAATATTTTTAAAAATTAATCCAAATTAATTTGTTGATCCTGGACTTTAATCACGTTTGATTCCATACCAAGTCAGATAATTACGCTAAAAAAACGAGGTACTGTTACTCTACGATAGACATTTGATTAGAGATATTTTGACTCGAGCGAGTCCATTGCGGATTAAAAAAACGTAATTATTGCAATTGAATAATACTAAATATTAAGAAATATAATAATAATAAACTTTAATAATACACATATAACATGAATTAGTAAAATCTAGAAATAGATTCCGAATTAAGATCATGTGGATTTTGAAGTTTTTTATTATCTTTTTATTTTTTTGTATTTTTACTATATACTTCTTATTTATTTATATTCAATAATAAATAAAATTATTGTAAGAGGTACCTCTTAGGTCTCAGCTTCCGAAGCTTCATGAAAATCTCCGAACTGGCTGCGTGCGTGTGTTGTAGTATAAAGAAGAGAAGTCCAAGACACTAGAATCCCTCTGTAAACCACGAGACAAAAACACAAACACCTTTCGTGTTTCAAGAAACGCCGACGGCAGCTGCCTCTTCTACTCATCAGTAGTCTGTGTCTCTGCGTGTCTTTCCTTCTCTGTGTGTCGTAAACAGCAATTAGGGAAATGGCGCTATGGATGGAAGCAGGGTCAGAACCCAAAACGGAGAGCGAGATTGCTGACCTCCAAGCCATCTCCGCTCTTAAACACTCTACTGCACTTGAACTTAAGGTAATTATTTATTAATTTATCTCTTCTTCATCTTTTTCAAGAATTACTGCTATTATTTTTATTTCCGTTCAGATTCTTGAATGCCCATGATTTTTTTTTTGAAGGAGAAAGGTAATGAATATGTGAAGATGGGTAAGAAGCATTACTCTGATGCTATCGAATGCTACACGAGGGCGATAAACCAGGACGCTCTTAGTGATTCTGACAACTCAATCGTTTATTCCAATAGAGCCCATGTGAATCTACTTCTCGGAAATTACCGGCGAGCTCTTACAGATGCTCAGGAGGCTATTAAGCTTTGCCCCACCAACGTTAAGGTAGTTTTATATTTGTTGTTGTTATTATTATTATTTTTTATTTTTTATTTTTTTATCTCAAGTCCTTCCTTAGCTTGCTTTATTTTCTGGAAATTGCTTTGATGTTCTGGTCTGCTGTGAATCATCTGGTTTAATTACTAGGCAATGTATCGAGCTGCCAAGGCCTCTCTGTCATTGAGTTTGTTGGTGGAGGCAAAATCTTTTAGTGAAAATGGACTCGAGCAAGACCCAGATAACGAAGAACTGAAAAAGCTTGCCAAGCAGATAAATTTAGTGAAGGTGGAACATGATAAACGTGAGGCTGAAGTTTCAAAGGCTGTGTCAGAGGCTAAGGTTCCATTTTTGAACTTTTAGAATGAATGATGAGCTGTAAAGTATAGGTAACAATCTTTTCTCTACTTCAAATGTTCAGGACCTACTTTCTGCCATTGAAGATAGAGGGTTGAAGGTGGGGAAGGCAATGTTTGGAGAACTTGTTGGATTGAGGAAACCAGTACTTGATAAAAATAAAATTCTTCATTGGCCGGTTCTTCTTCTGTATGCAGAGGTTATGTCCAGTGACTTCATTGAAGACTTCTGTGAAACAGACATGTTTTTGGCCCATCTTGACATGATATCCATTTTTTTAGCATTCTTTGTTTTTATTAACATATGTCCTATTAATTTGCATTTAATGTTCCCTGCCCTTATATATATACTGCATTATATGATATCCTTAGCTTTCAAACATGTTCTCAGAAAGTTGTCCACCATTGCCATGGGATACAGAAAACAATTATACCCGTGAAGCTGTTGAATTATACTATGAGGTAAGCTCTTTCTAGTCATAGCAATGCTCACAAATCATCTCATTTGTTATTCGACATTGCAGTGTTCTATCAAAGATTTAATCATGACCCTCTTGCTATTGTGCTGTATGCAGAATAATCTTATGTATTAGGGCTGCTAATATTGTGTTTGTTTTGTGTGCGTATTTGGAGATAAGGCTGCTTATATCTTTAAACTGCTAATTATTTTCAAACGTGATATACCCCTTAGGCGTTTTGAGTGCTACTTAGTCATTATTTTGAAGTAATGTCCAGATCATAATGATTTAGAGAAGATTATCTGTCCGAAAGTTCATATACATCAGACTGACAATATTATATAGCAGTGGGTTGCATATGTAGCTTTGGTGATGACTCTTTACTTCATTTCTAATTACTGCTCTTCATTCATCAGGCTGGTTCTGGAGTTCCTTTATCCAAGAAAAAAATTCTTCATTATCTACTAGATGGGACCTCGGGTGCCAATGTGGAGAGTGTTGATGAAGAGAAGGACGCCATTGAAAGTCATGGTTCAGGTATCATAAAATTTTCTAATATTCCCTTACGAAGACTGTTCTTTTCAAGCAAGTTTCATCACTTGATTTTGGTTCCACTTTCCAAGGAGAAGGTGATTGCAGCCACTCTATACCTGCTGTATTTTGTTGTTTGCTGTTGCTTCTTACTTATCAGTTCCATGTATGCTGTAGACTGATTCTGGTATGCCAAAACTAAGGTCTTCAGTTGGGGGTTGGGATCAACTGACTTGTACCAACAGCAATCATTTAGCGGTTTGTTCCTTCTGTCCTTGATAGATAGGAGGGCCTCTGTTAAGCATGTGGATTGTGTTCTTTAGTTTCCAACATTCTTGGTTATGATTCCCTAATAATCATATTCACTGAACCAAATCAAATGGAATGAAGTGTCACCCTGTCATCAATGTTAGCCAAATAAGAATAGTTTCCTTTAAAATCATGCTAGCCAACTGCATTATGTTGACTCTTTGTTACAGAATTTGTCAGAAACCATTTTATTTTAAGAATTAAGGAATAGTATCTTTAGAAACATGCTAGTCAAGTGGATTATGTTGACCACAGATTTTGTCATAACCGTTTTATTGGAGGAATTAAAGAATGATGCCTTGAAATGTTGAATACTGTGATACTAGATAAGTTATTAGGCGCACCTGCTTCACCAAGGGCTTCATTCTCTAATTTCAAGTTTCCTCAGCTTATTTTGTTAAGACTGATGATATAGGTTGATGTGTTATTATTTAATCGATTTGGTCCACATTCACAATTGTTAGGTAGCCAAAACTAAGGAGGTTGAAATCAAAGAACCTCTGCTATATAATCAAAGAACATGTGCTATATACTTGCCAGAGGAAGTACTAACTGTCAAGGAGTGAAAACTACAAGGAACTAGCTAACTACTGGTGTTGGTACAAGTCATGTTTCTTTCGACCATTTATTTCGCATCAACATGGATTGTTTTATGTATTACCCAGGTGAATGTATCTAAACTTCTTCTGTTAAACTTTCCAGGAAAGGGCTCTTCAAAATGGGTAAAAGTAAATGAAAAGAGAATGCTTTGTGATGTTTTGAAAGAACCTGACTTCATAATCTCTGGGATCCCAGGTCTGCGTATAGGTTCTTGACAATTTTTGTGTGCATAAGTGCAGCCATTTCATTTCCATTTCGTTTTATTTCTCTCCATTCAATTGTGGTATGTGCAGTTTTTTATGTCGTTTCAAAACGCTCGAGCTTCTATAAAGAGTTCAAAGCTGGCAAGTGGTCTCTTCCACCATGAGCAAGTTATGTCTGGACGGTGACTAGTGACACTGGTTTTCAAAGGTTGTTGACATCCACTAATGAGTCAAAGCAAACTACCTCGATGGCACCTAGTACCAGCCACAATTTCATTGTTCAGGATTATAGATGCAAACCAACCATAAAGTATCACTACGGTCAGCAGCCCCAACACCGTGTCTGGAAAAACAAGGGTGTCATGTATCAACTGTTCAGGCTATCATGCTGCTTAAATTTTCTCATATCAAGAACCATTGAAATTGAGTACTTATTGCTTATTTTATATGGATAGCCAGAGCTGAAAGCGCTTGAAAGATATGTAATGAGGCTCCTTTAGCCCAACTTTTGCTAGTCCACTGTTGTTACACCATTTGCAATTGTTATGTATCAATATATTGACCCAAATCTTCTTTTTTTCTTCTCCCTTAAATGCAACTCCAACCAATTAAGTTCCTTGGGAAAAAATGGAAAATCTTGCCCTTTTTTTTATGGCATTCTGTACCCTTCCAAATTCTTCTGACCTTTTCTTAAAAAAGAATCTAGTGGTGGCAAATCAGGCATTATCTTTGATACTTGATTTTCATAATGACATACGCCAAGATCCTCCCTTAGTCCAAGGAGGAATAAAGGGAAATCGGTTACAAAGTCTGAGTCTACGAGTATTTGTGTCAAAATGATATTCTATTCAACCCTGGGATCTCCTTGGAATCTCCTTCAACCCAGGAATCTCTCTTTCTTTCCTTTATAAACAAACCCAACATCTTCCATTCAACAAGCACGCACACAGCCATTTTTCTTTCCTTTTTTTTTATTATTTCTATTTACAATGGCAGCTCTAACTTGCTCTGCCTCTGACCTCCAGTCCTTACTAGGTGGTGCTGCCAATGCCACGGCAGCTGCTGAGTACATTTGTACTCGCTTTGTTGCGGTTTCAGACCATTTTGTTGACACAGCCTATGCTGTTGACAACACTTACCTTCTTTTCTCTGCCTACCTTGTCTTTGCCATGCAACTTGGCTTTGCCATGTTGTGTGCTGGGTCTGTACGTGCCAAAAATACCATGAACATTATGCTAACCAATGTTCTTGATGCTGCCACTGGTGGCCTTTTCTATTACCTTTTTGGTTTTGCCTTTGCCTTTGGGAGCCCTTCCAATGGATTCATTGGCAAGCAGTTCTTTGGCCTTGAAAGTTTTCCATCACCTTCTTTCGACTATGGCTACTTTCTTTATCAGTGGGCTTTTGCCATTGCAGCTGCTGGGATCACTAGTGGATCCATTGCTGAAAGAACACAGTTTGTTTCATATTTGATATACTCCTCATTCTTGACTGGTTTGGTTTATCCTATTGTCTCTCATTGGTTCTGGTCAGCTGATGGTTGGGCTAGTGCTGGTAGAACTGATGGTAATCTTTTATTTGGATCTGGGGTCATTGATTTTGCTGGTTCTGGTGTTGTACATATGGTTGGAGGGATTGCTGGACTCTGGGGTGCTCTCATTGAAGGCCCCCGAATGGGAAGATTCGACCATGAAGGCAAGTCGATGGCTCTCCGTGGACATAGTGGTACATTGGTTGTTTTAGGCACATTCCTATTGTGGTTCGGGTGGTATGGTTTCAATCCAGGTTCATTTCTCAACATCCTAAGAACTTATGGAGATGTTGGTTCTTATTATGGCCAATGGAGTGCTATTGGTAGAACAGCCGTGACAACAACACTTGCAGGGAGCTCTGCTGCACTAACCACTCTCTTTGGTAAACGCATGCTTGCTGGAAACTGGAATGTGACTGATGTCTGCAATGGTTTGCTAGGTGGTTTTGCAGCAATCACCTCTGGATGCGCGGTTGTAGATCCATGGGCAGCGATCATTTGCGGATTTGTTGCAGCTTGGGTCCTAATTGGCTGCAACAAACTGGCAGATAAATTCCATTATGATGATCCTTTGGAGGCAGCACAACTTCATGGAGGGTGTGGTGCATGGGGTATTATCTTCACTGCATTGTTTGCAAAGGAAACATATGTCAACGAGATTTATAGTGGGAAACCAGGGAGGCCATATGGACTGCTTATGGGAGGTGGTGGAAGGCTCTTGGCAGCACACATGGTCCAGATTTTGGTGATCACAGGATGGGTGAGTGTGACAATGGGGACATTGTTCTGGATACTGCACAAATTCAAGCTTCTGAGGATCTCAGCGGACGAGGAGATGGCAGGAATGGATTTGACAAGCCATGGTGGATTGGCATATGCATATTATGATGAGCATGATGATGCAATGCAGAAGAAATCATTTATGATGACAAAGGCGGATCCCTAGGTTGTTTGATTTAGTTTCAGGAACTGCATTTGATCTTTAATCTTCTTAATCTGTTTGTCTTTTTCGTTGTCTTAGCCTGCACAGTCTAGACTAGGAACCAATGAATTAACTCAAGGAATTTGATTGGATGATGAATTCCTTCGAGAAATCAGTATTGGAATCTTAAAAATCTGAATTTCATTGTTTAATTATTTCTTTCTAAGATGGATTATGCTTTAAATTATGAAAGTTCTTCCCCTATAATGACACCATCAAGTGTCTTTCCTCGATCAGCAAAAGGCATCAACAAGTTGGCAGTCGCATGTAGGTGGGGCTTTCTCTTGACACTTCAAATTTATATAAAGGATCTCATGATGATTACATCAAGATTTGGGCAATTTCTTCAAAATTGCTGCTGCTTGCGATTTTTGGAAAAGATTCCCCACAACAAGAACTATAAAATAGCAACCTCCTGAAGAAGGCAAGGCAAGGCATGGCGGCACCTGCTAATTGCAACAACTGTTTAAACCATTCAAGCACCAACATAAGCATTCTATTTACTGAGATAATAACCAAACACAGATGAAAAGGGACATCTCAAATCCTCCTATTTTATGCGAAATCTATATTAATTGTATAAAGCAATTGGAATGCTAGTGTTGTTTGCTTTCCAAGTTCTAAATCCACCCACGCATCCTTGCCCTGAAATCAACTCCACCGAAACAATGTGCAATCATGTCCAAAGACTATCCATTTCCCACTGCTAATCTCCATCTTTCTCAGACAACACCTAGCTGCTTTTTTACTTCGTCTTCGTGATCAGTATACACATAAGCAAGCCCACCATGGCTTGTCAAGTCCATTCCTGCCATCTCTTCTTCTGCTGAGATCCTCAAAAGCTTCAACTTATGCAGAATAAAAAACACTGTCCCCATAGTGACACTCACCCAAGCCACAATCACCAAAATCTGTACTATATGTGCAGCTAAGAGCCTTGCGCCACCTCCCATGAACAGCCCATATGGCCTCCCTGGTTGACCTGGATAAACCTCATTAACATAGGCCTCCTTTGCAAACAATGCAGTAAATATAATCCCCCAAGAACCACACCCTCCATGAAGTTGTGTTGCCTCCAAGGGATCATCATAATGGAACTTCTCAGCCAACATGTTGCACCCAATAAGAACCCAAGCAGAGACAAAACCACAAAGAACTGCAGCCCATGGATCGACAACGGAGCACCCACCAGTTATGGCAGCAAACCCACCAAGCAAGCCATTGCAAACATCAGTAACATTCCAGTGACCAGCTAACAACCTCTTGCCAAATAGAGTGGTCAATGCAGCTGTGCAGCCTGCTAGAGTTGTGGTCGCTGCAGTTCTACCAATAGCACTCCATTGTCCATAATAAGAACCACTTTCATAACTTTTCGAGATGTTGATAAACGAACCAGGATTGAATCCATACCAACCAAACCACAACAAGAAAGTACCTAAAACAACCAATGTGCCACTGTGTCCACGGAGAGTAACAGCACGACCAGCATGATCAAACCGGCCGATACGGGGACCTTCAATGAGGGCACCCCACAAACCAGCAACAGCACCAACCAAATGGACCACACCAGAACCAGCAAAATCAATAACACCAGAACCAAACAGGAGATTTTCTGCTCTTGCAGGGCTAGCCCAGCCATCCGCGGACCAGAACCAATGTGAGACAATAGGATAAACCAAACCAGTCAAGAAAGAAGAATATACCAAATAAGCAACAAACTGAGTTCTTTCTGCTATAGAACCACTTGTGATTCCTGCTACTGCTATAGCAAAAGCCCACTGATACAGGAAATAACCATAATCAAACGATGGCGATGGGAACTTGCTCAAGCCAAAGAAGTGTTGGCCAATGAATCCATTTGATGGTGAGCCAAAAGCAAGAGCAAAACCAAAAGTATAGTAAAACAGACCACCGGCTGCAGCGTCAAGAACATTCGTCAGCATGATGTTCATCGTGTTCTTTTCTCGGACAGAACCAGCACAGAGCATGGCAAAGCCAAGCTGCATTGCAAAAACCAAGTACGCAGAAAAAAGAAGGTATGTGCTATCCACTGCGTATCCTGTATCAACGAATTTGTTTGAGATAGCCTCAAAACGGCCACAAAAGAACTCAGCAGCAGCCGTGGCATTGGCACCATCGCCCAGAAGGGGGTAGAGGTCAGAAGCTGAGCATGATAGAGGCGATGATGCCATTGAAAGGTGATGTAAGTTCTCTTAGTGCTTCTGCCAAAAGGTATGATGATGATGGTGGGGTTGGTGACTAAATATAAGAAGGAAGGGAAGGACTATGGAGAGAATCTGATGGTGGGGACTTGCTGTTTATGGTATCCGTATACTCATGGCAAACTATGGGTGGCTATTTGTTGGCCGTTGACTGTATATTCTCTTTGGCTAAATAAAGCCTGAGGTCTATTTCTGGCTCGTAGAAACGATAGAAATTAGCTGTATCCTCTGCTAATTCCCAATATTAATGCTCAACAACAAGAACATATACTAATAAAAATTATAAATATATAAGTGAACTTTAAATTAGCGGAATAGAAGATACGAAGATACAGAGGGAGAATACAAAAGAAGAACTTGATTTCATATGTTTCTTTCACTAAATATATTTATATTTATATTTTTTGTATCTTTTTTTTTTATTATTATTATGAAATACTAACTGGTTAATTTTTTTTAATGTTATGATTTAATGGCTGGTGTGTATTTTTGTATTTTTTTTCTTATCATATTCTTTTATACTTATACTTAGTGCTGGTTTACATCTCTTGCTATGTTGCGGGTTGAATTAAAAAATATTTAAATATAAAAAAAAATATTCAAGTTAAAAAGAACTATAAGATACTATCATTAAATCTAATTTAGCTAATCAAACTTTAAAACTTTCAACTTGAGTCCTTGTCAAGTCTATGTTTTCTATTAAATCATGCAAGAGTTGTTTTAATGTAATCTGGTCAACTTAGCAGGTTAAAAGACAAATAAAAATCAAAGGAAAAAAAAACATGTGTTTAAAGGCAATGTGGACAACCGTTAAAAGGGATTTGACTTTTTTTAAAAAAAAAATTGAACCTGATATTTTTTTTTTCTTAAAACTAAAAGTAAGACGATAATGTATTAGATCGATTTCAATCAATCCAAGTTAACTCATCAAATTCAAGTTAACTCATCAAATCTGTGACATGAGTTGTGGATTTAAATAAGTTCAATAACATTTTTTTATTTTAATTATATGATAAAAAAATAAAAATCAATTCAAAACCAACCCAATATTAAAGAATGAAATTGAAAAAATAAATAAATAAAACTCATCAAAAACCTAATGTTGAAGTTTTTTTTTTTTAAAAAAAAAAAAAGAGGTCAAGTCAGGTGCACGAGCCTTAGTTAGGCAACCTAGATAACTCGTAAAAGGCGGTTTGACTTTTCAAAAAAAAATTAAAGTTGACATCTTTTTTAAAAAAATAGATGGTGACGTTGATTATGGATTCTAATGGATTTAATAATATTTTTTTTATTTTAATTATATAATAAAAAATAAAGACCGGTTCAAAATCAACATAATATTAAAGTACAAAAATAAATCAAAAACCCAATATTAAAAGTGTCAGAGCCTTAAAAAAACACAAACATGTAGGCTTAGGTCAAGCCCGCACTACTGGGCTATATTTATTTTTTCTTTTTAGAAGAGGTGGATGACAAAAACACCTAATAGACATCATAAGAGTTTTTTTAAATCATTTAATAACCTCAAAATACCAAAAAAAACCAAAATCAACTTAACCTAAAAAATTAAAACAAAACACAATTTTTTTTTCAGACATGTTTATAGGAAAAACTCACTATCATTGAACTCCTCATCATCGAATGGAACTTGTTGACAATAAACTTGACAATTTTTACTGTTGGTATCGCAATAACGAATTATCTTCTCACTATTCATTATTTCCTGACAACATTATCTCTCCTCTCTTTAACCTAAAAAAAAATAAATAAATAAATTTTTAAATTAAAATAAATTTATCATGAATTTAGAGTGAATGATATATTTTTTTCTGTTTTAATTTGGGTTTAACTTCATATAATTAGACCCTAAAATAATGCAATTGAAAGGGAAAAAAAACACTAAGAATGTTTAGTGTTCATATGAGCAGTGGTTAATTTTTAAATTTGAGGTGAGCTATGTATTTTTTTAGTGTTTTAATTTGGAGTTTAATTTCAAATAATTATACCATAAAATAATAAAAAATTTAAAAATGAAAATAAAAAATTAGTTGAAGGTCCACCTTCATATAAACAATAAAAAAATCTTGGAGAATTAATAGAATCTTGAGAGAATTTTATTTCAAAATCATAATAATCTAACGATTTATGCGTATTCTTGAATTTTGTTTATTATTATTATATGTTTACCATTAATTATTTAGTATGTGTTGAATTATTATTTTGTTTATGAAATCAAGGAAATGCATAATTATTATACCATAATTATATTATTTTAAAAATCGAGAAATTGAATCGTTGCACCATTTTCGATTTCTCATCTGGCTTTCTATAATTGCAGGATTCACTTGTTGGGGGGAACGACCATTGATTTCACAAATATATCTTGGAAAAAGGAACCCTAATTTATTTTGAAGGGGCAAGAATCTGTGTGCAGATGAGATTCCATGCATCTTGATTCTCGACAGAGAAGGTAAATTAATTATTTAATCGGTGTTTTCGGTTTCAGAATCAGTCATTAATTGACTTCCTAGCAGCAATTACAGTTCATTACCACCCTGTAATTAGCATTTTGGTTGCACAATTAGCCATAAATTTACTACTTACAGTTCATTGCCACCCTGAATTTAAACTGACTACTTGACCTAAATTCAATGGATACCGAAATGAATTCAAGCTCTTATATATAAATGATTTCCACTTAAAATATTTCAAAATGATTTTTTTATATGAAAATAATTTTTTTTTCAGTTTTTTTTTTTATTTTTAACATAAACACGTAAAAATTATTAATTTTTAAAATATTTTTTCAAGTAAAAAATAACATATTTTAAAAATTTTCATCTGCCCCTTTTGGATTTTAGTGGCGTATTCATCTAGCACTTTTAGATTTTAGTTTCACAATTTTCATCTTCTCCTCGTGTTATTCATAAATCTTTAGAAATCAGCATCCATTCACCTCCAAATCTGCACGACAGTCTCTCCTGCCCTAGCCTCACTACATTGGAACAGGTTCTGGTTGCTCATGTCTTCACCAGCATGCCTGCTTAAAAGGATTTTTATGCGCTATGAGATGGTAGGAAGTGAAACTGTAAGTAGCTCCATTAGCACCAAGCCTCTGTCGACTAGGTTGGTGCTAGATGCAAAGGATTTAACCGTTAACTAAAGTAAATATACATATGCACAACATACCATTATCCAGCAGCCATAACTATTTCCGGCGAAAAATCAGTCTCTCCATCAGACAATTCAAAAGGTTGGATCAACACACAGATGCTTCAGTTATCATCATATTGTGACATTGCAATAAGTAACACAGATATTCATTTAACACAAACACAGCAAACATACCATCCTCATCCATGCAAAACCTCAAGATTCTATCAACATTACCACCTTTTCATACAAGTAAAAGCTTATAAGTACATTGTGCACACGATTCTTATTTCATGCATAATATCCTTGCGCCTAAAAGGTTTTTATCTTTTCCATTCAACCGAAAAGAAAGGAAGGCGACAGCACAGCACATCGCATTCCCTATAAAATAAGGCAGGCAGGCCATGAAACGCCATGGGACTTAACCTTAGACTTGCATATCAAGCACGCACCGGAGGCAGCTACCCTCATGCAGCAGATCAAATGCCTGGTTCATCTCTGGAAGAGTCAGATTATGGGTGATGTACTCATCAACCTTAATTTCCTGTGATAAGAGTGGATAGGATAACTCAGCATCCTGTTTAGTTTAAGTATTGAATGCACAAAGAAATATATAGTTACATGATATGCTCATACCTTTTTCATGTACTTGTCTACGAGCATAGGCACCTGTGAACGGCTCTTAAAACCACCAAAAGCTGTTCCTTTCCAAACACGGCCAGTCACTAACTGGAAAGGACGAGTGCTTATTTCCTGGCCAGATGCCGCAACCCCCACAATAACCGAGGTTCCCCAGCCCTAAAAATTTCCAGGCAAGTCACAAGTGATCTCTAGATAAATACATGGCTATTACCACTAATTCAAGCATACTTGCCTTATGACAGCACTCCAAAGCAGCCCTCATTACAGAAACATTTCCGATGCACTCAAAACTATAGTCAACACCACCATCAGTGAGATCAATGAGCACCTGTTGAATTGGTTTATCGTGGTCCTTTGGATTCACAAATTCAGTAACTCCAAAATCCTTTGCTGTTGCATAGAAATTTACAAATAGTAATTAAGACAGGCGTCTAAGCATGATGTATATTGATATAAGCATCTTTCCTCCACAGCTTGGAAACAGATAATCTCTTAGGCTAGATAAAGCGATGAAGATGATGCTGGAAAATCGACACTCCCATATTCCACATTAAAAGGCAGTTCTGATATGTAGATATGTTTCCTTTCAAGTAATAGGTTTTGGAGGTGTTTATTTGAACCACAGCTGAAATGCAGTGCATTAGCCATGGAGGTGTGCTAATTTAGTTATAATACACCACACCATCGGCATGGCAATTTTAAGCATATCCATGTCATCCAGTATAAGACATTTTATTTTCCTACTAGTTGCCAATTGAATGGACCAGCAGACAACGAACTACAACCATGTGTGTGGGGATTCAGGAAGGGAGAGGGAGGAAAGGAAGTGGAAGTATATGAAGGGAGTTGAGGGGAAGAAAAAGGAAGGAAAAATGGGAGTTGAGAAATATTTTTTGGGTTATAGCAAGGGTGGGGAAGGTGATGATTATATATCCTTGAGGTTATGAGGTAGAGTTTATTATAAAGTTACCCCCTTCTCCTTTATTACCCACCAACTTGGGAGGGTCCTTTTCAAAAAAAAGGAGAGGAATGGAGGGTTAAAAAATCCCTTTGCCTCCCATTAAAAAGTTCTTCCAGACAAGGTCAGTCAATTAAAGACACAATATCCCTCGGTTTGAGGACAGAAAAATGATTGTCAAACAGACAAATTATGTAAATTTATTCTTGAACACTCAAGCATGCTAAATGGAATGGAGAACGAAGAGGTACCTCTGTCAAACTTTTTGCTGTCAATATCTATACCTATAATCCGTGAAGCACCAGCTGCTTTTGCACCCTCTGCAACCTGTCCATAAAAAAAAGTTAATTTTAAGTGGACAACAGAAAATGGTTCTATTTTTCCAAGGGTGAGGGAGACCAAGCTAGATAGGCATTTTTCACAACTTACTGCAAGGCCAACTGTCCCAAGTCCAAAAATAGCAACAATGGACCCTGCTTCAACTTTTGCAGTGTTCCAAACTGCTCCAAGACCTAAACATAACAAGTGTGTTATACTTGCATACATGAAGATGAATGCATTACATCATCTAAAAAAATCTAAACAGACATCGAAAAACAAGAGTAGGCTTCAATCAGAAGAGTAATCGCATAAATAAGAATTAATGTTGCAGCTAAGCTTAATTTTTAGCAAACCAGCAATTCAGCTAGTGATTCAAACAGAAACTTCAAGTGCAACAAAAGAATCTTCCTAGAGAAGAACTTTATTTTAAAGGGATAGATTTAAAAGTTCCTAAAGCAAATCAATAGTAACCACAATGTAGCAAAAAGAACAAGCCATTAGGAAAATGTGTTGGGGCATTGTTGAATATGAACGACAATATCCAAGGAAAACAATGCTTTAGGAACTGGCTCTCCACGCAAGTACGCCAAAGATTAACAATAGAAATGCAGTATATCAACAGAAAAATTACTTTGTCGTAATTTAAAGTATTGAAAAACTAAGATACACTTACCAGTAGGAACACCACAGCCAAGGAGGCAAACCTTCTCCAAAGGAGCTTTTGGGTCAATCTTAGCAACACTAACATCATGTACAACTGTATACTGGCTGAATGTTGAGGTTCCCATGAAATGGTAGATAGGTTTTCCATTAATTGAGAAACGACTTTTACGATCATTCATCATGACTCCAACACCAGTTGCTGTGCGAACTTTGCCACAAAGGTTCGTCTTCCCTGATTTGCAAAACTTGCACTCTCTGCATTCTGCCTGGTAGCAAGGGATAACATGATCACCTGGTTGAACCTCAGTCACACCTTCACCAACACTTTCTACAATCCTGTGTCAAGAAAACCAACCACATCTCCTGTTCCAATAAAAGACAACACAAGCAGTTGAATACATTGGATAATGTCTATGATATGCATACCCAGCAGCCTCATGACCAAGAATACAAGGGAAGAGCCCTTCCGGATCCTGCAAGGCAAAAATTAAATAACATCAATATCAAACAAATAAATAAAAATAATAATGGCAGCAAGGATATAAAGCCCAAAAAGAAAAGAAAAAAATGGAAGAAATCTTGAATGTTTATTAGATTAAGCAACAAGGCATTATGTTTAGTTCTTCATAAAAACACAAAATAAAACTAATATATTTGTAATAACTGTTCCTTTTCAGGCTACTCAAAATACACCAAATCAAGAGCATCTGTTCTTTTACTGCCCTAAGCCTTGCACTTTCTAGTTTAGATAACATTCAAGCTTATCGCACTGACAGATGGCAGGCAAAGATCAACCCTTTTTGACTAATGAAGAACTGGAAATTCCTAAAATCAAGTGCATCTTTTCTTTTACTGCCCTATGCCACGCACTATACAGTTTAGCCAACATTCGAGCTTATCACACCCTTAGATGGCAGCAAAGATCAACCATTTTTGACCTATGAAAACCTAGAAATTCAAGACAAAACACCCAAAATCAAGTGCATCTTTTCTTTTACTGCCCTATGCCACACACTATCCAGTTTAGCTAAAATTCAAGCTCATCACACCCATAGATAGAAGCAAAGATGAACCCTTTTTGACCAATGAAAAGCTATAAATTAAAAGACAAAATACCCTAAATCAAGTGCATCTTTTCTTTTACTTCCCTTTGCCACACAATATCCAGTTTAGCCAACATTTGAGCTTATCACATCCGTGGATGGAAGCAAAGATCAACCCTTTTTGACCAATGGAAAAATAGAAATTCAAGACAAAATACCCTAAATCAATATCATCTTTTCTTTTACTGCCTCCGCCACACACACTATCCAGTTTAGTTAACAGAGCTTATCACACATATAAATGGCAACAAAGATCAACCCTTTTTGACCAATGAAAACCTAAAAATTTCAAGAACAGCCTTTTCTTTCTTTCTTTTTCCCCCTTTTTTCTATAATAATTGCCAACATTTCCTACAAAAAAATTAAAGAAAAATATATATGGGCATTATCAAAAAGCAAATAATAATAACAGTACGAAACTCTTGAGATCAGGAAAATTCCCGGAAAAAGAAATGAAATTTATAAAAGAAAATACGATACCTTGCCACTCCAGGTGTAAGCATCAGTGTGGCAAAGAGCAGCGAAGAGAATCTTGACTCGAACCTCACCGGCCTGTGGTGGAGCCACCTGCACTTCCTCTATCACCAGCGGCTTGTTCGCCTCCCAAGCAACCGCAGCTTCACATTTTCATTTCCAAATCCAAAATCATATATTCGGCTATACTAATTAAAAACACACACACACACACACATGCATACATAGATACATTACGTCTGTGTGAGAGAGAGCGAGAGAAAGTACCTCGGCAAGTGATGACCTGTCCCTGAGTAGCCATGGATGGATGGATGGATGGATGGATGCAGTGGAAGTCAATTATAGAGCTAAGAGAGTGGCGGTGGAAGAAGGTGTGGATGTTTTTTATAGATAAATAGGGGCCAAGGAGTTCCCCCTTTCTTTCTTTTTTTTCTTTTTTTTTTAATAAGAGGCCATCATATTAAAAAAAAAAAAAAAAACTAGTTATTTGGTTTTTTTATAAAAATAATTTATTAAGATAATTTATGAATATATTATATTGATATAAGATTGTTTAACTGATTGAATAATATTTTTTTATTACTGAACAAAAAATAAATGATAATATCAATAATAACACTTTAATAATAATGAAATAAGTATTGATGTATTAATATTATCATTTATTTTATATTATTTATCATACTTTAATTAACAGTCATTCATAGAATTCAATCATAGTTTAGAATTATTTTTCTTAGTATTACAATTCTAAAATTCTTATGACCAAATATTCAATAGTTAAATTCTTATATTTTTTTTATATAATCTCTCCCAGCCTAATTTCATTATAACCTAATCTAAATATTTTAGAAAAAAATAAAAATATATCATCTAAATGTAAATATTAATTTTAATATATGAATTTAAAAGATTAAAAAAAATTTAAATATTTTGTTATCAAACAGAAAAAAATCATAAACCCAATAAAAAATATATTGTTTGATATTAAATATAAAAAATGATTTTATTAATTATTAGTGAGCCAGATTTATAATTTATGACCAAGAAGGAACAAAATCTTTTCGTACAAGGTCATTGCTTTGACAACTCTGTGGTAGCCAATAGGCATGTTCCACGTTCTGCAAGAGAAATTCTAAATGCAATGGAATAATCATTTATTTAATGATAAATACAATTATTTTAACTGCCAAGCCTACCTGGAATTTTTTAAGTTTATTCTAAGCCAAATCATCAATCGAAATATAAATAATACGGTAGTATTTTTTAAAAAAAATATTTTTAAAAAATATATATTAAAATAATAATTTTTTTTTAATATCAAAACATCAAAAAAAATTAAAATATAAAAAACTTAATTTGAAGTAAAACGATTTAATTTTTTAAAAAAGTATTTTTGAAATATAAAAATAAATAGGTTCAAAATCTAGTTTGGTTGTGGAATGGATTTTATGATATATAATTTAAGAGTTGTTTTAAATTAAATTTTATTTTGAACTGTTTGTTTTTATACTGACGACCTAATGAATTGATACTTAAGACTATTGAATTTTGTAAAAAATAATACTATTAAAAATAATAATAATTCACTCGGATGTATCTAGGCCTAAACTAGTTCAGACTTCAGAGCCTGGGCCACAACTATGCCTCTACTTGGAACTTTCTTCGCGAAAGTGACTTGGGTTCGTGGTGGGCCTGCTCTAAATGAGTTGGGTTTTAGAGATGTGAGTCTCTCGTATTGATTTCGGGCTTTTGAAACAAGCCTGCAACAGTGGGCTTTTGTGGGCTTTGGTGACAGATTTGAGAGCCAGGTGAGTGCAAGGGAAGTGACCTGGGCTCAAAAAGCCTTAGACCTTTTTGGTGTGACAGTAATCTCGCTATTAAATAAAGATTTAGAGATTATTGAGAAAAGTCAATTGCACCGTGTTTCAAAATGACATTTCGAAGTGCAGTAATGATTTTTTTTAAATAATTTTTTTAAATATATCAAAATATTTTTTTATTTTTAAAATATAATTTTTTTATATTAAAATAATTAAAAAACATAAAAAAATAGTTTCAAGAAAGAAAAAAAATCAAATTTATACCTACTTAGATTAGCAAGGAAGATGGTTAAAAACTCCAGGAGCACTTAATTAATTAATTTATTTATGATGAAGAAGTGTTTTAAAGTTGATTTAATTAAAAGGGCTTGATTAGCAACTCTAAGCTGCAAGGATCCTAACAATGTGTTTAGTGTATGAGAATATTTGGGAAATAATATGAAGGAAACGAGAGGGGAAAAAAAAGGAGTAAAACTACGTTTCATCTGGTATAATTTTTGTAAAATAATTTTAGTTATTTTTATACTTAACTTATAAAAAATCACAAATATATCTAGTTAGAAATAACTTTGAACTTAAATAAAAGAGTTTATTAGAAAATTGAGTAGGATTTTAATTTAATCAAAACTTAAAATTTTTAATTTATAGATTTTATATATATAGCATATAATAACCGTTGTTGTCTTGAAATTTATTAAAAAAATGATAAAGGCATGCCCATGAAGCTTTGTCGAGAAACATGAAATGTATAAATAGTAGAGGATAAAGAAGAAGGATTTTGTGTGCGTGATTGGTAATGCAATGCGTCATGTTTTTTATTTTATTTTTTATTTTATATAAACACGTTCAAATCATTTAAAACACACATGAAAATATCATGAAAAACACATTAAATTAAATTTCAACTAAAAAAACAAATAATCATCATGGACTGAGTGATGGGTAACGAGACTCTTGTGAGTCAAAATGAGCTCTAGAAAAGTCGGTGTTACTGCCTTGCAAATGACAACATCATGTCGCCATCTTTGGACATCCTTCCTAAATGAAATCTTGAGAAATCACGAATTAGATCTTCTTTTTTGACGTTTTTCAAGATCAACTATCTAGACACAAGTAGTGTCGTAAAGTAAGAGACTATTCTCTCCTTGGGGCGAGCCTCTCGCGCTCGAGTTCGAATGGAAAATGACTCCCTCAACTTTTTAATTTAGCCTACAATTAAACATTATTTAGTTTTTAAACATTTATTTTTATAAAATATTATTTATGCAGATTAATAAATACATTTTGATAGTTCAAAAAACATAACAAATCAAAAAATATATTTTCATGACAACTATAGTTATCAAACCCGACTTTGGAGTTGACTCGGCCAAGAGATCAATTCCTGGGTTACACAGGTTGACTCGGATCAAACTAGGAAAATTTAAAAAAAAATTGAGATTTTAATATTTTATATGAAAAAATTAAGAAATAATCCATGTGGATATAACATGTATATGTTGTAAACAATTAAGTTTAAAAGATTACCTCAAAGAGTTGTTTATTCCACATTGAAAAGATATTATCTTATTCTTCTAAGTGGAAGTATTTAAACCAAAAAAGTTTTTTATCCCATATTGAAAAAACATAACTTTTTTCTTGTAAATATAGAGCATATATACTAAAGGGCTTCAAATCTCACATTGAAAAAATAAAATATTCTTCTAACATTTATATAGTAAACTTTGAAATGAGTTAGTAATCAAATAAAAAATATGAAAAAAGAGGGTCTCTAGGTAGAAGAAAAAAATAAAAAATAAAAAGACTACCGGGTTTTTATTGGGTCGCCCGAGTTCCGGGTTGACCCGGTAGGTCGACTAGTTTTCTTCGGCCCAATTACAGTCTTGAATTTCGAATGAAATAAACTCAACCAACCCTACTAGGTTCTGGTGGTAGCAGGGCCCACCGCTACCTAGTCCTGGTTACAGCAGGGCCCCAACTTTAGTGGACCCCAAAACCAATTTTAATTTTTATAAAATATAGAATGATAAAATCATAAAAGAAAATAAGAAAAAAAATGATGTCGAACCACATTAAAATTTCAAACTCATTACTCATGTCATTAGATTAGAAGCACTATAAATTGAAAAACAATAAAGCTCAATCCCCAACAAATCAACTGTAATTATATGATAAATTACGATTTAAGAACGAAATTGAAAACATAAATCTTTTCATAAAAGGACCAGGGATAAAAATAAACAATAAAAAATATAAGGACTAAAATTGAAAAAACCAAAAGAAAAAAGGATATACATGTACTTTCTCTAGAAGACAGAAAGGAATGAAGAAAAAAGGAAACGACCATCGATGACAAACAACTCATCATTTGTCGTCATACCAGCAGGAAGAGGACACGGTGATGCTTTAAAAGACACGACTGAAGGGCAAGTTTGGCTACTAAATGGTATCGCACACGCCGCTCAAAAGGTGGGAACGTCATCAACGCTCCAACAACTTTTTTGAATAAAAAATTATTTTTCCAACTTAAAAATATCATGATGCCCTTCATGAGTCTGAGATTTGCAAAAAACAATGTGTGAAAGTACACAAATACCCCTAGACGGAAGCCTTGTTTTATCTTTTTTCTAAGGGTAAAAACGTGTTTTAATTTCATTCTAATAATTTTTTTTGACCCATGGACAAATAAGTAGCTTTATTGTTTTAAATTTTTCAAAAATATAAAATTGCCAACGAGTAAGTGAAAAAGATCAAATTACCCCACCACGACAGATCCTGTTTTTTCAATCAAGGATAAGATGGTAATTTCACGTTAGCAATCTAGAAAAACCCACGTACTGTGTATTTTTATTTAATGTGATGTTAAATTTCGTGCGGTTCATATATGACAAAATCCGATCAATATTTGCACGTGGAATTGCACAAGCGTTCGACATTCAATCAATTCTATGAACAATAGAAGAGAGGATCAAATGGATTTGGATTCAAAATAAATATATTTTTTTTATAAAATAAAGCCCTTCTATACAAAATAAGAAATATTCAAAAATTAAATACAAATAAATATTTTTTATATAAAAAAAAAACTCCATTTAAAAATGGCCTGCAAAACCTGTGGTTTAGGTCATGAAATCGGGATAAACTGATAGAAAAGAAATTGAAAATAACCCCAAAACCAATTTTAATTTTATAAAATATAGAATGATAAAATTATAAAAGAAAATGAGAAAAAAAATGATCTCGAATTGCATTAAATTTTCAAACTCATTACTCATGTCATTAGATTAGAAGCACTACAAATTGAAAAACAATGAAGCTCAATCCCCAACAAATCAACTGTAATTATATGATAAATTACGATTTAAGAACAAAATTGAAAACATAAAATTTTTCATAAAAGGATTAGGGAAAAAATATGCAATAAAAATATAAGAACTAAAATTGAAAAAACCAAAAGAAAAGAGGACATACATGTACTTTCTTTAGAAGACAGAAAAGAATGAAGAAAAAAAAAACAATCATCGATGACAAGCAACTCATCATTTGCCGCCATACGTCGTACCAGCAGGAAAAGGACACGGTGATGCTTTAAAAGACACGATTGAAGGGCAAGTTTAGCTACTAAATGGTATTGCACACGCCACTCAAAAGGTGTGAACGTCATCCACGCTCCAACAACTTTTTTGAATAAAAAATTATTTCTCCAATTTAAAAATACCATAATGCCCTTCATGAGTCTGAAAATTGCAAAAAACAATGTGTGAAAGTACACAAATACCCCTAGATGGAAGCCTTGTTTTTATTTTTTTTCTAAGGGTAAAAACGTGTTTTAGGCCCCGTTTGTTTACTGGAAAGTAGTTTTCTTTTGGAAAGTGAATTCCGGGAAAGTGTATTATTTTTCGATGTTTGGTTGTGTAATGGAAAATAAGTTGGAAAACACTTTGCAGTGTTTGGTTATGTCATGGAAAATGAGCTGGAAAATAACTTATTAATGTTTTATTTTTTTCAAGTTTATTAAAATAACGAGGAACAAATCTTACAATTTAAAAAGTTGAATGATAATGAAATTGAAAAAAAATATAATTTCATAAATTATCTCAAAAAAATAAATAATAATCAAAATAACAGAGTTCAAATCTAAAAAATAAAAAAAATTGAAAAATAAAGAAATTAAAATAATAATAATTAACATTTCATAAATTATTTCAAATAAAATAAGTAATAATCAAAAGAATGAGGACCAAATTTGATAGATAAAAAATTTCAATTAAAAAATGATAAGGGAAAAGCAAATAACAATTATAAAAATGAGGACCAAAATTAATATAAAAATTAAATTCTAAGGGATGAAAATGAAAAAAAAATATTCAAAACAAAATATATATAGCAATCAAAAGTTTGAAAACCAAATTTAATATAATTAGCAAATAATATGACATTTCTAAATTTTTCACAACTTTCAGAAAGTGTTTTCCACTCAAAATAAAAGGAAAACACTTTCCTGAAAATCAAACCAAATTTTCCTTTGACTGGAAAGTATTTTCTGTTGACCGGAAAGTGTTTTCTGTTAACCAACTTTTCTAATGGCAAATAAACACAAAAAAGTTTAGAAAGTGATTTTTCAAAAACAACTTTTCAAGAAATAAACACGGCCTTAATTTCATTCAAATAATTTTTTTTTTACCCATGGACAAATAAGTAGCTTTATTGTTTTAAATTTTTTGAAAATATTAAATTGGCAACGAGTAAGTGAAAAAGATCAAATTACACCACCACGACGGATCCTGTTTTTTCAATGAAAGGATAAGATGGTAATTTGAGAAATTACAATCTAGAAAAACCCACGTTCTGTGTATTTTTATTTAATGTTATGTTAAATTTCGTGCGGTTCACATTTGACAAAATCAGATCAATATTTGCACGTGGAATTGCACAAGCGTTCGACATTCGATCACTTCTATGAACAGCAGAGGAGAGGATCAAATGGATTTGGATCCAAAGAGTAAAAATAAGACCTGACACTTGACACCGCCATTCCATGTCGGTATCTCCATGATACCACCTTGGTCAAGTCAAACGGTGTGATATTTATATTCTTACCCAATGATTCCCTGCCAGCTGTGCAGCCCAGTCAACCCTTTGACCAGGAGAAGGACCACCTCCCTTTGTTCCCGATCCATCTTTCTTGCGTGCCCTGGTTAAGCTTCCGTGTGATTATGTATTTCAACCCCTTTTTTTGAATTATTTTTGTTTGAAATTGATATTTATTTAAATATTTTTAAAAGAATTAAAAATTTATCATTTTAATATATTTTCAACTAAAAATTATTTTTATTACTACATTATTTTAAGTAAAACTAAAAAAAAAATTCTTAGAGTTAATTCGATTGAATCTCATTTATATTTGACTAAGTCAACTAGAATATGATTGGATTTCTAAAGTATTATTTGGAATTATAATCCAATTGTACTTTTAAAATTTTTAAAATTTTTGTACCTAGAATATGATTGGATTTCTAAAGTATTATTTGGAATTATAATCCAATTGTACTTTTAAAATTTTTAAAATTTTTGTACCTGAAAAAACTTTAAATTAATATATTTAATTTTTTTTTAAAAATGATAATGTTAAAAATTAAAAAAATATGTTTTTGATATGTTTTTTTTTAAAAAAAATACTTTAAAAAATAAATTATATCACCCTCCCAAACATGCTATTAATCAGTCTAGTTTCACCCAGTATATCAATATTATTCAAAAACCTAATCATTGAATATCTAAGTAATTCAAACTTGTAAGAATATATTTCACTTGATCCACCTTACCTGGTTCTAGTGATGAAATAATAGTTACAAGCTCATGGGATAAAATCCTTAGGTCACAATCCATCAAGAATTACTATGATAGAGTATCTGCAAGGCGTGGTCGGTTTAACCTCATACATGGTTGATCGTGACATGGCGTGATGTGATTAGTCAATGGTTAATAATGAGGAGGCACTGCCTCCTGCCAACACAAAGCCTATTCATGTCAAGGTATCTATCTTATCCTCCTCTGCTTCCATGTTAAAAAAGAGATATTCCTGCGTTCGTTCTCTATCTACTCTCCAATAATATATATGCACGCAGAGAGAGAGAGGGAGGGAGGGAGGGAGAGTCACTAGACAAGAGACTAGAAAAAAGTAGTTCGATCTTGTGTTTTTCCACTGTAACCTCCTCCCTTTACCCTTCTTTCAGCTAACCACTTTAATGGCTGAAAACCTAAGAATCATCGTTGAGACGAACCCCTCACAGTCACGACTCAGTGAACTTAACTTCAAGTGCTGGCCCAAGTGAGTCTCTCTTAATTTCCCCTACATGTATATATAGATATGTAGTAGCTAGCTAATCATGTAAGTAATGATCTCTTTTCATATATGGCTGTGGTAGTTAATCCAGAGTTATGCTTCTTCGTTTTGTTGTCATGAAATAGATGGGGTTGCTCTCCAGGGAGGTATCAGCTAAAGTTTGATGCAGAGGAGACGTGCTATTTGGTGAAAGGGAAGGTGAAAGTGTACCCAAAAGGGTCGTTGGAGTTTGTGGAGTTTGGTGCGGGGGATCTTGTGACCATACCCAGAGGACTCAGTTGCACCTGGGATGTGTCTGTTGCTGTTGATAAATACTATAAATTCGAGTCATCTTCATCCCCGCCACCTTCTTCTTCATCGCAGTCAAGCTAGCAGTGTCCCAAATGTTATCTCTTCTTCCTCTGCATGATCAATCAATTTATTCTTTTGAATTTGGTTATGGCTAGCTTCTATTATTGAGATTCTTCTCTCTCCTTCTGCTTCTTTCTATATATTTTTTTTCTTTGCTGGGTGATGTACAAGGCGGTGGTGGTGGTGGTGGTGGTCTCTTGGTCAAAGAACGGGAAAACGATTAGTAAATTAATGCATGCGCTATATTCAAACCAATCTTCTTTTTCGAGTCTTTAAAAAAGCTTTTAATGTTCCCGTTGACTGGTCAAATCTAAGATATTTTTTATTTTTTCAATATTTCATGGTGAGAGGGATGAGTGGCACTTGTTTGCAGGGGAATGATTTGGACACCTATCTTTGTTTTTATCAATGAGACAGTACTCTGACTGCTGTAAAGACGAAGATGCCCTCTTCTGACTGCCTTTTGCAAAAACAGAAAAAACGTTTTAGGATACACGAAGTTGCAGGGTCAAAAATCAAATAAGTTGTTGATGGCTTTTATGATTCCTAAAAGCTAATCGAGGCAAAGGAATATTCTATCACCTTTAGGTGTTTTCTTTTTTGGCTTTTCGGTGACCGTTGTTTTTTAAACTTTTTCTTTTTTAAATGCATTAGAATAATAATATATTTTTTTATTTTTAAAATTTATTTTTGACATGTTAACACAAAAAAGGTATAAAAATATAAAGAAATAAATTGAAACAATTTTTTTCAAAAACGATGTGCCGCCATGAAAACAAACAGGGTTTTAGTCTGAGAACTTGGGCTTCTTCTCTTGGTTTGGTTTTGATCATATTTAGAAAATTATAAGCTTCAATTCGAGTTCGGTCTGAATCATGGGTTAGTTTGGATTGTAAATTAGGTAAATTAACTTTGCATGAACCCAAGTTATGATATAAAACAATCAATAAATAAAAATACCAATTTAAAATAAAATCTAGTCCAAGTTCAATTGATGAGTCGTTTAGTTAAAACGGTGGGTTGACCCGTGATTCAGTGACTCGGCGCTTAGGACTGGTCAAGTTTCAAAAGAATTTTTGGGAGAACTGACCTGGTGTGAAACGATTAAAAACACAATTTGACCTGTGACCTGGCCAACTCACGACAACAATAGTCAAAATCATGTCAAAACTTCTATATATTTTTTAATTAATGTCATTTTTATTTTTTTATAAAATAAAAAATTTTGTTTGACCTGGGTTCTCGGGTCAACTCACCTGACACGTGACCCGGTATTTGCCTCGGATCGACTCTCGAAAAATGAGATGACAACCTAAAATTAATGGCAAAATTGAAAAGAAAAAAAATCAAATTAACATAAGAATCTAAAAAAAAAAGAAACAAATTTGAAAAAAAAAATCAAGATCATTGATGGATCCAAGGATGATATTGAAAACAAATTAAAATTTGATAAAAAAAATTAAGAATCAAAATTTAAAATAAAATAAAAAACTAAGGTCCTGGCCTTAAATATCATCCAACTTTAAATTGAAAGGTAAAATTTAAAAATAAAAATAAAATTAACAAAAGAATCCCAAACAAAAAAATAAAAATAAAGAGAATAAGAATCAAACTTGGAAAAATTAAAACCGATTATGGATCCAGGGGTGAAATTGAAAACAAATTAAAATTTGATCAAATGGCTAAGAATTAAAGTTAAAAAAAGGAAAAAAAAACCAAGAAAACCCAGGCGAAACATCCTAAACCTAATTTAATCTTAGAAACTTGCAACTCATTGAATCATGGATTTGATTTCAATTAAGAAACTTAATTGTCAACCAATTTAATTTTGAAGGATGAAATCATTGAAAAAATATTAATAAAAAAACTTGCAAAAGCAAAAACACAAGAATGAGGAAAAAATTTAAGAGAATAACAGTTGTGAAGGACAAATCCTAGATAAAATAAATAACAATTAAAACAATGAGTATCAAATTTGAAAGATTAAAAAATCATAGGCGATGTAATTGATTTTTTTTAATTTGATAGATTATTTATAGATTAAAAAATGATATGAGGTGAAGTTGACAAAAGTTATAAAGGGCTAACCCAATAAAATCAAACCCAAAGATTAAGAAAAAAAAAGAATTAAAAAGAATAAAAATTAACTCAAAAAAAAAGAAAAAACCAAACAAACCCGAGCAAACCTCCCAATCCTGGTATAATCTCTAAAACTTGTAACTTCTAAAATCCTGGATCTGAGTTCAATCAAGAAACGTGACTCTTTGCATATATAACTTTGAATGATGAAATCACGTAAAAAATATTAATAAAAAACTTGCAAACGAAAAAAATAGCAACAAAAAGAATAGGGATAAGATTTGATAGAAAAAAAAATAAAGGAGGATGAAATTTGAAGAAAAAAAATGATAAACAAATTAAATTGCAATTAAAAGAATGAGGACTAAAGTTAAAGATTAAAAAATCATATGGGGTGAAATTGATAAACATTCGTAATTTGATAGATTATTTATAAATTAAAAAATGACAAGGGTGGAATATAAATAAATTGTTGAAAGCTAACTCAATATAATAAAAAATGCAAAACAAAAAAAAAACAAAACCCAAATTTTTTTTAATAAAAAATAAGAAAATATTAGTTTAGAAAAAGGAAAACATACTCAATGAACCTTTTAAACCTGATATAATCTCTAAAAGTCACAACCTGTGAAATATTTAACTTGGATTTAATCAAGAATAGTGAGGATAAAAATTAATAGAAAACATCGAAGGAGAACGCAATTTAAAAAAAATAAAAAAATGATGCCAAATAAAATAAACAATAATTAAAAAAATAAGGATTAAATTTTAAATAAAAAAAATCATAGGGGTGAAATTAAAAAATATTTGTAAAGACCAAGCAAACCCGAGTAAATATCTTAAACCTGATCAATTTTTAAAACTTCTGAAATCCTGAATCTGAGTTCAATCAAAAAGTTTATGATCATTCAATTTAAAAATATAATTTTTAAGAAGTCGTCAAATAAAAAGGATTTTTAATCAAAAGAATATGAATTAAATTTGATAAGTAAAAAAAGAAAAAGAGTGAAATCATCAAATAAAATCATTTATGATTTAAAATAAAAACTTGTCAAGGCTAAAAATTTGACAATCAAAAGAAGAGGGATTAAATTTGATAGGAAAAAAAAACAAAGGAGGATAAAATTGTCAAACTAAATCAATTGAAAAAATAATTACAAACAAAAAAATAGCAATCAAAAGAATGATGATCAAATTTAATAAACTATTCAAGATAAAAAAATCATAATCAAAAGAAAAATAACCAAACATGAAGAACCAACAAATTCAAGGGTTGTTCTTGAATTTTTAAGGGTCTCGTGTGAAAATTTAGGTGCAAGAAGAGAGAAGAATGGGAGACAAGAAATGGCCTCCAGTTCCAAACCGCCGAGAATCTTGGCATGCGCGTCACCTCATTTGGTTCGGGGCACCAAGACCTTTCAAAGAACCACCTCGGAAGGCCGCGTTTTATGACCGGATAAGCGTCCATGCCCCAACATGTTTTATTTATATTTAATAAATATAATTTACAACAATACCCCTGAACGCTCTTGAAGATTATAATAAAAACAATGTAAATTGATGAAAAAAAGTGATTAGATGAGAGTTCAATTGGTTTTATCTTCAAGACCATCAAAACAATTACACTATTCCAAAAATAATGAAAATACAAAAATGTTCGTGAGTAGTTGATATTGAATTATTTTATTCAGGTTTAAATTGATAATTTTACTATATAAAATAAAACAAAATTACCGATATAATTTTATATAATTTTAAAAATATAATTGTGTCTAAATAAAAAGACAATTTTATCTCCAAAGCTTAGTATATTGTTTTTTTTCTAAGAATAAATCCATAATTATACTGTTATAATAAATAGTAATTTGTATCCTGATGAACTTAGGCCATGTTTGTTTCCCGGAAAGTAGTTTCCGGAAAATTACTTTCCAAACTTTTCTGTGTTTGTTTGCCATTAGAAAAGGTGGTCAACGGAAAACACTTTTCGGTCAACGGAAAACACTTTCCGGTCAACGGAAAATACTTTTCAGTCAAAGAAAAATTTTACTTGGTTTCTAGGAAAGTGTTTTCGCTTTTTGGTTGTTTTTGTTTTCCGGAAAGTGGTTTCCGGGAAACCACTTTCCAAACTTTCATGTGTTTGTTTGCCGTTAGAAAAGTTGGTCAACGGAAAACACTTTCTAGTCAAAGGAAAATTTGGCTTGGTTTTCAGGAAAGTGTTTTCCTAGAAAATTTAGGCGGAAAACACTTTCAGGAAATTGTGAAAAATTTAGAAATGTCATTATTTGCTGATTATATCAAATTTGATCCTCAAACTTTTGATTGCTATATATATTTTGTTTTGAATATTTATTTTTTAATTTAATCTCTTAAAATTTAATTTTTATATTAACTTTGGTCCTTATTTTTATTATTGCTATTTGCTTTTTCCTTATTATTTTTTTATTGAAATTTTTTATCTATCAAATTTAGTCCTCATTCTTACTTATTTTATTTGAAATAATTTATGAAATGTTTATTATTATTATTTTAATTTTTTCATCTTTCAATTTTTTTATTTTTTATTTGATCTCTATTATTTTGATTATTATTTATTTTATCTGAGATAATTTATGAAATTATATTTTTTTTCAATTTCATTCTCATTCAACTTTTTAATTTGTAATATTTGTTCCTCATTATTTTAATAAACTTGAAAAAAATAAAACATTAATAAGTTATTTTCCAGTTCATTTTCCATAACATAACCAAACACTGGAAAATGTTTTCCAACTTATTTTTCATTACACTACCAAATATCGAAAAATACTTTTCAAGAATTCAATTTCCTTGAAATTTACTTTCTAAAAAGAAATTATTTTTCAGCAAACAAACCTGCCTTCACTTACTCAGGGATTAGTTTTTTTTTTTTTTGGTTAACTGGGTCCCATCTCTTGCTGTATACTTAGGTAGGCTGTCTTATTGTGCTGTGCTTCCATGGTGACTGATTAAACACTGCCGCACTTTCGGCTTCCAACGTGTTCTTTTTTAATATTAAATAGTCTTGAAATCTGACTTTATCGGAGTCAATGAGCTCCACTCTTCCATCCAAAGCAGTATTGCTTGTGCTAATTAATCTCCTAAAAGTAATGGAATATAACCTAACCAAGCACCAAACACTCAGGGATATATGAGACGTAGGTCTATTATTATTATTATTAATTATTATTATTATAGTTACAATAAAAAACAGTGGGGGTAAAGTCATTGTGAGGAGAAACATCCAAGGCTCGGCTTTTTATATGTATTACGAGGAGAAATATTGGGGATTCAAACAGTATATTAGCTATTTTATTTTTTATTAGGGTAAAGTTATTTTTTTTATGGGATTTAAATGTTATTAAAACAGCGATTTAGTCATTCACTTTTTAAAATGTACAGTGAAAATATTTTGTTGCCCTTGAAAGCTAAAAGACTTAGCCTTTCGTACCGGGAATTTTGTGTATTTTCCTATTTATTTGTATAGTTAATTAACGATTATACCCTTCAAAGCTAAAAAATATTGGAGGTGGTTTTTTTTGTCATTACACAATTTTGCATAGTAAAATAGCATTTATAACCCTTGACTTGAAAAAAAGGGCTGGATTGGGAGGGTATTTTCATCTTTGCAAATTGTTTTTTTTTTAATATTCATATGTTATTGGTTCTGTTTAGTAATTTGCATTATTAGAAATTTAATAAATCAATTAAAGAGGCTGATACATGTTGTTCACGCATCAACGTCTCGCGCGTCATTATGGAGGTGTGTGGGGCGTATTCCGGTAGCCAAAAACTATCGATCGTTGTCTCATTCGTCGCGTTAGGTGATGGCGCAGCTACTAGAGTGGCGTGTGTGGTCAGGCTGGCGACGGTTCAATGGCTATGAAGTTTTTTCCTCTATTTTTTTTTCTCCCCAGAGCCTTGGTATTCATGCAGAGCCTTTAAAAAATCAGTTGTATCATATATTTTGTATTTGTTTTGAATTTGATCATCATTCTTTTGATTTCTACTTTTTTTCGTTTTAATGCTTCTTGAAGGTTTTTTTTAATTATGTCCCTCGTCGTTTAATTTCTTTAGATTTTTATATTCAATCTGATCTTTATTCTTTTGATTGCTATTGTTTTATTCTTTTCATTAATTTTTTTTATTTTGTCATTTAGAATTTAATTTAATTTCATTTGGTTTCCAATTTTGTATCCAATCAGGTTTTTTTCTCTTCTCACTCTCCTCTCTCTCATTTCCTAGAAATTCACGCCTAACCTTCAAAAAAAAAAACAATTGTACCCTTTGATTTGTGATTTGATCGATTTTTGGCCTTCTTGCTTTTGATTAGTGTTTATTTGGTTTTGATGCTTTTTGAAGTTTTTTTTTTTTAATTTCATCCTTGGACATTTATTCAATTCGATTTTTCAATCCAATTCGGCCCCTCTACTTTTGATTTCTATATTTATGTGTTATAATTTTCTTGATTTTTTTTTTCAATTTCTTCCCCTCCAATTTTATTGCATTTGTTTTTTTAATCTATTTTTTGTCCTACTTCTTTTGATTGTTGTATTCTTATCTAGATTAATTCAGATCGATCCAATAAGATATCTCAATTCTATTATTTTCTAAAAAGATGTTCTAAATTTTTATTAATCAAACAATATTTTTACTAGTTATCTAAATTATTTTTAAATCTATCAAGCCGATCACCTAACCTACAATTCGAGCCTTAAATCAGGTCAACCTCAAATCAAATAGAGAACTTTACTATTTATAACAAATATGAAGTGATAAGAAATATAACTCAGCATGAAACTCATCTTCCTCGTAACATTTGCTTAAAGCATGTGTTTTTTGAAATTACATGTATTTTATTTTACTGGTGATTGCCATGCATCATTGCTTGAATCAAAACTCGAAGGCATCATAGGGTAGAAGAAAATAAAGTGTTTCTACCTTGTTATATTTTTTGAGTGAGAAAAATGTTTCCTTCATCCGCTAACATGACAGAGGTAAAGTCTAGGTGAGCTAGCACCCATTTAAAAAGAGGGCAACATCTACTTATTAAATAACAATTCATTTTGGGCAATAAAAAACAGTTCAATTGAAAGAAGGAAAAGTTTTTTTTTTTTTTGGTACAAGCATAAAAGGAAAAGGTGGGATTAAAAGGAAAAAATACAGACTTGTATTAGTATACTACTGAGGCACAATATTTTACATTTTAGCACATAAATCAGAATACATTTCCCAATTTTAGGAAATCAGGAAATGTAGATCTCCGGAAGTTAGTCAAACCTGCTTCAAATCTGGTACTGCAAGACGCGCAGCGAATGTTAAACATCTGCCTCGTATACAATGGTGTGAGCTTTCTGGCCCCATGGTAGCAGACATTGCAGAACCTCAGTAAACGTACGAACATTGATAGGGCAGAATCTGAAATTTCGATACGTTGTATAGAAAAATGAAATAAGGTGACAGAGTCAATACCACCAGGCCTGAGCTGCACAGATTGCACAAACTGGAATCATGGGGTTTTAACCTTCTAGAGCATATGTCTGCACCTGCAATCGACACAAAAGAAGAAGAAGAAATTACATACTATCAGAAGTCGGATAACTTAAATTCTTGAAAGCAGTGGGATTGTATTGCCGACAATCTACAATGGAGGAAAAAAAGTTCTCAAATTTTGCCATGGAAACAGGGTCAATCTCCTTTCACAATAACAATTGCTGATTTTATTTTTACAGGGTAAAGTATTTGGTTTGCTCCGAGGGACAAGAAAATAGCAGGTAGAGAACTCACCAACATGAACAATTTAAGGCACTTGACAAAACAAAACAAGCTCGACATGAACTAACAGAGTCATACAAAAAAAGCTACCCAACCTAGCACGTTTCCCATTATATGGCAACCCGGTTCCTGTTAACAAGAGGTAAACACTAACATGTGAACGAGACAACATGAACCAGCCAGATCATTTGGGAAAAGCTCAAACAACCACCTTACACCCCGATTCCCATTTGCATTCAAAAGGTGAACTGATACTGTATCATAGCAAATCGCAGTGCTGCTGAAAAGGGTGCGCATGGGAAAAAAGGGAAAATCTCAAAAAAAATGATAACCCTTAGTTAATAACAAATTTATTTCACATCATTTTTCCACTTTTACATTTAACACTGCATAAAACTTTGATAATCAAATAGTGCTTTCTTTTTATTTTAAGTGTAATTGCACTGGTGCTCGGTTCTGCCATCCAGAGTAGATTCATAATTGGAAGCATGCAAAAAAACAGGGAACTGAAAAATGTCATCCTCTAGTCAATAAAAGGACAGAAGAAAACATGAAAAAAAAGAAGAAAATAAAGCAACCTTTCATTCTATTCTACCTCAGCCATGTTCTCTTCAGGAAAGTAACTTGGTCCTGTACAACAAACACCATGGGCACCATCATACTTGAGGACTCTAAGTTTCCCTTCCTGCAGTTCACCAAAAACGGTTATGCAGTTCAAAAGTGCAGACTAATAAGATCAGCATGATCGAAGAGAGGTGTAAACCTTGGTTCCATAAACAAGACCTCCCCCAGCAAAGGGATGAAAACAAGCGACATTGACCTCATCCTCTGCACTAGGAAGCACTCTCACAAGTTCCATATCTGAAACTCTGTAAACCTGATTGACAGAAACAGAGGATTAGACCAAATTCTGGTCTACAGTAGAGATGGAATTGCAAAACAACCATCAGCGATAACCTCAAAAGAACTAGATTCCCAGAAGTAATACAGATGGTATATAACCCTTTCTGCTAAAATAATAGGATTAAAATTTCCTTTTCCAAAGAATTTTTCTTTTCCAAATTCAAAACCATTGTTTTCAATAATTGTGGCAATTGCAATCATGGCTCTGGTTGTTAATTGGAAGCACATACATTACCCATCGAGGATCATCTTGGCACATTTACACTCAAAGAAACCATTTCCAGTACAACAAATTTCTATGTTTTTGTCTATTATTAGCACAATCACTTCCAGATTTTATTGCTATTCAAGATTCATCCCTTCATTATCAAATAGAAAAACTATCTCAATCAATTCTCTGTCAGCAGATCACAAACTATGTTTGCCAGAGCAACAATTTTTTGCTTTATAGGAGAGCTACCTCTGTTAATTAGCTCTTGCCCAGGCAACAAGTGTTAAAGCATGCCTATGTTAGTGAATAAAGCAGAGAGTTGAGTTGTTTTTACATGAATGAAGCATAAATCAATATGGAAAAGGACACCTTATTGCCAAATAACAATCACCTAACTGAAAATTCTCAAGTAAAAGCGGAGGAAAATTAAAGGGCAGAGGGCATGAAAATGAACTTTATACCTCCAAAACCGTATAGATAGGTGATTTTGTTTCCCCATCAATGACAATGCTTTTTAGAAGGGATACGTGGCGTCGACCGTAAGCCAGTAATATGTGCTCAGATGTTGGTGAGAACTGAACATGGCATCAAATTCAATGCACAGCAATATTAAACCAAAACAGAAATGTAAATGAACAAGCAAACATATGATCCTCAAAATCCACACCAACATAATTAGAAATCCAAACACATGAGATGAACATATTCAAACTGGTATATAAAAGAAAATAAAAGGTATATCAGGACTGGATATTCTAATATTTGCAAAATAAGTACTCAATAGTGTTATCTCTGAGTCACAGCATGTAAATCTCAGAGCATCATGTCTGAGGGTTCTTTTTCTTCCTTTACCAAAAACAAATGAAGAGCAATTGAGGATCTCAAAAGTCTAGAACACAAATTGTCCTCTCACAGAGTCCAGCCCGCAAGAAACTAATGACAACAAGGACAAAAATAAAAAAAGATGTAAACATTACTGATAGACCAGAATTACAGCTCAAAAGGTCCTTTTGTTATCAACTTAGCCAGAAGTGCTTAGCGCCACAAAGAAGAGCATACAATGAATTACAATTCAAAAATCCCCCTTCAGTTACCATTTTAGCCAACTGTGCTTAACAGTTAACACCACAAAGAAGTGCAACAGCATGTCCTTTACAAATTAAATGCGATTGTATGTTGAGAGTTCAAATGAAAAATCAAGGGCACACTAATGAGCTGAAAACCAGCAGAAAGAAGAAGGGTAAGATTTGAGCTTATTATGCCCAATACATGATACCCAATCAGCAAGTGGCCAATTTGTTTTTTGCATTTTGTTGCAAAGAAAAAAGGCCTGATTGTAATGGAAATAAACCAGTAAATATGATGAAAACATATACATCCGACATTTTCTTTCATCTATGAAAGATCACTGACCTGGATTGAAGTCAAACAATGAGCAGCTCTAATTGCACGTGACACAAGCACTGAACCAAAACTGCATGAATAGAAATTTGGCAGATAAGATAATCACTTCTTTGGATGAAAGAACAAGAAAAATCAAGTGCACAGTAAGAGCTGGCTAGAATTTTACGTTGCCTCCTCCAGGGAATATATGCGAAGCTCGTACATAACTTGGTGAGCTGATATTGGGTGTCGAGTAGGAGAAGTTGCGGTTCCAGTATCTTGATGGACAAGCGTTTGTAAACCAGGATCAGCTTCCATATGGGGCAGCATGCAAGCAACACAGGCAGCTAAATATCTTCCACATGGTGAAAAATGAGCACCCATTTCACTGAAAAAACAATAGTTGTCAGAGGCACATAAAGTGAATATATTAAACGGCCAGCCAGAATGTATTAGTAAAATGCAACACCAAAAGACTTGACCAAGCTGGCCATTATGACTTGAGACAAAATTGAAGCTGTTATTTGATGTTCACTAAACATAAAGATGCAACAAAAACACCCCATCCATGCTGTAGCTAGCAAAGAATGCAGTAAGGAATCAACAAATAGATAATTTCTTTTCAGTCCAAAATTCTTATTTCCATCATGCCGATTGGTTAAGTAAAAATCATAGGAGAAGCAAAAAGAAAGGGAAAAACCATAGCCTTCAACATACCTACAAAGGACAGCATGAGGTATGGTTAAGCAACATTTATCAGAATTGAGTGGAGCACAAGGATGTTCTATGTCATGTGACCACACTCTAAGCTTTACGGTGCATGGTAACTCTGCAGCAGCTGCCAATGACGTGGCAATTTCAGATTGGATTCTATTAAATAAGGGCTGATTATCAGTACCCTCGTGTTGCATATTGATGGGAGCCACACTTTCCCCAGATTCAGGCACAGAGAACCGGGAGCGTGAAACGCGATGCCGCGAGCCAGATCTCCCAGAAACCCCAGATAGGCTGGTGCTTCCAGGCATTGCTAAAGAAGCCACTGCAGCTTCCACATTCTGAGTAGACAGATAAGATGCTAATGAGGAAGGACCGAAATACTGGGCTGAAAGTTCATGACCACCACTATTAAGAGGAAGTGTCGATGGAACACCAGCTTGGCTCTGACCCATTAACCATCCTTGCAAAAAGGGTGGGAGCTCCCACCTCGTGGAGTCTCTGGAGGGTAGAAACTGCTGAAGTTGCCCAAAATCAGTGGACTGCTGCCTAACTGAAGTATGTGCAGGTACTCCATCCGTTGCACTATTACCAACACCAAATGTCTCTAAATTAACAGAGTTTCCTTGTGGGTTCCCCCCTACAGACTGCATTTCATCGGTCTCCATGGCATCTTCTCTGCTGTTAGAAACACTATTTCCCATTCCAGACGGGAAAGCATTACTTACTATACCTTCTGCACTGGTATATGAACTAGAAGGGACTGCAGGAAATGTCTCCATGGGAGATACCAAGGGATCATATCTATCTGCTGCATTCGTATCCATTTGAGGCTGGGTTGAAGTAGAGGACTCCACTAGCATTGTACATGAATTGACATGTCTATTAACATCTACTCTAGTATCATCTATGGAAAATGAAGGCACGAACAGCAAAGGAAAGGACACAAGAGGTAGTTCAGAAGCCAAGCTAACACGATCATTGGACTGACCATTTGCGACAAAAACAGCAGGAGGAGGATATCTCGGGTAACCGGGAGATGTTGCCCGTGTCATCGAGGAATCTGAAGAGTCAAGATCATTGACCTGCATATCAGTCCAAAAATGTAACCTGCGCGATAGAATGAGTAAATAATCAAATAAGTGAGCTTTGAGTTATTCACCTCAGCAGTCAAGAGAAATGGAGCCCCGTGCGGGTGAAAATGCACTGCTCGAAGAGAACGCCTAGTCCTCAATACAATGGTTGGTGAAGATGCCTCCCCTCTCTTATTGTAGTGCCATATGTACAACTGACAAATGAGATTGAATGTCAACATGCATGTTAAACTACAAATTCAACACAACACGATCCTCTAACAGAGTGGAAAAAAAATCACACACACTGAATTATAGTAAATGTAATATTAAATACCTTGTGACCTGATGCAACAGCCAGCAATTCTCCTTCTGCATGGAAAGCAATGGAAGCAATAGGACGATCTGTGAGGGGAAACAAATTCACCTTGTCATACAAGCTCAACAACTATAGAAGAAGAAAAGCACTTAAAAATAATAGAAGCATAAAATTGAACTTACAGAAATCACGAGATCCTATACACTCTGATGTGTTTGCATCCCATAAGCGAACTTCATAATCCAAGCTTCCACTTGCAAGAATTTCCGGATGCAGTGGGTGGAACCTGACCTATAAAATTAAGACCTTTAATATGGAGAAGATAACTTAAAAAGTTTTTCATTGGCAAGGCATTTGGTTTGAGATAAAAAAAGAAGAAGAAGCAATACCTTTAAATGGGGAGAAAAGGAAAAAGAACGGAGATCAACAACAAAACTATGATTGTATATGAAAGATAATGGGAATTGGTTGCGCAACAAAAAGGAAAGGGGAACAATAACCCTTAATAATATGCAGTTCTTGTAATTGATAAATTGTCTAGACTACCATAGCACTAATTGAATATACTGCTAAAAGATAGTTATAAAGCCCTGACCAAAAAAATCAGTATGTTCACTGAATATATTTTATTCCTGGTACTTTTTAGCATGAGATCTCAACGGAGCAGGGGGGAAAAGTGCTAAAACTTCACATTTAAGCCTATGCCAAATAATTGCAATGAGGCATGCAATTTACCAATTATTCATTCATGAGTAACTGGTCCGAATTACAAGAAATCAAAGAAAAAGAGCAACCATTTATGTAAATCCTTGCAAGAATTCCAAATTCAAACTTACCACCCACGGGGTCCTCCGGTGACCCATCAACACCTTTAAGCAATTTCCAGTTTGACAATCGATTATCTTCACCGTGTGATCACCACTGCGATTAAAAGCAAAGAGAACTAAGTACAACTTCCAGTTGCGCATGACCAGAAAAAAAATCAGAGTGGGAAAAAAAACTCACTGCGTAGAAGCAAGTGTTTTTCCATCAGGACTAAATGCTGCTGCTATGGTCGACCTTGGAGGAGGCACCAACGGGCAATACTTGGCCGATAAATGCCGCAACGACTCCGCCTCAACCCTAAATCACAAAACAAACTCAAAATGTGAAGCAACCAACACTCCTACAAAAGATAAAAAAACAGCACATCCGTTACCACGAAATAAGACCGCGTTTTGCATCTCTAGCTTGCTCAGTTTTAGGTGAGGACGACGAATTCGAATTCCAATGAGCATCTTCTCCCCACCGCCTTTTCGGTGTGTGCTTCGTTCTCGGACAAATCTCTCTCTGCACTAACAAACAGAAGGCATTTCTACCACTGAAAACATCAAAACAAATCACACACACCAAATCAGCACCAAAATTCAATCAAATTCACCTCCCTACCAATTTCAACTTCAATTTAATCTAAATTCTAGCTCTTGTCAACCATCACCACAATCAGATGCAAAAAATATTCAAAATTCTTCAGAAATCTGACCTTTGAAGAGGATTAGTGGAGGCAGGAGAATCGAGCGGATTTCGATCCAACGGAAAGGACAGTCCGGTCATTTCCTTGGTTGCACAATTCAGATTCATATGGAGAGAGGAAACTGAAGCTAATCTTCTGCAATAATATCGAAGATCGTAAAAAATTAGAGAGATAGGAACCCTAATTCATTGATAGATTTGGATCGAGAGGCTCGTCGATGTATAAGAGAGGGGGAGCGAGAGGGGTACGCGTGTTGGATTTTGGATTTGAAATGGCGAGAAAACCTAGTAAAGGAAAGAGAGGAAGAGGAGCTGATGAGCTAGGAGCCAATAGGAGAAGGGGGAGAAAAGAAGAGAAGAGGAGAATTGTAGAGAAAACGAGGTTAAAAATGTTGATTTACTGTAGTAAAAAGACGTGGTTAATATTGCTATTTTTGTTACTGTATTTAATATTATCTTACCTTGATGAGTTTGCAAATTGGACCAACTTTGTATTGTAGTTTTAAAATCTAGATGACCTCGAGATATAGAAGATTGGTTTGAATTAAAAAATAATAATTATATCAAAAACACATTAATTTTTTAAAAAAAAAATTGTCTTGATCACACTATATTAACTTGTGTAATTATCCTACAGATTTGGATTTTAAAATTATATTTTGTTTAATTATTAATTTGTTATTATAAAGGGTGAATACTATATGTGTTTTTTATTAGATAGAGGGCTGCAATGTTAATATTCTTTAGGATTTAAATGTTAATAATAAAAGTTTTAAGTGGATACATCAAATTAGTTGTGGTGGATCTAGGGATAAAGTATGCAAGTAGAAAGGGGTAATTATATATAGTTTGGTTTTGTATTTGTCAAAGAATCATCTCAACCCAATAGTTTAAGTTGTTAGGTGAGGTTCCAAGGTATAATTTATATTATTCTCTAATACACCTCCTCAAATAAAAGCTCTTTGAGCTGGAAACTTGTACAAGTTCACATTACCTTGTGCTTGATGTTTATCAAATAAATAAGGATAGTGAAATTCGAACTCGTGACTATTTAATCATAAAGCTCTGATATCATGTCAAAAAACCATCTCAACCTAATAACTTAAGCTGTTAGGTGAGGTCTCAGGATATGATTTATATTATTCTCTAACACACCTTCTTAAATGAAAACCCTTTGAAAAAATATTTGCAGCTGTTGCCTTTTCAGTTTCACGTTTTTTTTCTCTAACAGTATTGTACATATCTAAAACCAAAATAATTATTTAAATTTGGTTTTTTAATATTCAAACCTAACTCATTTAGGTTTTGGGTATCCGTAACCCGAACCCAAATACAATTTACAACTATTTAATATATAATTTGATAAGTATACATATAATTTCTTTTAATTTTAAAGTTATTTTTTTTATTTTGAATCGGATCCAAGTATACCAGCATTCATGCTCCGTTCAAAACCTAACATTTTGTATTTGAGTTTTACCAAACTCGATCGAATCTAAAAAGTTTCTATTTATTTAGGTCAGTCTGGAAATGTATCCTTCGAGTTTATATGAAATTATCATTTCTAATTGAAGAATGGATGAATAAGGAAGAGAGGAGACTGGAGGTTTACTTTGTTTATTATTTTTCTATTGCTTAATCAATTCACATGCACGTCAAAGCAAGCAAGCAATCAAATTTTACATTCTATAACACAGTAAACTAACAAATAATATATGGATGTCAGTTGAAAAATGTCATCGTTGTGTTGGAATTATTAAGGAACTTTGGATAATAAGGTTTCGTAGAAACTAAAATATTTTTCTTGTTTACATATATTTATTTTTAATTTATTTTACATGTACAGTTTTAATCAAAAACAAGTTTTTAAAAGAATTTATTTTTTTAAAATTGCAACTAAAATTGTTTTTGTTAAGCTTTTTTTTTTAATCATAACTGTAAAAGCTACCATAATGTTAGATATGCACCTGATATATGTAACTAACCTCCTGAAAAAACACTAAAACTAAAAATACAGAATGAACACACCGACCATTACAAAAAAATCATTTTATATATATTTGGAAATGGAAAACCTCTTTATTGCTCCTTAACATGTAACTAAGGTCACAAGTTAAAAAATTACAAGTTTATTATTTATTTTTTTAATTATTTTTATTTTTATTTGGTTCATAAATATATTTTTTTTAAAGGATTTTATTTTTTTTCAACTTAATATAAGAAGTCAAATATTGCTCCTTTTTTTCTCTTTTTAGTTTAGAACCCCTATAATAGTTCTATAATCATTTATTAAAACAAATTAATGTTCAAAATAGACTCATAACTAATATAATCAGGGCTGTTTAGTTTGTATTTCAACAAACTACCTAAAAAAAATATTTATTAATGAAATTTTGAATCGATGATTATGTGGTGAGACCTCTTCCAATAGAATTATGTATTTCTTTATGCTTGTTGTCTTTTCATCTATGTTGGTTAATAATAGAACCCAATGATTATTGGTGGTTAGTTGTTATATCCCGTTGAATAAGCACTGTTGGAAGAGGCCAAAGAACATGATGTGCTCATGTAAGAAGGGATGAAGAGGTTTTTTCTCATGAAAAAAAGTTTAAGACTCGATGATAGAAGACATGCAAATATAGATTATATAATTGACTTGTTGGTTGTTAAAGATGAGAACATTTAGGGATCATGAGGAGATTGATTGTGGATCTATGGATAACTCTGAAAACCCATTTTAAGGGCGAGAGTAGATAAGGCAACCTTCTGGTTGGGATGAGTATCGTGGAGATTTTAGTGGTCTCATTTATAATGAGATAAATGTGAATTGGTATTCTCAACCAATTTATAATATTTATTTTGATGATGGTTATGTTGATAATAATAATATAAACAATAACACAAATCACAATGATGATGTCACTGGTAATATCCTCGTTGATAAGTAATCAACTAGGTCTTCAATCATTTGAAGCAAGAGACATTTAAATCATTTCATTAATTTTATATGTAAATTAAAGCCAAGATCATGGAAAAATACTAAAAAAAACTCAATCTCAAATATAACAAAGTATAGGGAGGTCAAACTTGAAATTAAGAACACAAAGACCTATTTTCTCACAGAAAGGGTTAACTAATTTAATAATAAATTGAAGTGGATATTTTTCTTCCCAGTTGAGCGATGTTAAGATCATATAGAGCATTATTTGTCAAACATGTAAAATAGACGGTCAGTGTATTAGAAAAGTGGAATCATGTAATTAAGCTTTTCTCTTAAAGACGGTCTAAGGTATTTGAACTTAAAAGGATGTTGTATGGGTGCAATAAACATTTTTCATCTAATCATATGTACTAGGTTCTAAAGCAAATTGATATGATGTTTAATACTTTCATTCATGGCTAAATGTTTATATGCTATAAAGGTTGGTTTCAAACAAATCCTTTTGGGTTATAAGTGATGGTAAAATTGTGAAGGTTTGTTCGGTTAATATAGCAGATTTTAACCCTTTTATAGTCCATGAAAAAAGGTGAGTTTTCAAGAGTTTCCAATGGTGTTAATGTATGTGAGTTTGTTAATTATATGGGGCATGAAATTAGGGTAAACTCCGACAATGGTCATCTTCTTATTGTATTAATAATACATTTCTTATATGTGTTTCTCATATTAAGAATGACAATGATCTCATTTTTTTTAGAGAGAGGGAATGATGAGTTTTTTTAGAGAGAGGGAATGATGAGTTTTTAGTTGTTTCAATAAATATATATTTGAATAAAGAGAAATGAGACTTTTCAAATAAAATGTTAGAAAGTAGCATGAAAGTGAAAATGGTTATAGTGAATCATAAACATGAAAAAAAAACCCTCATAAAATAGTAAAGGTTCAAAAGACACTTAACATCATGAAAACAATTGTTCGTGTATTGTGCAATCTAGTTGTGGTAAAAGTCTCTGTTGATGGATGTAATGGATTAAAAAGGTTTGATAATATCCAATTACGTTTAATAATAACTTTTCTTGGTGATATTCGAGGCTAAACACCCAACTAAATTAAATGAAAAAAAGTAGACTCAATCAAGTCATAATACAAAATGGAATAGAGCCATGAAAGTGGTTCTTCTAAAACATCAAAGTTCTTATCTAAAGTATCCCTAGTTAACCCATAATTAGCCAACCAATCAGCCGTTAAGTTTGCTTCCCTGTAAACATGTGTAGTTTTTATCTCTCAATCTCTATCCAACAACCTCTTAATATGCATGACAAGATTATAATTCCTATCCATAGTAGCATTTTTCATGGTTATAAGATTAATCACAACAACAAAACCTGACTCTAATATAACCTTTCTAAAACCCTTTTGTCCATGTTAGCTCTAACCCCATATAAACTGCCCACAACTTAGCAGTTACCGAAGAGTAAACCCTATTATTCATAACAAAACCCATCAACTAGGTCCAAATACCATCTCGAATAACTCCTCCTGCATCTGTCATCCTTGGATTACCTTTACTGCAACCATCCACATTGAGCTTGACCCAATCTCCTACAAGATAAATCTAGCCAATCTACCTTAACTTTTTATTAGTGGTATTCTCCCTATTTTCATATGTTTAAAACATTTTAACATCCACCATCATTCTTTTTATAGCTAAAACAATATCGTACCAATTAACCTACTTCACACCAAAAACTCTTTGACATCTATCCTTCCAAATAAACAACAGTACAATGCCAAACTTTAAAGGTCAATCTACATTATGAGAATATCTGTTTCTCAAAGAAAGATTAGAAATCAACCAAGCATACCAATTATGATTGTCAAAATACCATCTCTTCCTAACCCTGACAAGAGATTCCCAAACCTTACTTGCTTTAGGATAATCACACATTTGACACAATTCTTCTTCTTCATCTCACATGTCACTTCATTGGTCATCACAACATAATGAGCCATGGTCTAAAGGAGCGCTTTAACATGTTCAATTCTTTTCCACTTCCAGATACTCTACCATAAAGGATCTCAATCCATCATAACATCGCTTCCCGTCTTCTGTAAAGCATAAACTGATTTAATTATGAAATTCCCATTAGTGGAGTGTTTTCAAACCATTGAATCAACTTTCATATTCTAATCATGAGGTATATACATAGCAATGATCATCATTATCTACAAAAGGAGTAAATGTATAAAAAAATTCCCACTTTTATTGCTTCTTATTTCTAACCATATTAGCCACTATGCAATCAACAATGTTCACTGGAACTTTAGTATTAGATAAATTAATTAGAGGACCATAGCCCTCCAACTAATCATCTTTCCAAAATAGCACCTTTTTACCATTTCCTAAAGTCCAACTCAAGCTTTCGAATACTCGAGGAATACTCGAGGCCACACCTGACAAATTGCTTTTCACAAAACAAAATCTTTATTCATAGCTTTTCTATTATTTGTCTCAACAGTACACTTTATATATTTAGCTTTTAAAAATCTCACTAACAAACTATTCTCATGTAACATACCTCATGCTAACTTCATTATAAATGCCCTATTCATCGTCTCCATACTTTTAATACCCAAAACACCCTCTTATTTAGACTTACATGATGTTTCCCAGTTGACAAGATTATTCTTATCCCTACCCTCATTATGGCCCCAAATGAACCTCCTATAGAGTTTTTTTTTTATCTTATTACAAGTATGCTTCGGAAGTATGACAACTTGCATAGGATAGAGAGGCACTGTGGATAAAATAAATTTGCACAATGTAATCCTGTTTGCCAATAAGAGATTGTTGTACTTCCACCCTGCAACTTTTTCTATAAACTTTCAAGTAAATAACTGTAAGTTTGTTTAATCAATCTTTGATGCAACAATGGAGCCCTAAGGTATTTACCTAAATCTCTAGAAACTTTGAAACCATTGTTCTTGCTAATATAACTTGTCAAAGAGATTGAAACATTCTTTAAAAGAAGTATTTTGGTCTTTGCCACACTAATTATTTGCCCCAATGCTTCACAGAAAACATTCAAACACTTTTGGTACCAATATACCTCCTCTTGATTAAGAATCTGATTATAATTTGCTAACAACTCTGCTTCCAGCTGATATAGATACTTGTTGCTCCTTTCTGTAAGAGCATTTTACATTCCTCTTAACCCTGTCAAAACCCTTTTCTTCAACTGAAAAATATTACCAGACACCAATTTATTCCAACTCTTTAACTTCTCTATCATAGACTTCAAAACCGATGGAAAATCCTACTCTTGCTTCCAGTTCTTCCATAAAAACCCAACATGTCTAGCCTAAATAGCCTCAAATCTAAAAGGCTTTTCCAAGACTTGAGACACTCCTTCTTGGTCCTTCAATTGAACTAGGATAGGATGATGGTCCAATCTGACTCGAGAAAGGACCAAAATATTAGCATCCTGAAACATTTGTCTTTATTAAGCATTCCCAAAACACCTATCCAATCTTTCATAGATTATCCCAAACCTTGCTTAGTTGCTCCTCTTTATGTGAATTTAGGTCCTTTGCTACCCAAATCTATTCATTTATATTCATGTACCTAACTTCCAAAATGACAACACCTACGAATATCCACTGGTGCTCCTATTTTTTATGAAGCCGTAAGGATTTCATTTAAATCCCTTATCATCATCCATAACAAACAAATCGTCCTAACAAATGTTGTAACCTCCTCAAAACACTGTTTTTTCATATTATAATTGGGATTCACATGCATAATAGTAAAAAATCAAGCATCCAAATTACCTTTATTTACGATCCTATGAATAAAATGTCTAGAAGAATTTAAAATTTTAATTCTAATCTTTGAATTATTCCACACCAACCACAAGCCTCTTAACATCCCTTAAGCTTCAACTCTAGAACTAGATTTAAAGTTTAATTTATTTGTAGTTTTATCAGCTAACACACCACTCACTCTAAGTTCGGTTATAGACATAACATCAAATTTAAACTTTATCTTCAAATAATGCATAATCGCACAAAACCTTTGTTTCCAGCTCCTCTACAATTCCAAAATAAAAAAGACATAATAAAAATTATTAGGGTCTTGTAAAATTTGGGCATACTCCTTATCAACATGAGAGCACCTCTAGGACTTCTTTCTCATCATTCATCTTATCCTTCTCGAGAATATCCATTATTATTAGGTCATCATTGTCTGCTGAATCAAATTTCTCATCCATCCAAGCTGAAACATTAGGTGGCTTCGGTCCCTACCTTTTTTCAATTAGAAATCTGCAACCTTGGGGTTTCATATGTAGCGACGTTATTAATTGGTTGCATAATCTCCATGAAACCAATCCCTCAATTTGCTAATTGAGTTACTCTCCTGGTTTCCATTTGTTACTTTTTTATTTTGCCCTTGCCCTTATCTATTCTAGAAACAAGACTGAAAGTAGATCAAAATCTAACATTCTCTCTCAATGTCACATTACCTTTTATTAATTCATTTAGCCTATCCTTATTTGTCTTCTTAAAAGCCTCAATACCACTTAGGCCCATTTTGTTTACTTGTCTCATTTGGCCCACTAGCCTTCTAGTCCTATCATTAAATCCATTAACATTTGTCTCTCTTTTCTTATACATTCCAACCCTTTCATTAACCATATTAATATCAAACTCATCATTCATGTTATCCTTATTATTATTCAATAACATATCATAACATGAATAAACGTTAATGTTTGTAATCATTACATTCGATTTTATGACTGCTCTAACAATTTCAAAATTCCAACCTCCATCATGTCCTCTGCCACTTTCCTATTCTGACGTTGACCCCGTCTTTCAACTATCATCCAATTACCAAAGGACTCTATTACCTCTGGACGCATCATTGCAACCAAAGCATTGCCTGACATGCCATCTTCTTTTGCTTCTTCCTGATTAAAATTTTTAGCATGAGGGCATACTTTTTTTGTGTGTCCACATTGCCCATATTAGAAGCAAACCAGATACAACCCTTCATACATTAAATATCGAACCCTTTTTTACAATTTAAATGTAACAAGCAAAGGCTTTGTGAGATCTACCTTTACGCACAATCTAGCAAAATTCCCCCTCATACTTATTGATGTATTCCTATCAACCTTTAAAGTTTTTTTAATTTTATTACCTATAGTCCACAACACTGAGGTGTCATAATATTCTAATGCCAAATTTGAAAGTTTAACCCAAACAATTACATTGTCTATTGTAGCCTCTTAGGGATCAAAGTTGGGATGCCATATACGAATCGTGAGATAATGATCAACCACCATCCAAGGACCTCCAAACAATACATGTTATTTGTCTTCAATATTGGAAAACTTCACCAAGAAGAACTCATTGCCCAAATTCGTTAGCTGGAAATCACCGTGTAATTTCTATATTGATTTAAGACGTTTGATCAGATACATGTAACCTACCCTTCTTCCTATAATTTTTATAACTAGGGTTTCTTTTTATGGTGCACGGATTCTCTTTTTTCTTCCATTAAAAGCTTGATAATTGGACAATCATCCTTCATCACAATCATCCTCATCATCTATGGATATATATTCCTCGATGGGACTGTCCTCCTCAGAATGTTACACCATAAAAGATTCTCCTATAAGAGAATCCTTATAACTATTCCTATATTTTGCCACTTGTTAAAAGCCATGCCTAGAATCATTATCAACAAACTCATTATTTTCTCTAATATTGACTTTCTTACTTAAACGTGCTAATAAATCAGACTATTCTATGGTTCTCTCGGTAGCTTCAGGAGAGCATAATGTTTAGCTGAAAGAATAACTTAATAATACTTAAAAATGGTTAGTTTCTATTATCTTAAGATCAAACAAACTTGGAAAAGCTATTTTTCTTCAATTTCCCACCACCCATGTGTGGACAAATTAATAGAGTAACTAGATATATTATCCTGATGGTTGGACAATATCAAATACAAATGAGGCAAGTTAGGTAAGGTTAGATCTGGTTAATCATCTTGTGATGCTTTCGGTAAATTTTAAGGTGGTTTTACATATGGAGTAAGGGTATTGTGAAAACCCGCTAAATTATAATCTTAGTAAAATAAATAAATTACCGAATAGATTAAATAAAAGGATTTCAAGTATTGTAATTGGATACAATAGAATAAAATATAAGATGTTATGGTGAAAATTAAGTAAAAAGAAGAGTTGAGTGATAAAAATAGAAATAAGAAGAAATGAGGGCCAATGTGTAAATAGATAAAAGTTATTATAAATGCTTCATTTTTTTCTCTTTTAGCCGTGAGCTTTAAACAAAGAGAGGGGGAAGAATTGTGTGATTTTTCTACTTAAATTCTCATTGATTTCACTAATTAAAGTGAGTAATTAGAGTGATTAACTTAATTAAACATCAAGAGGGGGTTGATTTTAAGGTGGTGAGTGCATTAGAGTAAGGATTTCAAGCTAGGGTTTGAAGAGGGAGAAGAAGAAAACTTGATTTTTCTTGCATTCTTTCCTTAAATCCTTATCAAAGTGAGGTAAATAACATGTTGCAAATGATTAATTCCTTTAATTTTATGTTTGATGAAGGATTATGCAAAATTATGATTATGTAAAGTTGTGGATTTATGTTATAATTTATAGGAATGATGCAAATTATGTTTGAACCATGTTAGAAAGCATGAATTATGATTGGGTAAGTGTTTAATTTTAAGTAAAAGAAACAAAAATTATTTATCCTCATTTTAATTGAATATTTGGCCAAAAGATGAATAATTTAGGGGATTTGAGGTTTAATACAATTGTTTGAAAAATATAGGAAGATGAAGGTTTATAAGTGTTATTATATGAATGGGGTAAGAATTTTTCAAAGAGAAAAGAAAAATCTTCACTTCCTTTCCTACGTTGTTTTTGGCTAAATAGAGAAGAAAAATTAGAGAATGGAGTTTAAATGATATTATTGAGGAATCTTACCAAATTAAAGACAATTGATGTTGATAGGTTAAATTGTATAGGGATTTTTGTGAAAAAAAAATAAGTAAATGTTTCAAAAAGGAGGGTTTTGTCCTCCTTGAATTAAAAGTCAATTAAACTTAATTAAGGGTGTTGGACTTAATCAAAAAATATGTAATGAGTATTAGAATTTTATCGGTTCGAATGAATGAACAATGACAAAGTAATTTTTGTTGGTACAGAGGAGGCCACATGACCTAATCAGCAACAAGGGACCTCTTCACGCGCACAGACACTAGGTAGGTGTTCGATACCTTGGAGTAATTAATTAGTTTATATTTTTTTATTATTGTAGAAGGAATTTTATAGATTGTAAATTCTAGTGCTGGTTACTGGAAATAATACCATGGTGAATGGGCAAGCCTTGAAAATTATTTCCTGGTTACTGGAAATAATGCCTTGGTGAATGGGTAAACCTTGAAAAATTATTTCCTGGTTATTGGAAATAATGCCCTGGTGAATGGGCAGTTACTGGAAATAATGCCCTGGTGAATGGGCAAGCCATGAAGATTATTTCCTGATTACTGGAATTTATGCCTAGTTGAATGACCATGTTAAGAAAATTAATTTACAAATTAATGAGATAATCACTCGATATAAAATAGATTAATTGTAAAACTTTGAAGTTAAATATGATGGTTTGTGGGAGACACTCTTGATATTTTTGTTTTAGTAGATTTATCCCTATGTCTAGAAGAGAATTTATGAAATTAGAAACTTCAAAAAGAAAATAAGACAATTTATTCTATGATATGAAAGTCACTTTAATGTATATGAATAATTAGTCCTTAATCAATTACTTATTGAAATGTGCAATTGTTTTAATCATGTTTAATGTGATTATGTTTTTAGGTACATTGCACCATCGATCTGGAAAGTAGATGCTTGGATAAATAATTTTGTTATGTGATTAATGCAATTGGAAGAACTAATATTTTATTGTAATATACTTCCATATCTAAAATTGTAATGTTTAACTTATTATCTTGTGTATGATGTAATTTATAATGTTATTATTATTATTAAGTTGAATTATGGTTGGTTGTATATATATTTGAGCACAAATACTAAAAAAAAAAGAGACGATGCATGTTAAGAATTTATTAGCTTTATTATAGTGTTCTATATAAAATAGAATTGAGATATTGAAATATGCTTGAGTTTTTGAAGTCCAAATGATGGGACGAATATTGTGATTGATGTTACAGGTTGAAAAATAATTGAGTCGATAACTTGATATCTAAATAATACAAAGGAAACTCTGCCGAAATTTCAGGAAATATATATATAATTGGTAACTACGAATATATATCATATATTTGAGTTTACAATTTGAGACTGTTATAGGTATGCAATGCCTTTGATGCTAAGCTAGAAGCGGTGAAGATCGTATTAAAATTGACTCGAAACACTAGACTAAAACAACTTCAATTTGAATCATTCTTAGGTGGTTTGAGAGCTTATAACGAGTCAAGTTTTTATACCATGACATTACGAGAAATTTTATCATCCCGTAATATTTTTCCCTTTAAAAAACATAAATCATTTTTGAATCGCACCATCCATTAGCAACAAGCAAGTCAAATCGGCGAACCCATTAATAAGAAAGCCCTTCCTAACAAATATAACAAGCTTCACCCTCGTCGTTGGTGTTTTCTATGAAAAGGTAAACAATTTTTTATTTCCAAAAACTGACGATGATGAAATACCATCGTTTAGACCTCACGTCCAAACCACGCTTCTAAATCCAGACATGATAATGTTTGTTTGTATGGCTAGACCGTGCTTTTTATTTATTTTTTAATTTTCTTTAAACTCTAAAATACTTTTTTGGTGTTTTTTTTTATCGTTTTGATGTGTTGATATAAAAAATAAAAAAATATTATTTTAAATATATTTCAAAACAAGAAACACTTTAGAAATCAATCTCGATCATATTTTCAAATACGTTAGTCATCTCTTTCCCAAAAGCTAGTGTATTTTTTTATTCGGGTAAATAAGCTTAAAAGTACATATACTTCTGTAATTATCTTAATATAATTCATTATAAATTATTTTTATCAATATATCACTTCTGTGTATTCTCTGTACTCACATAAGTCCTTGCCTCCAAATCCACATGTTAATTGTTGAGTTGGCTTAATAAGTAGGACATATTGCTAACTTTCTGTTTTTTAATCTGGACTATATAGAATTACATTTTGAATGGTGTTTCTAAAAAATATTTTTTTATTATTTTGATGTGTTGATGTTAAAAATAATTTTTTAAAAATAAAAAAATATTATTTTTATTCATTTCTAAACGAAAATTATTTCAAAAAACAATTATTACTATACTACCAAGCACCACTAAATTTGTTTGAATTGTTTGTTCACACTATAATTCAATAATAAATATCAATACGACAATTTTAATAATAAATTAATGAAACTTTATTATTATTATTGTATAGTTGAGATATAGCATGAATGGACACCTCAAACCAACCCAGTCATTAATTGGAAGAGAAAAGATGAGGAATGGATCTCACTTGCCGGGCCAATTAAGCATTTAACATATAGATTTGGACCCACTGTTTATTTTCTCTCTCCTAATTCATAATTAACTTGGTTTGAGTTGTTTATTCACATTATAGACAATTATAAAATTATGATAAATATTGCTATTGTAGTTTTGATGATTAATTGATACAACTTCATCACTGTTCTATAATTGAGCTTTAATACTGATAAGAAATCTAAGCATTTTTAATCCTGGAATAAAAGAGAATATGAATAAACAAGTTTGTCCACGTGTTTGTTTGCTTTTCAAGCGGAAAAAAAATTAATTTTTAAAGTTTTTGTCTTGAATTGCATTGGATTTTGTTTTCTTTAAATTATTATTTTTATATTTTTAAATTATTTTAATTTGTTGATATTAAAAATAAATTTTTAAAAATAAAAAATATTATTTTAATATATTTCAAAACAAATAATATTTGAAAACAAATTACACAACAATACCAAGCAAGTTACCCTTATAAGGCCAAATGAGGATTTAACATGTGGATTTTTCCATATGGATTTATTTGAGTGCCAAAGAATAAGTAAAAGGATCAAATTAAAAAATTAATTGATAGAGGACTACATTAAGAAAATTACAAAACATACAAGGACTTTTGAGCTTATTAACCCTCCCTTTGAAAGAGCAACACCAACAACAAATAACACTGTGCGACACCCTCGCAATTAAAGCTCCCTCCTTCTCCACTCTCTCTTTTTCAACAAACTCTCTCTCTCTCTCTCTCACTCCCCCCCCCCCCCCCCCCCCCTCTAATTCTCTGCACTCCCAATCCCTCCATTATTCCTTCTCCAACACAAGCCGCTATACTCTCTCCACCATAAATTTATACGTATGCGAGAGTATCTATACAAATCTACTTGTTTTTCTAGATCTTTACCGCATTTTATGGATCTGCAACCCCACACCACACTCACGCTGTCTTGATTTTTCTCTCTCCTAGGGTTTTGATTTTGACTGACCGTTTACTCTCTCACTGAACAATGCTTGACACTGAACGCGACTGTGAGCTCAGCCGGAGCTCCTCGAACATCCCTTGGATCTCCGGCAAGCTTCAAGGTCGTCGGTTTTGACAATGCTTTTGCTCGGATTCTGGATTTTGGTTTGAGTCAAGATGCATACCTTGGCGACATCGCTGCTTGTTCTTTGCTTGTCTAGCTTTGTTTTTACTTGTTTAGGTAACCGTTTCTTGATCGTGCTTCTTAATTTAACGCTTTCTTTACATTTTTATAGCTATTTCAGCTTGATTGAGCTAGAGACCGCCGGATTTTCTGGTCAATTTTGCTTGCATTTTTACGAAAGCAAGCGAAGAGTCTCCTTTTCCTTGCCTGTTTAGCTTTGACGCTTCTAAGAGTTTAATGTGGTGTTAATTGTGGTGAATTGCTGTTTAGCACAAACTTTAGCATTGCTAATGTGCTTGTTTTTTTCTAATTAACGATCAGTAGTTTCAAGACATTAAATTACGTGATTTTTCTGCGGCTAATTGGAGCGATTGTCTTTTATTTCTTATGAATTTGAAGTGTCATGGTTGTGCATTCATGTTTCTGCCTCTTTAGGTAGAAACGATCTCACGGATTTGATTTCTGTACCTTCTGTCTTGAGATTCAGGACATTTTTTATGGAGTTGACAGAATTTTGGAAGCACATGGAGAAGAATTGCAGAATTCGAACATTTATCCACGCCATGTCCTTGAATGGGATTGGGTTTTGATACGCGGGGATAAAATTGACAATGATTCTAAAAATCTCAGGAAATAGACACAATGTGTGATGTTTATTTGCTAAAATTGAAAGAAAGCATACATGGCAATTGTTTTTACAAATTGATGAACTAAGTCTTGTGATGTCAGATAGATAAGATATGGCCTTCATTATAAGCTCAATGATGCTAATAAATAAAGTATAATATCAAGGTTCTAAAAGGTATCGCTCCTCCTGATGCACATTGCTCATGGTCTTGCATATCTTACTTCCTTTTTTTCTTTCTTTTTGTTTTTTGTGAGGGTAAACAGTCTGATATAGTAGGATGTATGCTGTAAGTTTGATATGTCTATTTGTTTGAAGTTTCTTGTCTTAATTACAAAATATGAATCCCCAATTTTTTCCTTCTCAAGTCTCAATTTTAACACCAAAATTTCAAATTTTTATTTTATGTATAAAGGAGATGTATAATGATGAGGAACTACTCAGACAAAGTGGCCGAGATTCATTTCGTCAAAGGAAATCATCTCATTTTTTTAAGGAACTCTTTAGAAATTCAAATCTCATTCCTAATGCTTTTGTTAAAAGTACACTAACATCAGTTTTACTTTTTGGCAATGTGAAGAAATTATTCACTTTTTATGATTCTTTATTGGATTCTCCGTGGTTTTTTCTGATCCTCTAAATCATGATGCCTATGCCCGCTGCCTATGAACGTTCACTTTATCTGAGAACCAGGGAGAAGGAAAATTCTAGGTTGGCATCTATTAATTGACTGTACTTTTTATGAAATCAAGCAATGACTTTAACTTTAGCCTGTTTTTTTTTAGGCTTTAGGAGAGCAATTAGTTTTGGGTTGTTAATCTGGATATTTTCTGTTTAGTAGGTTAAAATGATCTTGCCAGTTTTTTGATAGTGTGGTTGTCAAGTTTACTGTATGTATTAAGAGATTAGCATGATCTCACTGGTTTCTATACCTTCTTTATGGAGAACTAAGATTTTTTTTTTTAAAGAGGGCAGATAGAATTTGAAAATGCAATTTCTGTCAAGTATAATGTACATTCATTGTGTGCTGAAGGATAGCTTAAATTTTAACACACGCCCATATAAATTGAGAATGATGCAATAAACCCGAGGAAATAGGCATGGTGGGAGATGTTTATATGCTAAAAATCGAAAGAAACCATACATGGAAATCTTTTTATGCTGAAAAGGCATTCACTTGCTTAAGAAATTGATTACCTAAGTCTTGGGATTGGATAAGATATGTTCTTTGTAAATTTGACAATGCTGATTCATCAAGTAATTGTTTGAGGCACTATCACTTTTACAAATTCTCCTAGCCACTGGTTTTCTTTTCACATGAAAGGAAACATCTTATTTACAAATATATATCCACTATGTTTACAGTTGGATTTACACTCTAAGCATGAAGTGTCTCCTTGTTTTAAGGTTCTAGTCTTAATTATGAATTGTCAAATTCTTAAAATCTTGAATTTATTATGATAATCTCAATGCATTTTAACATATAAAGGAGATGTATAATGATGAGGAACTACTCCATATTGAGAACACATTAAGTGGCCAAGTTTCTTTGCATAAATAAAATCATCTTATTTTGTTTCACTGATGGAATTCAGTAGACTTCAGATGCTTTATTTAAATCACCCTAACAAAATCAGCTTTAATTTGGTGAACGTGAACAAAAAAATTTCCATTGTTTATACTTTTTCGAAATTCTTTTTTTCTGACCTGCTTAATAGGGATGCCCATGCCTAGTTTTGTGAGATACATTCACTTTATTATCGAGTTTGTTTTTCTTTTGCTTGACTTTTCTATTATTCATTAATTGTTTTCTTATCCATTCCATTCATCCTTGCACAGTTATGACATGTTAGATATCAATTATTTGCATATTATTTTTTTTGGTTAGATTCCTTGTATTATTTATCACTAAGGGTCTTGCAACATTGCTTCATTCAAGAAAACCGACTTATCTGCTCTGTATCTTTTTCAGGACATCCATTACTTCATATGTATTTGTCTCCTTCTTTGCAACCAAGCTGGCCATTATCTGTGAAAGACATTTTTGTGAGACATGGTAAGCTGCAAAGACCAATGTCATGCTGTAATGGAAAAATTCAATGATAATAAATTAAGGCACTGTTGTCTGCTGGTCATCTTTTTTTATTTCATATATACCAATCTTTAACTGTATGTGATTTGCTGTGCATTATTGCTGACTATGGATAACATGCAACCTACTGGTTACAGGAATGTCGCTTGCAATGAAAGTGTCATTTGCTCGATCGCGGCCATCTCGAAATCACGTGGTTAAGCCTTCTTTGGGCCCTATCCTCTCACCTGCAACTTCTTTGGTGCATCAAGGTACCATTTGCTCTCAATTTCTCACCAACTTGCCTTGGCACTGCTGTTAGAATTTCACTAATACTGCCTTTTCTTTTTTCAGCTCTCCCCCCTGTTCCTAGCAGTGCACCCTTACCAAGACGTCATGGTGGTCATCATCATCGCCATGTGAAACCTGTAGTGACTGCTCCATTCCCTTCAGAAGAGCAAAGTAAAATTTGGCAACTAAAGTTTTTAGTTCTTTTTGAGATGCTTTTGCTTTTATGTTGACAAAAGATTTTCTGGCAGGCTGTGATCAAATATGCACAGAGCCACTCACTGCATCTCTCTCTGGCTCACCTTGTGGCTGTGTTTATCCTATGAAAGTTAGACTTCTCCTAGATGTGGCTCCGTATGCTGTTTTTCCTGTAATGAGAGAGCTAGAGAGTGAAGTTGCAGCAGGCACGTATCTGGAACAGAGTCAAGTGATAATCATGGGTGCAAGTGCTGACAGTCAGAATCAGGGGAAAACGGTCGTGGATATCAACTTGGTTCCACTTGGAGAGAAGTTTGATAATACTACTGCAATACTTACATATGATAGATTTTGGAAAAACAAAATGCCTTTAAATATAACTCTTTTTGGTAATTATGAAGTTATATACATTAGTTATCCAGGTAATAATCTCGATTCTCTTGTAAATCTTTGTGGCTTTACATATATTATTATAATGGTTATGACCTAACTCCTAAGAGTCTACCAGGGATTCCTTCTTCACCACCATATCCAAACTACACGGGGAGTGGTCCGAGTGGAAGTGCAGGAGATCTCCCCATTACTGCTAATTTTGCGAGCAAGACCCAGAGGATGAATCTTAGAACCATCACCACCATTGCTTTGTCAGCATTTGTGGTTTTAGTGGTTTGCATTGGGGCAATTGCTGTTGTTGTGAAATGGAGGAAGTCTGGAAGACCATCAAGTGCTGTTGGTCCGGCATTTACATCCTCTATAAATAAAAGATCTGGTATGTCCCTCTATATTCATTCTGTTACAAATCTATTTGGTCAAAGTGTCATATAATATTTATGCTTTTATATCTCCACTTTTGAATGTCAATCCTGTTATTTTGCAGCTTCTAATATAGTTTCTAATGGAGAATACAAGCGGGAAAGTTTACAGAAATGCATGCTATCAAAATCTTTTAACATCATTTTGCAATTCTCTTTTGGAATAGAGCATACAGTTTTAGTAGCTGTGTTTTATTGTACTTATTTTGTATCATCTTTTAATAATTATTATTAAATAAGATTAGTCCATGCCTTAGTTAATTATTACTGGATTGCTACATGTAATGCAGGCATTGGGTCTTTCTTGTCAAGCAGCATTGCAAGCTCAACACCAATGTCCCTCATGTCCAACATGGCTACTTGTATGCTCTCCGTCAAAACATTTTCATTCGCTGAGCTTGAGAAGGCAACAGACAAGTTCAGTTCAAAGAGGATTTTAGGTGAAGGAGGATTTGGACGTGTTTACCTCGGGAGTGTCGAAGATGGAACTGAAGTTGCTTTTAAGCTGCTTACAAGGGACAATCAGAATGGAGACCGTGAATTTGTCGCTGAAGTTGAAATGTTAAGTCGATTGCATCATCGAAACCTTGTGAAACTTATTGGCATATGTATTGAAGGGCGCACACGCTGCTTGGTGTATGAACTTATTCGGAATGGCAGTGTGGAATCGCACTTGCATGGTATTTCCTCATCGCCTTTGTCTTATTTTTTTCTGTTTTTAGTTGCACCATGTGCATTCTGTATTTTGTCCTGGATACCTCCTGATGACAGGGAGCCTCTCATTTGGTAATAGTCATTCAATTGTCTTGCAAGTGATTTTATTTTCCCTGAAATGAGAAGGTAAAATGAAGTTTCTTGTTCAATGCCCCATTTATTGATGTTTAAGGTGTTGACAAGAATAAGGGACCTCTTGACTGGGATGCACGGTTGAAGATTGCCCTTGGAGCAGCTAGGGGATTGGCCTATCTTCACGAAGATTCCAACCCTCGTGTAATTCATCGAGATTTTAAGGCTAGTAATGTTTTACTAGAAGATGACTTCACCCCCAAGGTCTCTGATTTTGGCTTGGCGAGGGAAGCAACAGAAGGAAGTCATCATATATCTACTAGGGTCATGGGAACTTTTGGGTAATTATGCTTGCCTCGCCAGTTTTTAGTACTCCATAATTAACAGATTTATTTGTCATCACCAGTCATGTTGAACTGTATTTATTTTACTATTTCTTATCGGGGTTGGTGAATTCTTAACTATCCATGAAAGTCTGTATGAGTTATGTTGGCTGATGTTTCTTTTATTTTGTTCTTTACATAGTACTGACAGTTATTCAGATATTACTTTAGTCCCTTGTTAACTCTCTTAAATTTTTGGTTTGTAGGTATGTTGCCCCTGAATATGCAATGACAGGACATTTACTTGTAAAGAGTGATGTCTACAGTTATGGGGTTGTGCTGCTTGAGCTTCTGTCTGGAAGAAAACCTGTGGATATGTCCCAACCTCCGGGACAGGAAAATTTAGTGACTTGGGCACGCCCGCTGCTAACTACTAGAGAAGGATTGGAGCAGTTGGTGGATCCTTCCTTGGCAGGAAGCTATGACTTTGATGACATGGCTAAAGTGGCAGCCATTGCTGCCATGTGTGTTCACTCAGAGGTGACTAACAGGCCATTCATGGGTGAAGTTGTCCAGGCTCTGAAACTGATATACAATGACACAGATGAGACTTGTGGAGACTACTGCAGTCAAAAGGAGTCCTCTGTTCTGGAATCTGACTTCAAATGTGATCTTGTTCCTTCGGACAGTAGCTGGTGGAATGCTGGCGGGACCTCCCCTCGGTTAACTTATGGGCAGGCCTCATCCTTCATTACGATGGATTACAGTTCCGGTCCACTTGAAGAGATGGAAAGCAGACCGTTTTCAGCTTCAAGTTTAGCTGGGGATCGCCTGTCTCTGCCAATTAGACACATGAACCGTTCCGGCCCCTTGAGAACTGTAAGAAGTAAACCAGCCTTCTATAGATTAAGGGGCAGCGTTAGCGAACACTGGGGGCTCCTGTCAAGGCGTTTTCGGAATGACGGATATTGGGTATGAGGTTTTCTTTTAAGACTTTTCGAAGTGTACAGTTCAGGAGGACCATTAGATTTCTGTTTAACGGTCGAATGATGTAGTTTAGGTGTTTGGTATTCATGGGGTTTCCATGTCTGGAGAGATAAGAGAGACCCTTGCGTCTGATTTTGAAAATCCTGATTCATACTACACAAAGTTAAGTTGGAGATGTAAGATGAATACTCCTTGTATTGTATATCCATTTAATTGTTTATTACGGTCCAATGCTGTACCAGTTACCGAATGACTTGGCTATGCTCAAATAACCCGCTGCCGTGTAACCATAGTTATAAGACCTGTACAAGGTTTTATCCGGCTCGTTGATGGGTTGGTAAGGTAAATTTATTATTTTTTAATTTAAATAATGTTATTTTGATAAAATATTTTTTTTATTTGAACCGGGGGGTATTATTAATTCTAGAATATTAAAGGGGTGATTGAGAATATATTAATAGATGTTTTTAAAGTGATTTTTAAAATTATTATTTTTTTAAAATTCTATTTGTGCAATTTCAAACCTCTTTCAGTTTAAATTTAAAAACCGGACAATAATCTTTTAAATCATCCTTCTACTTACATAATCCTTCTAATTTGGTCCTCATCAATTAGATCTTTTAATATAGCCCTCCTACTTAACCTCCATTCTTTAAATAAGTTGCATGAACAAATTAATATTCATAGCAGTTTTATAATTGAGATAAAATATGGACAGACATCTTAGAGTGACTTAAATCTGATTAGAAAAGGATAGAGTGAGCACTGGATCCCGCTTGTTAAACCACCTTAGCATTTAAGGTCTAATTTTGACAGAAGGATTTATTTAAATAAAAAAATAAGTATGAGAGCCATATTAAGAAACTTCATTGATTGAGTGTCAAATTGAAAGAATTACAAAAGTAAAGGGACCTCTAAAAGCTTATTAACCCATCCAGAAACAGTACACAGCCAAGCCATGGCTGGCTGAGAGTATTGGCTCTCGTAGGCCACTGAAATCCTCTCTCCATCAATTCTCAACAGCAGTTGCCCTGCCTCGTTTGATTCGCGTCACTCATCGGTCAGTCGTGAAGAAGTCTCATCCGTGTCATCTAATAAAAGAAAAGATGCTCTCGCTGTCAACATATCCTCCTTCTCTCACCTCTCCCCCCCGCTTCTCGTATTTACGCCACCCTTCCTCCTCCTCTCGTATCCTCTCTCCACCACCACCAACCACCGCCACGGCCACCAGGTCAGCTCCACTCTAACACATTGCTATAATAATAATATTTTTTTAAATTAAATTGTGTTTAATTAAAACTTAAAAGTCGAAAGGATTGGATTTCTCACGTTTCAGAGTGAAAATTACGTCATCGGAGATGGACTCGCTTCCTGAGCACCGCATCGTCGTCAGTTCCTCTCTCTCTCCACTGTCAATCTTTTCTAATAATTGATTGTGCATTTATTTAAATATAAGTGATTATTTTTGGCAGTTAGGATGCGGAGCGGCAGGGGTGGATTTCCTGGCGACCGTCGCTTCTTTTCCTAAACCTGATGACAAGATCCGAAGCACTAGCTTGAAGGTCTCCCTCTTTCCCTGTTTCCCTCTCTCACTTTGTTTTTTATTTTTGTTATTTATTATAATAAATAATAATACAGTTGGTTTGCCTGTCAGGTGCAAGGAGGTGGAAATGCGGGGAATGCGTTAACATGTGCTGCTCGTTTGGGTTTGAATCCCAGGCTCATTTCCAAGGTACCACCTTTAGCTTTTTCCCTATCAATATCTCCCTTTTTTCAAAGCAATTAAGGATTTGTTTTAAGGCTAAATGACCCAAAATTACCCTGGGTCAAAATGAACTTAACCCCTAAATTATAATTTTTTTATTTGAGTTCTTGAACTGTTTTTTTGGTAGAGAATAGAGTAGGGGTGAGAAAAAAACCGAAAAACCGATTAAACCGAGAAAACCGGAAAAAAAATAACTGAAAAAACCGAACCTTGAAAAAAACCAATTAAAATTTTGAAAAAACTGACCGGTTCGGTTCAGTTTCGGTTTTATAAGCCTAAAACTGAAAAAATCGAACCGAACCCAAACCGAAAAAACCGAGCCAAACCGGAAAAACCGAGCCAAACCGGTTTGAACCGGTTATTGTCCTAAAAAACCGAAACCAGTCGGTTTGAACCGGTTTCGGTTCGTTTTTATTTTTTTAAAAAAAATTCGGTATGGTTATTTTTTTTTAATAAAAACCGAATCGAACCGAAAATGATCACCCCAGAAATAGACTCGTCAGTTAATTTTGATCTCAGGTGATAGTCTAGAAACACAAAAAAAAAAAATGAAAATTAATGGAGGAACAGAAACCGGGATGGAGGGGCTATTTTTAAACTTTTTTGTTCTCCTTTTCTCAAGGCAATTCTGGATTTGTTTTACTTTTAAGAAAAATAATTTTGTGCATTTTGAAATTGACTAGGTTGCTGATGATATTCAAGGCAGGGGAGTTTTGGAGGAGCTAGAATCCGATGGTGTTGATACTTCTTTTTTCGTGGTGAGACTATACAAGATATAGTATATCTCAAGCATTCATTCATTTTGATGCGTTGCTAACCTGCATTCTATGTGTGGTATTAGATTGCTATGTTTTATGGTTAAGCTCTTCTTAATTTCCTTTTTGGCATTCGGCTATGAACATCTTCTGTTATATGTTGACTCAATTGGTCTTGTTTTAGGTTTCCAAGGAGGGAAATTCACCATCTACATATATTATTGTTGACAATGAAACGTAAGGGCTTTGCTTGAATACTCCATTCTCTGCTATCACACTTGATTCATTATGTAAATAGTGTGTTTACTAATGGACAGGGTGTTTTATTTTTAAGGTTTGAGGATTGTGTTTGAGTAGCTATCTCTTTTGTTCGTAATCCTTAGGACTTTAAAAGGGAAAGAAAAAAACTGATCTTTGGGATTCATATTGTGATCATGGCTCAAGACATGATTGGAGTTGAAAAAAAGTTGTGTGCTCTTCCGAAGGAAAAAAAAATGAAAGAAAGAAAGAACCACACGGAAGATTTAGTGGGCTGTATTTGTGTTAATTGCATGTATAATTCTGTCACAACATTATTCAACAGAAAAAAAAAATATCTGTCACAACATTACATCTATTTTCTTTCTCCTTGGAAACTTATCCATTTAGATCTTTGGAGATACATAGACCGTTTCTTTTCTCTCACAAATAATCCCAGTATCACTGCAGCATTAGGAATCTTGGCTAAACAGATTGTCTCCCTTGCCAGTGCTTTGACATTGGTGTGTTATGATTGGATCAACACTATGGTTTAATTAGCTAATTTTGTTAATTCACTTGGGTATTATGTTTGACCATAAACGAATAGTTGAAAACTTGGTTTCAAAATTTTTATATCTCCAGGTAATTTTTCTATCTGATATTTAGGAAAACCCGTACCTGTATTCATACTCCGGGATATCCTCCCATGATACCAGATGAACTTTCCCGGTCAAGCCTTTTATCTGCATTGGATGGAGCAAGACTTGTTTATCTTGATGGAAGGTTACATGAAACTGCCTTAGTGACTGCACAAGAGGTAAACGTTATCGTTTGTTACCTCTAGTTGTTTTAGTGCTTACTGCTTGTGCTTGACCTTATATTAGGGTCATCTCATTAACAAGTTAGAAATTAAAAATAGAACGTGGTTCGTATGTTTATTTCTTTTATATTGATTATGAAAAAGGTTGCCAAACATCTTCATCACCTGGCCAATATTTGTCTTCTGAATGTTTTAATAGTATATCTTGCCTTTCCTTTTTAACCATGTAAAATCTACTTAACGGTGTCAAATAAATTCAGTAGTGCACCTTCCTGTTCTCCCTCTTCTTCCCTGTTCCATGATAGTTATAATCCATTGGGTTGCCAAAGGCTTATCATGACAAATCTGTTTGCACTTGCCATGTTCTTTTGAAATGTTATGCTGTGATTAAAGCATGAATGACCAAATTAGTCTAGGTGATGTTATCATCAGAAGCCACTATAAAGTATAAACTATTCTCACAACTCCTTTTGGTGGATCTAACATACTTGTGCCTTTTCCATTTGTGCACTCAGGGGAGGTCCTTCCCCTTTGTTGCTTGTGTTATTGACCACTTCAATTTGGGAACTTTCATTTTCTTAATATGCATCCCTTTGTTTTTTTCATTTTAAACATTCAAGGAAGTGGATCATCTGACCTAGCTGTAGGACTGTATATGAGCCGAGCCGAGCTTTGATGTGCTCGAGCACCACTTGTCTAATTTTAGCTAGGTTCAAGCTTGGCTCATTTAAAATTTGTTAGGCTCAGGCTTAGTTTAGGCTTGTCTCGGACTCGATTCGTTTAAGCTGCTTAATGAGCCTATAAACAGGCTAGGATTAAACTTTGGAATATGAAAATATCATACAATTGAGATATCGTAAAAAGTCTTATATTTATATTTTTTTAACTCCATGTAACGCACACGTATATAACCGCTAAGTTTCTTATTAAATTTTGTTCATAAAAAGAACATTTTTGGTTACGTGTTAAATTAGTTTATTTTATGAAATCTTATACAAGTTCTTTATTCTTTCAAATTTTCTCAATCTTATAAATGAACTCATTTGCAAGCTTTTAAACAAGTTTGCTGATAAGCCTAATTCATGAACCTAAGTGAGTTGACTCACGAACCTTAATTAGCTGAACTTTGCTAAGCTCAAGTCTGGTTCATTTATATAGTGAGCTTTAACATATAAACTCATCATGGATTGACAAACAAGTTCGAGCAGAGCCCTTAGCGAGCCAAGCTTTGAGTAACTCTTGAATGGCTTGGCTCATTTGTTGCCAAACCTAGTCGGAAAAGCAATCTAGTATAATCCTATAACTAAGTATTTCCTTGTATACAGGTTATAAGGCTGCCCTGTAGCACCATATTATGCTTATATTCTCACTTGCCCAATTTGTTTCATGCGAATGTGTTCTTTCATATACAGCTATACCTGCACATATCCCTCCTTTGTTTTGTTACCCTTGCTTTTTATCAAGGAAAAAATAATCATCTCACAGCAACTACTGGGAGGTCAACATCATGTATTTGGTTCTTCCAGTGCAGACAGTTTGCAAAAATATACCCATTTTGATTGATGTGGAAAGAAAGAGAGAAGGGCTGGATGATCTTCTGCCGTTGGCTAGTTATGCTGTATGCTCATCAAAATTTCCACTGGTAAGTTGAATATTCTTTGATTGAATAAAATTTGATTCGAACTGCGAAAGATTATAGACATATTGGGGATATACTGTCACTAATGCATCTCCACTCTTCCTCCTCCCCCTTCAGAAAGGGGCTTATGATGTTTTAGCATTTTATCAGTTGGTGAACATTTAAGAAAAAATTCTCATTAGCTTGGAAGCATGCAGGTTGTTGAAAGTTGATTTGAATTTGCAGTACTCTGATGACTTCTTTTATTCATCTTTTGCATGTTGAGTTTTATCTTGTTTTTATAAAGCCCTATGATATGTACCAATCAACAATACATATATGCTTTTTGCAGAGAAAGCTTCTCAGGTAATCTATTTTGAACACCTGAATTGGTCTTATGGCAGGCATGGACAGAGGCGCCATCTATTTCAAGTGCACTTGTTTCCATGCTTCTGAGATTGCCGAAAATCAAATTTGTGATTGTGACCTTGGGTGAAGATGGATGTGTAATGCTTGAGAGAAGCACAGAAGGTGAGTGTACACTTAGTTTCACAATGTAAAAGACAAAGTGCTGTGACAGCAACACTCTTTTAGAACTAAACGTTATTTATTTGCTTTGTGAACTTGCCTTTTGTTTTGTTTTTTAGAGGCTCCTGCATCAGAAGAAAAGGATGTAGATAGCTTGTTGGAGTCACTGAAGCAGAGAAAGGATGATAACATAGCCATCCCAACATGTTATGCATCAGTAATTTATAATTTTATATCTTACTGAACTCAAAATTGACTGTCTTTCCATATTACTGAGCTTAATCAGTCTGCAGCAACAATCTCAAGTGAAGGGCTACATGAACTCCCTTTTCTCTTCAAGTATGAAATCATTAATTAAGAAAAAAGAAGCCCACATCAGGCACATTCAGTGCATCTTTCTGGCATTTAATTTAGAGCAATGGGAGAGATTGTAACTTTCCTTTTTGATTCACCATGGTGGTTCTAAAGTGCCACTGTTACTGGGAAATAATATGTTTAATAAAAATGTCTCTGCGATTGTCATGTAGTAGAAAGGCCTAGCTACTTTCAAGGACGTCTTTTAGGTTTACTCTATCACAGGGGATGAAAACATTTTTATGCTAGTTGTCATTCAATAAAAGCATGCTCAGATCAATCGTTATTTTCAAGAATGGAATACCCTTTATCCCATATAGGTATCCTGTTTATGGTTGTTGACGACTATGCCCTCTTGGCATCTTCCAACTTGATTTCACTATTTGGAGCAATTTTCTGCCCAATTTGCCCTCTTTATTCATGAAGTTTCAAATTTGTGCTCTTTGGATGGTCAACATGAATGAATGTTTGAAGGTTATACTGCATGTTTCTGAGCCTTTGTTGAACAGCTTGATGTTATTTGGAGCTTTTTAGGAGGATGCTACAGTGGTTATATTTGTGATTTGTTTGCTTGATCACCGAATGAAATTATAATTTCATTTTGATGTACCTGTTTAATTTCAGATTAAAGTTACTATGACGTTAACACAATGAATTCTCATTGGGCTAATCACTTCACATCTTTTCCTTCCAGCCACTGACAAAGATAAGAGCAGATGGTATAGGGACAGTGAATGGGAGGTTGTTTGTGGGAACAGCTGAGAAGATACCACCACCAGAACTTGTTGATACGACTGGTGCTGGAGATGCTTTTATTGGTGCTGTTCTTTATGGTAGGTGTAACTGGTGACCGTGATTGTGTGTGCACTTTGAGGTTGTTGTGTTTTAATGTTGGTCTTCCACGGATCATTGTCTTATATAATATCCCTGTTGTGGATTATATGCTTGTATTAGATTCTAGGTGAACCACAAGCAGTTTTACCAATATTAGATTATGAAATTCACCTGACACCAGGGATCGAGAACAACATTGTTTCAAAGGAGTAATAAATAGAAGTGACTAGCACAAGCTGATAAGTTATTAGCATGGATTGTGTTCAATCCAGTTCAACTGCCAAGTTGTTCATCCCCTAGACATTATCCCAATCAGTCTGGGATTGACTCGACCTTGCTGGGATCTAGTCAATTACATTTATCAATCTGGTGTATTACAAGGATCTTAAGACCTAATGGCAGTGTCATGTTATCCATCATTTCTACGATTACCATATTCTGTCTATTGATACACTAAGATTGCTGTGGCCGTTGAAGAGCCTGGAACTCATCTATGTTCACTTGTTTTTCTCCTAGCTATCTGCGCCAACATGCCTCCGGAGAAGATGTTACCATTCGCTTCTCAAGTGGTACGCTCACATTTTTTTTAACCTAACATCTCCCTCTCCCCCACAAACCCTATGTGTGGTTGGGGCTCATTCAACAGGTTATTTTAACGTGGAGTTGATTGCAGGCAGCTGCTGGCTGTAGGGCTTTGGGAGCTCGAACTGGTCTCCCGCACCGCACAGATCCACGCTTGGCGGCCTTTTTACATTAGAGCTCTCATATTGTGTACACCGTTTGTCATTATCCTTTATATTAACTTGTAATTAACTTGAATCATGGCAACGTTCCATGTCGAAGCTTTCAGTCCTTAACATCAGGACTGGAATTAATGCTCAAAGACCTGTTGATCTAGTAAAGTTGATATTGATTGTCAAAGTGACCCAGTTGACCCAGTAACTCATTGGTAACTCGGTGATCCGATAGTTATGGTAGAAAAGGAGAAGTGTAAACAAATGGCCACCTAAATGAACAAGCAGATAAACGCTTCCAAAATAGGCAGGCATTTGAGGTTCCACACATTACAGCACGATGACTAGACAAAAACAAATAGGATATCACAACCAAAACCTAAGCCCTTCTACTATGTTCAAATGTCTATCCCAGCGAATCAGCTATACCGTACACATAAAGACATGAACTCCTTGCAGCCTACAACAAACTATCAGCCTTTGTAGGCAACCTTCTGAAGAAACTTAAAGCCCTCGGAGGCAACTTGTTCCTGAATTTGGGCGGCCTCATCACATATAGCCCCCACAGAGCCACCACAACCCTGATTGGCACAGCATAGAACCCTACAGCCGCGAACAGGCACATAACCACGAACAAGAAGGTGGCTCTTGGGTCTCTCCAACCTAGCAATGCCTGGAAACGTTCACCTTGAGAAGCCATATCACCAACCACAGTTTGAATCCTCCCTGCCACACTCCTCAGCCTATCATACCTCATCCTGACTGTCTCGGCACTTCGGCTTGTTGGAAAAGAGTCAAATTCTTCATCCAGTTCATCGGAGTAAACACTTACAACATGAGAAAGCTTAGTATCCATGTGGGGTGGGTGACGTGGTCGTGTCCTGTATCGCCAGAGTCCCACAAATGCCATGTAGAGCAACAGTGAAGGGATAATGAGCTCAGGCATTGCAACCCACAAGAGGAACGCTAAAACAAACAAGGTTGAGTAGACTGGCTTGTGCCAATTGCGCATCGACTCCACCCACCGAGCCATGGCAACAAGAACAGAGAGTACACTTATTAGTCTAGCAAAGTTAGCCTTGCTTCTTCTCATGCTCCACATATGAGAATCGTGATCAAGCATGTACTCCACCACTTCTCGCCCCAGTGGTGGCTCTGCTCGACTAAGCCGTGATGCCACCACATTCATTGCTTGATACCTCATGGCATCCAGTTGGTTCACACTCAATGGATGCACATAATGCATCTGTGGCAGCAGTGGCAGTGTGTACATGTGCAACATATTAGCCATGTTCGCACAAGAAAACCTAACAGCTAAATGAAGCTCACCCATCTTCTTGACACCAGTAGTGTGAAGCACAAGGAGAGGATAAGAATGTGTATAAACCCTGTCTGATTCAAGGGTTGATAACCGAACTCTAACTTTCCCAATGCGAGAATCACGAGCACCGGTATTGTTAAACACGTTCTTGTCTGTTCGACAGTTATCAAAAACCCCAACAGTGATGACTGTGCAAGGATCAAACACTTCCCAAGTGTACTGCTCGTTCCATTTGGGTGAGAAACTATCAACAACCGTGCGCGTTCTCACCCATTTCTGACCATACTTTGCAACACAGTAAGCATCTATGGACTCCCTTTTCCCTTCCTTGAGTTTTGTTGGCATCAGCCCTGTTGCACCCAAAATTCCCATCTCAAGAACACCAATGTGAGGCTTCCACAGCTGTTTTGCAGTTGGCCTAACATCGCTGCTATACATTGTGCTCTCATCTAGCACATGGTAGCCCCCATCTAGAGACAGCCTGAGGTGAATTTTAGACCCAAATCTCGTCACAAGTTTTGACTCAACTGCACTGCCAAATTGATTATCAAGATTGAACCACCTAGAAACGACTTGTTTATCATCATGACGCCTTTCAATCGCAGCCACTGGAAGCATAACTCTACCTACAGCCTCCTCTCGCCCCGGTCCAACACGATCCTCGACAGAAAGGAACAAGAAATCCTCAAATGGCTCTGCAACTACAAACATCAATTCCTCACTCCAGTAAGGATTGATCATACTCCTGTTGGGGTTAGGCCCTGCTATTTTAGTCCTCAGAATCTGGTTGCCCACCTGGACTTTCACAAAAAGTTCTGGGAACCTCATCATTCCCAAACCCTTTTCCCCAGGAACAATATCTTGTGCTTCAATAACAGCCACCCGTAGATACCACAGCTTAGGTGATAGATAAACCTTGGATTTGATCGAGCAATGCCCCTCAAAATGCACATTTGCTGCCTTTGAATGCCAAGCCTCGGCGAAGGCCTCGTCAGCTTGAGTCCCAAACCAAATAGACACCATAAGCTCGCCACCTTTTGACTTGTCCCCTTTCTTGTCCTCCATTCTGTACCATTGTGGTGCTAATTGACTGTCAGGGGGTACCCTTCTAGGAACTTCATTCAAATCAAACCAAACACGGCCCAAGTAATCATCTTTGTTGCCTTGTTTGACAAAAACCTCCACCATTGATGACTGTATGCAATCTTTAGAGAAAGCAAAAACTTGGTCCCATTCCACATTACTTGAACCGATTACCTTCTTTGTAACCCCCCTATAGTTCCCTAACTTCACCTCCGCCACTACTTCACCACCACCAAACAACATGTTATATTTAGCCTTAACAACTCTAACATAAAGATACTGCATTAGCTCAACAAGATCATAAGTTGAACTAGTTTTATCTTTGTTTAAACGACCCCCACCAAGGTGTGGGCTTGTCTCTTTAAGAGAGAACTCACTAGACCCGTTTGAGTGCACACTAATCCCACCAAGACCTGCACCTCCAGCAGGGCCTACAATGCCCCCTCCAGAACTAGAAACAAGAGAACCAGGACCAAGAGCAGTGGTGGTGACAACAGGTTTAATCCCACCTGGGTTCGTCTCAACAGACTTTGCATTGATATTGTTCTGGCCTTGCTCTTGTGCTTGCTTGTTATTGTTTATGACCTCTTTAGACAACTGTTGCGGTTGCTGCAATATAACTGGATTCTGCTGCTGTGTCTTCTTGTTCTTCTTTGAAGAATTAGAAGATCCAGGAGTACTAGAAACCACCTCTCCATTACCAAAACCCCCAACTTCCTTAACCTCCTCTCTTGTAGAAACATAAAGCTTCAAACTTATCTCTCCTCTTATATGAGAAAACAAGCTTCTTTTATCGAGAGTGTGCAACTGCACCACCTCCTCACCTTGTTTAGCAACACTTGAACCAGAAACTCTAACTTTACCAAGAAAGTTTCTGCTGTTGCTTGACCTCCTCTCATTGAAGACATTAACCTCTATAGCTCTGTAAGAAAGATCTGCAACATCTTTGATGTGAAACACAAGCTTCTGATTCCATATAGGGTTCAAGTCTTTGTACTTGACTTGAGTTCTTAGTCTTTGGTTCTCAAACTCCACCTCCACAAAAGGTGATGACGAGCCTTCTCCATCTTTTGGCATCAAGTTGTGAGCTGCTACCACCTCCACCACCAGCTTTTCTTTGCTGGTCATGGCCATGCTGCTGCTGCTGGTTCTTTTTTTGACTTTGCAAACAGAATGATACAAACGAAGAATCTAAAGAGAGAGGACAATGGAGACAAACACGAGGGTTGGAGGGAAAGCTAAAAGGAGGAGAGGATGCAGAAGGGCAGGCAACAAATATGCTCTTGTTCAAGGTAGTGGACAGTTTTGTGAGAGAAAGAATACTGCTGAGTCCGAGTGCTGAGTTGGTGAAGGAAGGGAAATGTTTTGAGTTGTGCTACGTTTTCACTACTGTAGATCGTTTGATATACGAACTAATCATGGATCAATCAAAGCCAACAATGGCTGTGACAGAGTGGATATAATGGAACCTGCAAGTGCTAACATTCCTAGTGCTTGTTCGAAGTGTAAACCTCCCTTCTCAAGTCAATCCCCATGTTTTACGTACGTCCTTTGTTTACGTTCTAGTTAAGCACTATACAAATTTTTGGCCGGTTTTAAAAATAAATCTAAATCGTAATTTGACTAAATTTAATTGGTTCACCTTAATGTATTGATTTCTTTTAAATATTTTTTTAAAATAATATTATTTTAATTCATACGGGTTAGTTTATTAATCCATGACACAGTTCTAAACCAAGTTAGGTTAAGTGGCCGTTTGTTTGCGTGGTTGTTTCTGCGTTTGAAGCAACCACAACAAACATAATGTTTGGTTTCACTAAAAATGCAATTTAATTTTAGTGGGTCCCATATAATTTCACGTTTTAGACGTGAATTTTACAAAGCAGCTTATAGCTGCTTTGCAAAATTCTGTGTTTATGTGCACAGTGCAATTCACTTGCACTGTTCGAGTGATTTTTTTTTTCTTTCAGTGTGTTTAGTTTTTGTATTTTTTTTTTTAAAAAAACTAGTTTAGAATGAATTAAATTTACTCACATTGTCATGTAAATAATATTTTTTTTTCCCGAAAACTAGTGTAGAGTGAATTAAATTCACTCGCACTGTAATATCAAATCAATTTTATTCCTGATAATATTTTATCTAATTTTATTACACGCTCAAAAAATAATAGAAACTGTAATTCTTGTCGAATGAATTTTATACGTAATGGAATTGTAGATGGTTTAATGGCATAATAAAAAATATTTTATATAAAGTATTATTTATTTCATGAAGTAATAACAATAGTTAAATCTACAACATTTAAATTAAAAACCATCAATTTTAATATATATATTTTAAAATTATTTTATAACTTTAATTTTAAAAGTATTCTTAACCAAACACATTAAACTACTTTTTATTCAACCTCAATTTGAACTACAGTTTTAACCAAACACCTATTTTTTCAAACCAACCTCAATTAAAAATATTTTTTATAAAACAATTTTTTTTAAACCACAATCATAACAGTTACCGCAATACCAAACACATTAGAAGAAAAAATATCTTCTTCTTTTCTTAATTTCTTTACGTACTCAAATTCAAAACAAATTTTAACTAAGAACACCAGTTTATGCCTTGCACATTTTTTAAGAACAGTGGATCAAAAGCCTTTTCACGTAATTAATATGACATAAAATTTGTTTATTAGAACTCATGCGTGCCTATTTGAAAAAGCATATGCAAATTGATATTATAAAACAAACATTTGATGGTGATAAGAGTTAATTTTTAGGGGCCTGCTGCGTGGAAACAGTAACTTTTTCAAGCGTTTCGAGTAAAGTCTGCCTTGGAAGGAAGGAAGTTCAGCAAGGAGTGACAGAATCCTTAAAGGGAATCCAGTATTTTCTTAAAATACATTGGGGGAGAGAGAGGGGGGGGAGCATAGGGTAACACAACTTTTGCTGCCCTGAATCTCGAAGTCCGAGGTTTTAAGTAAGCATTGTCTCTTCCAGACATTTTCTTAGGGTTCTTGTGTTCTTCTTCTCTGCTTTTTGACAACGTCTGGTCCCTTTGCTGTTTCTTAGACGCAGGTAACATGGTCCCATGCCTCTCTTATCTGCCTGGAATTTGAAAGCCATAGCTCCTTCTTCTTGTTCACCTTGTTTGCAACACCTATAGGGTCCCCACTCATTCCATGAAGCGATGTAGAACCACAGCTACTGGTTTGTTTTTAACCAGGATGGGAAACTTTTGCATTACATTACATAAACACCAAGTACATGCTAGTAACAAGTAAAGAGGGAGGATTGGTGCTGCCACTGCTGATGACACAGGGCTAGGGTTAGGGTTAGGGCTACGGCTACGGCTAGGGAGATTGAATTAACTCATAGATTTATTGGTTCTCCAATGAATGCAGACCGGTTCCCTAAACAAATTGCATCCAAGCATTGAGGAGCGACGTTTTGTTTTCCTGCATGCTCCATAAGGAAAATTCTAGACCATAGCACCAACCCTAGCAAAACATTTTTTTTTTTAGGTTAGCTAGTGTCTGTGAATTATAGTTTCTTTATAATTAAAGTTTTAAAAGTGAGTTTTTAATGATATTTATATATAAAATTATAGCTTATATTAATTAATTATTTATTTTTAAAATTACAATTGAGGTAAAACGAGGTTTCAACTTCCAACCATCACATTTCACTACGTTACTAATAATATCCTTAAAGACTCTAACAAACCTATGATTAGTTTTTTAAAAACAAAAAAGAAATTTGTACAGAATATCTTTGTTCAATTATTTGAGTTGTCATCTTGCAATCATATGTTTGTACCCTTAATTAATTTTATGCATGCATTATTTAAGTAGATAATTCCGGTGTGAATATGAATATTATCATTGTATAATATAGTTATAAAACTTGGTAGCAATTTAATAGGTCAATGATAGTTCAACTCTGATTCAGATTGAATTTTATTTCGATTTAAAAAAAAATTAAAATGATTTCGTTATTGTAAGAAAATACTTGAAATTTTTAAAAAAAATCATAACTTAAATTTACTTATCAACTTGTAGGTCAGTATTTTTAATTTTTGACCTAAGTCTTCGCTCGTGTTATCTTCGGATCGATATGTGAATTCGACTAAAACACCAGTTTTAAAATTAGAGAATCAACATACAAAATCAAAATAAATAATGAATTTATTCTATAATAAAAATAAATTTTTTTAGCAAAATATTATATTTAAAATATTAAGGTTATAAATTGTGATATTTAGTTAATGTTGCAATTCAAAATAACAACTTTAAATTTATATGGTAATCCTAAACCGTAAAACTAATTTCATTGATACGAGGAGACATTTAAATTTTATAGTGAAATTATTGTGAAAGGTAAAAATATGTTATTTGAATATGTTGTTTTAAAACGTGTTATTTAAAAAGAAAATTATTAAGTTAATATTTTTTAAAAAAAATTCCCTCGGTGCAGGGAGATGTGCCTGCTGTAATCCTATTGCACGGCACAAAAAGGCTGCCACTGCTCGAAATCTCCTGCCTGCATTACTGTAGATTTCAGATGCCTCACTGTCCGATAAGGATAGATAAAGATAAAATAATGTTTACACGAAGCAGCAGCATCCAACTACTACCGAAGCAAAGCCAAAGCCAAAGCCAAAGCCATAGCATGTCTCTCTTCTTTGTCTTGTCCTGTCCTGCTGCAGGAGGAGCCTATCCCATCGAGTGCTGTGTATATTTCTCGAGCAGAATTCCGAGGCTTGGGGCCAGTGAAATGTTTTGTCTTAAAAAATATTTTTAAAAAAAATTAATTATACGCTCATGTCAATGAAAAATATTTAAAAATTATTGTTTGGTGTTTTCTATGCATCATAAAGGAAAAGGTAAGAGTTGATTGATGACGGGTCCGTTATTTATTAACGAACACGGTTAGTCGAATATTTTCATCCCTCGACGGTAACGGTAAGTTGTTTTTTTTTATTGTTTTAAACTTATTTTTTCTTCGGCAATAAAATATTTTATAATGGTCAGTTTATTTTTAAATAAAAAAAATTAAGGGCGCTGAGAAAAACCATTGACAGCTTAATTTAGAATTTGACAGTTGTACTTGCTGATTTTATTCCTCATCGGTCTCCATTTTCTTGCTGCATTTGCTCCACCTTTCTGCAACATTGCGCATCTTTTTTGTTTCGAGCTGGCCCAGCTTGCAGCATTTTCTTATTTTTCAGCTTGTTTATTCAAGAATCCAGACGCAGGTTTACCTGGGCCGAGTTGAGGCCCAGAAAAGACAATGCTAATCAGCCCAAGACCTGAAATGGCCCACTTACCATCCATCAACCACTCTAGGACTTATCATCCAAGTGAGAAGCACAACCTGCTTGGTTGTGAAACTCTGTTTGATCTAATAGATATACTTAACGGCTCAAAACTTGATCTATATTAGGTTATATTTTGAATAATTTTGAATGACCCGGCCAGGGTTTAGGTAATTTGACCAAGTCAACTCCAATAAATTACAAAAATAATCGAATTAATAATGTTTTGGATAAAACATTGACAAAATAATTCATGGATTTACCCAATAATCTCACTCTAAACCAAGCCATACCATGAGCCAAGAGATTTTATAGTGCCATTTAGTTGAAATGGTTGTAAATGGGAGTGGCTGGAATGAGCAAATTAGACTCGTTGGATATGTAAATCTAAGTAGGTTTCCCACCCAAATAGTAATACAGAGGTATTTGAAATTATAATAATGGTTGTTTTTTTAAAGTGTTTTTTACTTGAAAATATATTAAAATATTTTTTATTTAAAAATTATTTTTAACACCGACATAATCTGAAAAACATTAAAAAGACTTCGTAATTGCTGGTCTTTGTCAGAGGTTTGATACAAAAAAGACTTCGGGTTATTATATTATCGAGTCAATTCGAATCAGTATTTTTTTATTAAAACGACGTCGTTTTATTTTCATTTTTTTATATTGACTTGACTAAATTTGATTGGATAAACATCTTTTATACTTTAAGAACATGTTTGGGAACGCGGTGCAAACTAAAAAATTCAAATTTTTTTTTGCTAAAATTTAATATGGTTTGTACGTTTTGGATCGTTTTGATGTGCTGATGTCAAAAATGATTTTTAAAAAATAAAAAAACATCATTGACATGCATTTCGGCACAAAATGTTATTTGAAAAGCAACCGCTACCACACTGTCAAGCACCCTCTAAGTTAAAATCCATCATATATCGAGTTTTGAATTGCAGGTTTCTCGCATCGAACAACTAGGCCGGACCGGGTTTAACCAACAACCGTGACGATCCAAATCTGCAAGGGAGGTTTAGTGTATGGCAAGCTGGTCAAGGATGGGGTCGAGTGGGCAAAGGACTCAATGGATCGAGGCTGGTGGACAAGAAAAGGTAAAAGGTCCTCCATTTGTCAAGCATGGTGGTTTGTGCGTTGTTTTGTTGCCACGTGTCCGATTCCAACAACCAGGGCTCCAGCTTTTGGTCTGTGCTTTTTAACCATGCATGCTTTCCAATCAGCCGCAGCTCTCCGGTGATGTGTTTTCTTGTTTGTGTCTAGCAACCATGTCATCTTGCCATCCCAGTTGCTTTCCTAAAATAGTTATAAAACTTGCATCTACCACCGAAGTCAAACTTATAACTTGTTGATTTAGAACATAGTTTAAATCATATTTTATTTTAAATCATATCTATAAAATTTGAACAGGGGATGTCGTCCTGACAAAAAAAAAACTAAAACAAAAAATTCAATGGGATGAGAGTTGGGTTTTGATTACGTCAACCGCCAGGTTGTTTTATTTTTCTAATTTTTTTCATCCCAGGTTGGTTCAGGTCTTAGATCAATCTCTTGGTACGGACCGGTCCGGCCTTTTTATTTTTTAGTAGCAGCCCAACAAGTATTTGTTCATTTCCCCATCTTTCCCGGTTTAACCTGGTTTGCTCGGCATTTTTCTTTTAAAAAAAGAATCAAAATGATGTTGTTTTGATGAAAAAAAATTCAATGAATTGAGAGTTGAGTTTTGATCGGATCAGCCAGGTTTTTTCATTTTAGATCATAGTTATAAAATTTGATGCGGGGTTGATCCGAAGTAAGGTTTAGATCATGGGTTGAAAGGATCAACCTATGTTAACCTGATTTGCCTAATAATTTTTTTAAATTGATTAAAATAATGTCATTTTAATTTTTTAAAATGGATCAAAACAATGTTATTTAAATTTTTTAAAAACAATTAATGAATCGAGAGTCGGGTCAACCAAGTTTTTCTTCTTCTATTATTTCTCAACTCGAGCTGGTTTAGTTCCTGGATTACCCTAATGCGCCGATCTGAATTTATTTCATTTTTTAGTAGCCCAGCAAGCAGCTATCTGTCCCTTTCCCCTTCTTCCCCTCCCCATTCCCTAATTATTTTCCTTCCTTTCTCAGTTGTCAACATGTGAAAGCAATGATAATAAATTAATAATCATCACCACGGAGCTTGACTCCGTCAGTTAAGGCGGTGACACGGTAACCATCTTCCTACGAAACCCCACAAAATTCCATTCTCAAATCCAACGGGTGGTATTGCACCGTAACATCCTCCCTCATCTCAGGCCGACGATTTCGATTCTCACTGGCAAATTTTAGTCCATCCTTTTTTTAAGAAAATAATGGGTCCGACGTGGTGTCAAATACGCTCTACAACGTGCTTTTAGGCAAATCAAATTCCCTGTCTACGCCCACGCGCAAAATATCTCACGCTCCATTGTGATTTCTTGTTGAAACTTGAAAGGAAGCTCACAAGTTTTAAGGTCAATTCGATGAATCGTTTACACTCTTGAAGTACAATTAATGTATATTTAAAATCATCTGAATTAAATTTAATTCTTGAATTATAATGAAATTTTATATTTTATATTATTAAAAAATTAAATTTTAAATTAAATACAATCTTTATAAATGTTACTAAAATAAATTATAAATCAACTCATTTGATTTACAATTCTAAAAATAATAAATTTAATATTAAAATTAACTTTTTGAAAATACTCAACTAGTTTTTTAAAAATATTTTTTAAGAAATAAAATGAAGGTAACGAGAATAATATAAAAATAAAATGAATTGAATTTTATTTTTTTTAGACATTAGAGTTCAACTTATTTATCAATTGAATTAAAATCAAATACTATAATTGAATTTAATTACAGTATAAAATTGGTTTTCAATATTTTGTATGTTTTCTTTCTCCTTCCTTATTTTTATTTCCTTTTTTTTTATAAAAGATCAAATTTTAAGCTGATAAATTATAAAAAATCACTTAATTTTTTCTTATAAAAACAACATTTGTCGTGGTTTGCTATTTTAATTACAATTTTAACTGTTAATATACAATGACATAAAAAAATATAAAACAAGTCGAATGCTACCATTATGCTATAAATAAACACCATCCCTTTTCATTCTTTAATATATATATATATAAACATGTATGTAGTTAAATTATTTTAGGTATCATTTAAAAAATTTATTATTCAATTGATATAGTTATTATTTAATAAAACATAATTAAATTGGATTAAATGTAACAATGTTATAAAATTATTTATTTCATTTTTAAAAAAATGGTATGAAATATCTCGAACAAAAATAGGTGAAGTGAGCACTATTGACATTTGACATGACCTTGAAAATTTACATCACATCATACAGTTTGCACGAAACATTAGCGCGTGGGGTATCCTGATAGAAGCTGGATTACGTGGCTTCTTCCAATTGGTTCGTTCTCTACATTTTTTATGTGGCGATCACAGGACAGGCGTTTATTTTTTTCTTTTCATTAATAAAAGATTTTGTTTCCCTAAATATTTGCTGCCTCGATTTAATCCTTGCCGTCCATTTCTAACATGGAAAGAAATTCCATGAAACTATTTATGTTTACATTTATGCCCCTGTAGGTAAGAGATAATTACGGCAAAGTCTCTGGACTGATTTTCTCAGCCATTGCCGCTACAAATCTCCAAGCTCAGCTACTAAAAGCTCTTTAAGATTTATTTTATAAAAAACAATGCTAAACATCAATGAAATATAATTATAAAATTATAAAAATAAAGATAATTTGTTGGATTATGATCTCATTATAAAACTAATTTATATCAAATACAATATATAATATTTAAATAATATATATTTGTGATTCAAAATAAAGAAGAAGAAACTAAAATAAGCTAAAATTCAAAAAAGAAAAAGAAAAGGGGGCATAAAAACCAAGGATTTTCACCCTTAAAAATTCCTTTATCCCTCCCTTGCCAAGATTAACACTATAAAATATAATTATTAGGTGCAAACAGTGTTTTCTAAAAATTTAATTTTTTTTTGTTAAAAATTAATTTTTTTATGTGTTTTGGATCGTTTTGATACGCTGATCTCAAAAATAATTTTTTAAAAATAAAAAAACATCATTTTGATGCATTTCGGCACAAATAACACTTTAAAAAACAACCGCAGTCACACTCCAAACCAGCCACACACTTAACCTATTTTTGGGGTTAAATGTTAACCTATTTTAAAATTTATTTTTCTAAATTTATAAAAGTTAATAACTTTTCACCCAACTTTTATATAAAAATTCTACTAGGCTGGATTCGCTCACAGTCTTATAATATTTTTTAAGTAATTGATATAACAACTTTTTTGCCCTTTTTATGAACAAGCAACGAATCTTATTTTTTTGTGTTTTTTATAGTCTAACTATAAAATATAATTACTTTTATATTCTTAAAATGAAGAAGCATCGCAAAAAACTTATAGCTACTAACTCCAAAAGAATAAAAAATATTTTCTGTTGGATTCATGATAAGAAATAAATTTATAACATTAACAAAATGAAAAAATATAAAAGAAAATAACTTTAATATTATATATTAATAAAAGTAAAAATATATCTTTAAAACTTAATACAAATTTAAAAAACTGATTTTTTTTTTCGATTCTTCGTATAGAAAAATATAGCATTTTAATAATAAATTTCAATCTTTTCTTTTCTAACTTGGATTTTTTTAAAATTAAAATATTATTTTGTTTCTCAAAACTAGGTAGTTTTTAATAAGAATCGAGGTAGTGAATATATATGCATATAAAGGGGCAAATTAAGCAATCTCAGTAGGGGAAGGATTCTTTGGCATCTGCTGTCATCATGTTGTATACCGTGGTGGAATAGACGACGGAGAGACCGAGATGATGACACCCGATAGCCATGCAGATTTCTTCCTCAGACGCAATTTGCTCCAGAGACATGCGGCCGTTCCCGTCCGGCGACCCCTTAACTACCAAGGAATATAACATTTACAGAGGCAGTTAATGCTGAGACATTAATTCCTGTACTACTTTCTTAATTACTTGTCACCCAGTTTCATGACCAGAATTCTGTGGGGGAAATCGATCAGCTTCCATACAGTAACTTCAACCCTCAGAGACTGTTTTCTTTTCTTTTCTTTCAGTATGAGAATGAAATAGCAACGGAGAAGAAAAATAAAAAAACTGTGGTGGATCTGTTGCATGTGCAGTCCCTCTTTGAAAACTCAAACCCTTGATCCATGGCTAAAGTGCCACAAATTAATAACCACTTTATGTCATGGCAACGTCCCTTTGGTTTCCTTTCAAGGTTCTCGTGGATTCTTTTACTTGTTCTTCAAAAACTTTTCATCATTGATTCATGGCTATGCCCGTCAAAACACTCAACTTTTGGGGCATAATCTATAAACTTTTCTTGCAAAAGCAAAGTGATGCATCAAAGTATTTTGAAAAATTAATTTTTAATCTAATTCTTTATTTAAAAGATACAAAGGCACAGTAACATCCCAATACTAGATTGAGGGGCTTGCATTCACACCCGGTATACCTAAGCTTAATAGAATACCAAACCTAATTGACATGCATCTAGTTTAATTTTAGGCCCAACACTCATAGACGTGATTAAGATAAAAGCTCATATGAGCATTAGTTTGGTGAATTGTCCGTCCTAATTTTTTTAAGATCAACTATGCACTAAATCCAAATGAAAATGAATCTGGCAAGCTGTCAGACTCAACGTCCTTGAGTTCAGCTACGCATTGTGCCCAAACAGACCAGATCTAATATTCTTGGATTCAGTTATGCACTGAACCTAATCAGACATGGATTTGACGAACTGTCAGACTCAACACCTTTGAATTTTGTAACGTGCTAAGTCCAAATAGATTTGAGTCTAGAACATCGCTAGACCCACCACCCATGGGCTTGACACTGTTTCAAGCTCAAGTGGGTATGAGTCTGACGATTATTATAAGCCTCACTTTAAGTCATAAGATTTCGTTTATTTATTATTATGACTTTTAATATAAAATGTTAATGCGAATGATATTACCTTTTCTACACTCCTATGTGTATAAAAGTCTTCCAATGGAATACTGTATTTCCATCGCCATTAATATTGTGTAAAGGATATTTATCCCTTATAGGAGATATTTGTTCCTTATTAATGTTGTGTAGGATATATTTGTTCCTTATTAATATTGTGTAAGAGATATTTAGCCCTCGTTAATGCTATCAAAAGACAATGACTCTCCAGCTCCTCACTTCAGCAAAAACGACAAGAATCAGGGGCTATAAATATCTCATGAACCACTTATGTAGAGAGTTCACAAGTTCTATTATTTAAGTACTCATGCTTTTAAATCTAAGTGCATTTATTATATCAAAACAATAACAAACACTCTTGTTCTTAGAATTTAAAGATAATTCTCTCATTTATTGCAATCCTTTACTAAAAGTCATTGACTTTATCATTTGATGATATCTAAACCCTACAAAAAAGAATTGTTCTGCCAGTGTTATGTATTTTACCACCAACCATCTACTTTATGAGTTCTAGAGAATGAAATGCTAACATGAATGTGTGATTACACACTGTCTAAATATTAAAAAATCTCATTCTTGAGCATATTGAATTTTGGAGCACCATCACAGAGCAAATTAACACAGCTATTACATTTGACACAACCCATGACTTGGTTTAAGGATTGGGTCACAAGTTGACGGATTAACTTAGGCCCCATTTGTTTGCTGGAAAGTAGTTTTCTTTTGGAAAATGAATTCCGGGGAAAGTGAATTCCGGAAAAGTATTTTCCGATGTTTGGTAGTGTAATGGAAAATAAGTTGGAAAACACTTTCCAGTGTTTGGTTATGTCATGGAAAATGAGCTGGAAAATAACTTATTAATGTTTTATTTTTCTCAAGTTTATTAAAATAATGAGGAACAAATCTTACAAATTAAAAAGTTGAATGAGAATGAAATTGAAAAAAAATATAATTTCATAAATTATCTCAAATAAAATAAATAATAATCAAAATAATAGAGATCAAATCTAAAAAATTAAAAAAAAAATAAAAGGTGAAGAAATTAAAATAATAATAATTAACATTTCATAAATTATTTCAAATAAAATAAGTAACAATCAAAAGAATGAGGACCAAATTTGATAGATAAAAAATTTCAATAAAAAAAATGATAAGGAAAAAGCAAATAGCAATTATAAAAATAAGGACCAAAATTAATATAAAAATTAAATTTTAAGAGATGGAATTGAAAAATAAATATTCAAAACAAATTATATATAGCAATCAAAAGTTTGAGGATCAAATTTGATATAATCAGCAAATAATGACATTTCTAAATTTTTCACAACTTCCGGAAAGTGTTTTCCGCCCAAATTTTTCAGGAAAACACTTTCCTGAAAACCAAGCCAAATTTTCCTTTGACTGGAAAGTGTTTTCCGTTGACCAACTTTTCTAATGGCAAACAAACACAGGAAAGTTTGGAAAGTGGTTTCCCGGAAACCACTTTTCGAAAAACAAACACAACCAAAAGGGAAAACACTTTCCTGGAAACCAAACCAAATTTTTCTTTGACTGGAAAGTGTTTTCCGTTGACCGGAAAGTGTTTCCATTGACTAGAAAGTGTTTTCTGTTGACCGGAAAGTGTTTTCCGTTGACCAACTTTCCTAATGGTAAACAAACACAAGAAAGTTTGGAAAGTGGTTTCCCGGAAAGTGAATTCCGGGAAACAAACATGGCCTTAGATTAATCCAAAACAATAACATTTTAATTTTATTTTTTAAAAAGTCAGACCAAGTTTTAATTGGGTTGATTTATCAGATCGACCATGTCATATTGGATCAACTCTCAACTAATTTCATTTGAAACTAAGTATGTGCTAGATGTTAAGTTTAATAATATTGATAGAATAATAGTGTTTAATGTACATAAAAAAAACTATACTAATATAGTGATGGCAATTTATGAATGGCAAGTTATTGAGTTGCAATTTTTTTTTATCACCTATTAACATAGGTGATGAAATCAAATGCAATGTAGCATATACTATGTTACACATAAATTTATTTATCTCATTTTCTTCTCAATTTAAAAGATATTGAGAGGGAGTATGCATGTTAATTATACAATAGATGCTTAAGAATATGGTTGTTGTTGCTTTTCAAATAACTTTTCATGCCGAAATGTATCAAAATGATGTTTTTTTATTTTTTTAAAATTATTTTTGAGATTAGCATGTCAAAACGATTCAAAACATACAAAAGTTTTTTGGAAACGTGGTTTGCACCGCGTTCCCAAACGCTGGGTAAGTGTGTAGTTGGTAATATATTATAGAGTATTTTTTAAAAATATTTTTAAATTGAAAATGTATTAAAAAAATATATTTTTATTTTTTTTAATCTTTGATATCAACACATCAAAATTATCTAAACACACATAAAAAATTAATTTAATGGATTTTCAAATAAAAGATAATTTAAAAATCATTTTAAAAAACAAAAACTACCCTAATGACATAATTTACTCTTACATATTAATTATATTACCATCCAAGATTTTAATAGTAGGAAGGCTACAAAAAGAAAAAAATAGGGGTGGAGCTACCCCAGGACAGAGCTATCCATTTTAGTTAATGTTTAAATATAAAAAAAGTATATATATAAAAAATAAAAATATATTTGATTAATTTCAAGACATATTTTCTCATTATTTTTATTAACTTTATCTTTTTCGTTCCAAGACAACAATGAACGCTACCTAAACAATATTTTTATTAATTTAAATTAACTCTATTTATTTAGTTTCAAATATGTTTTTGAAAGAATTTGAAATTTTTTAATTTTTTTCTTTACTTCAAATTAATATTTTTTTTGATGTTTTCAAATCATTTTGATGTGCTAATATCAAAAATAATTTTTAAAAAATAATAAAAAATATTATTTTGATGTATTTATCAGTAAAAAACACTTAAAAATACAACCGCAATTCCAATTCAAAACAGAGATAACCACGGGTCTCCAATTTTTTCCAAACGATGGTAACTTTTCTTGTTTTTTTTTTTTTAAAAAAGTTTATGAGAGCAACTATATGATTGCATGCAAAATCTTTGCACTTAAAATTTTCCCCGTTCGAACAGCAGCCTCTTTACAAGCACAGAGCACTCCCTCATTTAGCGCCTTGACACTTCAATTTTGTAAGATTCAGACAGCAAGACAAACCTTAGTTTGTCTGACCATGTCGTTAGTTGTCAATCAAAAAGATAGTAATTTCAGCCCATATTCAAGGGCAGCATCGGAATATCGAGTTGTGATTACTCCATTAAACGTTGCCCTTTTCTTAATCAACAAACATTAATTACCTTGCTAATGAAGCTTATAATAATAATAGTTATTATTATTAAGGAAGAGAAAATCAAGAAAAAACAAGAAGAGAGGAAAAAAAAACATACAGAGACAGACGTTAAAGAAGGGGAAGAAAACATTAAACAAGAAAAGTTCCTTGCTTTGACAGCAGAGACAGGGAAAGAGAAAGGAGAGAGGAGCTTATTCTCTTCTTCATAAAATTTTGGCCTTGTTGAAGGGTTTAAGCTTCTCTTTTTTATATTTTTTAAAATCAAATTCTTTGTATTGTTATTAGTTTTTTTTGGTGTAAATCCATTGTGGGAGCAATCAGAAGTGGAAACAGAAGTGAAAGATTTTTTTGTTTTGGTTTGGTTTTATCTATAGTAGTAGATCGAGGAGCGAACCCAAGTCTCTGATCTGATCAGTCCCGGTTAAAATGGTACTTGCTGCTTATCTTTTTTTTTTTTTCAAGTTTTGTTTTTTTGTTGTTGTTGCAATTTCAAGCTGTGGATGCTTTAATGGATGGCTTTTCTTTTGCTTGCTGGTGGACTGATCTGTGCTTAAATTAAAGTTGAAGATGTTACCTGTTTGGTGATATTAGCATATCCTGCACCCCCATTTTGCTCGAATGTTTTTTTTCTTTTTTTTTGGTGATGATTTGATCTCATTGAGATATGTGCAACGATGATGTTTTTATTTTTTATTTTTTTTAAGTGCCCATTTTTGTTCAAGAAGTAATACTAAGGGGTTTTGGACTTTTTTATAAATTGATTAATGTAGTTTAGGTTTTAATTGAATCGATTAGCATAGATGAGATGCACAGTTTGATGCGATAATTGAGTATACTTGGGTTGCTGTTGTGGATTAGTGATGATAACTGACTCAAGGTTTGGTATCAAAATAATGAACGAACGAGTCCTTTTTTTATATAATTTTAGCAACACCATTAGATGTTGTGTTCTCGTTAGATGTTACATGAATTGGAAATGGAGGCTGCATTCCATTTTTGCAATTTGTATTTGTTCATCTTTAGTAGCTCACCTCGAGTCAACCCATTTTGAACTCGTGGGCTAGGGATTACAGGGGACTCTGCTCTGGCGTCCTTTTCAATACTTTATGTATGGTTTAGTCGTCCCTGCATGATTAAAGCTTTGTGAAACACCATATTTTAATTAGTTTTTTGTTGCTGGAACCTTGAAATGGAACTGGAGGCCCTTATTTGATGCATTTTTCATCAATGGCCGTACTTAATTCAACTCTATTAAGGCCTCCTTCCTGCAAAATGTGGCAGGCCACATGAATCATTTCAGTTTCGTTCTTTTTGTGGATGTAATGTATCTGTATGAAGAAGACTTGGGGGCATGTAATTGGATTTAATGGCCTCAGTTTCAGTTTTATTATTTGTTAATAACTTCATGCAACCCACACATGGCCCCTAAGAAAAGAGGCTTTGCAACAATCTCTTGCCCGGTACCCTCCAAGCCCCCTAAGAAAAAAGGTTAAGCAATAAGCACTTGCCCAGTACTCTCCAACATTTGCTTTAATTTTCTATGAGGGCTGTTGTTTCCACTATGGGATTGACATTTTGAGTATCAAGTGGAGCCAATCAAACAAATATATCAATCAACACTGCAATCTCACCATATAGAATATGGGTGTAAATGATGGAGGGAGATTGTATTTTCTGCATGAGCAACTCGAATGATGAAACAATGACAGCTGAAATGTTCCTGTAGTCTGTATCTATTGTTCGGTGTATCCAGTATACTTATGGAATTAGATGTAGAAATTATTTCTCAGTCGATTCATGGAGATTGAAAATTCTTGGTCACCATTTCGACAATCATCGATGGGTATATACAGTCAAAAGTGCTCATTTACTATAACAATACCATATCTGATGCTTGTATCTTATTTGGGTGGCATAGTATGACTTGATAAATTTAAGAGGCAAAACATTGACACTTTTGGCTTTGTAGGCCTCTGCTGCCAGTCTGGTGGTTGGATCTCTTGTTTGGCTGGAAGACCCTGATGAAGCTTGGATAGATGGTGAAGTTGTGGAGATAAACAAAGAAGACATTAAGGTCCTCTGCACGTCTGGAAAGACGGTGAGTGCTTTTATTAAGACTCCACAATGCCCATGTTTGATGTGCCCAAACTTTAATTCAGACTTATTATTTACTTTCGTTCTTTTGCCATGCCTAGTTGGTTTGTTTTTGTCATCAAGCATATATCCCACTGAAGTTCTGTGTTTCATTGCATGAAATTTGATCATATATATAATTTTTAATTATATTACTGAGAATGCATGGCAATGAGAAAGGAGATGTGCTGAATTTGGGTTTCTTTTTTCTGTAATCTTGGAAAACTACAGGTCACTGTCAAGGCTTCCAAAACATACCCTAAGGATGCTGAAGCCCCTCCATGTGGAGTGGATGACATGACAAAACTGGCTTATCTGCATGAACCAGGTGTCCTACAGAATTTGAGATCGAGATATGACATGAACGAAATTTATGTGAGTATTCAAAAGCAAAAGGTTGCATTTTCTTTTTATGAGGGTTGGTGTCGGGTAGCTAAGTCGAACTGGTGCATGCTCTTACCCACTTTCTAATCTATTGACACTGATACTGTAATGGTGTCCCCAGACTTACGTTGGGAATATATTGATTGCTGTGAACCCTTTTACGAGGCTACCACATCTGTATAATAGTCACATGATGGCCCAATATAAAGGGGCAAGCTTTGGTGAGCTGAGCCCACACCCTTTTGCTGTTGCAGATGCTTCATACAGGTACTAAATTGTTAGTAATTGACAGTTTGTGTACTTATAACTTTTCTTGTTAGACGATGAAAAGGCTATTGCTGCTGATGCAGACTAATGATGAATGAAGGAATAAGCCAGTCAATTTTAGTTAGTGGTGAGAGTGGTGCTGGTAAAACGGAAAGCACAAAATTGCTTATGCGCTACCTTGCTTACATGGGAGGGAGAGCTGCAACTGAGGGGAGGACTGTTGAGCAGCAAGTCCTGGAGGTGATATGGTCTCACAATTTCAGTTTTATTTGGAAGTTTTGAGAAATTTGCTATTTCTGCCATTAGATAATCCATGACATGCTTGCTTTTGTTGTATTTCATCCATTTCGCAGTCTAATCCTGTTCTGGAAGCATTTGGTAATGCAAAGACTGTTAGAAACAATAATTCAAGGTGGGATGACCTATCATAAAACTTAATGTATATGTTGTTAATACTTTGCTATTTTGTCAGCTTGATTAGGCTCTGTTCTTATTTGCATGCTTTGAATGCTGTAGTCGTTTTGGTAAGTTCGTGGAGATTCAGTTTGATCAGGGGGGACGGATTTCAGGAGCTGCTATCAGAACTTATTTGCTAGAAAGGTCACGTGTTTGTCAGCTTTCTGATCCTGAGAGAAATTACCACTGTTTTTACATGCTTTGCGCTGCACCCCCTGAGGTAATTTGTCTAGATTGCTTTACAGATTGTTGCTTCTCGCAAAATTTAAGACAATAGATATAGATCCTGCCCCTTCTGTAAGAGTTTTGTTTTCTCTTTCCAACTTGTATTCATTTTTTTGGTACTTTGGTGATAAATTTCATGGAGTGCAAATATCGCTTTCTTTTATCAGCTTAATTTATACTCGTGTAAGATTCACTTTTTTGAAATTTTTACTGTATTTTGTCTCATGAAATCAAACTGTGATATATATAAACCAAAATTCATTTGAAAACTAATGCCTCCAAAGTTATTGTTTAATCAATATACTAGTATTTGTCTCCTTTCTGCTTGGTGGACTTTAATTATAGCCACAGTTCTAAAAATTACTCATAAACATTCAAATGTTGAATTTCTTACTTTCTAATGTTTAGTGTAAATTCTTTTCCTTATGCTGAAGGATGTTCAAAAGTACAAATTAGGGAATCCAAGAACATTCCATTATCTTAATCAATCAAATTGCTATGAATTGGATGTTGTGGATGATTCCAAGGAATACATTGCCACAAGAAGAGCAATGGAGATTGTTGGAATAAGTGCTGAAGAGCAGGTATATGGAACTATTTCTCAAAGACAGTGTCTTTAAAGGATAGAAATCTCATTAAATGTTAATTGTCATCTTTCTGTTATGCTTTTCAGGATGCCATATTTCGAGTTGTGGCTGCAGTCCTCCATCTTGGAAACATTGAGTTTGCAAAAGGGAAGGAAATGGACTCATCAGTGCCTAAAGATGAAAAGTCTTGGTTTCATTTAAGAACTGTGGCTGAGCTTTTAATGTAAAGAATCAATTTCATTAACCACATGCGTACACTCTAAAAGCCATGCTATTCTAACAACACATACACTTTTTATGCCATCATAAGAAGTGCAGCTTCTGAAATCATGATTTTCTTTAGGTGTGATTCAAAAGCATTGGAAGACTCTCTCTGCAAACGTGTAATTGTTACCCGTGATGAAACCATTACAAAGTGGCTGGATCCCGAATCTGCCGCAGTTAGTAGAGACGCGTTGGCAAAAGTTGTGTATTCAAGGCTGTTTGATTGGTAAGTTTCATTCTCATACTCTTAGAAAGTTATTTCAGGATGTTCCTTGCACATTAATTAATGGTTACAGTGTTAAATTATGCTGACTTCTTCAGAGCATTGACTCCGCTGTTCGGGATCCTCATCTTATCTAATAGTTTCCCTTGTTTTTTCTGCAGGCTTGTTGATAAGATTAATAGTTCAATTGGTCAAGACCCTCACTCAAAGTACTTAATTGGTGTGCTGGATATTTATGGATTTGAGAGTTTCAAGACAAACAGGTGCTTAACTGGTATGCCTTTCTGTTTTATAATTGATTAGTTCTTTAAGAGAACCGGTACAAGTTTTACTTGTGCCTCTCAAGACAAGTCCGGCATCATGTCTTGAGGCAATAGAATCTGTGCTATGTAGGAGTGGATGCTAGGGTGTAGAGTATGGTTAGGCTGTGTAGATTAGTTGAGAAAGAAACTAAGATTGTTAGGCCAATCACTGTCTTCCAGCTTTAATGTTTCTGCATTTGTAATCGCACTGGTTCAAGAAACTCCACCAAGCTTCCTTCACCCATCATTGTTGGAGCACTGTACTTGCCTCGTGCGGGCATTGAGAGAGGAGCTCATGCCCAGTCAATGTTCTTATCACTTTGGGATGTGCTGGAGTATATGATAGCGTGTGCTGTTCTGGGGATGTTTTCAATATAGAATAGCCACTAGCTCTGCTTTCATAGAGGGCAGAGCAAAGACGTCAATGATAGTTGAACCAATCACCTTGTGATGACCTTTTGTAGATGCCTATTTGATTCTTTCATCTGATGCTTGGTATCATTTGGTTCCTGCAGTTTTGAGCAATTTTGCATCAATTTGACAAATGAGAAGCTTCAGCAGCATTTCAATCAGGTACATTTACGGAAGTTTTCTATTCCATACAAGGAGGCCCTTGTTATTTCTCATTATATTGTATAATTTATGATGCAAATCCTTCTTTTGTGCAGCATGTTTTCAAAATGGAGCAAGAAGAATATACAAAAGAAGAAATCGATTGGAGCTACATTGAGTTCGTTGATAATCAAGATATTCTGGATCTCATTGAAAAGGTTTTTTAACCTCTACATAAGTTTTTGCTGGCATGGCTTAATCGGCTGTAACACACTTAATTTTTTTTTTCTAATCGTGGTAAATGATATTCGAGTCTGCTGCATGCTATGCAATTAATTTCTTTCATTATTAAGTGGATTTCAAATGGATGGTGTAGCATCTGTGACAGATATTGATGCAGTGATTTTTGTTAACTTTCATCTCACTATCTCGATAAAGAGGGTTTTTTTTTTTAAAAAAAAAGTTTAAAAGAAGATTATATTTAATTGACTGAAAAGAATTATGAAATTGCGATGGAGAATAAGTCATCTTCCTAATGTGAAAGAAAAACAAAGAACTATCATAGAAGAGCAGTCCAGTCCTCCTGAATATCAGCTAAGTACAGCCCTAGAGCATTTATAACCTTACATCAAAAGAAGAGATGAAAACTATTGAATCCTACAACCTTGTCTATGTACTGGTTCTCAAAGATTCTAGCATCTCTCTCCAACCAGATATGCCACAAATGTGACACTACTTTTGGTGCCACACTGATTCTTTTCTTACTGTCTTGGAACTTATGTTAGTCTTACTCTTCTGTGTTAACAGTCAAATGCTCACCATTTCTTTTTGAAACTGAAAAGGCATCAATGAAATCTTTAATTTCATTCATGGGTTACCTTTTTGTCAATATTCACTGTTTCCAATGAATTTTCAGAAACCTGGTGGTATAATTGCTCTTCTGGATGAAGCTTGGTAAGTATGCCAGCAAAGTTGCTGTATGCATTCTCTTCTAGCACACAATAAAACCAGTGACTTAAAAGTTCTGGCAAACATTACCTTTTCTCCCTGAATCAGTCTTTGACTTTTTCTTATTGTAGGATAGCTGATTCATGTCTTTTGTACTTTGTAGCATGTTTCCAAGATCAACACATGAAACATTCGCCCAAAAGTTATACCAGACATTTAAAAACCACAAGCGGTTTGCCAAGCCAAAATTAGCCCGAAGTGATTTCACAATTTGCCATTATGCTGGTGATGTAAGTCTCTGGCTGACTGCTTATGGCATACACTGAATGTTGTAAAAAAATAAGGAACTTTAAATTTTGAAACACTGGCAAGTAACTTGAGATAATTATCAGGTCACATATCAAACAGAATTATTCCTGGACAAGAACAAAGATTATGTTGTTGCTGAACATCAGGCACTCATGGGCGCTTCCAAATGTTCCTTTGTGTCGGGTTTATTTCCACCTTTAGCAGAAGAATCTTCCAAACAATCAAAGTTCTCTTCAATAGGTTCTCGGTTTAAGGTGTGATGGTCTGTTATTTTTCATTATGATGTGCTTTGTCTGCTTTTTGGGCATGAAGTTCTGATTTGTACTTTCCACAGCAACAACTGCAAGCATTACTTGAAACTCTCAGTGCAACTGAGCCACATTACATTCGATGTGTAAAGCCCAATAATCTTCTTAAGCCAGCGATCTTTGAGAATAAGAATGCTCTTCAACAACTGCGATGTGGGGTGAGATTGTTACTGTCTATTACTCTCTGTCCGTGAATTTTTTATTGTTGTAATTAGAATTGCCTGAATGTTTACAATCCAATACGGATTGCGTGTCTCATCTCAGGGAGTCATGGAGGCAATTAGAATTAGTTGTGCTGGATTTCCTACTAGAAAGACATTTGATGAATTTGTAGATCGATTTGGCCTTCTCGCACCTGAAGTTTTGGATGGGAGGTATATGATTGTTTCTTTCATAAGATGTTCTTCCCAAGCATTGAAGATCCTGACTTTTTCATCATATACTTTATGTTAGTTCGGATGAAGTCACTGCTTGCAAGAGGCTCCTTGAGAAGGTTGGGCTCACGGGCTATCAGGTAATTATTTGACAAGTGAGAAACCCTCTTCTCGCAGCATTCTTCTTTTTTAGAGTTGTGTGCCCTTCCTCAGCTGCTGTGAATTTTAACACCTTTTAATGGTTGCTCTAATAATAAAGCTTCTTTTGAAATTGTGCATGCATTCTCATGTGGGCTTGCAGTGATCTTCTGAGAAGGTTTTTGAGCTACCATGACATTCCATTTTCTTTTGCAGATTGGTAAAACCAAGGTATTTCTTAGGGCTGGTCAAATGGCAGAATTGGATGCTCGTAGGAGTGAGGTCTTAGGAAGATCAGCTAGCATTATTCAGAGGAAAGTCCGGTCATATTTGTCTCGCAGAAGCTTTATTACACTTCGTCGGTCTGCAATACAGATTCAATCTGCATGCAGAGGTAACATATGGTGTTAAAAGCTGTATTGGTGCATGTATTCTCATTTCTAATTGTCTTGAGTTTATCTGTACTTGATGCAGGACAAATTGCTCGCCATGTCTATGAGAACATGCGCAGGGAGGCTGCTTCTCTGAGAATCCAAAGAGATTTACGCATGTATATTGCTAGGAAAGCTTATAAAGATTTGTGTTATTCTGCTATATCGATTCAAACAGGCATGCGTGGGATGGCTGCTCGGGATGATTTACGCTTCAGAAGGCAGACTAGAGCAGCGATTATGATCCAGGTAAGATATTCTTGAGAAATCAATCATCAAGTTCAAATATTTTCTCCAGCAGTTTTCGGTAATAATATTCTGTTCATGTAGCAATGATTTGATTTCCCTTTTCTGCTTTGTGTTGCTGATTTGAATTTGTTCAATTTGTTTCTGTAACCCAGAGTCAATGTCGCAAATACCTGGCCCGATTACATTATAAGAAGTTAAAGAAAGCAGCAATCACAACGCAATGTGCATGGAGAGGAAGAGTTGCTCGTAAAGAACTGCGAAATCTTAAGATGGTCAGTTTCCCTTATTTTTCTTGTTTTTCCATTGGATCTTATGGTGCATGGTTTGGGCAACAGCTGAGGATGGAAGCTGTATTTTCTTCTCTTTTGTTCCATCAGATCTTGTGCTATGAAAAGACTATTACATGGTTTTCTTCCTGTCAGTGTACTGTGTCCTGCACTGCTAGGAAGGTTGCATGCGACTGTTAGTTTTTTTTAATGCTTAATCTGTATTTTGTGAAAGAACTAACCACACTCCACTGCATTTGGAAATAAAATATAGAGAATTAGTTTTTCTTGTTCCTGGATTTCTTCAAGCTGTCTGGAGTTTGGACTTTGTGCCTGTGTTATTATGTTTTCTAGTTTTGTATTTAAAAATTATTTGGTTCTCTCAAAGCAGGTGCACATGCTGTTCTGTTCTTTTATTTTATGTATATTTAGAGGTTCTTCTACATGAATTCTTCTTGTTCTCTTTTTTTTTCAGGCTGCAAGAGAAACAGGAGCTCTTCAGGCTGCCAAGAATAAGTTGGAAAAGCAAGTTGAAGAATTAACATGGAGACTTCAGCTGGAGAAACGCATGAGGGTATGTATGATAACACACCAATAAACTTATTAAATGAGCTTTATTTGTATCCGTCTAAAAATGGGACCAAATTCCATCAATTTTTAATTGTTGTCTCTAGTCATTTTTCTTTTAGTTATGTCCATGCTTTTCAATTGTTTTTTATAGCACTCTAGAATTTGGGTAAAGTGATTGCTGAAACAAGTGTAAGAATAAGTGTGCAGTTATTGTTTTAAAAACTTCCATTTTGTTCCTGTTTTCTGCTCCTTGTTTGCTCTATTAAGACCAAGTACAGGAGACACTTAACTGTTGGACATGTAGCTTCAACAAAAAATAGAACTCCAAAAACGTGCATGGACAACGCTCCTGTATGCTAATGCTTTTTAACGCTGATGCCTATAACTTCTGCTTAAGCTATCTGCTTCTCTTGTGACTATCCAACGTGAATGCTTTTTGTATATCTGATACACTTAACTGCTGAATATACTTTGGCAAAATATAAAACTAAATAAACCTTGAATATCTCATCCTATAACTTTATGTTTCACATGTAATATGTAGGCTGACGTGGAAGAGGCCAAAACACAAGAAAATGCAAAGCTACAATCTGCTCTGCAAGAAATGCAACTTCAGTTCAAAGAAACTAAAGAAATGCTAGTGAAGGAACGTGAGGCTGCCATAAAGGTGACAGAGAAAGTACCTGTTATACAGGAGGTTCCAGTAGTAGACCATGTGGCCCTGGAGAAGCTTACTATAGAAAATGAGAAACTCAAGGTAAGGAGGGTTGATAGTTAAGGATCTCTATTTTGCTTGATGATGCCAACATTTATATCACTGCATGAAGTAAAGGCTTCTCAGAAGTTCTCTCCAATATTGGGGTGAATTACTTGTGAATTCGTTTTCGCTAATTTGATTATTTTTATGTGATTAATTTCAGGCTCTGGTAACATCACTGGAAAAGAAAATTGATGAAACAGAGAAAAAATTCGAAGAGACAAGCAGAATAAGTGAGGAAAGATTGAAGCAAGCTTTGGAGGCAGAATCAAAAATAGTTGAATTGAAGACTGCTATGCATAGGTATTTTTCATGGTTAAGCTGTGTTTGTGAGAGGGGGCAGGGATTTTTATGATCATTGATTAGCACAATGTGGGAATTGGACTATTCTGTGTTCATAGCAATCCCTTGATACTCATGCTCTCTGTTTTCCCTTTTGACTTGTTAGGCTTGAAGAAAAGTTTTCTGACATTGAAACGGAGAACCAAGTTCTTCGGCAGCAAGGGCTGTTACAAACACCTGCAAAGAAGCTGTCAGAGCGTCCTCCAATTCCACCAACTCAGGTGAATGTTTTCTGCAAGCTTGTTTTGGTTTACTCTCCCTCTCCTTTCTTTTCTCTCATTTGTTTTTATTTTAATTGCAGAGTTTGGAAAATGGCCACCATCTGAACGATGAGAATAAAGCCAATGTAATGATTTTCTTTTCTTTGACCATCTACTTACTGTAACTGCGCTTGTGTTATTTAATAATTGTTTGAGTTATTTTTGCAGGAGCCACAGAGTGCAACACCGGTTAAGACGTATGGCACAGAGTCAGACAGCAAGTTTAGGAGATCCCACATTGAGCGTCAACATGTATGTGCTTTCAAAGATTGGGATGTGCTTCATCTGTTGCGTTTGTTCTTATGCAGAGCATCGGCTAATGTAATTTCAACATTTTGAGTCTTGTTCTTGCTGCAGGAGAATATTGATGCGCTTATTAGCTGTGTAACAAATAACATCGGGTTCAGTCATGGAAAGCCTGTTGCTGCGCTTACCATTTACAGATGTCTTCTCCACTGGAAATCTTTTGAAGCAGAAAGGACTAGTGTGTTTGATCGTCTCATTCAAATGATTGGTTCAGCAATTGAGGTAACCGGGTATATTATGATTGTTGTTCCTTAAAAGGCATTCTTGAATTGGAGGGAAATGATTAATTAAACAAGGAATATCATGGATGGAGATACATAAGTTGAACTGTTGGAGCTCTTACAACTTCCACTCAACAATGATCAAACAGCATAAGTACCATAACTGTATTCTTGATTGCAGAATGAAGAAAACAATGAACATATGGCTTACTGGTTATCAAATACATCTACTTTATTGTTTTTACTGCAACGAAGTATAAAGGCAGCTGGTGCTAGTGCAACTCCGCAACGGAAACCTCCCTCGGCAACATCCTTGTTTGGGCGGATGACAATGGTATCAGAATTTTTGTTAAGTTTCCTCTTTCGAAAGGTGGATTTCTTTCTCTAAATTGGCTTCTGTGTCAATCCCAGGGTTTTCGCTCATCACCATCTTCTTCCAACCTTGCTGCTGCTGCTGCACTGGCTGTCGTGCGCCAAGTAGAGGCAAAATATCCAGCCTTGCTTTTCAAGCAACAACTTGCAGCATATGTAGAGAAAATTTATGGAATTATTCGAGACAACTTGAAGAAGGAGTTGGCATCTTTGCTTTCCTTATGCATTCAGGTATTCTGTTTGATTCACCACTCTCATTTGCAATTGCTTTGGAGCCAATTTCAGTCTCATTTCCCTTCATATTTTGAAGCAATATTTTTTTAAGTCAAGTTGTTTTTATGCTGAATTTAGGCACCCAGGACTTCCAAGGGAAGTGTACTAAGATCTGGACGGTCCTTTGGGAAAGATTCTCCTTTAAGTCACTGGCAGAGCATTGTTGATAGTCTAAACACTCTCCTGAGTACATTGAAGCAAAATTTTGTACGATCTTTATCGGTTTCTCTGTTAATATTCTTTTAAAATGCAGATGTTCTTACAGTTATTGGTGTTTCAGGTGCCTCCAGTTCTTATCCAGAAGATCTATACTCAAACTTTCTCATATATCAATGTGCAATTGTTTAACAGGTATTTAGTCATTTCGGTCCTTTGATTTTATCATTTTTTTGCTGAAAGGTTTTCTTATATGGGAATCCCTTGTGATATCCAGTCTTCTCCTACGTCGTGAGTGTTGCACATTTAGCAATGGTGAATATGTAAAATCTGGGTTAGCTGAGCTAGAGCTATGGAGTGCCCAAGCAAAAGAAGAGGTAATCTGATATGCCTTTACTTGTCAGATTACTGTCACTATGCTTATCTTGTGATGATTATTTACTTTTCTGCGATGTAGATTCCTTGTCTGTCATGTGTGTAAATTTCCCTGATTCTCATGCTTTCACCTCCTTTGATTGCAGTATGCAGGTTCATCTTGGGATGAACTCAAGCACATAAGACAGGCTGTTGGATTTTTGGTATGCTAGAAGAATGCTTCTCTTCTGAGTCTTAAACCACTAAATCTCTTGCCGTGTTTTTCACTGAATCTTTTATTAATAATTTTGGTTCACAGGTCATACATCAGAAGTACAGAATATCCTACGATGAAATCACAAATGATCTGTGCCCTGTAAGTCTCTCTGTGCATGTACACATGTATATCTGCTTGCATGGTTCGGTAGAGCAGTTTTGAGAAACTTGATTTGTGCAACCAGCCCTATTTTTATTTTTATTCAGGCTGTGTTTTTATTTCTCTGCATACCCCACCTTTCAGTTTTATATTTATGTTTGGGCAATTTGTTTTGTTCTTTGTTTCATGCAATTCTCTCACATCAATGCTTTGATTGCTCAGATCTTGAGTGTTCAGCAACTATATAGAATATGTACGCTATATTGGGACGACAATTATAATACTCGGAGCGTGTCACCTGGTGTAAGTACTTATATCTAAATTTTTTAATAATGGTGTTTTTGGATTTATATACCTTATCAACTGGATTTGAATGATCATTGACTTCACCCATGATTTCTCTTCAGGTCATTTCTAGCATGAGGGTACTGATGACAGAAGACTCCAACAGTGCTGTTAGCAATTCCTTTTTGTTGGATGACAATTCTGGGTAAGAGTTTCTTCAATTTCACATACTTGCGATTTAGTACTATACAAAGTAGATTCAGATTTCAGAAGAAGCTTTATTAAAAAAAAAAATCCTCTCTTACATATTTGGATATGCAGAACATTAATGTGAAAAGCTTCTTCCTATCCTGTAGAAGTAGGAAAGCGCATGTTCTTTGAAGATGTATATGATTTTTTTTACATCTATAAGATTAAGTACAAAAAAATGATTGCACAGTGCAGGACCAATTAGCGAAGTTTTAGATGTCTGTATTAGGCTCAGGGTTGTAGAATTTGGTGATTTGGGGTTTATAAATTGGAAACAAATTTGAATTGTAAGAAATGAAATGGAACAAGGTAGAAACTACTAGCCTCCACTAGTAGATTTTAAGGAATCACTCCATGGGTAGAAAATCTAAGCATTACACTCGGGGTTCAAGGAGTTGCTCCATAGAGAAAGCACTTGTATGGTTATTAATAAGACGTGTAATTTCACAGCAGCATGTAATTTGACAGCAACAGTGCTATGATTGCTTTTCTATGAAGTGGTCTTTTCACAACAACTAAAACAAATGTCTTTACGTTCACTCTTTCAATATGATCAAACTGATTATTCTTAATACAGCATTCCCTTCTCTGTGGATGACCTTTCTAATTCACTGCAAGAGAAAGATTTCATGGATGTTCAGCCGGCAGAGGAACTACTCGAGAACCCAGCCTTCCAATTCTTACACGAGTAAAGATAAAGAGGCTCAAGCATGCTCTTCTTTTTTTTTTTGGTGCGAAGTAGGCAAGGAATCTTGCTCTTTGGTCAGTAGTGTTACTTGGTTGTAAATTTACCCCCTTTTTTGGTGGTTTACACGCTTTTTCTGCATCCCTGCTCCTTTGTAGAATATTCCTATTTATTTATTTGTTTCTTTGAGATTCGAAGTTGTAAAATCCTTTTTGGCTATCGAAGGGGCAAGGATATATCTTCTTGTTCAGTGAGTGTGCATTCATTGGTCATTTTTTAGGCAGCAAAAATTCATAGAGAATTCATTAGGGCAAGCAGTGTCTTTGGTTGGTGGTTGAGGCATTGCTCTCTCTCTCCACCCTATTTTTTTCTGTAAAAAAGAGAGAGACTCAGACATACAAACATTATACCTAGTAATGAGAAGTATATGGAATTGGTTTATGCACTTCTCTGCTTGTTTTCTTTATGTTATATGCCTTCTTATTGAATGGATTTTGTACCTAGCTTCATAACATTTCAACCTCCACAGCCATGCATTGCTGCTAAAGATTGAGCAATAAATCATTGCCTGTATGAATGGCTGTTGAGGTATGATCCGCCAGGGTATAATTTACTGACTTGTATTCTCAGAGGTCAAAGAAGGTAGTGAGTACTTTTAAGGATTCTTGTGTTGGCTGAAGAAGATTCACGTATCATCGAGCAGCCGGTGGATTTTGCAGATTCTGGGAAGTTGCTTAGAAGCATGGCTTAACTTTGGTGAGGTTTCAAGAATTTTTATTAAGCATAGTGTTGATGAGCAACAGAAACAAGATTTTCCTTGCGGCGGGGGATTCCTTCCTTCAATTTGTATCCTTTGGTGCTAGATGTACGAAGTTCCACTTGGACGAGGGTTGTGCATGAGTCCTAGCTTAGAGTTCCCCAGTTTGAGAATGATACCTGTTTATCGTATTAGATACTTTGGAGAAGTGTTTTTTCACGTATTTATCAAACCGGTTTAGCAGGTCCGTCCAGTAACTTGTCATCTTGGATCCTATTTCGCATCAGGTTTGCTTTTGAGCTAAATTGAGAGTTGACTCCGATCAAACACGATTGGGAGAGTACTGATTTAGGAGTTCCTAACAATTTCTTTTAGCCATGTGTAACGTTTTTCTTTACATATACACGTAAAAGCTTGTGATTCAACAGTATTCTTGCAACGCAAGAGAGACAGGGGCTCAAAGTTTAAATGCTATATTTGTCAGTCCAAATCCATTGTTGTTCCCAATTTCTTTTTGAGAGAGAAAGCTCAACTAAGCCTTAAATATTCTTGAGCTAGATAAGAAAAGGTTCCTAACTCTCTTGAGTAGTGAATGGGATTTGCCTTTTGTATTTGCATATGCCATTGTTTCTGTTGTTGTAGGGTCCGATCACTACAGTATCTTCAAAATTAGTCTTTGATTCCAATATTATCATCAGTAAGGATTATGGGAACCCAAAGAGTGTAGGTCTCATCACTAAGATAGATTGTGCATATTTTTTCGTAAAAATATGGAAGAGATAAAAATATATTTAGTCGAACGACAAAGACGAGACGGGATAGAACTAGTAAAAATTAAGAAAATAAAGAAAGAATTAACAACCTGCAAACATAAATATCTAAGATTTGATACAATAGAGCTATCATAGTAGATGAAGATTGACGAGCTATATTAATAAATGAACAATGACTATAATGTGAAATCAATGGAGCTTTGATCATAAAATGGGGACAAAAGTTCTCTAATGGCACCCATGAGGAATGCACATGGAAAACCCACAAAAACTTCACCTAGTACGCCATGGTGTGTGTCTAGTACGACTCCACCATAGCCATCTCCACCACAAGGTTCACTAGAATTTAGGGTGAGGACCATGCATGATTCTTGTTTATAAATGTGGATTTGGACTCAAGGACCCCTACTACGTCCTTAGGACCATTTTTGATCTTCAAAACTATACAACTGTAATACTACAAATGTGATTAATTCATTTGGTCCAACATGAATAAGATCTCAAGTTATCGGTTCATGTGTCAACCTATCAAATCAATGAATCTATCTAGTAGATCAACTATGCTAATATATACCATCAAAACTATATATTTATATATATATAACTAGAAAATTTGCTAATCATAAGGATAAAATTTCTTGATTAAATCATATCCATGGTTTAACGAGGCCAAAACAACAAACAAACAAAACCTTAGTCGTCCAGGGTTGAGACTGACTTTGGGCCCTTTACTTGATCAGTTTTAACAATCTGTAATCGGTCCATGGTATAGTAATCATTTAGGTCCCCTCTCCTCCATGTCTCTCTCTTCTTGGTTAGTTCTTGTTGACACTTGGGAGATTAAGAGAGGAAGACGACTCATCCCCATCCACATGCATAATCATGCACCCACCTCGCAATCAACTCACCTCTTCCACTTGCAATTCCACACCTACTGACGATGTTGGGTCCATTTTTCAGGTTGTGAACATGACGAGCCACGCCTTTGAGCCCAAACTTAACCATCCAACCCTTTTCCTATCTCAATCTCTTCTATTTTCTATGAAGCAATTTCTTGTTTCCTAATTTGTAGTCTACTGCCGATGCTGCCATGTACAATACTACCATGCATGCTACTTCAGGCTATTTTCATGCACCGAATGAAACCCATGATGGCTCGGTATTCGGTTAATTCAGGACTTGTTTTGAGTTAGATTTCATACAAAATAAAGGAGGGTCGACTCTCGTAGAACCCGATCAAAAACCTAGACCGGATGATTGCTGACTCTATCCAACTCATCAATTGGCATGGAAATATAATTTGGAATATTGTGTTAAAATTGAGATCTTTTGTGCAGTATTTATTATCTTCCATACACATGATTTTCTTCATCTCTTCGTATTTGACCTTTCTATAGCCGAAAACAACGAAGTTTCTGAAGGGATAACACCGTGGGAGCTATCAGGGACCGGTGCAGAAATTCTTGCAAATTAAATTCAGAGAAATTATGACAGATGGTGACTTCTACCAACAATATAGTTAATTAGCTAATTATTAATTAATTAATTATAATCTCCAAACCTTAGAGTAGAGATAATTATCTAATTAATTAAATTAGCCAAGGCATAAAATAGAAACGATTCTCCTCATCTAAACAGATAGCAAAAGACCCCAGCATTAATTTAGAAGATCCAACCTAGCTAGATATTAAGCATTTTCCAAAAAAAAACAATAATCAAATCTATAATGTGCTCTTCCAATTCATTTTTTAATATGATTAGATTAAGTTCATCACAATGTCATACATCACCACCTTATTACAAATCTAATGCTTTTTTTTTATATATATATATATATATATAACACTACTTTGATAGATAGCCGACGAAGAGGGTTTTTTTTTTTTTTTTTTTTTTATATATTATTTTTTTAGAAAAGAAGTTGCATTTTTCCATATATCACAATCAATCAAAATTATTTATGAAGTTAGTGGCTAGCTAGTACATTCATTCTCTGGTTGTCTTATGTGGCTGTGACTGTGACTTGGACCCAATGGAAGAAATCCAAGTTAGTCACTTTCATATCAACTTGACAATCCCAATTTTTTAATAAATAATATAAAATTATTTTTAATTAACAACTTAATTTCTTAGAATGACACTAACAATTATTTAACGAATACAAGAATTGTTAACTTTTTAAAATTATTCTAGAAAGAAAAGTAGCTAATATTTTGTTCTCTTTCGTTTATTTATGCTTTTCGTTGGTGCATGATCATCTCTACTAACCTTTTTGATGGGGTGGGATACTTGTAAATATTCATAAAAATCATTATTGGAGTTTTGATATGAAATTATTATTGGAAGTTCATCCAGTAGATTAAATTTTTTATTGAAATAATTCTTTGACATTAATGATAAATAAACCTATTTGCATCTAATTGTGCAGTAAAGTGTGGGATATTATCATGGCAACATTGCATTTGATTGAAAGAAGATTTTTGGTACTTTTTTTGTATGGGAAATTAATACGAAATTTGTACATGTGGGGCGATTGATTTTTGTGTGAATTGTCAGCCCCATGGAAAGTGTACCCTGGGTTGGTTCCAATGGAGCATATGTTACTTTTATGCTGTATTTGTTTTTATGGTGATATTTTATTTAAAAAAAAATTAAAATGTTTTTTTTTAAATTATTTTTTTGGGTGTTTTTGGATTGTTTTGGTATGTTGAAGTCAAAAATAAATTTTAAAAATAAAAATATATATTATTTTGATATATTTCCAAGTAAAATGAACTTTGAAAAACAATAATTACCATAATAACAATCACTATCTTAGTCCTAATAGAGACACATATCGACTTTGAATAAATCGAGCACCATCCTTGTCAATTTTGTAAAAGTGCCAAGTGGTCATAGTTATGAAAGGTGTGTTGAGGTGTGGTTGGAACTGTATTTTATCTCAACCATAATTTTGAAAGCATTCGGTGGGGCCGTTTGTTTTCACAGCCCAGCCATGCTTCTCAAATATTTTGAAATTTCTTTCTTGCTTTCAAATTAATTTTTTTTGATTTTTTTAGATCGTTTGATTTGCTGATGTTAAAAAGAAATTTTAAAAATAAAAAAATATATATTTTCATATATTTTCAAATAAAAAACACTTTGAAAAGCAATCGTTATTACAACGTCAAACACTTCCTAATCAACACACACTATATTTTTATATGAGTCTCGCTAAAAACTTTATCTTGAATCTATCTTTTCAAACTGTAACCATAAAAATTACTATCATAATATTAAACACACACGAACACACAAGTGATCGGTGTTAACCAAATTATTATCATAATTATATCACCCCATTCAGACTTGACTCATGTAAATATGAGTAACAGATTAGGTGAATTACTTAGATTAATTCAACCTTTCTCTCTTAAACAAAAAAAAAAAAACTAAAACGACATTGTTCTTTTATTTTAGTAAGTATCACCGTTTTGTTGATTGCGAAATGATGCCAGACTACCCACTCACCTTGACAATTGTAAAGCAATCCTGGATCATAAAGGAAATAGATTTAGTGGTCGATAACTCGATATTCATGGCAAAAGAGTATTTATGACACCACAGCGACAAACAGACTGGTTTTGCCGATGAAAATAGTCGTCGAGAAAACCAAATTTTGTCTCGAGAAGTTCGTTCATAGAGACTCTCTTCATATTTATTTGGTATATTCCGAGGGATTCAAGTAAATTTGCACCAAAAAAATAAAAAAAAAGGAGTCATATTGTGATCTCTATAGATTCTGTGATAAAAAAACACACACACATCAATAATCTCTATAGATTTTGTGATCTGTGTTGTGTGTAAATATACACATACAAACACACACAACACAGATCACAAAATCTATAGAGATGATTGATGATCATCATCATCATTATTTTTTGTATTTCTGCTGGAGCTAGCAGGTGCTGGTTTAATTATTTAATCACGAAGAGAATTATTGATGACGAGCGGGCTAGAATAGTTTCACATGTTAATTAACTTGGAAAATCAGATTTATATTAAGAAAATCTAGCTCGACTGATTTCTCACCGAGTCTTAATATTCCAAAATATCACATTAAACGGGCTGTTCCATGTGGTCTCATGTGTTTCCACATCCTTAATTATCTCTACCTCGACTCCGGCCAGAATATATTAACTCCTGGTCCAGTGACCAAAACCCATCTTACATTACACTTCAAATCTAAAATCAACTCCTACTTAGTCATGTTCTTGTCTAACTTGGTAAACCCTTGGTCATGTTCTTGAAGATATTGAGATTCCCTGTTCCAATAAAAATATTATGTTTATGCATGTAGTTATTATAGTTACAAAGTTAGTTAGACTAATTAATTAACTTCTGATTTAATTTATTTATTTTCTTGTTGAAGACGTTTGACTAACATATATAATTAATTTAGGAAGGCTTGAAACCATATGACCTCCTTGAAGGAAAAATATATTTATATATAACATAACATGCTCACTTAAATTTACTGGGGTTTCCATCTTCATTTTTATTTAAGTACCTTTAACTTTAATTAATTGAGACAATCTTTTTCGCATTGTTTAAATCCTTGGTCTGTGTGTGTGTGAGTTCGGTGGTGGACTTGGTTTTGGGAATTATATACTGCCTTCTAGTTTTTTTTAATAGAATAATGAAGTTTTATTGCAAGATATATTACTGGCAATAATAATATTTTTCATGATCATTATTTTCGTTGTTACCTATTTTGGAGCCCAACATAAACAAAAAAAATCATAAAAAATAGAAAGGAAAGAGAAAATACAAAAAATTAAAAATATACTAGAAGAAAATAAAAAATATATATCAGTAAGAATAATATACCAGAACGCCTAGAAAATTGTTGGAGACTGGTTAAGAAAGATTAAAATATACAAGATTGAAAAATTTAATAGTATATTTTCGACTGATGAAGGCTCTATTAATAGAGAAAAATTCAATATGAGGAAGGAAATTCAAAATTGGATGTTCAAGGACTCAATTGAAATTTTTCAAGGTTTAATTGAATTTATTGAGGGTTTAATTGCAAAAAAAATTAATTTTTGAAGTCAATTTAGGCTTTAATTGAAAGAAATTAAGGACTAGGGGTTGAATTGCATTTTTTTAAGAGTTAATTTGGTCAAATTAGAAACTTAATTGCATAAATATTAAAGTTTGATGAACAATTAGGAACTTGATTGAAGAAATTCAAAACCAATGACCAAACTTAAAAAGATACGTGAAAGTAAGTGTTGAAATTGACCAAATCAAGGGTCAAATTAAAGGAATTGAAAGTTTGTTGGCCAATTAAGGATCGAAATGCACAAAAAGAACCAAAAAACTGAAATGAAAATAGTGATCAACTTTAGGGCTGACAATTGAGTTTGATAATGATGAAATTAAAAGTTTGGAAACAATTACGGGTACAATTAAAAGCAATTGAAAGAATAGAGACTTAATTAAATTTGCTAATATCCAAATTAAGAACCCTAAATGACGTGTTGTTCATACTTAATGAAAAGAAAGTGAATGACATGTCGTTCGTCAGCTTGCATATATGTTTTGACAATTTCAGCTAATCGAGTTGACAACTTCAAACACATAAATGTAGAGTTACAGACTTTCAAATTGAGCAAGGTTGGATCCAAATAAAAGATGTGCACTTCCTCTACCAACTTTAGGTTGTATCAGGCGATGATAATGTTATAATTGTTCCGATGAGGCCTCGAAAGTGGACAACTCAGTCAGCCCTGACAGTGCAACTATCATGGAAAAACTAATTTGGTTTTTGTGTGTTCACACACAAAGGCTTCTCAATGGGTTCTTATTAAGGGTTTACAACACTTCCCTTAAGATCAAGAGGTCAGAAATGAACTTAAGACCTCCCAAAACCCTAGCAAAACCATCTCAAGATCAAGAAAAGAGAGGCTAAAAAAAAAAGAAAAAAAAAGGAAGAAATTTTTTTTTGACAAGGAAGCTAAGTGTGAAGGTTTAAGAGGCCAATACAAAGTTTTATTAAGTTTCTTAATCTTAGCAAGTTTGTGAAAGACAACGTTTCAAATTAAAAAAAAAGAGAGTGATTATTTGAGGTATATCATCTAATACAAAAGGTTTGCTTAAGGTGTTTTTTTATTCATTTTTGTTTTATATTAATGTTTACAAGCATAAAAAAAAAGGTTCGAAATGTTTAACAAATGATATTGCATTCATCTCTTTGTTACTATGATTTTTATTTAATGAAGTTATTTTGATGTTTTTGATACATTAAAGTTGTTGTTTAAGTTTGTTTTTGATATACAATATTGTTTTAGTTTTTGTTTAATTTAAGCTATGCATGTTAAACCAATGATGTTTACCATGAGTTAATTTGTTAGGTCTGTTCATGTATAAAATAAGTTCAAAAAACTTATTTTAAATTCATGTTGTATGAACATATAGGTTGTTTTAAGTTGATAGTTTTTTGATTTGGTGCCTCATACTTGATTTTGATGATATGATTTTTTTTTGTTAGTTTCAAACATATTTTGAATCCATATTGCATGAACATATAGGTTTTTTTCAAGCTGTTATTTTCTTCTTCTTCTTCTTCTTTTTTGCATATTACTAAAAATCCTAAAGTTATTTAAGTTTCTTTTTTTTATATATATAAAAAATCTAAAATACTTTGACATGTTTTTAAAAAAATATTGTATGGATTTTACAATAAGTTTGTAAAATTTCAAAGGATTTGGCCTACATTTCAAAAATATTAAAAATATTATTTTATTTCTTTTAATATGCAAGATTATGAACTTATATGTAAAACATATTCCTGATATTAAATAAAAAGACAATTTATTTTATTTTTTATGTTGACATTAGAACGTTTAGGTTTTTAACCTGATAAGATAAAAAATTCCTTACTAATAAAGACTTTCATTAAAATCTAGATGAAACAACGGTTAGAAAACACAATATTTTCTTAGTTTATAGCAAACAAATAAACAATGTAATTTACCTCAGGTAAGACGTATTAGGAGTGTCAATACCTTCCCTTTACGCAATTAGCTTTGAGACTAGTTAGATTTTCTAGTGACCAAAATATGAGATGGCGACTCACATTTTTTTTTAATACTTATAAAGGACAAGAATTCCTTGTCATTTCCATCCATATCATCCCCAATAATCTTAATTCAGAAGGATGATTGCCACGATACCATATATGTGCAATAACTTTTATTAATTTCATTACTATTATCATCATGAGAAATGAAATTATTTTATTATTTTATTTTCTTATTTAAAAAAATATAAAAAAACTTAAATTTTATCTAATTTCAAAGTAATTATTTCAAACATAGTATATATCAATACAATATCATTTGAACTCCTTATTACTCATTTTCCCCCTCCAAATATATTTCAAATCTTTTATTTTTAGTGTACATTTAATATTGTGCTAGTTTTTATAGCTACAATTTAAAAAATAGGTTAAAGAAAAACTATAAATTATAGTTTTTCTTGAACTAAAGTTTTTATTACATTTTGAGACAGAAAGGAGATTTAAGAAATGGAAATAAAAAAGCTTTTCAAATTATGATTGGTCTAAAAATAGCTTTAATCACACAACTTTAGTACAATATCAAACATAAAATTAATACCTAAATTAACAACAAGAATCCAAACAATCAAAAGCTTTATGATTGTTATTAATTTGTGGGAAATAGTTTGCACTAAACACAGTTACACACACACACACACTTATTTTCGTTGACTTTAGCCTATGTTGGTTGCTAAATACAACCACTTGAATATTTAATTAATCGATGAAAATGTCAACACCAATTCTTAATTTGGAATTCAAGAAAGGAGTGTAGATGGGTAGTCGAGAATTAAGACATGCAAACCCATTTAATTAAAAAACTCACATGGTTTCCAGTATTTCAAAACACAAGCCACTAAACATTTAATCATGGACGGTTAAGTTAATTATCAAGTCAAGATTATACTTCATTAATCTCTCTCCCTCCATTGCCTAAACCGGCCTTAGATGATGCCTCCTCTGTGTGTGTGTGTGTGTTTTTCTGGTATGTGCCATGTGCACCAAAAACATATCGTAAACGCGTAGCACAGATTGAAACGACTGCTAAGGAAAGCAAATATTAATTATTTTTCATTGGAGAAAGTAATTCTTGAAACATTTCTTCTGGCTAGCTAGGGTTTCGAGGAAGAAAATAAAAAATAACGTGGAATACATTGTGTCTACGCTACTGCCTGCTGATCTTACCAGGTTTGGAGGGATCAAAGCATGGAAAATGTAGCTCTAGCTTGATGGGTGCCGTGGAATATTTGAGGATGCATGAATCTTCTTATATTTTGTTGCTAAAAACAGCACTACCAAAACCATGCGCTTGATCTGCCTCTAGCTTGGAACCTCGAGATTCTAATTAATTTGGGATATCCTTAGTGTCCTGAGAATAATTAACGGGAACATAAACTTCTATGTAATTAAGGCTTCGTTTGTTTCGTTTCTATGTGCTTCCCGGCTATAAATTTAAAATTATTTGATTAATTAATACATACCACATTACTTTTGTATGCATATCACTTGAAAACTCTTTTAAAATCTTGGGTATGAAATTTTTTTTTTATATAGTTTTTCTTGAACTTATTTGATTAATCTTTGATTTATCAATGTTTCACTTCTACCCTTACTGTTTTAAATTTCCCAATGTTTCCCTTTAGTTTCCTAAGAGTTTCAATTTATCATGAACCATTAAATATAAACCCTACTTTGTTTTTTTAACTTGGTTTTTGCTTTGTTTTAAGTTTCTAATTGTTTTTTGTTTGATATTATAACATATGTGTGGACTAGCAAGGAATAATTAATTGAGTGAAAAATAAGAAACAATTAAATAAAAATCTGAAAAAATAGCTTTTATTACTTATTTAGTAATAAAAAGAAAAAAATGAAACTTTTTAAGAATATTCATATATAAGGGTAATATTGAAAAACTTTAAACTATAGAGGTAAAAAAAAATACCGATAAGTTAAATCTATTTTGGTAAAAATATACGCTATATAAAACTATATACAAAGCTGCTATCAGTACCATGTGCATATGCTATATTTATGTTATTATGGAGTCAAACAAGTATATATGGTGTCTAATTATTTCATTTCCTAAAACTAAGTAAGATTTTCCACTACTTTTTAGTCAAATGATCATTATGGGTGTAGTTAAGAAAACAAAAGGTGATTACCGGTGACTTGCCAGAATGTGGGAGGAATATATTAGCACTAATAATTAATTAAAACATAATTAAATTTGTGATTAACTGTGAGGATTCATGTGCCATGTCTAATATAAAAATGTAGTAGAGCACTGTTGGTTTAGATAAACAAGAAAAACTTGTTCAACCACATCTCATAATTAAGAAGCACCATGCACATGTTCATCCCCCTAATCATAATTCCATTTTTTTAGTCGAAGCCCACCTGACCCTTTGTCTCCTCTCTCCACCACCAACTTGGAAGACTAAATCTATGTGTGGAGTCAGTGTGATGGTGGTGCTGGCTTAGTTATTGGCCATATATATGGAGGAGAAGGGGGGCGGCACCTAGGATTAAGAGAAGGCATTAGAAAATTCACCCTCGAATTCTTCCAACATTTTTCTTGGTATAACTTAATAATAATATAGAAAACAATGCTGCCACATGCAACCCTTTGGTTGCTCCAGGTGCAATGATCCTAACACTGCAACTTGCAAGAGCAGCAACTAAACTTCAATCAAACTGTTTTACCGACCTCATCAACCGAATATTGCCATCGGGAAATGTTCATTTGTTATTTTTTTTCTATTTTTTTATTAGGAGAGAGAGAGAGGTATAAATTTTTATACCTATACTTGACCAAGTTTTGGATACTCATCAAATATTTATAACCTGAATTTGAATTCGAATGTTATAATTTATAATTATTTATTATATAATTAGCTTGGTATATATATGTAATTGTTTTATTTTAAAAAAATTAAGATTATTTAATTATTTTGGGTCAGGTATATTGGTATTCATATATGTTAGAGAATAATATAAATTATATTTTGAAACTTTATCTAATTAATAACTTAATTTTTTAAGTTGAGATGATTCTTTAACATTATATCAGAGCCTTGATAACCAAGCGATCACAAGTTCGAATCTCATCATCTTTATTTATTTGATAAAAATTAAGTATAAGGTATTGTGAGTTTGTGCAAGTTTTAAGCCTAAAGAACTTTCACTTGAGAGGGTGCGTTAGAGAATAATATAAATCATATCTTGAAATTTCACCTAACAGCTTTAAGGTTGAATTGGCTCTTTGACAACATATATACAACCAAAAACTTGAATTTTTTCCTTTGAGTTTTATCCAAACCCAATCGGATCTAAAAATTTTCTACTAATTTAAGTCGGTTTAGTTGATATTCATCGGATTTAGATAAAATTACCATTCCTAATAGAAATGTTATTTGAAACAAAGGAATTGAATGGAGAATGAGGTCAACCATATTCTCATGCTCGATGATTTTACAACATCCGATCACAACCCCTTGTTATTGCAAACTAGGGTTGCTGTTAACTAATAAAATTATACTTTTGATATCAACAATTTTATTAATATTTTATTTAAGAGTTAGTTAGGGCATGTTCTATTCCATGTGATTAACATATTTAAATATTGGTTCCATATTGATATTTCAATTATTTGAAGTTTAACGTATTCCATTTATATAACCACGTCAATTTTATTATTTCAGTGCCTAGCTAGAGTTTTGTAAATTAATTAGATCATGAATGATTTTAATTTTTCGTTATTTTGTGTGTGTGGTTGTGTTTATAGTTATTTGATTTTGGTTAAAATTGTTATTTTTACTTTGTGTTTTCATCAATCCGTTAAAAAAATCATTTTATTATCAACTTGATTAATTAAGTATATGTATTTTTTATTTCAATCATTTGAATATAATTATTCAAAATATAATTATTTATTTAAACTAATTAATTACGTTTCTTCACTACCTGGTTCATTATTATTATATCGATAATATAATTTTATCTGTTCAATGTCATATGATATAATTACTCGTCGTTTTTGTCCCTTTATTTATTTTTATTTTATTTTTGTCAAAGTGCTGAAAATCATCACGAATTTCTCACTGTCTGAAGTTGTGTACGTTGATGATGACAAAATGTGTGGAAATTTTGTTCTTCAAGCATATCTTTTTTCAAAATCACAGGAGGCCGATGTTTTATTTAATAAAACAAGCATGACATTGAGAATGCCCATCACAACCAAGAGGATGAATGCAATTCCCTCTTCACATACAATAATATTGAAGCAATTTTAAAAGAGTATTTAAGAATGTGATAACGGGTTGTGGTTAAAAGTAATTTTTTACTTAAAAATATATCAAAATAATATTTTGTTTATATTTTTTAAAAATTATTTTGATATCAACACATCAAAACGATCTAAAAATATAAAAAAATTAATTTTTAATGAAAATATTTTTAATTTGTTTTTTGAAAACACAGTAGCTAGCAGTCAGTATCATCATTAATTTTGATATCAAGCTTTTTTATTATGAAGGAATAAAAATCGAGGATGGAAAGTGTTCAGCTGTAATTTTTTTAAGATTGTTTGTGTTTTATGATAGAAGAAATACATAAAAAAACAAAAATATATTTAGTTGAAGAAATAAAAACATTGACAAATACATAAAATAAATTGAAATAATTTTAAAATAAATTTATATATTGTCTTCATCTTTTCTATATTAATCAAACACTACCTCAAAGAAAATGATGGACAAAGTAGTTCTCTTTACTCATAAATATGGTTTATGACAAGAATATTCCCATATCTATTTTTAAGAACCAATCAATATATATATTTGGTTCCAATCATAATTACTAAGATTTTATGTTCTCAATCAGAACAAAAATCCAAACATATGCAAGGAAATATTCCAACTAGAATTAATAATTAATTCCTATTGTTAATTATATTATAATTAATTGCTCGAATATAAATGGTGAGATTTAGTGCTTAGTCACATAATGAGATAAAACAAAAGGAGGTCTCGAATACAAAGATCTTTCGAAATCTTTCTAAACTTCTTGTGTGCCCATTATTCCCTTAAAAGCTCTTCTTTTTTCCCCTCATAGATTTGTTGAGATTTTCTTTGTTGGTATATCTTTAATTTTGCTGAAGCTCTCCCTTCTACGGCACATGCTGTTAATTGACTCCACACATAGATTACAAAGACTAATTACTCCTTGAGATATAATCTATAGTTGAGAAGTTGTGGGTTTTTTTTATATATATATATAATCTTCATGTATTCCATACAATGTTAGGTGTGGATCGAAATCCTCTTAATCCTTTTTTTTTTAATGTTTTATTAATTTCATTACGTCTTATAAATCATTGAATTTGAATGGAATGAACATGATTTTATATATTACAAAAATGATATCAATTTAATTTCTTTTATCTAATCCAAAACTTTTAAATTTAAAATTAACGTTGCGATTTGAAATGTAACGATCATATTTCTGAAAAAAATAACATGAAATGATATAAATAATTCCTCATTTTTATTTTATAAGTGCAAGATCTAGGATTGGAACTATTATGAATGTAATTAAGGGGATATTATAATTCATTAATTAACACTTAAATCTCATTTAATAGATTAATTATTAGGTTCAATGCATTAAGTATAAATCATCAGAAAGGGGGAGGAGAGATTCGTTCTCTTCTATGCGCTGGTCAAATGATTGGATGGATTACAATTGTGAATTGTATTTTTTTTATATAGCTAATAATGAGAGTACAAACATTTAGTGTTATGCCTGCAATGAGTAGTTATGCTTTTGTTGATAATAATAATAATAATAATAATAATAATAATAATATATTTATGCTATTAACATATGAAGGATGAGGAGAAGAACTAAGAGTTTAATCAAGACTATATACGTATAGAACCTCTTGCAATCTCATGGGAATCATGAAGAGAACCTAACCCCTAGATTTTAATACTATATTTTTCACCTAATTAAATAATGTGCTTTCCATATATGACCAAAGATGGTGGACGTAGGCAAAAGAAGACTAGCTACCAAATTTTGCTGAGGAGGAAAATACAAGTGAGAACATACAAGAAGGACACCAACACCAAAATATAAAGGCTAATTATAATATGTATCCCATAATTTATTTATAGCCAACTAGTTATCTTTATACTTGCATTCCATGTGATTCGTGCTAACCTTTTATGCAAAGTGGTCAATATATAACCATGAAAACTTCTATACAATATAAAACCAATAAGTAGTCCTACACTATGGTCAAACTTGGTGGTAACTAAGTTTATTCTATTTATTTTTTAATCCCCGAGTTAGAGAAGCGAGAAAAGATAGTTGGAAAATGATGGGAAAAAAATATTATTGTTTGTCGTGATACCGACAACAAAAATAATTAAACTTGGTGTCAACAAGTTACATTTGATGATGATAATGAGTTTTTTCTATAAACATGTCTGAAAAAGAAAATTGAGTTCCATTTTGATTTTCCAGGTTCGATTGATTCTAGTTTTCTTTGGTGATTTTGAGGTATTTTGAGGCTAATATATGGTTTAGAGGAACTTTTATGATGTTTATTAGGTGTTTGTTTTTTGTGAAAATTGATTGAAAACAGATGTTCAACCTAAAAGAACTCTACCTCGTGATTTTCGAACAACCACTATGGTGTTCAAATCTTGAACTATAATAGATGACGCGTTATCTATCCCAACAACTAACACATATTTTTTTATTTAAATATGTTTAATTTTTTTTATATGTTAGAAAATAATATAAATCATATTTTGGGACCTTACCGAACAGCTTGAGTTATTGGGTTGTGATGGTTCTTTGACATGGTATCAGAGCTTTAATGACCAAGCGGTCACGAGTTCGAATCTCACTACCCTAATTTATTTGATAAAAATTAAGTACAAGATAATGTGAGCTTATACAAGTTTTAAGCCCAAAGGGTTTTCACTTGAGGGGGGTGTTAGAGAATAATATAAATCATATCTTGAGACCTCACCTAACAGCTTAAACTATTGGGTTAGTTTTTTAACATGTATTGGGTTGAAATGATTCTTTTACACCATATATATATATATATATATATATATATATATATATATATATATATTCCACAGCCAGTTTGCATATCTTGATCTGCGTAAACTTTCTGCTTTGTGAAGTTGGCAACCGATGGAGGTTCCAGCATGTCTAAACCCTATAAACTTCTCTAAGAAAGGCATTGAGATAGATATATGATAATGATTTAGCCTTTCTCGAACTTTTTTTCTCTCATACGCGTGACTGATTGATACTCATTATAGATTTCCTCAAGCTTTTCTGCATAATTTAGTTTGCTAATACCACTAAAGATATTCTTCCAAAACACACTCTTCCTAGCAAGCACCGCCGACCACAGAAAGCTAGACGAAAGCCCTAGGATCTTTCCATAAAAGAAGAGGAATTAATTATATATTTATGAAAGATCATATAATAAAATGAAAAGACGTTATTAATTAAGGTGCAAAAATTAAAATACTAGAAAACTTATTCCATCTCATCCTAAAAGTTAAAGAGTTGATCATCAAATGCTACCAAGCTGGCTGTGGAGCATGGCAAGGCTGGTGGGTAGGCTAACGCTCTGTTTATTTTTGCTGTGAGGTGTAATATAATTTGTGTTTTTTTTTAATCACAGATTTAAAAATAAATTTAAAACTTTTTGGTTAAATAATAAATGCTATAATTTTACATAGATTTCACTGAAATGTTTTTTTTAAAAAAAATTAGTTATAAAAAAGCTATAACTTATAATTTTTTTTATTTTTTTTTAAATCACAATTATAAAAACTCATAAATCTATTTGATGGATATTGTGCATGGGATATGATTGCATCTGTGTCTCTCATCATATCTCTTTGTTCTCTTGCATTTGGAGGCTTGTTTTTTTTTCTTGGAGCTTGGGGACTTGCTGTGGAATGATGATGATACTACTCATTCCGAAGAAAAAAATTAATATTATTATGCAAAAAAAAAAAAAACCTTAGCTAGAAACGCCAAAGTAAACTCATCCCTCTAAATCTTTTCATGAAAAGAAGAGACTCTTATGGAATTCAAGGCATCATGCACATGCTTCCCTCTGCTTTCCCATGAAATTTTAACTTAGTAGCAAGTGGGATAGTGGAGCATACACTGAGTTTCCAACTCAAAACTATCATCCACCTAGCTAGCCACGAAGCTTAATTGTACTCGATAGGCCTATAAAACAAAATATAATGCACAAACCCTAACCCTAACCTTGAAAGCTAGCTTGCAAGCCTTTGTTAATTAATCTCCACCAAAAATTCAAAGTACTCTATATATATTAGTAAAAGCTCAAAACCCACTTTAATTACTTGTTAATCATGATCAGGACGCGTGTCAAAAAGGGTCTTAATATTATATGAACTACCGAAAGGAACATGGTTTGTTAGCCTTCCACGTAGAGCAGAAATCGAAGCCTGCTAAATTAACAAAGGCATATAATTACATATCCATGATTGATAGTCGATGTCCACAGATCTTCTCCATTGATTTAAGAATATATATTTTCTTAAACTCATCGTATGCTGTAACATTAAACAAGTTGTATATATATGTATCCCCTTTCGTTGAATTATCTGCTGATTTCTTTTTAAAATTGTTTGGAAAAAATAGTTTCTATTAAGACATATTTTATAAATCAAAGATAAAAGAAATAAAAAAAAAAGTTAATTAAATGTGTTTTTGGTAATGTTGTTGAAAATAGACTTTTTTTTTTGTGTTTTCATAAATAAAAAAAATCATATTTAGATTTTCTTAAAATATTTTTCAATTATTCAATCTTCAATCTTCAATCAAAACTATCTAAAATCACTTTATTTATTGATATTTTTGGTTGTGAACATTAATATGGTTTGGAAAAAATACTTTCTATCGGTTAGAAAATAATATAAATCATATCTTGAGATTTTATCTAAAACTTTAAGCTATTGGGTTAAAATGATTTTTTGACATGGTATCAGAGCCTTGATGACCAAACGGTCACGAGTTTGAATCTCACCATCCCTATTTATTTGATAAAAAATCAAGCACATGGTAGTGTGGGTCTGTGCAAATTTCAAGCCCAAAGAACTTTCACTTGAGGGGGTGTGTTAGAGAATAATATAAATTATATCTTGAAACCTCACCTAAAAGTTTAAGTTATTAGGTTGAGATGATTTTTTGACACTATGAACATGATTTAAAGATATTCCTTATTTATTAATAAACTTTGACATAATTTGATTGAATATATATATATATATATATATATATATTAGAACTATATAATTAAATTGAAAAAATAAAAAATGAGGTTAATGAAGTGTATCTGATAATGCAGTTAGAAGTATTTTCATTCGAAGAAACACTACTAAATTTATTTATTTTAAATGCTTGAACATCTTCATATTAAAACCATCTAAAATTATTTAAAAAAAAAACTATAATTTGATATTTTTTTCTAATAAAAAACATTACAACCACAATTCAAAAAGTTACCTTAATTAACAACTCTACTATGCATTTCAATTTATCATTAGTTAGCCAAAATGAAAAACCCTAGCACATGGAAGTTGGCACGTGTGAAAATATTAGGGTTTTAGTTACAAGGGCAAAGAGTAGAAGTAGCAAATTAGAGAGTGGAAGGAACAGATTTTTGGAATGTAGAAATCTGTTCAAAGCAGTGTGTGGAAGTTAGCAAGAAAATAATAAATTCAATTCAAAAGAAGTGGGGTCAACACGTGGCAGTTGGTCCTAGTGGAGTGTGAAATTCTGGTTGGCAGAATGGGCCTTGTGGGCCGAAACAGCTTTACAGGTTGCTATCCTAATGGCTGGAGCCTTCTAGGACCCTATTTTTGCAAGCTGGCCGATCCTCTCATATCCTAGTCAGCTACTCCTGGCTGATGTTCATTTCTAGAGATTTTTGTTTATTTTATTTTTTAATTACTATGAGCACTCCCATCCTCCTTTAGTGGGTCCAATAGAATCAAGATGAGAACGAGGAGTCACTTTCATCGCTTCCTAATTCTCCTTCTTTCATGGCCATGTATATACTACACAAGGGAAAAAAAAAAAAAAAAAAACTTGTAAGATTGGATGAATATATTAACTTAAATAAATTAAATAATATTAAAATTGTTAAACACTATTCAACTCGTGATTTGATTTAAAATTTAAATTATATAGATGAACTTGAATTAATTAAAGTGATATCATTTTAATTTTTATAATAAAAAAATTAAATTAGATTTAATTAAATTAATCGTGTTACAAGTTGGGTCAACTCCCATCTAATTTTTTATAAATCAAACTTAAATTAGATATTAAATTCATCTATTAGGCTAAAATAAGCTTTAATAACACAGGTTTAAACACAAAGCAATGATTCAAATAATAGTATCGTGTCAAAGATTCTCGATTCATTTTGCTATAATATGAACTCACACCTTCCATCAAGTTCACTCCAATTATATGATAGAAAGAGAGACCCACCAATTTGGTGGGGCATCACATATATGGAATCTCAAACATGCAACAAAATCTTCGAGCATATGTCAAGTTTTTGGCATCAAAATTCCATACTTCGGGTCGGTAATGGAAGAGTATGCCGAGCATTACTCGGTATTGTATAAATAAAACAACTACTAATTATAAAAACCCTTCCCATCTTGTGATTGTAAAAAGCTTTCCCCGAGGCATATCAAAATATTTCTATTTCTTGTACATTAATTTAGCAAGAAAATATTATTATATACATAACACACACATAGACCTCTCATAATAATATAATTATGTTAGGTTTTAAGATCAATAAAATAATTAATGAAAAGGCAGCCATTAGGCTTATGATTCGAGAATGACCGTCAAGAGGCATAACTCTCCCACTCCTCACATGATCATATGACCCCCTCCAAAGCTAGCTCGCTCCCCTATTTAAAGCACCCCCACCCCTTCTCTCCCTCCATACCAAAACACAATTCACTTCAAACCAACAACAAAGACAACTCTCTCTCTTCTATCTTCAACTCTCTTTGATCCTACAAAATCTACTTTGGCTACTAAGACCTTAAGCTAGCTATAAGCTTGAAAGCAAATCTCACACAAACGCTCAAACTTTATATATATATATATATATATAGAGACATATACTATTACATCATGGAGAATATGTTTCGCTTAGCTGATCATGAAGATTTCTTCTCTAGAAGATGCATTTGGGTTAATGGTCCGGTCATAGTTGGTGCCGGACCATCAGGGCTAGCCACGGCTGCTTGCCTTAGAGATCAAGGCGTGCCCTTCGCTGTTCTTGAAAAAGAAGACTGCATAGCATCTTTGTGGCAAAAACGCACCTACGACAGGCTTAAACTTCACCTCCCTAAGCAATTCTGCCAGCTCCCTAAACTCCCATTTCCCGAGGATTTCCCCGAGTACCCTACAAAGAAACAGTTCGTTGAGTACCTTGAATCATACGCAAAGCACTTTGAGATCAACCCAAAATTCAATGAGTATGTTCAGTCAGCAAGGTACGATGAGACCAGTGGTTTGTGGAGGGTCAAGACAGTTTCCACAAGCGGCTCAAACCGTACTGAAGTTGAGTACATTTGCCGCTGGCTTGTTGTGGCCACCGGAGAGAATGCAGAGTGTGTAATGCCTGAGATTGAAGGATTGGCTGAGTTCGGTGGTGAGGTTATGCATGCTTGCCAATATAAATCCGGCGAGAAATTCAGCGGGAAGAACGTACTTGTTGTCGGCTGTGGCAATTCTGGCATGGAAGTTTCTCTCGATCTTTGCAACTACAACGCTTCTCCATCAATGGTGGTTCGCAGCTCGGTGAGTTTCAATCAAACATTGCACTTGGTTTCAACAAAATTCTGATGACTTTTTAGCTGTCGATCCTAATGGGATTTTTATTCTTCTTTTGGTTTGCTACAGGTTCATGTTTTGCCAAGAGAAATCATGGGCAAATCAACCTTTGAATTGGCTGTTTTGTTGATGAGTTGGCTACCCCTTTGGCTAGTTGACAAGCTCATGCTGATTATGGCATGGTTGGTGCTAGGAAACACTGACAAGTATGGTCTAAAGAGGCCATCTATGGGTCCATTGACACTCAAGAACACCATGGGCAAGACCCCTGTACTGGACATTGGTGCATTGGAGAAAATCAGATCTGGAGACATTAACGTGGTTCCTGGAATCAAGAGGTTTTCACGTGGTCAAGTTGAGCTTGTCAATGGTGAAATTCTTGATATAGACTCAGTTATTTTGGCTACTGGATACCGCAGCAATGTCCCCTATTGGCTTCAGGTGAGAATATGTTCCAATTCCTCTGTTTATATATCTTTCTTTTAGAAAAAATATTCTGAAAAGTCAATTTCTTTCCTTTGAAAAAACTTCTTATCCACTATCAGAAAATTGTCAGACAAAGTGTTTTGTCCTATCTCTTTACAAGAAGGAAGACTGTTTCAGAAGCTTCTGCTGTGTTTTTTTTAGATTATTATTTGGTATTGGACAAATGGACTAATCTTGGTTTGTTACATGATGGATTCAGGAAGGTGAATTCTTCTCCAAAAATGGGTTCCCAAAGGCACCATTCCCAAATGGCTGGAAAGGAAATGCCGGTCTCTATGCTGTTGGGTTCACAAGGAAAGGGCTCTCTGGTGCATCCTCTGATGCCATTAGAATTGCACAAGATATTGGCAAGGTTTGGAAAGAGGAAACTAAGCAAACCAAGAGGGCAACAGCTTGCCATAGACGTTGCATCTCACAGTTTTAAAGTCATTTTTAACTGTAAAAAACTACCCTTTGTATGATATAAAAGAAAAAAAAAAAGAAAAAAAAAATTTAGGAAAAGACAGATAGCACACAGATAGAGCCCTCTCCGAAGGCCCAAAGTTTTGAGGTGTTTTGGGCATTTTGTATAACTGAGGACGTAGTGGCTTGTTTTTTCTCCTTTATTTTTTCAGTTTCATACAGCTTTCTTGTATTATAGTCCCAGTGATTTATCTTTAATGAGGAGATTTTCATCTCTTTCGAATCATTGCCTTGTCCCTCCATTGATTTTCAGCTATTCCTTGATGCTATCTGCGCGGTTGACCGCATTAACAAACAAAACTATATAATTTCGAGCAATCAAAAGAATAATAAGAGAGAGTTCCCTTGTTACCTCGTTGTCACCATGATCTTCATACATTGAACATTAATAATGGATGATGAATTTAGTACTGAAATGATTTAATTTTGTTTCAAGAATCTTGAAATAAAATGTTTCTCACACTTAATTAAAGAGGGAATTATTGGCCGTGTTCATCCAATCATTTGACAAGAAAAAAAAAAGAAGGAAAAATCAACATTAATTAGGTAAGTATCAATTCCATTAATATTATTTACATCGCAAGATGAGATGCAAAAAAAAAAAAAAAACTCATTAGTTTACTGTTTGTTTTTGCTTTTATGATTACAATTATATCTAAATATATTTTTAAAATAACTATTTTAATATATTTTTAAATAAAGAATATTTTAAAAAATATCATGCAGACAACTTTGTGGAGGAATTGAGTTCCTCATATGACAACTGCTTGCTTGCTTTGACATTTAGCTTTTGGCAAGGAACATGATTGAATAACATTCTTCCACCCATAGCCATCAGAGTATTTTCAAGAAAAGGTCCCCTGATTCAGCAGAGTTCAGACTGTCAACTTGCCCATAAACACCTATCAGCAGATGGGGTAGGGTCCATGAAAGCCAATGGGACTTCAGCAGTTAGCTCACCACACCCACCACCGCAGCTTGTTTTTCCTGGGTTCATATATGATAGCTAATTATTCCAAGATTGGCCACACATCACTATTCCTTTGAATACTGTCATCTTTTGTTTGACCAATTACTGCACAATAATATTAATAATATTTGGCTTCAAAGTTTCTCCGATGCCTTCCTTGCACATGGATACAGGAAAAGAGCCACAAAACTCCACCAGGAAAATTACAGTTAATTCTTTTCTGTAAAGCACAATCCAAAGCTCCAGCATGGCAGCATGGTTAAGAAAAGCTCACAAAACCTCAAAAAGATGTTACTCTGTGAACAAAATGAGCTGTTTAAACGCGTTTAATTAGGTTAAATTTTTCTTTTCTTCGTGACCAAAGGCTGCAGGAGTGCCTTTGCTGCGCAGGCCAAACTGAAACAAATAGGATGTGCCGATATGGAAACAAAATTAAAAGTGGTGTTGCTCGGAGAGATTCTTAGCATTTGGTTCTTGATTAGGAGAGAAAAAATGAAAATAGTAGAGATATTGATATGGGAAAAAGCTAATATAACAATAATAACACATAAAATATAAATTTTAATACGCTAAAAAAATCGTATTTATAAACAATAAATTTATAATTTTATACCCTGAAGAAATAAAAATGGTCTGACTGACTAAATTTTTTTCGGGTCTAAATTTATTTTATTAATTCATAAAAATATTTAATTGCGTCAAATCTTCACTCGAATGTTTAAAATCTATAGTTTCTATGTATCATATATATTTTTTTGTGCTTTTATTAAAAAATATATATATAAAATCTTTTCCGAACTCTGTTAAAAATATATTCATTTAATATTGTTGTATCCGTTTTTGAATTAAACACGTTCTAGTATCTATAGAATTTGTCCTTTTTTATAAATTAACTCTAACTAAACTAATCATTAATATGTTAAATTGGCGTGATAATCAACTACAGCACACCACGACACCTTTGTGTTCTGACGTCTCCACTTCAACTAATTTTCTGCAGAATAAACTCGACTCTTTTTTCTTCATGGTTCATGACAGGTCTGGGGCTAAACTTCAGCGTACGAAAGCAGTTCCAAGACTTTCAAGATAAATTGATGAATTAAGTTTTGCATAGAGAGATTCAATTAATCATGGTCGACATGCTCAGTTGTTCATTGCAGAATAGCAGTTCTAGAGAGGGATAAAGAGAAAAGAACACCCACAAAGGCCACAAAAAGGTCGAGGCACAAAGAGTTCGAAAACAGCTCACATGAGTCGATCAACAATTAATGGCCCATATCTATCGATGATCTCCGCCCACAGCCTCAAGTCAGTCTCCTCAAAACCTGACTGCATGCCGACTCCTCCAACAGCTATAGTTTGTGTCCATTTCTCCTTGGAATCATATATATATATATATATATATATATATACATGATTTGTGTGTGTACTTCAATTTGAATATCTGACTTCGAGCACTGCTGAAAGCTTAAGTTTAACACATGGGATGGCCATTTGGCCACCATCTCTAGTCGGAACTGCCCATGGACATTATCCTTGAGGGCTGTCCACTTGTACTAGCTAGCCCGCATTATTGTTAGATTAGACATGAACATGTGACAAAACATGAACTACCTAAGCTGGGATTGAAAGGGAAATTCAAGAACGGGTAGAGATGATAAGGGTTTGAGAGAACTCTAAACACCATTGTAAGTCTCATAAAAAGTGAGAAATTCTAAGATACACACACACACACACACACTCATGATTATTCAAAATAGCCCACAAGTAGGGTTTAAATTTGCTAGGGTTGAGAATTTTACCAAGAAAGGAAAATCTTGATTATTCAAGAAATTAAAAATAATGTTTAAAACAAGTGAACTCGCAAACTTTAAATAGAAACAAAATCAAATCCCAAAAGCTATAAAAATAGCTAAACGCTGGAATTTAGGATCATATGCCGATATGGAAACATGTCATGTACACTGACTTTCTGAACTGGGGTGGTCTGTCTAATTTTGATATCCAGATTAATAAAAGAAAAAATATAGCCAAAATATTGAAGGGTGCGCAGAAACATCCAAAACTATATATTGTTTTATGCCATCTTTGCATTGAATTGTCCTATCAAGATAGTTCAACACTGTATCTAACAGCTCGACTCTTCCAAAATCTCCTGCGTAATCATGTAACAAAACAATCTTTGGTTTGTAGATTTTCCGACTAACTCATCATACATATTGTTTTTATAGTTCTCTGTAATAGATACGCTAAATGTTTTTATTGTTTGTTGTAGCTTCATTGTACTAACTTTAGAATTATTTAGATTGATTTGTTTTTATGTTTTAAAAGTTTTTTTTAAATAAAATTGAATTTTTTTCTTTACTTTAAAATAATATTTTTTTTAGTGTTTTCAAATTTTTTTAATGTGCTAATGTTAAAAATAATTTTTAAAAAATTCAAAAACTTTATTTTGATGAATTTCTGAGCAAAAAATACTTTGAAAAACAACCGTTACCACACTCTCAAATATCCTTGTAGTACTTAACATTGCTTCATGGTTTCAAAGGTTACTGGCTATTTAACCCGCGCTGCCGCGGGCTGTAAATTTTATATATATATATAAACCATGGGTATGCAGGCTATTTTCTAAAAAGATTCGAAGTATAAAAAAAAATACTTATGTAAACACCTAATCAAATTAACCAATAATTATTTATGTAAATAAATAAAAAAAATCATTAACAATAACAAAAAAAAATAGAAAAATTAAGAGATAAATGTAGGTCAAGATATTTGATTCTGTAAAATGAGATATTTACTCGTTTATGTCTACCGAATTTGCTTATTAAAATCAATAAAAGATAATAGAAACATAAACAAATATGAAACTAAAAACATTATGCAATGGCAAACATATAATAAATATTATTTAAGAATAAATATTTTTTTATAAAATAAAGCTCACTTGTATAAAATAAAATGAATTATTCAAAAATTAAATACAAAAAAATTTATTTTTTCAAACACTTTTATTAAAAAAAAAGGTCTGCAAAACTCACGGTCTATAGACCATGAGACCAAAATAAACCGATAGAAAAGAAATTAAAAATAACCAAAAAAGCTTTTATAAAAAAAAAGTAACGTTGAATGTTAAAATAGTAAAAACAATTAATAAAAAAGTATCTCATACCTCATGAAGAACTTGTCAAATTCGTTACCCGTATCAATAGACCAAAAGCATCACAGATGAAAAAGCTTGGAAGCCAGTTCCTCATCAAATCAAAAGTTAAAGAATGAAACACTAAAGAAAAATCATATAAAAATTGTGATTAAAAATATAAAAAATAAATTAGAAGATATAAAAAAGATTTTAAAAAATGAATTTGTCAAATTTATTACCTATATCAATAGATCAAAAGCATTACAAATAAAAAAGCTAAGAAGTCTATAGGTTTATTACCTATAAATAAAAAATTGATGAATGAAATATGTATATATATAACAACGTAACAATTGTGATTAAAAATTAAAAAAGAAGATATAAAAAAATAAGAAGCATTAAAAAAGATTTTAATTGAAGGGTTAATCAAAGCCCATTGCTTGTACATGGATTGGCCACCATGCTGACAGCTTACAAATGTAGAGGTATGCGAGTTTTTTATAGGGCCTTCCCTTATGAGATTGAGCACGCTTTTAGAGCACGAGGGTCGAGGACAGAGTAGGCCATGAGAGTCAGGTTAGCAGTGCACACTTTTACAGCACGAGGACAGAGCATCCTTGACCCAAATCAAGCTAGCAACGGCAGCCAGTTTGGCACAAGCTAGCAACGGCTAGTTTTGGAGAAACCACACAATCATTTTCCATGTCTCTGATAATGCTGTAAGTCGAGGGAAAGAGGAGAGTTGGGAAAAATCCAAAACGAATCCTGAAATTTATAGAACAGTTTCGTGGGATGGAAGATATTTAGACACCATGATTAGGATGTTACAAGGAATACATTGTCTATGGTCAAGGGAGGAGAGGAATAGCCTTTTTAGTTCCGTTGGAGTGAATGCTTTGTAAAATGTTTTTTATTTAAAAATAAATTGAAATGATATTTTTTTTATTTTTAAAAATTTATTTTTAACATCAATCTATTAAAACATTTTAAAAACACACAAAACAAAAATTCAAAGAAATACACTTTTAAAATACAAAAATAAACAGATACGAAAAAAAAAAAAAAAACCAATGTAACCAACTTAACATCCAAATATCAGTAACCAACCGAGCCAACACCTAGTCATCACCACTCAACATCTGGTCATGCTGAACCCAACATGCCGCAACTAACCCAACCTTTGATCTGAGTTGAGAGAGAAGGAGAAAAGAAGAAAAGGTGGGCTGGACAACCCATTGGACCAACCTTAACCTAACAAAAGCTCTAAACCTAGTCCAGCAAAACAAAACAAAACCTCCAATTTTAGGACCCAAACCAGGTTGTGAAAAATATATATATATATATATATATATATATATATATATATATATATATATATATATATATAGCACCAATGCAGTTTCACGCGACCCAATTTTGGTTGGATTGGGTCTAAGAAAATGGAGCTGAACCCAGCTCTTCCAAGCCTGCACGATATGGGTTGAGAAGTCACAAAATAAGCCCACAAACCGCTGAGTAGTCGTTGACTCGTTGCTTTACTTTGTCTCCGCTCAACTCTTAACCACAGTGAACTTTCATGGTAACATAGTTATTACTAGGTGGATGCCTGCGGTGACAAGCTAACTTTTTATTTTTATAAAAAATACTATAAAAAATTATAATACAAAAAATAATTTTTTTAATATTAATAATAATTTTTTTTCAAATTTATTAATTATTTTATTAATAATATTAATTATAATAAAAATAATAATATTTATAACACAAATAATAGTTTTTTTATATGAATATTTAGAATTATAATAAAAATAATAATATTTATAAAATAAATAATTATATTAAGAATTCTAAGGATGATTATAACACAAATAATAATAATTTTTATATCAACACTTTGAGTTATAATAAAAATAATATTATTTATAACACATATTATTATATTAAAAAAACCGAAGAATATTTATAACATAAATTATTTGGGTCCTGACGACAATTCAAGCGAATTGGGTCATGAGGTAAGACCCATTACCATTAGATCTAACCCAGCGTAAGGGCAGGCAGCCCAGGCGCCAGGTGTCCCCACGTGGGGGTGCTGGCTTGGCTCCCGCCCAGGGTAAGGGCAAGCCTGCCCAACACCACGTGGCGCTAGGGTCTACCCAACACAAGGGCGGCAGCCCATGCGCCATAAATATTATTATTTTTATTATAATTGAAGGTATTAATATTAAAAATACTATTATTTGTGTTAGAAATATTAATATGTCTATTATAGTTTAACGCATTAATATCAAAAATATTATTATTTGTGGTAGAAACATTATTATTTTTATTATCATTAAAAGTATGAATACTAAAAATAGTATTATTTTTTGTATAAATATTATTATTTGTGGTATAAATATTTTTTTATTGTTATAATTGAAAGTATTAATATGAAAAATATTATTATTTGTGTTCTAAATATTATGATTTTTATTATAATTCAAAGTACTAATATCAACAATATTATTATTTGGGGTATAAATATTACCATTTAAATTACAATTGAATTAATAATATTTAGAACATAAATTATAATATGTTTGATATTACTATTTTCAACTATAATAAAAATAATAATATTTTTAAGGAAAATAATTATATTTAGAAACCCAAGACCCAATAGCCCTGGGTCCTGATAAAGGACCCAAGAAAATTGAATCCTGACGCAGGACCCATTAGCCTTGGGCACAGGATAAGCCAGCCCCAGTGCCGCGTGGTGCACGGGTTGACCTAGCGCATAGGCAAGCCAGCCTTAGCGCCACGTGACGCGCTGGTCTGACCTAGCGCAAGGGCAGGCAGCCCAAGTGCCAGGTGTCCCCATGTGGGGGCGCATGCCTAACTTACACCCAGGGCAAAGGCAAGCTAGCCCCAGCACCACGTGGCGCTCGGGTCTGACCCAGCGCAAGGGCAGGTCAGCCCAAGCGTTAGGTGTCCTCACGTGGGTTCGCGGGCCTGGCTGACACCCAGGGCAGCCCTATCAAAACTTGAAGTGACCATTTTCTCTCCTACCATCTATTCAATGCTAAATGCATCATAGTGAAAAGACAACCCCACCCCTCTCCCGCTGTCCTTGCAACTCTTTGTGGCAAGGGCTGAGCTGTCATTACATTGCTCCAATCCACAGTGTTTTGAGTCTAGATAAACATTAAGAGGAGCACTGAGCATTTTTAGTATATTATATAATTTTTTATTTTTGGTACAAAAGAGTGATTCAAGCCATAGATCTCATACCCGACTAGGAGTCTCTCAAGAAAAGGACTTGGGTTAATAAACTATTGGGCTAAATCATGACTTATTAAGTGAATACAAGTCAATCATTTTTATCAAAACAATGATATTTTGTTCTTTAAAAAACAAATTCTTACTATTGACTCCACCAGATTAACCAGGTCATGAATCATTTATTGATTAACCGGGTTTGGCTGAGTCTATTTTTTTTTGTTCAAATTGAAACACAATCCAGATTTGGGTTCGAATCACGAATTTTCTAGATTAACTTATTAGGTCATACTAAATTTAATAACTATAAATCAAACATGAAATCATTTATCAATAAGCTAGTTATCACATTTATGATACTTTGTTTCAAGTGTTAGACTAAAGCAAATGGCCAAGGTTATGATATCAAATACAAAACAATTCTTAAACTAATTATTATAGATTATAAATACTAATCTTTCCAAACTATGAGTATTAGATTATTGTATTATAGTTCTTTTTTATATTTCTAAGTATAATTCTAATTATTTAACTAATTTTATCCTTATTAATAAGACATGGCCATTTTCAAAGTGTTTTCTGCAGGCTACCTTTTTTTTTTCTTTTTTGTGTTTTACTTATTTCTTCTTAATATCCATTATGCAAGAACTTGTACCACCTTTTCTTTGGTTTGCCCAGTTTGTTTATGTTCAATAGAATCCCTTGAACGATATTTCAAACCCTAGCATGATATAATTCTACTATTATGGTTTGATTTTAGGTTTCAAGTCTACTTGAATTTTCTCTATACCGTGTAGTAATTCTTTGATGAGAACCAGGCTGGAAGAGGCGAAGGCAGCAGCAGAAATTTCTAGCAAAATCACGGAAGCAGAAACAGGAACAAGCAAAATCGGTGCAGGAATCCTGGCGAGATTGGGTTTTCCGGCACCTATTAAATATTGTTTATTTTTATGTTTTAAAAATATTTTTAAAAAAAATTAATTTTTTTTTATATTTTAAATTAATATTTTTGTAATATTTTGAGATTATTTTGATATGTTAATATCAAAAATAATTTTTTAAAATTAAAAAATATTATTTTAATATATTTTTAAATAAAAAATATTTAAAAAAACAACTATAATTATATTACCGACAACCAGGAAGAGTTTTCTTGCGGAAATTGGGCTGGATGATAGAGGAACAATCCTACAGGGGAGAGGAGAAGAGAAGTCCAGGAATATAGGCATTCTATATGGCAGAATCACTCCTCAGCCAACCAGACTTGAGTTCCTGAGTTCTAATTTGATGACAAGTAGCTTAGAATTAGATTAGGATTATATATCTTTATTCATTTTTCAGTAATTAGAATCCTTGATATACTAATATATAAGTCGATATAAATAAGCTAAAGTATATTGAACTTTTAAAAAATTAAATTATAAAATATAAAAAATCTCTCATAATTTTTTGAACTTATCTTCATTTTTATAGTTTTTATCTTGGATTTAATATAATAATTTAAGTTTTTAGATGGTATCAAATTTTTAATAACCAAGTAGCAACGGCTTTGAATCCCACCACTCTTAATCTATCTAATTAAATTAATAAAATTAAAATAATATAAAATATCAAAATATATATATGTGCAAGTTTAAATAAAAAATATTTTTGTTTGATTTTATTAAACTAAACTATAAAAAATCCCCTGTTTGTTTTTGTTCTTTGGATTGACTATTCCTATATTTTATTTATTTTAATTTTAATATATGAACCATGGTTTGCAAGCCTTTTTATTCGGTTTTAATCAATATTAGCAACAATACCATTATCATGAAAGATTTTATCGACGTGACTTCATTTATAGCAATTTTAAACAAAATCATCAATAAATTTAACCTTTTTAAGACTTGGAAATTCAAATTATAAAACTAAAAACTCAAATTTTTAGTTTGATTTGAGTTTAAAAATGATTTTCACTACTAGAAAATTAAAAAAAAACCCTGACGAAATATTTCGTCGACCATTTACATCGTCGATGAATTTATCAATGAAAACACATCGTCAAAAAATGTTTTGTTGAGAATTTGCTATTCGTCGGCATTTCCTTCGGCATTACAAAAATGAAGAGAGGGATAATGTGAAGCCATATATTTTATCATTTTCTCCTAATTCCACCTATTTTCTTCTTATAATATGGCTTTCATTTCTTCTTCTAATTTAGCTACTCTCTCATTGACCTATTATAGGACCCTCGCTTCAAATTCCAGTGTTGACTAGCTTGGATTGGATTGTTGTGTGTCTAGAGTCAAAGCAGTATGGTCAGACCACATTTCTCTGGTTAATGTCATAGGCATTCCATAAACCTGATTCCTAGCGGGTTTATTAATTACTCCAGCCTCTAACTGTAACTGAGGATTGTGAAGAGGATGCGTGAAAGAGTCTTCTCCATGTTTTTCATATATTATGACGTTATATGTTTCTACAAAAAAAAAAGAGTCAATTATAATTAAAAGAATTATAAAAATCACAAGAATTTAGAAAGAAAAAAAAAACCTTACCCTGTTATCTACAAACTTCCTTATATCAGTTTCCTCATATAACTCCATCAGAGTATGCTCGCATCCAAGTTGTTGTTCCTACAAAAATAAATAAGTTGTGAAAAATTATAACAAATAAACAGTCAATTAAAAATTGAAGAAAAAATAATTTAAAAATTTTACCAGGCATCTTGCATGGTTGATAAATAGGAGTGGTTAGCTGGTGTACTTTCTCACCAAACCATGTATTTTTTTGTTTCGGTTTTGCAACTCAGACTGCAATTGACTTTTAAACTCATCTGATGCCACAAGTTCTTGAAACTTCTCTGAATTATCCTTTGTGATATGACTCAGTTTATACTTCTTTCATACCTTGATGTAATTAGAGTCGACTCAATGTTTTACATATTTATTGGGATCGTACCAGAAATCACGCAACCTAGTACAAAAATACCACAAATCGCATATAAAGTATAAATAAGTTAATTTTCCATGTGTGCTCCAACCTGAAACTATCTCATGAATAGGAAAATTATATATAGTCTACATTAATGTTGTCTACATCTGAAAATTATGTTTTCTTAATATATTATATGTCAACGACCCGATTGATCATAACTGATTTAACTCATCAATCAACAATTGAAGACAAACATCTACATTCCTACTTGGATTATAAAGACCAAATATGACCATAGACAAGAACATGAATTCCAGCTTCAAACACATCCCTAAGAGCAAGTTGTAAATTGTTAGTATGACAGGTTAACAAGAATAGGGTACAACAAAGAATCCAAATGGATTAAATCCATCTGTACACAAGCCAATACATACATTCCATGGTTCCATTAAAAACTAAAGATGCACACTATTAAACTATTTTCAAGCTTCACCTTTAGAAGGGTGTACCATAACTCCATCTATTGTATCATGTGAATAACACATATTATGTGTTCAGTAGGTTTTGGAGACATAAATAACTTTTGCAATCTATGAGTGATTGAAAAGTTTCTTAGTTTTTTATATGCGACAAATGTCCTTTCTCAATCACTATTGGGTTTATATCAAGCATGGTGATAGGTTTTACACTTGGTAAAATTTATATATTCATTGTAGTACAACATGCAAAAGTTTGGACATATATTGATATTGGTATTCTAGGCCAAGAGTTTTCATCATGGATTTTGCAACATAGAAGTTCTCTTTCAGCTCATGTCATTATAGTAATATGTTTTTAGCTCATTCAATTTTGCTATCATAATCAACCTCACTTGACCTATAATCTGACTTGAAGGTAAACGATCGTGCAATGACCAATAATTTATTGTAAGTTGTGCACTCATCCCATAATGGTTCATCGGAGTCTTTCAAAAATTTAAAAAACCTAGCTATATCTACATTTAGTTGTCCATCTAAAAAGATGTTACGTGAATCTTCACTTGAATAACCTTAATTTATTCTCATTGCATCCATCACCATACTTCTATAAGGATTACTATTATCATCCGCAAACTCATGTATGTTGCTAGAACTATAATTTTGAGCCAATCATCCTTTATAACATGGTTTCGTGAGGAACATAGGGTTTTCCGTGCGCATATCAAAATAAGTACTTCTCAATGAACCCTTTTTTAAGTAGATGCATCATCACAACATCTTTATAGTGAGATTTTTTATTATTACACTTCATACATGGACATCTAATTTCACCTATACTAATATTCTTTGGTTTAGAAAGTTTAAAATTAATAAAAACTCTCTACCCTTTGAAGATAGTCTTGCGTATACAATCTTTTAGGTGAATCTTGATATATTCAAGAACGATCACTCATTGCTTATGAAACCTATATAGAATAATATTAATTTTATCAATTCCATAAAAATTATTTTTCCCAAATTAACAAAATATAATTGGTACCCATTAAAATAACATATCATTTCTTCAATTATAACACATTTAAATTACAAAATCAAATTTCATTTCATCAAATGATAACAAAATTCAATTTTTTTTTTCAAATCCTAGCTTACAAATCATACATTAATATGATAATTTTTTCTAGAAAAAAGTTGTAAAACACTTAAATATACAAACAAACTACAAATACTTCAAGAAATTTCAATAAATTAACATGAAACATAAATGAGTTACAAAAAAAAAATAGACGGTTTGGTTACTTTATGTATCGAAACTTCACAAAAAAATCAACGATGGATGCTGACACTACTTATATAGATGTAGATCGACGATGGCGAGTTGGAGTGGCTAGATTTGTGAGAAATAAGGGGGGCTGCTAGTATTTTTGTTGGCAGGAGAAAGAAGAAGGGAAAGGGAACTAGCGGTAATAACTTATTTACATTTGTCAACATAATATTTTGTTGTCAATTTCATCAATAAATCATGACATGTTAGATTTCAGACGGAATTGTCGATGAAGTTTTTAACGAATTTTTTACTCTGTCGGTAATTCCACCAGTAATTGCTAAGATGTTTTCGTTGCTATTTATCAATTTCTAGTATTTTTATATCAAAATGTTGTATGAGAGATTAAAAGAATTATTTTAGTAGTCTTTTGGGTTAATTTATTAGTTAAAAAGTTGGATTTTCAATAATGATAGTTGTAAAAGAGTTCTAATCTAGGTATATCATAGTTAATAAATTAAAATCAAAATAAACAAAATATAATGGGTGCCAGTCTAAACCTATTATTAGTTTAACATAATAAGAAAAATGTTAATTCAAAAAGAAATTTCACCCAAATGATCAATCAAACTCTCCCCGAATCCTTTCAAGCCTTTACTCTCAGTCAATAGAGTATAATTTATGTGTTTCTCTTAGATAATAATTTTAAACCTGTACTAGTATACGAGTTAATCTAGAATCTGAATTGATTTGATTTAAAAAAAAATGAATTGACTTGTTTAAATTTGATCAAAACTTGAGTAACTCGTAACTTGATCAATTATGGTAAAAATTAATAAAAAAAATTGATTGATTGATTTTTAATTTTTTAATTAAAATAATATCATTTTAAAATTTTAATTAAAAATAAAATTAACTCACCCAGCCATTGTGTCGAATTGACTCCAAGTTAAGGTTTTAAAACTGTACTTTAAGACTGTTTATGGAGTTAGATGATGGGAGTTCATTTTCCGTCTTAGGTTTAGATCCTAGAAAGCAAACAATAAATACAAACACATGAAGAGAAAGGACCCAGAGGAGAAATGCAATCCAAGCAAAGCAAACATCAGCTAACGTATTGATCCATAACAAAAAGCTCACGCTAAGCCATCCATCTTGCAAGAAAAAAAAAATGGCAGACACACTCACAAATCTCACACCTCCTCTTCCTCTCAAATCTTCTCGCACTCTCTCTTCCCTTCGTGGCCTCCCCATTTGCTCAACCCCATTAAGCAACAATAGCAGCAGCAGCCTTAAGACAACTAGTACCTGCAGCAGGATCCTTAGCATCAATGGGCCAAAAAGATACAGACCCATGTCGGCTCGAGCTACGGACTCCTCCTCACCTTCTTCTTCCTTTGGGTCCAGGCTCGAAGACGCCGTCAAGAAGACTGTAGCTGAGAACCCAGTTGTAGTTTACTCCAAAACTTGGTGTTCGTGAGTTCTATATCTCTTACTAAATTTTTATTTTTTTCCAATTGTTTTTTTTTTTTGAAAGCCTGAGTTTTTAATGGTTTCTTCATTTGGGTATAATTCAAGGTATTCTTTTGAGGTGAAGTCTTTGTTCAAGAGGCTAAATGTGGATCCATTAGTCGTTGAATTGGACGAATTAGGTATGTTTGGTTCATTTCTCTTTTACTTTATATTTTTTTCTTTGATTTCTTGTTTATTAGGTGCTGCTGGTTCTTGGATAGGATCACTCATGATTTAGGCTATTCACTCATGATTTAGGCTATTTTTAGATTCTTCCAAATAATTTGAGTTGTTACAAATTTTAACAGTACAAAGTTAACATTTTTTTTTCCATTTATGCATTGGATCTTTTTCTGGGAAATTTGATATAAGGTTATTAGGTTTTGAACTGGTGAAAATTGTTTTTTTTTTTATGGAATTTTTTAATTTTGTACAGGCGCTCAAGGACCCCAGATACAGAAAGTATTAGAGAGGCTCACAGGCCAACACACTGTTCCAAATGTGTTTATTGGTTAGTGGTGCTTTGCTCTTTATTCTTTAACTGAGTAGTAGGAGGAAGACTATTTCGTTTGTTTGTAGCTTTCAGTGATTATGCAGATTTCAGGAAACTAGCATGGTGTTTGTCTTTGTACTTCTTTGTTAGGATTAATGGAGTGAAAGTTTATGTTGACGTGTGAAAAAGGTGTAGCAATTCTTTCTGATGTGGTTAATGAAATTGATGAGAGCAAGATGATTTTGTTTGGTGTGTGCGGAAGTGTGTTGTAATTTATTTCCACTGCAATAAGTTCTTTGTTCATGCTGATGCGTAACTTATTATAACATATTATAATTGGCCGACATAGAAATGTTTCTTGTGAGATTTGGATCTGTGTTGTTTCAATCAGATTGGTAATAGCAAGGCTTCATTCATGCCTTGCTGCTCTTTTCAATGACAATTCCTTATGTTCTAGCATGTGTAGCTTGTTATTATACTTCAATGGAGGTTACTGCCTTCAACGTCGAACAAATATCTGAGTGTTTGTGGTGATATCTACTTAATTATGGACTAATTTGAATATTTAAACCTGAAAATTTGGATTTATGTGCAAACAGTTCACTGTTCCTTTAGGGTAGTTGAGGTGCTGTGGGAAATAAAATGGTAGGAGATTTTGGTTAGCTGGTATAAACCTTAGCAGTGGTGCAAAGTGAACAAATTTATAAGTCAATGTGAATTCTGAATCACCTGTCCCAAAAACATGACTGGAAAATGAATCCCTTTTTTTCGGTAGAAAGTGAAAATGAACCAGAATGTTATGTGTTTCCTTTCGTTTATAGTTTTAAGAAATAGTATATTGTAGTTGCATTATTATGTCAAATTATACATTCTAAGCTAAGGTTCTATTTGCATATAGAGTTAGATGATCTACACCTTTCTCCTGAGAAATTTTCCTCTATGTTGTCAAAAGAAACATGGGAATTACTCCTTCCTCTTTCTGTTTTTTTCCCTGTCTAACTATGAAAAGTTTATCCATTCCTTTTTTTTTAGGCCCTATTGTTTCTATCCTTTTATTCGATTTTCACTGCTATCAGATGCTCACATTTCTGTTTTTCTACATGATCAGGGGGCAAACATATCGGTGGCTGCACAGGTATATTATTTGCGGTTGTTTTATGAATTTTCTTGTTCGATTAATTTACTATGATTGCATGTTAAGGATACCAATGATTCATAAGATAGTTCCTGAGTGTCAACAAACCGTCTTTTCTCCACAGATTCTTAAAAATCTCTAAATCAGCTGTGTTTCTCTGAATATCATCTGTCCACAAGCTTCCCAAGATTTTGATTAAATATATTTGATGTTCCTGTTAATGAATCAGCTGCTTATTTTCTACACCATTCACCTTAATTGTAGATGTGTTATAGATTTGGGTATTTGAATGAACTTTCAGTTCCTTTAAGTAGGCATTGATATTTTCTTTGAGGTCCGCTTGGTGGTCATGATTCTATGTGAAAGGCAGGCCAAGTTTCGACTCTGATGTCTGGTTTATGTCCTCACGCAGATACTGTGAAACTATACCGTAAAGGTGAACTTGAACCGCTGTTGTCAGAAGCTAATGCTAAAAAGTCACAGGGCTAGCCTTGCCATTTGTCCATGAAGAACTCATTTGTCTATGAAGAACCTTGTCATTTGTCTATGAAGAACCTTGTCATTTGTCCATGAAGAATTCAATTCCCAAGCACAACCCTCGATTGTTGCGGAAGATACCCGACACCACATCTCTGCTTCTTCATGGCCTTTTTTTTTTTTACTTCATTGACATAGATTTAATTTCAAGTTATTCATATGGATCTCTTTCGTTGAACTGTATATTGAATTCACAAAAGTTGTTACATAAATGCACTGTGAACCTTGTTTAGCCAAAACTCGTGGCGATGTTTCAATGCTAAGTGGATTAATCCTGCGTTTAGCCCAGCTGTCCACGAGCACCCACCAAGAGGCTGTGGATGTAAGAACGGTTTTCCGCTGGCTGTGGATGTGTGACGCTGAAATGTGGCATTGGAGTGCATTAGCGTCCATCAACTCAGGACATTACATCTCAAGGAGAAGCTCTCTAGTTTCGAAGTGGTAGTTGCAATCATGTTTAGGGCTCTTGCTCTTGCTCTTGCTCTTGCAATGGTAACTTTTCATTCTGATCTCACCTCAAACTGGCTGAAACGAAGTGGGCTATACACAAGGCATAAGAGCTTATAATTGAAGTTAAATAAACTCTTTTCTGTAATCATACATAAATTTAATATATGATGTTTCCTGCGATGGATGTTTTCAATCGTCATTACTAGAAGCATTCATCTTGGTGGAAAAATACAAATAATGGTCTCTGATTTTGCTAGTGCCATAAACATCTGCCTTAGACTTTTGAAATAGGCCAACATTTCATCATAATCAGGAAGGTTCTCTTTGATGACGGCAACTTCCTTGAAATTCTGAGTCCATAGATGTAAACGAGGGAAGCTACCAGGTTCCAGCAGCTTGACACCAACTGCTTCCTCCATGGGTTGAAGCCAGCCAGCTATCCATCCAAAGGCTATGTCAGTCATTCCAACTTTGTCACCCCCAAAAAATTTCTTGTCACCAAGGCCAAGCTCTTCTATGATTCCTAGCAGTTCTTTGAATTCTTTTGTTGCCTTCTCTTGTTCCTCTCCAACAGTTTGAAAGAAGGCAAAAAACGTTGGGCTCTATAGCACACGAACATGTACAGAATTACAGACAAGTAAAGAAAAAGAGACTTTAGATCAGTAAAGGAAGTATATATATACCTTGTCCTCTCCAAACTTGGTCCAGAATCTAGCCATAGCTCTCTCATAAGGATCTTCTGAGAGCAAGGGATTCTGTGGCCATGTCTCTTCTATGTACTCAAGAATGATAGTGGACTCTGCTATTGGCTTTCCACCATGGATTAACACTGGGATCTTTTTGTGAACTGGGTTATACTGTAGAAGCAACTCACTTTTGTTGGAGAGATTCTCTTCTACAAATTCATAACTTACTCCCTTGAGTTTCAGAGCCCAAAGAACTCTGTAACTGAATGTACTAGGCCAAGCTCCTAGTAGCTTCACTTCTTCCATATTTTGCTAGGATGCTGCCTTCCCCACCTCAGTTTATAGTGGTCAGGTAGGATGATTTTGCTTGGGAATTACGTTTCCTGATTCAAAGAATTATTTAAATTTTCCCCTCGCAGGCTGCTTTGACTAACAACTCCATTTTGCTTGACCAGATTATAAAATTTAACCTATAAGTGTTCAGAAAAGTTTGCTTTTGACTTGATAATCTTATAATACAGAAAACTCTTGACTTTTGGCCCTCCAAGAGAAGATAAACGGTTTCTTCATTGACTTCAAGCCACCATGCAAGCCACCCAAAGGCCAAGTCTACCAATCCAATTTCATTGCCACCAAAGATTTAATTGCTAGGTTAATATGTCATGTAGTAAATTAATTGGTTAGACATGATATTATTATATTAATATAAATACATATTAATTATTAATAAAAGTTTGATTTATTTTTAATATTTATATAATATTAGAGTAATGAATCTAATATTTAATTTATGAATCTAGAGTAAATATAATATTCATGGGATAAAAATATTTTGTAAAGAAAATTATGAAGTTGTTATAATTATAGGATTTATATTGCATCAAAACATTATTTCTAAAATGTTCTTGGTTGATACTCCCTTAAATACTAGATATTTATTAGAGTTGTAGAGACTGATATATATTATGTTTTTTTTTCATTATGAAAAGAAACAATTGTTCTCATAAGTTAAGGTCTAAGGGATATCTAGAACTAATATATAAGTGATTGTCATAACACATGTACACTAAACTGACCCGCATAGGAATTCCATATGGAAAGATTACTTATATCTATGTAAAGGCTCATGTGACAATTGTGTAAGTAATCCTTAGACTTGAGACCACTAATTTATCTTATATAGAGAATGTTATGCTTTGAGTTTATTACTTATTATCTTAATCGATGTAACGAATGGACAGACATTGGGTATAGCATGAATTATATGAAGGTAATTGAGTGATCAAGAGAGGATTCATCACCCTGTGTGAATTAGAAAAAATATTTCGTCTGTTTTAAAATAGCATTGACTGATAAATCATTGGTCAAGGTGGAATGAGATTTAAAAAGAGTTTCAAATCTTATTCAAACGATCAATGATTATTATATAGAGAACAAACATAATTTAATATGGCAAACATACTTTATGTTTTAATATTAAATTGGAATATTATTGATAAAATGATATTAACTGTACTGAGAAACCGGTTACTTAAAGATTAAGTCAAATCACCATTGACTTTTCTAATAGTTAGGGATCATGACATGTTGTTATACGATACACCTGAACTTCAAATATAAATTAATAAATTGTTGAATTGATAACAAATTAAATTATTTAATTTATTTAATTCTATTTAATTATAATTATAATTTATATTTGAGTCAACATTTTAGAAATCTAATGGATCACACACATTAAAAACCATTAGTCAGAAGTTAAACTAGGATGATTTAATTAAGTATAACTTTATTAAAATATATTTTAGAAATTAAGGACTAGAATATAATTAATATATGAATTATATTTCTAGACTTAAAAAAATCAAATAAGAATTTGATTGAGTTAATTAATTTCTAAAATTATCATGAATTAATATATGGATATTATTTAAGGGACAAATTGATATTTTACTAATATATAAGGGTTTTTGAATTTTCTTATAAATAGTAAGTTATGTCTTTTATTTTTAGTTGTTGTCTGTTAGACAGAAAAACTACGTAAATTATAGAATAAAAAGCTAGCACTCTAGGCATAACAATTTCACTCTTCTAAATAGGAACTTAGAAGATTTTTTACTAGTGGTTCGTGTGGATTATTATTGGAAACTAGAAAATTAAACGCTTGTAGTTTGGAATAACCCAGCTTTTAAAGAATTATTCAAAATCAAAGAAAATCAAATTTTCAAATAATAAATACATAAAAAAAAAACTTTAAATTTATCTAACAATATCCTAAAAAATCTCAAATAATTATGTTTTATTGTTTATGTTGCGTATCATTGATAGATAACCCAACACTTCTTGATACCATGGCCCCGTTCTTCCAAGAAATTCAGTAATTTCCTGGCCTCTTCGCCTTCTCTTGCTCTTCTCCAACAGCAACGAAAAATGCCATGAAAGTTGGGCTCTGCATGTCATAACACATCTTTTTAAAGAACGAAAGGTATATGTTTCTGAAGCTTCTAGATGCAAATATGTTTCTGAAGCTTCTAGATGCAAATTTTCATGGGTTCTGAATGAAAGCATATGCATGTATGTTTTGTACTCAAATTGCAGAGAAATAAATAAAATAAACAAAAGGGATTTCTGGAACACAGGAGCATACAAATACATGTATGTTTTGTGCTCAAATTGCAGAGAAATAAATAAAATAACAAAAGGGATTTCTGGAACGTAGGAGCATACAAATACAATCATCACCTTGTCCTCTCAAAACTTAATCCAGAACCGTGCCATTCATGGCTTTCTCATAAGGGTCTTGTGGAAGCAAAGGATTGTGCGGCCATATCTCCTCAATGCACTCAAGAATAACAGGTGATTCTGTGATGGGTTTCTCGCAATGCACAAGCACTGGGACCTTTTTGTAGACTGGACCATACTTGAAAAGCAAATCGCTCTTGTAGAGTAAATCCTCTTGAATGTACTCATATTTTACACCTTTTAGTGTCAGAGCCCATAATACCTTGAAATCAAATTTTGTTCTCTATGGTCTCAGTAAGAAATCATGCCAGAAAAATGTTTCTTTGTTGTTTTCAAGTTTTGTTCTCTCTCGTTCTGATTCCATGCATATCAAATTGCAGCTAGTTAGATGAACAGAAGAAGCTGGCTGGCATCTCCCCTGAATCTCCCGTGTATGCATTCTTCCATTCGCTCAACTTTTTCTAGTGCAAGAAAATGCAAGGATTAACTCTTGCAAATCAGTTTCTTCTCACGGCATGAATATCTTTACATTGCACTATGTCAGATGGTTATGAGAATGTGAAGCATGCTTTAAGAAATCAGTTCTTCTGTAATGTAGTATACGAGTGTGTGTGCGTGTTTGTGGCGAAACAAAAGGACAATCTGTTGTATGCAGAGACAATCAAGTGCACTTGTTGAAAGTTCTCCAAACTTGCATTGCTCTGATTATAGTGAAATTTTCTCCTCTCCGCTTGTGGACATAGACATAGCTGAACCAAGTAAAATCTGTATCTCGTGCGACTGTTTCCTTTCTATTTGCTGTGATGTTCTTTCTATTTGTGTGATCCTTAATATTCTGTTTTCCCTTTATTTGTATATAGAAGTTAGGATGGTGCTTGCATTATAAATCTTCATTTTCTGAGTAAGTTCTGTCCTGCAGGTATTTGTCTCTACGTATGGATGGCCGTGTCCATAGAAGTGGTGTTGGTTATCCTCCTTGGAATGCTTTTGTCGCCCAACTGCCACCAGCAAAGGGAATGCGGTCAGGTCTTCTTGATGGCATGGATGGAAGAGTTCTTTAAATAGTTCTATTTTTCCAGAAACTGCGGGTTAGCTGATCATCATTTACTGTGGAATACATTATCTCCATGCTTACAGCAATACTTACATAACAAAATAATTGATTACCCCTGCAAAAAATAATGAACTAGAGCAGGAGAGCACTTATTGCTGGTGAATGTCGATGCTATTGGTTCATACATTTTTCTACTGCAAAATCTATTTTTATCACATGTCCTTGCCTAGAAGCAATTTTCTGTTGAATCCTTGACATATTGTTCTCCTCACCTCTTAAAACCAAGCAAAATTTAGGTCTAACCTTTTTTTCCTTTTCTTTTACTTAAACCAAATTGCTGCAGTTGACCTCGCTGATCTTTCTTCTGCAAATTCTGGACTTGTCACAACTCACCACCATTACTAATTTGTTCTATGGATTCCACAAGTTCATTCTTTTTCCACAGGGCTGGACAGTACATCTGTCAGGATTTTCATTTCACATAGTGCCGCATACATTTCCAGATTGACTCGCTGCCCAACAATATGTAAGAAGCTTATGGCCTCGACCAATAAATTGGAAGTGATGGCATCGATGCCTGCATAAGCTTAAGGGTTTTTTGCATTTCGGGATTCTGGTTTTCATCGCTGCTCATATGTACGTTGTACTGACATAACAGAGGGAAACAAAGAATCTAAAAGCACTACGAGTCTACAAGATTTTCCGATTTCAGCACACATCATATCATTCATCGAGTTTCTTCCTATGATGATTTCTGAATGATTACGAGGCCTTGTTTTCTTCAAGAAACATCACAGATTGTGTCATGAAGCTGCTTGCTGACTCAAATTTCCACATTTTATCACCTCTACCATACAATTTAACCAGATTTGTAGAATTATCAACTCTACCCTCTTTCGGAAAAGCAGGATAGAGATTGTGCCTCCATTGTGGTCAGAAAGTCGGTACAAATTTTAGCCAGTTGGTGCAACATAAGGGCTAACGTTTTGTGGCTTTCTGAACTTGATTTGAGCAGCAGCAATTGAGATATAACAAGGAAGAATAGAGAATCACAGAGGTGGAGTATGATACACATTCATGAAACATACAAAGCTTTAAGGTAGAGAGTAGGATAAGTAATAAGAAAACCAAAACTACAATGCACAAACATCACTCTCATTTTACTTCTTCGATTTCATCCAAGGCGTAGTTGTTTGTAGATACATTTGCATAATTAACCTTGTTGAATCGAACCACCACCGGGTAGCGGCTCCTGGGGTCCTGTCCGATCCAAATCCATAGTAAATAACCATGACAAAAAAAATTAGATAAAAAAAGGTCAGGGAGGAGAGAGATGGTATTACCTGATCAACAGCTACTACGGATCCAACGCCATTGAACCAGTAGGATTCCTTCCTCAGTATCTTCACCTGTAGTGTGACTGGATCAGAAATGTAACGACTATTTTTACTTACAACTAACTGTTTGCTTGTCACAGCTAAGTCCGAATCTAAGCAATGAGAAGGGAATTCAAAACCCCAATTTAACATCTTAGATGATCAAGACCAAAAGCATGGTTGTTTTCAGTGGAGGTAGCCCTTGAGACTGAACTCATTCTAGCAATTCACAATTTGATGTACTTTGTCAGTGAGACTTCTTTATGATGCTACTAACACTGTAAATTTGGTATTTTTCAAGCGAATAAGAGAAAAACAGGTGCTTGTAGTTCAACTGACACTAATGTTTTGTGGCTTTCTGAATTCGATTTTAGCAGCAGCAATTGAGATATAACATGGAAGAATAGAGAGAGTCCTGGTTCCCGGATACCTCGACACATATTTTAGCTATCAAAAGTATAGGAACTGGAAACGTTTGATAACTGACCTTGGTTCCTCTCTTGGGTCCAATAGGTGGTGGCTTAGGTTTTGGAGCTTCAGCTACAGCTGGTTCTGTGGTGGCAGCAGGTGGTGATGCACCCTCTTCAGCTGACCTTACGACAAGCCTCGAATAGTTCTTGTTGTTGTTCTTTGAAGAGAAAAACAACATGGTGGGCTTAGAAGTTGAGTTTGTATTGGTTGCAACAGTTGGTGCCAACGCAAATCCTGATGCAGCTGATGCCATGTTGCAGCTAGCCATGTTGTCTGTGCGCCTGTCTCTCTTTCTCTGATGATAGATGAAGTGTGGCAACCAAATACTCTGGTTGAGCAGAAGACAAGGAAGTGGAGATTGAGAGGCGTGGAATTAATGAAGTGAATTTCTTAGTTTTTTTGGACAGAATTATCTCATCTTGGAAACTAATTTCAATCTTTTCCTCCACTAGGCTGCTGCCACTTATGCACCATATCCCTTTCCTTTGGATAATGTGATTACATGTCTTCCCTTCTGTAATTCGGACGATGGGCTCCCTTGAGTAGCCTATCCACTCGGGCCCCTTTTCTATTCCATCTTTTTAGAACTGGAAAAGGAATTTCTGGAATTAAAAAAAAATGACATTTGCATAATGAGATTTAGGTCATACCATATTCGGTTTCATTAGATTCTTATCCGGTTTGATAGGAATCCAGATAAAAACTTATATGATTTATAGTTTGTTTTGTACTGTGGTAGTTTTAACAGTTATGATTTTAAAAAAATCATTTTTAATCAAGTTGATTGGATTAAATTCTGTATTTAGTTGAAATTATTATTAAACAAAAAGTAGTTTAAAGTGTTAAAACTAATTTTGAAAGTAATGTTGATAATAAAATGATTAAAAATGATATATTAATTTTATAGTTTCAAATTATATTATTGTGCAATAAATTATTAATGTATCATAAATACAATGATGTGATATTAAAATTTTATTTTTATTGTCCCGTTAAACTAGTTACAATCCATTCAAGAAGGCATCTAGTGTTCATGACTTTGTGTACATGGAACAACATTGGTTGAAAAATCATATGGAACAAAATAATTATAATTTTGAAATTATATTTTTAATCTGGAAGTTATAATTTTATTTTTTAATATAATATGTGAATTTTTATCTTATTATTCATGATATATTTTAATGGTTTTACGCATGACTCTCTATTTTATGATTCATTGATGAAAATATAATTTATTTATTTTTAATTTTAGATTTTATTATTTAAAAATAATTTAAAAATATAAAAATTTAATCAAGTAAATCATTCAACGAATATCTACAAGCTAGAAAAAGTCTTTCACCTAACTCAAACTAACTGAATCGGAGTTCGAATCGAGTGGAGTAAAATTCTCCTCTTTCCCGATCCACTTCTATCCCTAAATCTAATATAAAATCATTCAAATTCGATTTTGTAGAAAAAATAGATAAAAAAACGATATTTTTATTATTAAAAAATTGTTTTGTTGATTTATTTTTAATTAAAAACTTAACACGATCTTTTAAAACCACTTTGTTTGATTTGAAAAAATTTGACAATCGAATGTTGGTTTTGTTATATTTCTTACAATAAAAAAAAACAAATAATTTTTCTGTTTCCATTTTCAAATAATTTTTTAAAAACAAAAACAGAAACAGAAACGATAGCAAATGATCTCATAAGTACTTTTCAATGTCCAAATAGGTTGCGATGAAATCCAGACAAGACTTACTAAGTCACTCGATCAATCCGCCATTGTTGCAAGCGGCAACATCTATAATATAAGAGAGAAAGGGATGGAGGAACTACAAGTATCAGTATGTTTTTTCCAGGTTAATTGAAGGCTATGAATCAGGGTTGTTGATTGTATTTGGGGATGCAGAATATGATCATGCAAAACATGAGATCAGAAAGTCATATTTTGCAGGCTCATTTCATAGGATGAGTAGCGACGAACACGAGAATCTTTGCTTCATTAAGGGCTTGTAGAAGCTATTGTGATAAGCAATATCGGTCCTGGTCCTGGCAAACATCTTCAGAACCCAATTTGTTACAGGGAACACCAAAGCAGTGGAACTAGTTCTGTCAGGTTGAGTTGCTGACTTCAAGGCTGTCTATGCCACATATAAAGTCTCTTAAATCTGGACTTTTCTTCTCCTTTTCCTTGTAGGGCACTCCCTCTTTCATCCCCTCTCGTTTCTGCTTGGAAACTGCCTCCTCTAGCTGACCTGCTGCAGCTTGGAAATCCCTTCCCCGCAAGGACTGTTATATCGACTCTGCTGCTGCCGATGCTTTGCTGCTGCCTTCTCCAGCATGTTTCTCATCAGTTATCTTGAGCAATGAAAACAACAGGATATCTGGTACGAAGAACATTCATATTTTGCCAGGTATTGTGCCTTAACCAGTTATTTCCTAAATTCACTTTCATTTCTTCCAAAATAAAAATAAAAGTTGTCAACATGGAAAAAGAAGGCCAAGAAGGATTCCAAAAATATAAAAAAATCAAGCTACAATTTTGGTTGAAATTCAAAGCCTAATTATACCCCATTATACCCAAAACTGAAAAAACTGTGCAGATTCAAGGTCAAATTAAATGATTATTGGACGAATCTAAATAAAAATTAAGTCCAATGACATAATTAAATTTTTAAGAAGCCAATTTAATTTAATCATGGGTCAAACTAAAGTTTAATTATGTTGAAAAATTAATTTGGGTTCAATTGAAGGATTTAATTAAGTGTCAGGAGTTAATTATACTTTAAATGGATCAAATTAATTTATTAGGGGTTTAATTGGTGAACAATTAAGTTTGGGAGCCTAATTTGGACTTAATTTAAAAGATTGGAATTTTAAAAGATCAAATTTTATTTTTATCAAGTCAATTAATTGAAATCAGGGGCAAAATCACAAGAAAATTAAAGTTTAATTGTCAATTAGGGTTAAATTGAAACATTTCGCAGCCAATGACCAACATGCAAAAGGAACCTAACTATAGGGATCCAATTGATTGAAATCAGGGGTGAAATTAAAAATAATTGAAAGTTTAATAGTCAATTAAGAGTTAACCCTTTTTTGGGCCAAGATCAGCCCAATCCTTTTTTGGCTGAGTTCAGCTCAGTTATCTGGGTCAGCCAAGCTCATGTATTTAATAATATTTAATTATAATAATATAATATAATATATTAAATTTAAAAAATTCAAAAATCCTTTTAAAAAATTGTGATTTTCTCACATATTTTTATACTAATTTTGTAAAATATCATGTTGTATATTTACATTGTAAGATACAGATCTGGTATTAAAATACCTGATTTTCTCTGAAATATTTCTAAAGAATTGTTAGAATTAAACCTGATGAGGTAGAGACTCTCTCACAAAGATAAATCTGTCTTAAACCTTAAAAAAAGACCAACGAATAGAAACTCGATTTAGAAAAACAATCAAACAACAATGCAACTTATCTTAGGTAGGGTATCCTGGAGGTAATATGTATTTTCTTCGCATAACCAAATCTTTACCGAGACTCTCACAGACCATAGATTTCTAATAACCATAATACTAGATAGTGACTACTAAATTTTAATTATAATTTTATAATTAAACCCAAAAAGATTTACTTCCCAACCACCATTCTTTTCAGGAGGCACACTATCTCGCCATCAACCTGACATCGCACCCGCAACGTATTGAATGAAGAGGTTGAAACAATAACATGAAAGAGTACCGCAACAGAGGTTGCACTGGAAGCCTTTTGTGAGTGGAACAGGTATTCTCCGTCCTCTTCCATGAACATTCCTTGGACTTCACTAATTTCTTTTTATAGTTGCTTGAACTGTATGATAGATTCTTCCCCGAGGTCAATAAGAAATCATCAACGGCAAAAGCACATGTTAGGTAAGGAAAAAACTCGATCAAACGAGGCATCATCATCTTCTATCTCACCTTTTGTAGTGCTTGAACTGTATACATGTAAACTCTTTATTTCCATTTTTTTTCTGATATAAAATACTATACATAGCTTCTTTAGCCAATAATGTTATAATGGGCTTATATATATATATATATATATATATAAGAAAAAGAACTACAAGTGAACATATTTCAACCATGGATCGATAATGAATTTATTGTGAATTACAATAGCAAAATGATATTTTGTCTTTCATTCTAAATTCATCAAGCCTTGCATTAGAGGTAGAACAACCTTTTTTAAATTGTCAAAAAATCATTCAAGAATTGAACAGGACAATAAGGTCTTTGCACTTTTATTCACCATAATAAATTTACATGATCGCTCTTAAAAGCAAAACTTTCTAAATTTGGATCCAGGAGCATTATAATCTTTTTTAAAAAAAAAACAGTTAAATAACATACTTTATGTTAAATTAATTTTTTTTATAGCTTTGGTCTAAGGGTCTTTGCATCTTTTCATATTGGGTTTTTTTTGTAATAATATGGTTGTTAGATGGGTTATTCGGTGATTAACTATATATAGATATTATTAAAAAAAAATAGTTTGTGCGCGATGCACACCCATCAGCATATGAAAGTCTCGACTTCCCCTTTGTATGCGACGTGTGTTCCAAATAGAGGTCTGGTTTAGCACGTGTGACCCTTTTGTTTCTTATTTTCCTCTCTCCTCTTTGATTTCCGCACTGACCTTATAAAAAATAAAAGCAAGCTTTCACTTTGTTATTTCTTTACATTTAGTCTATGTTCTTTTAACTACTATTTGTTTTATTTGAGATGACTTTTTAAATTGGATTTTGTTTTTAATTTTATACTCTTTCATTTTTTTTATCTTTCAGATTTAGTCTCTATTTTTTTAATTGATATTCATTTTATTTGAGATGATTTTTAAAAGTTTATTTTTTTTACAATTTCATCTTTTTAAGCTTTTTTCCCTACTAATTTAATTCTCATTATTTTAATTGTTATTTTAATTTTCCTTAGTAATTTTTTTAGATTGATCATTTTTTTATTTCATGCTCCAACATTTAATTTGTTGAAAATCGAGCTTCTTGATTCAACCCGGGTCTATGATTTCACGAGCTACAAGTTTGAAAGATTAACTCAGGTTTATGAAACTCGCCCAAGTTTGCTTAGTTTCCCTCCTTTTCTTTTTTAAGCTCATGTTTTTTCAATTTCGTCCCTCAATATTTATTTAATTTATGATTGGACTTTGTCATTTTTTTTATTTGCTTTCTATAGGGTTGTTTCACTAATTTTGATAATGACTTGAGTTATCTCGGGTCTTTTTATTTATCATGTTCTGCTCAATTTATCTTTTTCTAGAATTTTGTTTTTAAATTAAATTAATTTATTAAATATAAACATGAGATGTTCATCTTACGATATTTTGATTAGCTTGCATTTTGATTTGTTGCTCTAACATCATTCGCGATCTCTCTTGGTGTCGACATTGAGCCTTTTGCAATGGTGTTTGAATCGTCTCGATAAGTTATTTATGGTGGTTGAGCAATGTCCATGGCGGAGCGACGATATGTCTCCGACGAGTTTTTTTTTCTCCTCCCGATTACGATTAATTATTGCCCTTTTTTTGTTCGTGTTATCTAAAATATTTTTTTAAAACTATGCTATTAAATTAACTAAATTTATTAAACCCGATTAAGTAAATAATTTGAATCTCATATCTTTCTTGCTTCATTGAAAACATTCGCATTAATTTAATATTTTTTTAATATTAAAAAAATATTTATTGATCAGCTCACAACCTAACATGAATCATCTATCTGCTTCAATACAATTTGTGGTTGGATATTATATTATATATGTATGATAACTTTGATTGTGATTTAAAAAGATATATTTAAAAAAATCTATAAATTTTGTCATAAGATACATACAAAACTAAACTATAATTCTAGTTAAACACAAATCACATCACGCCATGTCACAAAAATAAACGTTAGCCTCACATGGCATCAATTTCTGATAGAATCCCTTTTTTTGCATCCTCGTGTCATACATTCCCGATTTTGTCATTCTTTATTTAAGGAACACCAGTGCTTTAATTTGCAACGACCTGTCTCATAAAGCTCTGTTTCCTCTTTCGTTATCTGCCAAAAGTAAACCACTGTGCACTCAGCCATCACCGCCAACAACAATCCCTAGACTGCAAACTAGGGTACCTTAATTAACGGTACGTACCTTATTAATTAAGGGTACCTTTCTAACCACTCCCCTATCAATAGCACCACCTAACGAATGATCTTCAAAGGACAGAGGCACCCTGCAATAGCCCCCTCCCCCAACTCTAGGTTACCCGTGTTTCCTTGGAGCTCTTTTGTGATTAAAAATAGTTTTGAAAAAATTTAATTTTTATTTTATATTTTAATATGAGTTAAAACAAATATTATTTAAATATATTTTTTTAAAAATTATATTTTAAAAATAATCATTACTACACTGCAAAATTTGACTCTTGTTCCATTATCGTATCAACTAGAATTATGTTTTTTTATCCATATTTTTAGTAATTGTTTAATATTGTAGTATTTGATATTTTTTAAAAAAATATATTTTTTAAAAATTTTATTTTATTTTATATCCTAGCACATAAAAATCATAAAAAATATTTTAAAAACTTAATTTAATATTTTTTCAAGTCAAATACATTTTAAAAAAGCACAAAAAAAAAGTTATTACACTTCACTATAGTGCGTTTGATATTGCAATAATTGTTGCTTTTCAAAATGATTTTCATTTAAAATTTCATCATAATAATATTTTTTAAAAAAATATATTTTTTTTAATATCAACACGTCAAAATGATTCAAAATATTAAAAAATTAATTTAAAAAAAAAACATTACTAAAAAAAACAGTATCTCCATGTAGAAAACAAACAAGTTCATAGACTTGATAATTTTATTGGCTTGAAATATAGTTCACTTCGGTTTTTTTGTTTTACTGTTTTGAAAATTAAACTGGTAACTTGATAATCTCAAGTAATCTCAAATGAGATATACATGAAGGATTTTTTTATTATCTTTTATCTAAAATAATTTTATTTTAATTTTGTTAAACAGTATCATTTATTTTTTTATAAAAAAATGAAATGATATTTTAATATAAACATATATTAACAATTAAAATTATAAATTAACTCGACAAACTCCCAAGCGAAAGGTTAAATCGTCCGTAAGCTATGCCTTTTTCATGTTACTAGTTTGTTTAGTACATGATTTTGAAATACTGTTTCGCAATGTCACTAGTTGGTTGTTTATTTTTGCCGGTTCACCCTTTTATTTCTCTCTATTTACTGGATGTTTGGCATTGTTTTTAAAATATTTTGAAATTTTATATTTTAAATTATTTTTTATATATTTTTAGATCATTTTGGTGTGTTGATGTCAAAAATAAATTTTTAAAAGATTTCATGCATTTCTAAGAAAAAAACACTTTGAAAATCAACATTTACCACTATCTCAAACACCCCCCTTAATCATTACAAATTCCTACAAAAAAATCTCAAATTAAAATAAATAAAAATAGATTTCATGTGTGTATAATAACAGAGTGCATGATGTTTTTTAAATGTGTTTTTTATTTGAAAATATATTAAAATAATTTTTAAAATTTTTAACATCCGCATATTAAAATTATAAAAAAAAAATACTAAAAAATAATAAGTTGATGTTTTTTTTAAGAGAAATGCATTTTTAAAACGTACTCAATTACAAATTAATATAAAAAACAAACAGTAACTTTAAGTATGGTCGCATAGTATTGTGAGAAAAAAATAATAATTATAACGTTAAAGAAAATAAGTAAAAAAAATAATATATATATATTCCTTGCTACGTCCCGAATTTTGGATGCATGCATGTACAAATCTGTTTAAAGAAGTATAATCACAAGAAACTACTTTACCCAAGGAATTATTTACAATAAAGCCTTTTCGTCACTTTCCATGATTAGAAAATATTCGAATAATGCTATAAAAAGTAGTCTGATCTGCAAATTGCTTGATGAGTCTGTGCTTTCACGTCATAGGTGATATCACTTGTCATATTAGCACTGTTGTGGTTGTGATTTAAAAAAAATTGTTTTATAAAAAATACTTTTAGTTGAGGTTGATTTGAAAAAATAGATATTTGATTAAAACTGTGGTTGAAATTGAGGTTGAAGAAAAAATAGTTTAATGTGTTTGGTTAAAAATGCTTTTGAAATTGAGGTTATAAAATAATTTTAAATATATATATATTAATATTGATAGTTTTTAATTTAAATATTGTAGATTTAACTTTTGTTATTACATCATGAAATAAATATTACTTTATATAAAATATTTTTTATTGTTCCATTAAAATATCTACAATTCCATCACGTATGAAATACATCCGATAAGGACTATAGTTTTTTTGGTTTTTTAAGCGCTCAATAACATCAGGTAAAATATAATCAAGAACGAAATTAGGATTGCAATCAAATTCTGCAAATGCTACTTTATCAAGCGATCTCTGTCTAATTTATGTAATGTCATTAAATAATGTTAAACACTAGTTTTTCAAATAAAAAACAATTAAATAATTAAAAATAATTTTTATTTTACTGGGTTAAACCTGATCTAATGTATTTTAAGTTTTGAACCGAAACCAGGCCGGAACTGTATGCATGTTACACTCACTGTTCATGCGAATTAATTAGCATGAACAGTGTAACATGCATATAGTGTACATTGTATGCAAGTTATACTGTGCATGCTAATTAATTAGAATGCACAGTGCGTAAATATGTGTTGCCCATTGTTTACTGTTGAAACAAAAGCAGCCTCTTGCTGCTTCGTGATTACTGAGTTTGTAACGCAGTAAAAGATGGGACCCATGAATAGCAAACAACATTTTTTCCTGTAACAAAACATATATTTGCTGCGTTTTATTTTAACCGCAGACGCAGCCGCGTAGAGAAATAGATTTTTTATTTGTGTTCAGAATGACAGCAGTGTGGTTTTTAGATTATTTTAATATATTTATATTAAATATAATTTATTAAAAATAAAAATATTATTTTAATATATTTTTTAAAAAACCATCTAAATCTAAAAATACTCAAATAAAAATCAAAGTACCTGGCCATTTGGTATACGTCAAGACTTCAATCCTCTCGTGAAGAGCAATCTCATGTTGAATTTGTTACTTTGATGACACGAGCCATGATCAGAGCAGAAATAAATGAGAATATTTAAATGTCTAAAAATAATTTTAAAATATAAAAATAATTAAATTGTGATACTAAAATGGGATCTATTTATAGTTTATAGATCCCATTAATATATGTCTATTTGTGTATTTTTTATTATATTTTTTAATATATTTTGCAATACTCTATTGATTATATCCAATTACGTTTTACACAATTGAGATGTCCCCCCCCCCCCCTCTCTCTCTCCGTTTTGCACAATGGAGAGCCTCCTCTCTCTCTGATATTTTAATAAAAGAAAATATAGAAAAATATCTAGTAGGTATCTTAGTGGTAAGAGTTTGAGATTAAAAGATTTGTTTTTCTTGTGATCTCAAGTTCGAGTCTTGTGGTTGCTAATATGATGGCTACTGGAGACTTACATGGTCGTTAACTTTAGAACCCGTGGGATTAGTCGAGATACATTCAAATTAGCTCGGACACCCATATTAATATATATATATATATATATATATATATATAAAGATAAATTATTGTGATTTCACATTCTCTACTGTGAGTTCACGAGTCAACTAATCTATTTGATTAAAAAAAAAAAACAATTAAGCTACACGCATGAAAAGAATTGCAAGTCATTGTCATATGCATCCTTAAGTAAGATTTTGTCTTAAATTTTATTTATTTATATATATATATTGCTGGGTCAAACATTGGAACGTTATATTTGTCTTATTGTCTCTCTCTTTTGTGGTCATCTCTTCTCTTTTACTGTCATCTCTTTTGAAAAATTGGGTTCACGAGAGCCATAGTTGATTTGAAGGTAACCACCGCTCTTTATTTTTAACGACAACATCCGCTCAATTATCATGATCCTTGAAAAGAGTGTTCTGCCTCAAATGTTGTTCGTATAAATTTCAACTTTTTTTTAATATTTTTAAGTTGTTTAAATGTATTAAAATAAAAAAAATTAAAAAAATAAAAAGTTATTTTAATATAATTTTATATAAAAAATATTTTAAAAAACAAGGCAGGCTATATCGTATGACATTACATGGTGTACCTCTAGCAACCGAATGTTTTGTACTGCGGTTGGAAAACGTTTTTGAAAAATTTTGATTTTTTTTTAAATTAATATATTTTTGATGTTTTCAAATCATTTTGATGTGCTGATGTTAAAAATAAATTTTTTAAAAAAATATTATTTTAAAATAAAAAACATTTTAAAAATAATCATTACCACACTGAACCTAACTTGCCTTCTTCTGATAAAGTTACTATCCTCCAGCTGATAGCGTTTGAGCAAAATTACCGGTTTCCTTCCCATATTAGAGTATTCACACGAAATAGAGTTGAACCATAATTTGGCGATCAAGTCCAATCACACGGGAAAACTTCATAGGTGTTTGTTTTCATGTTATAATTTATTTTTTAAAATGTTTTTTTATTTAAAAATAATAATTTTAAATAGTTTTAATGTATTAATATTAAAAATAATTTAAAAAATATTATTTCTCTGTCCTTTATCACTTTACCTTCATGATTTCTACACACGACTACAATACCAAGGCGTTGCATTTACTTGTGGCGGTGACCACCTTAAAATTACTATCGGTGGTCGTGTGGGCATAGGGTTTGGTGACATAAAGCCTCATTGAACTCGCCGGCATACCATCATGGATTATCCACTATCCATATGGGATCAGACAGCTCCTCATTAAGACACAACTTCATAAGCCTAACAGTAGTAAGAACCCGAGCTTCTAACAACTTATTTTATCTTTATTTTTATATTTTATGAACAAATAATAAAATACTTTTGAATTTCTTTAAACTTGGGGTAAGTTTTTATATTCAAAATAAAAGGAAAATATTTTTTTAAAAACCAAACTAATTTTTTCTTTTACTGAAAAATATTTTTCATTAACTTTCATAATAGTAAACAAATATTAAAAAAATTTGAAAAGTGATTTTTAAAATTATTTTTCATGAAAAAAAGAGATTATTTTACCTTAAAGATGGAGTGAGTTTTGTCTATTTTGAATGTTGTGGACTCCTTTTCTTTGTTTTTAAGATTTTATGTAGAAACGTGGTTGAAATTGTGTTTTTATTAAATTAATTTTTTTTGTTTAAAATTATTTTTTTGTTTTTGAATCCTTTTTATGTATTTTTAAATAAAAAATATTTTAAAAAATAACAATTAATATACTTCCAAACAATCTTCAGTAATGTCAAAAACAAGAAATGATGGATATTATAACTACTATTGAATTTGAATTGAAAATTTGCAATCCCTTATAAAATTTAGTCATTTACCACGTACTTGCCTTTTTTTTTTAGGGTTTAGTTTTAAATAGATTTATTCTCATAAAAAAGATTGATTTCATGATTTTCCTAAAAAAATGTTTAATTTGAAATTTCTTGAAAATATTTCAAATTAAGTAGTATGTATATTAGATTTGATCAAATATGTTTTTTTATTGTAAAGATGATCATAAATATGAAAGGAAAAACTACTATTTAACCACATATGAGTTGATGCTAAGAAACTACGATGACTCGGTGGATTAACTCCTATAACCTAGTCAAAACTTGAGTAAGAATAATACCTGATTAATTTTTTAAAAAAATAATATTTTTTTAATTTTTTCACCTAAATATTTTGAAAAAAAAAAATCTAGATCGACCAACTAAATTAGGGTTGGTTCAATTGTCCAACCCTTGACGTGGACCAAGTTTATAATTATGCTGAGAGGTTTAATTTATTTTTGGAAGGTTTAATTTCAAATAGATTCATTCCCCTAAAAAAGTTTGATATGAATATTTTCCAAAGAAAAGTTTGATATGAAATTTCTTGAAAATATTTCAAATTAAGTTGTGTATATATATATTAGATCGCTCTTGTTCGCCAGAAGTGTTAAGTTCAAATAAAGATTTATTCCTCAAGTTTCTGCTGGAACCAAATTCAATATTGTTCTCTCAACATCTGCATGACATTCAATCTATGCCTCCATCTCCTGAGACAAAGCACATCACTGTTCTTAGGCCTTACAAGGTGGTTGATAATGAAAGATTTGCAGGGTCAGGGAAGAAGAGTGATGATAAACTGACAAAGAAACAGGCGCATACCGGGCTACTGGGTGGGAGAAAAACAATCTTGGATATTCTCCTGCCTTTTCCGATGAGAAGATTGTTCCATGACATCGATCAAGGCTCTGGTATCACCACCAAGAATGTTACACGGTGAAGATTTTTACGATGAACCTAAAGATGTTGAGGGTCAGGAACGGAGACCGGCGGCAAAGGTGATCACTCGGAACATGCGTGAAAACCTGATGGGCGCCCACCGGAAGGGATGAAACTCTTCTTTCTTCTTTGTAGAAAAGTTTAAACTTGGTAAAAAATTCTTGAAACCCAACCCCTCCTGTACACATATAATATACTCAACGCTGGATTTTCCTGGATTTTAATTCATTCATGTGGGTTTAATTCCTTTCTAGTTGGATTCTCTCTCTCTCTCTCTGTGTTTTTTTATGTTCTTTCAAGAAAAAGATACTGGATAAGCTGAGATCAAGGGTTGCCCTCACCCCTCAGCATTAATTTTGGGCAAGGAATATTTTATCATGTAAGGGTAATGATAGTGGGTGGTGGTAGGTTTCTAGCTAGCTATCTCTCCTACCATCTATAAATGCCCAAAGATCCCACCTCTCAATTTATACGGTTAATGTCAGCGTTCAACATTTCTGGCTAGGTGGTCACCACTGTAGGCTGCAATTCTCAAGGGTTTGCAATTTAATGTGTTTTTTTTTATTAAAATTTAATATTTTAAAAAATATTTTTAAATTGATATATTGATATTAGAAATAAATTTTAAAAAATAAAAAATATATTATTTTAATATATTTTTAAAGTAAAAAACCCTCTAAAAATTAACTTTTACCATACTTTTTTTAATTAACATGAGTGTCCAGACCAGGTTGCGCGCAACTCAATTAATTCCACGGGCCCTGAAGTTAACGACCATGTAAACTTATAATGGCTCTGAGGAGACTCAAATTCGTGACTATTAAAAAATAAACTCATAATCTGATCAATTAAACACTACTCCTAATGATTACTTTTACCGCACCCTTAAATACTCTATTCATGGCTTAGTTAGACTATCAATTTAATAACTCTTTTTTTAATAAAATTTTAAAATAATGTTGTTTTGAGTCTTAAAAAACAAAATAGGGTAGCACGCTTGACTTGTAACACATATCTTGTTTAATATCTATAATTTAATTAATTTTTAAAATTTTAATTAGATTTTAAAGCACGATACCATTAGGTTGAGAGATGGGATGTTCGTGACATTAAACTTAGCCGTATCTCTCTCCTCCATTGGTGCTTCTTGTTGTGTGTATACAGGCAAGGAATGAAGTCAGTACACCTAAACATCATTAACAAAAACAAAAAAAATCTACTAAGTTATTGTGTATCTAGAAACAAATTATTATTTATTATAGTAGTATAATTATGAATTTTTCTTTGAAAATAAACAGTGCACCAAGTTTTAAGAGGTAAAATTAAATGATATAATTGTCCTTAACATATTATATGGGTTATATTTGATATTTTTTTTATACACGGTAAAATTATTGTTTTGACCTTGGAATAAAAAGTTCTAATGTTTTTGCCTTAAGGATGTTTTTGTCATTTTTTTAAAGAATAATGCAATTACTTTGATGTTTTTTGAGACAAAAACAATATAACTTTCTCGTAAAGGTTTTCTGGTAATTTTAGATTGGTTTTGTTGTAGATTTTGAGGTTGCTCAAGAGTATTATTGTAATTGTCATATACGTATTATTTTAAAAAAACTTGTTGGTGCTTGCAACGCATGCGCCAGCGTGTAGACGACCCTCGTGCCATTCAGTCAGCTCGTGCGAGGCCGTTCGGTCATCAAACATCGCCTTATAGGAAGCCGTTTAGAAGATCTCAGCGTCCTTTACACGGTGGTATGACGAGTGTATTAGAAGCGTTGTTGGTTTGGCGCTGGAGACCTTTTTTACTCTTTATTCTTCTATTTATCCACCTCGAGACTTGCGCCACCCTTGCAAAATTTTAGAGCAACCCCTTCAATTTTTATCTCCTTCACGTTTAGTCTCTATCTTTTTTATTTCAGAATAAACTATAAAATTATAAATGTTTTTCAACTTCATCCCTCTCATTTTTTAATATATACATAATCTATCACATTACATTTTTTTTTCAATTTAACCCCTGCTATTTTTTAATTTATAAATAATCTATCAAATTACAAATGTTTTTCAATTTTACCTCATGCGATTTTTTATATTTTAAATTTGGTCATCTTTCTTTTAATTGTTATTTATTTTATTTGGGATCATTTTTTTAATTTTTCCTTACAAATTTCATTATTTTTGGGTTTTTTTAATCAAATTTTATTTCCATTATTTTTGTTGCTTTTTTTTCTTTTGCAAGTTTTTTATTTATCTTTTTTCCATGATTTTATCATTCAGAATTAAATTTGTTGAGAGTTAAGCTTCTTAATTGAACTCAGGTTCAGGATCTCACAAGTTGTAGGTTTTAAAGATTATATCAGGTTTAGGAGCTTTGTCCGGGTTTGCTTAATTTTTTTTTTTTAAGTTGATGTTTTCTAATTTTTTATCCATTTTTTGGGTTTTGATTTTTGCAGTTTGATTCTGTATTGTTAGTACTCTATAATGTTTTTCAATTTCATCCCTACTATTTTTTAATCTATAAATAATCTATCAAATTACATTTTTTTTTCAATTTCACCCTTATAATTTTTTATCTTTCAAATTTGATCCTCATTCTTTTAATTGATATTTATTTTGTTTGGATTCATTTTAAAAATTGTTTTTTTTAAAATTTTCTTAGGTTTTTTCTCTCTCAAATTCTACCATTGTTCTTTTTTTTGCCTTGACAAGTTTTTTTATTGATATTTTCTAACGATTTTATCATTCAAAATTAAAATGGTTGAGAGTTAAGATTCTTGATTGAAGCCGAGTTTAGAATTTAACGAGTTATGAGTTTTACAGATTAGACTAGGTTTAGAAGTTTCACTTGAGTTTGATTGTTTTTTTTTAAATGATATTTTATTCTTATTCTTTTGGAGTTTTGTTTGTATTCTATTAAGTTGGCACTATGTAGTTTGATAATTCGAATAGGCTTAATTTTTTTTTATATTATCTAAATTACCAACTAAATTAATAACTCATGACTTTAATTATTTTTACCCCAACATTTTTTAACATCGACATATGTTCGGCCCACGGAAGAGCACAATTAACAAGTCTAGTTAATACCAAGACTAATGGAAAATGAGCCAACCATACCATAGGCAACAACTTGTTAATTATTGATGTAACCCCATGAAAGCTCAACTAACATAAAGTTTATTATAAAATTCAATTATTTTAAGTTTTATATTGGAAACATTACACGCAGTTGAATTTGTTAACAAATTTGCATATTATTTTTAGGTGGGATATATTATTCATACATGGAGAGGAGCATCCTCTTTTGTCCTCGTCCTCGCCAGATGGCAAAGAAAAATGGAGAATCTCATCCTCTTGCAACCCGAGGAGGGGAAACTACAAAACCCACAAGTTAAGAGCAACTTAAATTACTTGTTTATGCATGACAATTAAGGAGTTTGTCCGAGACGAGACGAGTTGATGTTTTATTAATAAATAATTATTACGACTACATTATCACAAGTGTCCTCCGGGCCAGGAAAGCAGGGAACAGGGTAGGTGGAACGATGTGGAAAAATTTCAGTAAGATTCAACCCTCCGATCACGACAAGTTAGGGTCGTAGGAAGCATTGCTGGCCGTCGATGTGATTCTCAACATAGTTGAAATCATGTTTTTTAAAAATTTAATTTTTTTATTTTTTTAAATTATTTTGATATGCTGATGTTAAAAATAATTTTTCCTTCATCCCGAGCTTGGTTTTTGGGAATCAATGTTCGGATCAAAACCGCGATAATTACTCAAGATCTCCCCGTAACTATACAAAATACACATTCTTAAATCATATCAAGTCAATTGGATTTGTTACTTCATAATAAAATAATAAGTTGGCATTTATTAATTAATTTGGTATGGGGCCGAAAAGAAAAGAAAAGAAAAGAAAAGAAAGAGTTGCTTTCCCTATAGACGACACTGGTGGAATAGATATTAATTCAATTCAATGGTGTTGGCTAAGAAATAAAAGAAAATCCTAACACAAATCTACGGAATGAATGTTCACCATAAATTACATGTTCTGAAGAATAAATGTGGTTTGAATAAAAATGTGCCCTAAGGGCTCCATTTTGTATTATATTTAAACTGACCACGACTTAAAAAGTTATTTAGTTTTCATTGTTTAAATTTATTTTTTATTTAGACTTATAATAACAACTTGTATTTTAAAAAAAATTATAATTTATAACTTTTTTTTAACTTGTTTTTTTAAATTATTACCGTGAAAACTATTATGGACCAGGAAGTTTTTTTTAAAAGTACTTCTTGCTTAAAAATACATTATATATATATGTATATTTTTATTATTTTTAATATTAGCGCATCAAAATCATCGAAAAATAATAAGAAAATCCAATTTGATGTTTTTTTAAGTTATACACACTTTTAAAATATAATCAAACACAATTTCAAATACAAAACCAATCATTCTTTCTTATAATGATGGATTGAGGCACCGTTCGGAAATGCGGTGCAAATCGTGTTCCATAAAAAATCAATTTTTTTATATGTTTTGGATCGTTTTGATGCGTTGATTTTAAAAATAATTTTTAAAAAAATAAAAAAATATCATTTTGATATATTTCAGCATGAAAAACATTTTAAAAAGCAATCGCAACCACACTTTCAATCAGGTTTTAAAATCTTGTCATTGATGAACATTGCAGGCTCCTCTTCTTGTCATGTCAAGAACAAGAAATGAAGGGCATGCAAGAGCCAAAATTTGAATGCAAGAGCCTCTTATGGCCAGAGAGCTCAATCATGGAGTCACATTATTTTTGCAGCAAAGGCAGTGAATGTACTCATATCCTCCATGTTTTCACCTTTCAGTGATTTTTTTCCCGTTGCATCTTATCCTTTGATGTCTCCCAAATCATTGCTAACATTACATGAACGTGGTGGTTATTATTATAACTACTGTTCAATTTGAATTGCAAATATCACGTACTTGCATTCTTTTAGGGTTTAATATCATTTTTTTAATCCAAATATTTTTCAAAAAAATATAGATCTAGACTGACTTGTTAATTTAATAATTAATTGTTAAAGCTGTGATTCGAGTTAAATTTTAATAAAATTTTTTAAATAGTTTCATTCTCCTGAAAAAGAAGTTTCGATATGAATATTTTCCTTGGAAAATTTTCGTAAGAGATTTCTTGAAAATACTTGAAACTAGGTAGTAAATATATTAGATTTGACCACTTTATGCTTGTATTGTAAAGATGATAAATAGAAAAGGAAAAACCTACTGCATTAAAGATTACTGGAAAAAAAACTAATGATTGACAATAATAAATAATATACTTCTTTTTTTTTGTTCCATGATCGAATTTTATAGATAAAGAGCATTTTTTTTCTCTTCTGGTCTAGTTTATTTTTGCTCAAGCATTTTTAATTAACATGTATTAAATATTTGTTACAGTATTAATTAATATTATATTAAATATTTTTTTTCTGGTTTTACTGTATTAAGTATTAACCATCAATTTACAAATCAAATAACCAGGGTAATTAACCATCTAGTAGGTGACCTAGCGGTAAGAATTTGGAAATCAAAGAGTTTGTTTCCTATGTGGTTTTAGATTCGAGCTCTATGGTTGCTAATATGATGGCTACTGGAGGCTTACATGATCGTTAACTTCAGAATCCGTAGGATTAGTCGAGTTGTATGTGTTAAAAAAAAAAAACTAGGATAATTCATTAATTAGCCTACAATAATTTTACAAATTAACACAAGAAGTACTAAAAATCAATGTTCCATATCAAAAGAAAAAAAATCATTAAAATAGAGAAAAAAAAGAATAAGAAGGGTAGTCCTGTAGATTCTTTATTTTTCACCTTTTGACATTATTAAAAATTAATACGAGAAAAGTTATCATATTGTGAATTAATGATGCTTGGAAAAGTATTTTTTTTATTTGACACGGTCACACGAGTTTAAAATATATATATTCTTTTAGATTAGCTAAAAATATTTTTTGTTAGCTTATTTTTAATATTTGTTTTATTCTAAAAATGAAAAAAAAAAAACATTTTCGAAGTAAAATCGAACGTTAACGAACTCGTAATCGAAACGCGTAAATAAATCAGAATTAAGGAAACCATTTCAAGTCCGACACTTCCTTCCTTCTCTCTCACTTCCTAGTCGGTGAGCAAAAAAACAAAACACCAAAGTCTCTTCCTTCTCTCTGCTAAAATCACACGCTGTGCCTGTGTCTGTGACATCATCCTTGCTCTACAGCGCGAATCTCCGGTCACATTCCACCGGAATGTCAGATTCCGTCTGCCAGGTCTCTATCTCTGTCTCTCTCTAAAGAACTCTCTTTCTATATTGTGTCAGCTGCTGCTCTTTTAGAGCACACAATCACTTTTTTCTGTTCATCACCTCTCTACTTTTTCCTCCCTTTCTCTGATCTCTCCTTTTCTCTTAACTCCCTTTGCTCTTCTTTTCCGGCTCTGTAAAAAAAATGGCTGCAATGGATGGACTCTGTCAAGCTTTTTTGGAAGCTGATTAGCTTTATAACCTATACCTTTTCAAAAATTTTGACTGAATTTCAATTTTTTTTGACTGAATTGGGTTCTTGATTACTTTTTTCAAAACAAAAATGGGTTTTGTTTTGTTTTTGTTACTGATTGGAGAAATTGACAGAACATGGGAATAGGGAATATTGTTTGCAGTAAAAGAGAGCTGTCTTTTTGGTTTGCTTTTCTCTTAAATCAAGGTGGCTTCTTTGTTTTGATTTGTTTGGATTCTTTTACTTTCTTAACAAGCGGTTTCTTTTATTGATTTACTTGATTCTCGTGCCCATTTCCTTTTCTTTCACTGCAAAATCCAAATCATTAGTGGTATCTTCTGAGCTCTCATACTTCTGCAGAAAGAGGGATAAGAAGGGGAAGGGTAGGTAGTAGTGAGTTCAAGTTTTGATAAAAACGGATGTCATTTGGTTCTGATTGATCTAAGTCTGCAGAGGGCTTTGCCTGATTTGGAGAAGCTACTTTCTTCATGTCCTGTCTTTCCTATGTAATTTCCATGTCATGTCTTTCCTATGCAATCATTGACAATAATAAGATTTGGGGTTTCTGTTTAACTTTTTAGAAACTCCACTTTTGTTTTTCCCCTTTAATCTGTTAATGCAATCATTTTAGCAGTATGTTGTTTCTCTCTGTGCTTTTTTGTGTCTCTGAACAGATGTCTTGTTTTAGAGTTGGAGTTTCTGTTTTTTCACGAGGTGCTAAACTGGCAATTGATCTGATGAATTGTGTTTTACAGTAGGTGTTGAGATGAACGGGATGCAGTACAGAAAGGGTCAGAAAATAGAGAAACCATTTCCAGGATGCTTGGGCAGGATGGTGAATCTTTTTGATTTAAGCAATGGGGTCGCTGGAAACAGGCTGCTCACAGATAAGCCACATCATGATGGTGATTATTTTGTCCAAATTGCTCTTGCTTGAAATTCTGTAGTTGAGATTCTCGTTTCGGACAAGCAGCTGTTGCCTGGCTTTAGTAGGTGTTGATTTTAATTTTTTTAACTGCTTCGCAATTTGCTGATTCAAACAGCTTCAGTCATCTGTTGTTACGGTTTTGTTATTCAGGGTGTTTAAGCAATATAAATGAGTCATCTAGCATGTTTTGCATCTGTTGTTGTCTGCTTTTGTGGGCATTCTGTCTTTTCCAGCCATCACAGAATCTCGATTTGCCCCTTCTGGTTTGCTTAACTCGATTCGATTGGAGCTCTTACATGCACCACTGGAACACATTACATTTTAACTTGTTTGCGGGAGATGGTTAGGAATAATTACCTTTCAGGCCTGACTGGGTCTGAATGCCTGTTTTATTTTACGTAGGAGCAGATCCTTCCTAACTTGTCCTGTGTAGGAATAATGGTGGCTGTTTATTTTTCTATTATTGTTGGTGGTGCATCTTGCATTATATTATGTCAAGCCAACTGTTGCTGACATGGAGATGGTGGTTTGGCAGGTTCTTCAATCTCAAGGAGTCAATCAGATGTGGCAAGGATGTTGAGTGTACCCTTTGGAGATCAGGTTGAGGATAAAATGGTAAATTATTGGAAATTGTTTATTTGTAATACTGACCATAGTCCAGTGAAGGGAGAGATTCTTTGCAGAACTTGTCTGCATTTCTCACACCTGCATTATAGGATACTACAATACAGTGTGTACTGATCTTTGTATGGTCTGCAGATTGTATCTGAGTTAAAGAGAAGCTCCTTGAATAAGAAAGCAAATGCAACACCTATGAAGACACTCATTGCCCAAGAAATGTCCAAAGAAGTGGAATCTAAGCATAATCCACCCAATTTGGTTGCCAAGTTGATGGGACTTGATTCCCTCCCTCACCAACAGCCTGTTGCAGCTGATGCACAAAGAAGCCACTCTAGAGGTTATTCGAGGCGTTCTTTAAGTCACTCTGGGATATTTGTGGAGTCTTGGGATGAAGATCATAGTTGTTTGGACAAGCAGATGCCTAGTGAAGGTCACGTGTGCCAAGAGCAAAGTGAATACAAAGATGTCTATGAAATCTGGCAGCAATCCCAAAAGACAATGGTGAGACACAGTTCACCTCAAAAACGAAATCACAATGAAAATGTAAATACAAAAAAGATGGCTCTTGTTCGCCAGAAGTTCATGGAAGCAAAACGTCTGTCAACAGATGAAAAGGGCCGCCAGTCCAAGGAATTCCAAGATGCACTAGAAGTGTTAAGTTCCAATAAAGATTTATTCCTCAAGTTTCTGCAGGAACCAAATTCATTGTTCTCTCAACATCTGCATGACATGCAATCTATGCCTCCATCTCCTGAGACAAAGCACATCACAGTTCTTAGGCCTTCTAAGGTGGTTGATAATGAAAGGTTTGCTGGGCCAGGGAAGAAGAGTGATAAACCTACAAAGCAACAGGCACATACTGGGCAAGCTACTGGGTGGGAAAGCAATCTTGGATATTCTCCTGCCTTTCCCAATGAGAAGATTGTTGAATATCCTCCTGCTCAACCTACTCGAATAGTAGTATTGAAACCTAGCCCTGGGAAGATCCATGACATCAAGGCTCTGGTATCACCTCCCTCATCACCACCAAGAATGTTACATGGTGAAGATTTTTATGATGAACCTGAAGATGTTGAGGGTCAGGAACCAAGAGAGGTGGCAAAGTTGATCACTCGGAACATGCGTGAAAACCTGATGGGCCACCGGAGGGATGAAACTCTTCTTTCTTCCGTGTATTCCAATGGCTACACTGGTGATGACAGTTCATTTAACAAATCAGTAAATGACTATGCAGTGGAAAATCTAAGTGATACGGAAATCATGTCACCAACTTCTAGACATTCATGGGATTACATCAATAGGTTTGATAGCCCCTACTCCACTTCCTCCTTCAGCCGTGCATCTTGTTCTCCAGAGTCATCTGTTTGCAGAGAAGCAAAGAAGCGACTTTCTGAAAGATGGGCAATGATGGCATCAAATGGGAGAGCTCTGGAGCAAAAAAATGCCCGGAGAAGCTCTAGCACTTTGGGGGAGATGCTTGCGCTTTCGGATACAAAGAAATTTATGAGAGCTGAGGAAGAGGATAGTATTAAGGAACTACAACCAAGAGGATCTACCTCTTGCATCACTAGTCATTTAAATAAGGAAGATGGCACGGCTGATTCTCCTAGAACTCTTCTAAGGTCCAAGTCTTTGCCTGTCTCTACCACGGTGCATGGTGCTAGGCCCAATGTTGAAGTTTCACCCCCTGATGCTGGCAAAACTGAAGTTCCGAAGGATCTGACAAGGGCAAAGAGCGTGAAATCTTCTCTGAAGGGGAAAGTTTCTAGTTTATTTTTCTCGAGGAACAAGAAACCAAGTAAAGATAAATCTGTTGCATGTCAATCTAAAGATGAATTTCAGTCTGCCATCCCTGAAACCCCTAGTTTACCAATTCCTCTGACTGAAAAAGTTAGTGATGGTGCAGCTCAATGTACTAATAACTCTGGCCATGAAAATTGTTCATCTCATGGTTTACATGCGTCAGCAGGCATACATACCTATCCAGATTTTATCAGCATGGAAACAAAACAAGACATTGTTTCTCATGAGGTAGTTCTATCTTCTTTCTGTCCTTTTGCTCTGTTTTTTGTTCTCTTTTAATCATGCATGCTGCTGTTGTTATTAAATCAAAAGGTTTGTCTACAGTTGATAATTTATGGAAACATGATCGAGAGACATGACTACTGTATTTCCTAACTACCATTGTCAAATCCCAGCCTGTACTTCCTACCTCTTACAGTTTGTTGATTAATTGCTGTGGGGTTGGACAGTACAAATCAAGTCATCATGTGGGCTAGGAAATGAGTTTGGGTTGGTGCGTAATGCATCAATTTTGATAATGTTTAAATGAAACAGTACAAGTCTTACAGTCTGTACTCTTGCCGTGTAATATGGAACACATCTTCATTTTTTACGTGATCCTATTTTAAGCAATGCAGCAATGTCATAATACATTTTTTTTCTGGATTTATACTTCCCAGTTGCCACTCCCAGTTGAATATCATTTCTTTCTTTCTAAATGTCTGTTGATCTGATATTCATTTTACAACTTTTTGCAGGGAGGGCTATCTGTAACAAAGCCTGTGGTGCCTGGGAATATGAATGAGAATCAGGATCAGCCAAGTCCAATCTCAGTTTTAGAACCCCCATTTGAAGAGGATGACAACGCAATTCTGGAGGCTTCTGGCTTGATACAGAAGCCAGATTGTAGAGGTAAATATCCCATTTTAGGAACTTTTGAGAAATTTCCTGTACACTTGCCAAGTTCCTAGTCAGATCATATGAAATTTTTCTTTAATGCAGGAATAGAGGTGCCTCTTAAGTCTAACTTGATTGGTAAATCACCACCTATAGAATCAGTAGCTCGAACCCTAACATGGGATAATTCTTGTGCGGAGACAGCTAGTTCTTATCCACTAAAACCCACTCCCTCTCCGGTCTCCTTGGGTGCTGAGGAAGATGAAAAGTACTGGTTTTCCTTTGTCCAAACTCTACTAACAGCAGCTGGCCTTGATTGCGAAGTGCAATTAGATTCATTTTTTTCCAGATGGCATTCACCTGAAAGCCCATTGGACCCATCATTGAGAGACAAATACGCAAATCCAAATGACAAGGAGCTTTTGCACGAGGCAAAGCGAAGGCAGAGACGATCGAATCAGAAACTTGTATTTGACAGTGTGAATGCAGCACTTGTTGAAATCACAGGTCATGGATCAGACAGGAGCACAAGGGCTATGACGAGCAGTGGGGTACAAAACAGGTTGGTAGAGGATGCACAACCCATGGTAGCTGAATACGTGTGGGCTCAGATGAAGGAATGGTTTTGTAGTGATGTGAGATGTGCTTCTGGGGATGGTGGTGGGGACAGCAACAGCCTGGTGGTGGAGATGGTGGTGAGGAAGGAGGTGGTAGGGAAAGGGTGGATAGATAAGATGAGAGTGGAGTTAGATACTTTACAGAACGAAATAGAAGGAAAGCTGCTGGATGAACTTGTTGAGGAGACTGTCATTGATTTCGCAGGTAGGATGTGATGAGGCTTTTTAACTCTTTTTTCCCTATTTATTGCATCAAGCTATCTATTTGTGTAATTGAATTTCAACAATGAGGATCCCCCCACCTTATTTGTTCAATACCTGTAAGTGCCTAAATTAGTAAATAAATATGTGCTATTTGGCAAATGTGAGTTCACTTTTTGATAGCTGCTGATGGTCCATCGAAGATATCCTGTTGTGTGAGGTTTTAGTGGAATTGTACTGCTACTGACCATTGAAGATGAGTTGTTAAGCTCAGAATTCTCTCTACATAATTTTCTTAATGTGGTCTCTCATGAATCAATCCCTTCTACTCATCTTTTATTATTTAAATAAATGCTAGCGTTTAAATCCAGTAAAGAGGGATATGGTTAAGTTGGCTTGAGGTGTTCATTTATACTATAAATCAACAATAAATTTGTGATAAGGTTATAAATTAATTTATCATCAAAATTGTAGAGTATCATTGTTTGAAATGTAGAATGGACATGTAACCGAGTCCAAATTAAAATTCAATTAAAAATAGCGAAGTTGTCAGATCTGGCTTGACTCGGTAAAGAAATGGACTCGGTGTTTGAGTAGATTGTTTTTTTATTAAAATAAAATCATTAAAATGATTTTGTGATATACCAATCAGGTTTAATCAGGGAAACTGAAGTGTTTAAAACTTGTTTATATCAATTTTGTGTTTTTTTTGTTACTTCAACTAGGAACTCAAACTCATACAGGATTCTATTTTGCAAGTTTCTCTGATCAGCTCATCAAATCACGGCAGATTTAACAGCTACTGATGAAAGAAAGTGAGCAAATTTCTATCAAATTGATTTGTTTTTTTAGCAATATGTTTAACATGTAAAATTATATTTTAATATATTTTCAAATAAAAAAACATTTTTAACACAATACCAAATATACAATTTCAGTTGTTCGATCGACTCAGCATTGAACTACTATGAGTACGATACACTTCATAAGTCATAACACCAATAAATTAAAAGAAAAAAAGAGGGGGAGAATATTCCATGATGGCTGACACAAGCCAGTGTGTACTTGGAATCTACTGTTACCAGCCAAAAATCTTCAGCTGTTAAGCTTATAAAATAGAGCCAATAGAAGAGAGGTCCCATGGCCTGCCTGTAAAATTTTAATTTTTAAAAATAGCTATCCTTAAAAACTACGTAAATATGATTATTTTTTTTTAAATAGCTATATATAGTTTCTGAATATAAATATAAAGGCAACATCTAATATCGTTATTTATAAAAAGAATTATATGTAATTAAAGATATTTTGGTTCTATTACGGAGTGAAAAAAACATGGTATACTACGAAAATAACACTTTTTTTTTCAAGTCTCTGTGAGGGTGAAGAGAGAAAAACTTGATGCAAGACAAGGACATTTTTTGACAAAATTAATGAACAGGTACAGATCACGTGACTTACAGCGGTATCTATGGATAAATTAGAAGAGCTTGGAGTACCTATGAGGCAGAGAGAGGAGCATCTGTGGCTCTGATCTCTAAAACAGATGTTGACAGAGGAAATCTACAGAAAGAGATTTCCGTAATCCCTTGGATCCACCAAAACACTTCTTGCAGCAGGCAGATCCCATAAGTCTGTTTCATATGTCCACTCAACACACTTCCACTTGCATAAAAGTTTGTGTTTTGCATTGCGGAGATTGCGGATTGAAAAAATAGATGATATAGTTTTTTCATAAACAAGGTTTTTAATAGAGAATTTTCAGTAAAATCTATGCAAAATGCAAAACTATAAGGTGTTGATTAGCCAAACATTTTTTAAAAAAATTAATGGTTAGAACAAAACACAGTTTCAATCACATCTCAACAAACTACCAAACAAATATAAGCACAACCCATTCAGGGTTCTACAAAAATTTCTACATCTCTAATCATTTTAGCTTATAATTATTTGGTTGAGGTGATCACAGAGTATAAACTAGCGAGGATAACATGGGTGTTTTTAACACATTGAATAAACACACAATGTATTATTTCAGCAAATGTGTACAACAATTAACAAACCACACATGAGGACACTGAGAAGTGAGAGCATAATAGCAACACAAAATGAAAAGCTTTTACCTTACGAAGTATGTTTTCCCCAATCAGTACAAATCGACGTGCACGGGAGCTTCTAAGGACCTATACATATCACAACTTCCTCCAGAAAAGCTCAAGAAAAAACAACTAAAAGGCAATTATATGTACGTCAGTAAGAGGCGAGACAACGAGTCTATACTTTGGTGTCCTTCTTCCCACCTTGTGAGACAGAAACTTTTCTGATCTTCATTACTTGGATTTCGTGCTCATTGATGCATTCTGATTAAGTAGATTGGGTTTATCTCCAGTGCTCAACCCATACTGCACCACAAAATGCATGAATGCCATCAGAAGTTCAATCAACAAACAAGTAGATTTTTAATATGTGAAGAAAGCTGACTAAGTTCAGCACGAAATGCATGAATGCCTTGAGATGTTCAATCAGCTTAATATCCATAACAACATTAATTTGTAATCTACATGATTGCTCATCATCCCAATCCAATATTTTTTTATTTTTTATTTTTTACATAAAAGTACAAAATAATCATATAACAAACCCGTTATATATTAATGTTATGTTATTCATTGGAATAGCATAACCAATGATTTAAAGGCTAATTATTTATATATTATAGATTTTAATAGTAAAGTTAATAATACAGTAATAAAGGGTTAACACTTAAAATACGAGAAAAACTAAGTTTAATAGCTGGTTGTTTTACGTACACGAAATGCGGATTTTGTTTCAATAAAAAATAATTATACAATTACTAGCCAGTCTTCTCTGCTTGAGAGCAAGAGCGAAATCAAAGCAATTAGTTTGCTAAAAAATTTCATCAATCAAACAACACTGCCCACTTTGATTTCATCCTGGTTTAGTGAACTTTCAACGATCAGCACTTATTACCGCTAGAAAGTTACATTTTCAAAGCTACTATCAGCAATCATTACTGCTACAACATTTCATTTAGCAATGCTACAGCTCCCAGTTCCAATGGTTATAAAAAGCAGCTGATTTACATAGTCATCAACAAGGCAACTGTTATTAGTTGTTGCAAATCTTAACATATGCTCAAGTAAAACTGTGATAGCACATTGGCCAAGCATCATGCAAACCACCTCCTTTTCACTTAAGCATATATATGCCAGTCAACCAGATTAAAATAAGTAACAGAAAGCCAAACGTGTGCTCTTAACTATAGAATTTTCAATTTATGTACAATGTGTCTAAATGAAAAATACCTTCTCTCTCATCCGTGAGGTCCAGATGTCTGAATGAGTCCCTGGACTAAATGTTTGGCCTGACTGGTTTAGGAGTGGCTCCCTAGTTCTACCTCTAACATTCTCAAAATCATCCTCATCAAACTCATTTCTCCGAGTGGAAACCATAGCTCGCAGAATCATTGCTAGTAACAGAGCTAGTGCCTGGAATTAATACCAAAGATAGAATTAGAAAAAGCAGTTGTGAAATCATCAATATTCCATGCCCATGGTTCCTAGTAAAATATCAAGGAAATATATAGAATCTTTATAAAAATATACTACAAGTGAAAAGGCATTTATATTGTGAAAAAGAGTTGATATCTTCCTTTATAAGAAATAGATATCTAGAATAATGTCATCCAGTTTTTGACTTCAAAACTATTAGTGGTTGGCCTTCCTTCTTTGGATCTCCTATAGCAATTAAAGTACACTTTCATTTCCCTTGATGCAAAAAAAAATTGTTGAGAAAAAATCACAGTAGAGAATATGATCATATTTCTAGCATCTCACTAAATTAAATACCAGCACAGAGCATAATCAATTTTTCTTGTTCTTCAATTTAAATACTCCGAAGAAATAAATTCAACAAAAAAAAAACAACTAAGCAGAGTGACCTAATTCTAGAAGCCACTGAAAACCATTTGCTTGGCCTTCAGGCTGCATGTTGAGGACTGATCCCCAACTGTGGTCATTGAGGCATTCAGTGGGTTCATCTTTTCTAAAAATGGCTGGACAAAAAGATTCATTAATGATGGACTCATACTTTTGGTCCCTCAAGATAACTTCCTGACTGTGGAGAACCATTATATTTTATTGCCGTGAATTATAGTTTCACATGCAACCCGCTATTGATATAAAATGCACAAGTATGAATGAAAAGAACACACATATTGTTGTTCTTACAGTAATTGCACCCTTTCCTCTCTGGTTTCTTTAACGCTTAGTCTGGAAAAAAATATCTTCTCTCAATCGGCCCTTCTCCGGGCAAAGAACTTCTACCTTGCTAGGAGAAAGTAGGCCTCTAGGCTCTAACAAATGTTTGACTCGTTTATCTATGAGGCACCGGTGGTAGGAATTAGCACCCCTGACCAGGAAAAGATTTCACAGTTTGACTCTGGATGTGTGGCACCATTACAAGGGTAGAACAATAGGATCTTATATGACTAATTGAGATTAAAATATATTCACTCTTACATAACTTGATGGATTCTAGGATGACATGCATTTCAATGGAAAATCCATGAACTATGCATAATTTTAAGAGTAGTTAATCCCATCAAATTCTAAGTGCACAGTTTACAGCTCCTTTGCTTCAGGTGGCCAGTGTGTGGAAGGCAGATAGCGTCTCGGATTGAAATGACAGGATCATGGAGGTCCCAATGGCAATAAATTTAGCAAAACAAAAATAAATCTCAATTGTCTGGACAATAAAGATAGGTTGTCATTGAGCTGCTCATATTCAGTACATGGAAAAATGATAGAGAGCCTGCCTGCATCAAAATTCAGTCCTTGTGCACCTCATTATCCACTGATTTCATTTGAATATTTTTCTCGTCTTCTTTATTTCAGTAAATTTTCACTTGAATTTAAACAGATGATTAACTTGTTTCCACTGGGCACAAGAAGACACGTCAAAAGGAAGAAGCAATCTTGATATTAGGATTATTTAGATATTTTTCAATATACTTGAGGGGGGAAAAAAGGACTAGATTTGTTTACCTAGTTTCCGACGAAAGTAACTCATTTTACATGTTTCACAAAATCTTTTGATCTTGATAATGTTTTCATCTCCTTCATTTTACATGCATGTAACATATCATTTTTTTTTAAAGTTGTGATTAAAGTTTTTAAAGCGCAAAATTTGAAACTCACGGAATAAAAATATATACATAGCAGGACCAGCATCTTTAATTTGCAAAACTTCACTTCTGGATCATGATTGTGGAACTGACTTATTTTCAAAGATGTGACAGAATTCTCGTTTATAAATCACTGTGGAACATACCTGAATTATGAGCACTGTGATACCAACCCATTTACATATATCAACATTTTCTTCAACGAAAATACGAAGGCTCTGCAGTTCTCCAGTTGGATCAAATGGAAGATCCTGTAACAGAGTAACCCAAAGGAGTTTTAAGTTACATGTACAAAGGAATGAAACTGCCAACCTGCATCTTTATTAAAAGAAAAATAAATTACCTTTTCCCAACGACGATCAATTGCAATGAATGCAACCAAGGCTGCTTCTAGCAGAATGAATACAATTTTGAGTATTGTGTACTGAAATTGATTAGGTCAAGGTAAACAAGTTAAGTGAGTGCAGACCACAAATTATATGTTATAGGCTGCCAGTTTGACTCGTAAGAATAATGAAACCGTAAAAGTTTTTTTGTGTTTTGTATTTTCGGTCTGATCCTTTTACCAGTATAAAGTAAAAAAAAAAAAAAAAAGAAGGAATATTATGTTATTTTTAAGTTGAAGCAACTCAAAGTATCTGCAGAGCCTTTGTTAGTGAAAAAAAGTGGAAATAAATAAACAGAGTGCGGTGAATATATGTCGGATACAAAGCAAAGGCAACAGCCATTAATGGATTCAGCTGCAATACAGCCGATGAAGGTAATGCAACACAATATAACGCCCACTCCCATAAAAGAGTAGATGAACCTGCCATAAAAAGAGAGAGAGAGAGAGTGAGAGAATTAACACCCTCCGTGCAGGTCCCTCAAATGCCACACGTTTAGCCACAACAACCACAAAAACACTCACGATTTAGCAGAATTAATGCAAAAAATCATGCGGGCCATTCCACACAATATGAATCTTATAAAATCACTCATGATTCACACACACAAAAATCAGTTAAAAAAAATCCAAGATAAAATTACAGCAGAGATCAATCTAACCAAAATTGAAAGCTACTGAATGCAACAAGCCTAAAATTCCTTCAGTGAAGCAGGTTCTATTCCCAGTGACTCTAGTTCAATTGATTATTGTGTAATCAGGTCAGGGCTACCCCGTTGTATAGCACAATGCTTAACGGGCCTCCCAAGGAACCAAAAACAAAAAAAAAAACATTAAATATCCTTCCTTTTATATTAATTACAAAAAATCACAAAATTCAAAACCCTAAGCATTAAAAATCCTTCCTTTTATATTAATTACATAAAATCACGCAATTCAAAACCCTAAACCAAACCAATCAAATCACACACGAAAAAATCATTAAATCCAAAGCAATTACTAGTAAAATTAAGAAAGAAAATCGAAATTACCAAGGAGCCGGAAGCTGGAAGGAATTCAAGTCGAAGTCGAGCCCGTTTTCAAACCGAGGAACCACATCGGAGAAGACAAGATCCCGAATCGAGTGAGACTCAGAGCCCGGCAAAAGCAAGAGAGAAGAAGAGGAAAACGAAGAATCTGGAGAAGGAGCAGAAGGTGGAAAGACGGGGACTTTGTTGTTCCATTGATCAAGCATCCAAAATGAGTAAATAATTATTGAAATTCCGATAAATGCTTGAAGGAAATTCAAGAGTTTTAGGACGAATGCTAATGGTACATGGCAGCAATTGCGTTCCATTTTTTTTCCAAACCCTAACGAGGATTTGCTCGGAGCAGAGAAATGGTGGTGAAAGATTGTAGATTTTTGGAGAATTTATTTTTATGTTCCGTGGAAAAAGTAAAAGTGATTTTTGAAATTTATTGGGTAATTATAAGTTAGTAGTGCTTTTAGTTTTAAAAATAGATATAAGTTAGTGGATGTATTTTTTTTTATGTATTTTTTTTTTATAAATATATTAAAAAAAAAATTTACATCAATATATTAAAATAATTTAAATATAAAATAAAATTAATTTAAAAAAAAAAAACAAATTTTTGCAAATGCCAAACGGGATCTAAACTAATCCAGCGCGTGTCGGTTCAAAACCCTACTATTATATTAAAAAATATTTTATCACCAATATTTTTTTATGTACATGATAAAATATTTGAAATGAAAATAAGAAATTCAACAAATATATAAGATCAAATTAATCTTGGTAAAAAAAAAATATTAGAGTGACTTGATGAAATAGAAAAGAAATTATCAGCCTATTCAAACAACAATCTGATTATGAAAAGAATATGGCATTGACATTGTGAAACAACCAACAAACATGAAAGAATGGACATTCAAAAAAAGTTTAAAGTGTGAAATGAAAAGATGATGAAACGCTATATTGACTCGAGCTAACCCGCGAAATCAATGACTCAAGCAATGAATACAATAACAATGAGTTAACTTGTTGGAAAATCTATGTCTTTGTTTTTTCTTTTCTTATTCCCTTCTCGATTAGGCCTTGACTGAGTCTCAACTAACTCGACTGAGTCTCAACTAACCCCGGGTCCGATTAAAGAATGGAGAAAAAGTTTAAGACATACATAAATGCCGAAGTATGAAACCAAAACAATACCAGTTAAAAAAAAAGAGAAAAAAAAAAGCAAGTCAATGTGAATTTCCTACCGAGGTTAACTATTCCAACTCACAACCCATGAAATTCTAGCAAGTTTAATCTAAAAAGTTAATTCCCAGTCAATTTAATGTTGTAAGATGAAATTCTAAAATATTTGTCAAATAAAACATAATTGCAACATAAAAGAAAGAGGATCAAATCACATCGGAAAATAAATTGAAGGAGGATGAAATCATGAAAATGCTTAAAATTTTAAAACCATTTAAAACAAAAACAAATAGAAATAAAAAAAATGATTACCAAATATGACAAATAAAAATTTAACGGAGGGTGATATTGAAAATAAATAAATATTGAATGATAAAACTGAAAGAATATTAGCATGAAAAAAAGAAATAAAAAAAATCATGTAAACCAGTGTGAATCTCCTAAAATTAGGTTAATCTTTCAAACTTGCAACTAGCAAAATCTTAGACCCTGGTCTAATTAAAAAGCTCAATTTCCAACCAATTTAATTTTGAAGTATCAAATCTTGAAAAAAAAAGTAATTAAAAAAATTTGTAAAGAAAAAAATAATGAGGATCAAATCATATAAGAAAAAAATTGAAGGTGGATGAAATCGTAAAAAAAAACTTCAATTCAAAAACTTATCTAAAACACAATAAATAAAAATCCAAAGATTGAGAACCAAATTTGACACAAAAAGAAGATGAAATTGAAAAATAATTTCAAATCTATAAACCATTTCAAATAAAAAAATAAGGATCAAATCCGGATGAAATACAAATTGATTGACTATTTTGAAATTTCAAGGTGGCATGCACGAAAACTGAGGTAGGGAGAGAGAAAAAACAATTGACACAAGATCAAAAGTCAGAATGCCACATGCACCGCCATGGAAGGAAGATGTCGTTGGGACCTATTAATAGTTAACCACTAGAATCATCCACACGCGTCGCTCAAATACGATGGAGCATCTAGTACTCGCTATGAACACATCCACAACCTTTTTATATATATATAAAAATACCTTATACTTAGTAAAAGACTAAATTGACCTCAAGTTAACATAAATATATATAAAAAATCTTAGTGAAAAACAAAAAGCCTTGTGGAAACTATTTATTCATTTTTGCTTTTTAAAGGCATGATCGCCATTTTAGTGTTTAGCTTATTATTTTTTTTTCTTTCTAAAAGTAATCCAATAAATTAACTATGCAAAAAAATTCAAAAAGAAGAGTTGCCCTAGGTAATTTCATAATGACTAATGGATTACATGCAAAGATTGGATTACCCTTAAATGTAAGTTCATTGGTTTTTTTTTTTAATGGAAAAGGTAAAAATGTAATCACATTGTAGTAGTAAATAGTAATACGAGTCTATAGCCCTAATGTTTTTCCCTTCCATTGTAGTATTTTTTTTGTATTTTTTTTTAATTTTGCAAATTTGGCAAATGTATATGATGCATAGTTATAAAATCATAATAGATGTCCAACCTTAGATAAGGCTTGAGTCACAAATCAGAAAGATTAATCAAGATTGACCCATAAAAGTTTTTTTTTAAAAGGATTAAAATGATATCATTTTAATAAAAAAATAATCAACGAAACAAGGACCAAGTTTTACCTAGGTCAAGGGTCCACCTGGTCGTCTTAACCTATTTTTTCTTCAACTCAAATCAGTCCAAACCTCAAGTTGGCAAGGTCTCAAACTGACTTATTAGGTCAATTTGCGTTTTATAACAATGCGGGAAATGATATCTCAAAAGTATTTTATTTCAAAAATTACTTTCTCTTTTTTTCGTTTTTGTTTCTTAAAACAAAAGAAAATTAAATAAATTGAAAATAATATAAAACTGATGAAAGTTATAGATATATTAAAAATATAAAGGTTATACACGCGCGCGCACACTACCACAATCTTTAGATTTACCAAAGGAATTTTCCGTCGGTATTTGCACTATCATTCCGTTGGTAATTAATTTACCAACGAAATCACCGACGAAAATGCTTTGTCGGTGAATCTGCGTAGGTAATTTTTTGTCCGTCGGTAAGTCCGTTTGTAATAAAAAAAATTTTATTACCGATGGATTTATTGATGAAAAAAGCGAGCAAAAAAAAAATTACCTGCTTCATTCTGTCGGTATTTCCCTCAGCAAAATACCATATGTAATTCCGTCTGTAATTATTTAAAAATATTAAAAAAAATCTATTTTACAAAACTATAAATAATTAAATTAATATAAATCAACACTCTATAATACTCAAAATGCTTGGAAAAAAGAAGAAGAAAATCAACTCAAACAAATTTGCAACAAATAAATTCAACTAAAAAATTTCATATGAAAAAAATTTAAAAATCCTACAAATAAATCAACTAAAAATTGATCTCATATGAAAAAAAAATCATACAACAACATTCATACAATTATTAAGAACAAAAACAATTAAAAATAAAATAAAAAACAAATATAGTGAAAAAAACATGAAACAAAAAAATCTTATCTTAACGTAGTTGCAAGTGAAGCTAAGAAGAAAAATAAATAAATTCGTAAAGTATACTAAATAAAAAAAATTAAGAAGAAAAAAGAAGAAAGGAGAAGAAGACATACCTGAGCATGAAGGAGAAGAGAAGGAGTTGAGGAGAGAAAAGAATAATATATATATATATATATATATATATATATATATATATATATATATATTCAAGGAATTAAAAGGATTAAATTATAATTAACTCAACGTGTGATTTTATTTCGGATATTGTGTATAAGCTAAATGAATCTTTATTGTTTATTTTGTCTTTACTTTTTGTTTTTACTATTTTGACATTACAAATTAGAAACTATTACTTACAAAGATGGAATAAAAAAGGGATGAGTTATATTAATTTTTTTAATAATTAAATTTTTTTAGATCGGGCCGGAATTAAATTAAGAAATCTGAAAGTGAGTTTGCTAGAGGAAATCTCAAAAACGGTTTTATATTATTTTTTAATATATTTTTTAAAGTGAAAGCTAGTACATAAATTTATCATTATTTTATGATTAATTTTGTTAATTTAATTATATAAAATTGAATGATAAGATTTGAACTCTAACTATTTGGTCATTAAAATTTTAATACTATGTAAAAGATTAATCTCAACCCAAAGATTTAAAATATTAAATAAGGTTCTAATAATGGTTTTATACTACTCTCTGGCATGTTGACAAAACACTACATCGATCCCTTTTAAATAGTGTTTGTTTTTACATTTAAATTTATTTTTCAAATTTCTTTTCGCATGAAAATATATTAAATAAATAATGATTTTAGATGTTTATGTATTATTTTGATATATTTATATAAAAAATAAAATAAAATATTATTTTAATATAATTTCAATTAAAAAGTCTTTTGAAAAACATACTACACTATAGTAATAAACATTCACTAAAATATTTCAGATATAATTTTTATATGGAGATGCTAAAATAATTTTAAAAAATATCTAAAAAGTTTCAAACTTTATGTCTTTTCAGCCTAAATCTCAATTGGTTAAAAAAAATAAATTTGATCCGGAAATATTTTTTTATCGTCAAATATTAAAAAACAACTCATTTAATTAAACTAATTTCGAGAAAGGTTGGATTTGGAAGTGCATATATCACAATTAACCCAAAGCATATTGGTCAATGTCACATGATTTCATTTTTGGGATGATTGCACTACTAACATACTAACTTTATATATTTTCTCAATTGAGTACATGTACTTAATTTTTTTTGAATTCGAATACACTAACTTTCTTAAAAACTTTCAATCAACTACTTTTGTCCACCTTTCGTCAATTTTTATGTTATTTGATGACATCTAATGTTTTTTTTTTAATTATCATTGGTACTTCGAATTTTATTTTATGTCAATAAAAAATACAAAGTTAATATACTTGATTGAAATAAAATAAAAGTTAGAGTATCTATAGTGATTTAAGAAAAAATAACACGTTATCAAATAATAGAAAAATCGATGGAAGGTGCATAAAAGTAAAAAAAAAAATTAAAATTCATAAACTCAATTAAAAAACAGATGAAAAAACAGTGCAATCATCCCCTTTGTTTTTATCAATACTTAGCCCGTTTGGGAGTGTGATTGCGATTACATTTCAAAGTACTTTTGACTTGAAAATGCATTAAAATAATGTTTTTTTTATTTTTTTTAAAATTATTTTTGATATTAGCACATCAAAATGATTTAAAAACACTGAAAAATATTAATTTGAAATAAAGAAAAAAATAAAAAAATTTAAATTTTTTTAAAAGTGTTTTTGAAACGTAAAATCTGTTTTTTTTAAGAAAAAAAAAGAGGAAAAAACCTCTTGTCAAATAATTTAAGCAAACTAATAAAAAACTGTTGAAGAAAAAAAATTCGATTTCGATATTTTGCAAGGTGCTTAAATAATGATGCCACGTGCTAGAGTGACATGGGAGGGGCAACGTGTCTCTCAAAAATCCAACCAGACGGTTGAACTTCATCTAATATTCCATTGATGGTAAGCATTGTTTCTAGCCTGGAATGAAATTATGAGATGACCCGGGATTTGAACCGGTTTGGATTAAAGAAAAAAACAAAAAATGAAAAAAACTAGTTAATTCGGTAAAAACCTAGGATTGATCCAGTGATTCATTCAAAACCTGACAATCAATCCATTTTTTTTTTAAAATTATGATTAATTATCTTGATTCGTAATTTAAACCTTGCCATGGATTTGCCATGGATTGAGTTTTATAATTTTAATGCCTTGAATTAATGTTCTCCACTTTAAAGAACAAAAGGATACAGGGAAGTGAAGCTCCAGGCTGGAATTGCTCTCCTACAGTTTCTGGGAAATCCAAAAGTAGCAACCATGCATGCAATAATTACTGTTTAATTATTTAGGGTTCCTAGGCCACAATGTCTGCTGGGCCTGATCTATGTTGTTAAAGTTGGTTGCCCTAGTTATCAGGTTTTCGAGTCATTGAAATAGTTGAGTGACTATGTAAGTATTGTAAGCTTGTACCTGCTTTAAAGTGTTTTTTATTTAAAAATATATTAAAATAATATTTTTTTTATTTTTTAAAATTTATTTTTAACATTAACATATTAAAACAATTTAAAAACACAAAAAAAATAATTAATTTTTTTTTAAAAATTTCAATTTTTTTACAAAAACACTTTCCAACAACAAAAACAAATAGAGTCTAAGTCCTCCCCACTACGATATCTAATAAATTAAAGAGTTCTTTTTTCCATGTTGAAGTAGTTGGGCATATTCAGATCACAATTATAGAACCTAGACTAACCTAGTAGATTGACCTAAGACTCATGGTTTGATCTCATAATTGAATTGGTTTAGAAATGAAAAAGAATAAAAGGAAAAAATTTAGATGATCTAATAAAAAATTCAGGTTAACACGGGTCTAATTCAGTCGAAACTTAATCTTCAACTTGTCTTTTTAAATAAAATTTATGAGTTAACCCTCTTAATCAATGACGCAATCTTAATCATTAGTCAACCTCATGTCAGGTTTTACAATTATGCTTTAAATTCCTAAAAAACACTACAATCATTACTACATCACTATTTAGCAATCTATTTTTCATGTATTCTCTAGACTTAGAGCCCGTTTGGCTCTGTGGCTGTGGTTGCGGCTGCGTTTTATTTAAAACGCAGTTTGCAGCCGTTTGGTTAAGGAAAAAATCAATATACTATTCACTAGGCTCCACTTAATTTCTGCGTTAGAAACGCAGTAAAAGAAAAGCAACGATTTCTTACTTTTTTTCATTGTTCACTTAAAAATAGTGAACAGTGCAATTCTCTTGCACTGTTCATTTGCCTGCATGAACTTTTTTTTTTTTTTTTAAGTGGTGTGTTAATTTTTTTAACATTTATTTTTTAAAAAAAAAAAACTAGTTTAGAGTGAATTTTATACCTGATAATATTTTATCTAATTTTATTACATGCTAAAAATATTATGGAAACTATAGTTTTTGTCGGATGTATTTCGTACGTAATGAAATTATAAATGGTTTCATGGAATAATAAAAAATATTTTATATAAAGTATGATTTATTTCATGATATAATAACAATAGTTAAATCCACAATATTTAAATTAAAAATCATCAATATTAATATATATTTTTAAAATTATTTTATAACCTTAATTTTAAAAGCATTATTAATCAAACACATTAAACAACTTTTTCTTCAACCTCAATTTTAATCACAGTTTTAACCAAACACTTATTTTTTTAAACCAACCTCAACTAAAAGTACTTTTTATAAAACAATTTTTTTCAAACTACAACCACAACAGCTACCACAATACCAAACACACTCTTAACAACCTAAATTTAACCTCATATTCGATTCATCGATCACTGGTTTTCCAAAGGTTATAAACGCAATATATCATTGGAATCATGTACACCACCACAAGATGCTCACTAGTACTTATTGCCAACTCCCCATCCATGACCTGTCTAACCAATTAATTAAAGATAAAGCATGGTACAAGCATAGTATAAATAATATATAATATCATGTTCAACTCGTGACTTGAACCTTGAATCTGGTTATAGATGGTCAAGGACCGTCATGAGTTTGATAATCTCAACCTTGACCTTGAATAGGTCTTCGGCGTGAATCCGAGCCCGACTTAATAAATACATGTATGTCTATATATTACTTGTTGAGATATCATATTAATCACATTATTAAGGAATGAATCTTTGAGTAGTTAATTAATTGGTGTACTTAAATAAATTAAGAGGTTCTTCTTTTTCTATATTTTTTTGGCTCAAAGCAACCAAGGTGAAGTAATGTCTGATAAAAAAATAAAATCTGAAGGCCAGTGGTCCATAGAATTAAATTTGCAAGTGCTAAAAGGGTATTCAATGGCCGAGAAGTTAGATTTTGCCTGTCACAGCCGCGAGCTAACTTTGTGTCGGCTTCAGTACTGCTGAGAAATTGTACTCCACTTTAAATTGAGCACTCATCATGCACGCAGTAGAGCCCAGCATAGTCAATCAAAATTATGAAGATTATGTTCACAGACAAGACGAAATTCAAGAAAAAGTTTGAATGTGTCAAAATGAGATTTCTAATTCATAAATTTGATTTGATTCTTGTATCAGGTTAAAATTTTATCAAGAGCCCACCAAGTCAAGAACACGCTTGAATTCAGATTTTCTTCTCTCTACTTTTCTTGTTTTTTTTTTTTTATTATTTATTTCTCTAGTTATTCTGGGATTTCTTTTCAGTCGATTTAACTCTGATTTACACATATTTATAAGTTATTTCGGAGCATATTTTATATTATCCAACATTTATAAAACATATATTTTTATTTATAGTTTAAGATTACAACATAGGTTTAAAAAACCCTATTTTTTTCCATCTCTTACCTTTATACTACATTTTTTCCCGTATATATAATTGGATATGGGTCTCATACCATTGGAGATATTTCTTTTGGGGACTCCAGAAATATTGGACTACTGAATGCAACAGCACTGTCATCTATATTTAAGGCAGATATGACGTAAAACTTAACCAAGATCATGAGTTCATGACCACTGATCTTGTGTTGTACTGTATATTAATAAATATGCATGCATCCTCAGAGTTTTACACAGCACAGAGAGGTGTAGGGTCAGGGGTATTTGAGCTGGTGATGATGAGTAAGGACACAGGAATTTCCAGTTTGATGATCATCTAGCACTCATGATGACTCAATAACATCTGACAATCGACCGACGATGCCACCTGAGGGACTGTCTATGTTTCTCTGGCTTGCTCCAAACATCTTGTTTTATACAATGTAGATGTTTTAGGATTCAACAAAAGAATGAATATTGTTTTTTTTATTTTTAAAAAATTATTTTTGAAATTAGTATATCAAAATAATTTAAAAATATTAAAAAATTAATTTTTTTAAAAACATGAGTTGAACCATGTTTTTAAACAATCCTCGCATCTGCGAGGAAAAAGCCTTTTGAGTGAGTATATATATATATATATATATATATTAGTCCCTCTTTGTTGTTTAACAGGTGAGATGTGGTTGAGTTAATATGATTGAATCTAAAAAAAATAACGAAAAACATGATTTTTAGCTTTAATGAGGTGTTATTTGTGCTTTAAACGAATTTTACCTATAAAAAACTTAACATCACATCAACACATCTCATTCCCAAGCTTATATTAAGATATTGTTTGTTTTGAGGTGTGATTATGCTTTTCAAAAGCATATAATTGAATTTTTTTTTAATGTTTTTTTATATTTTTTGAATTATTTTAATGCACAATATTAAAATTAAATTTTAAAAATAAAAAATATTATTTTAATATATTTATTAAAAAAAACAATTTAAAAAACATGAACTACTTCAATTATTTTTATATACTTAGATGTCACTAGCATGAAATAGTGGAACCACGTGGATATGTAGGTTTCACGATGATATCTAGTGGTGAGGTGTCATCTCGATATTAAAAGCTAGGGCTAACCAAGCGAAGGTTGGTGGCAAGAATTAAACAAAACAGGGGGTTCTACTCTGTGGAGCGCACTAGGGAAGGGGGATCTCTGGTGATTCATCACCTGGAAATTAATACGTGGGCAAATACTATTTTAGTATTTTTCTTGATTGAATTGATTTAACCTATGCTTTTTCATCAAAACATTCAAATCCCTTTGAGAGATATACCACAAGCAATTAAGTACATATTGCAGTGAAGTTTTACATGGTTGATCATGATCCATGTAAAAATATTAAAACAAGTGTTAAAGGGCCTTTTGTTTTTCCATAATGATTTTGTAGTTATTATTATGTCAGCTTAGGAAAATTTGCTTTTAATTTTATTTTTCAATCTAAATTTATGATATGCTATTTTTACCAATCGAGTTGATATTTTTCTTAAAAAATAGCCTTTAAATTTTCTTTATTTTTTTCTATCAGGTTATTCCGATCTATTGAATATTTAGGTTGCGCGATTGACCGAATATCTCAGGTTGGCTCGACTTTAATAAACAAGGTTACAAGTTTGTAATTTTAACTCGGGTTGACCGATGTTGATTTTTTTAAATCATTTTTTTATTCTAGTTTGTCTTGCCATATTTAATGAGTTCGGAATTGAGTTACATCATTTATTTTATTTTTTAAAAAATATATTTTTCTAGGTTATCGTGATATATAATTTTGTTTAAAAAACTTAATTCACATGTGTTATCATTTTTTATAATCTAATTAAAATAAAATCAATTTATGTGTGTGTAGATGTATCTATCCAATAGATTGATGGACTGTATATGCACATAGATAGATGATGATTGATGATGGACTGTGTTAGACACTGATCACACTATTAATTGGCCTATCCAGTTGAAAATGATGGATGGATCCCCATAGAATCTCTAGTTACACAGCTTATACAAAATACCATTCATCCATAAGGGTACTTTGATATTTTGCTGCCAAATTACAGCCCCACTAGCCAGGGGCAGAAGAACTACATTGAAGGGTGGGGGGCCATGGCAACCCCCGATTAAAAGCTAGAAAACCTTACATTATAGCCCTAGAATTCTGAAAAGCTATAATTATACCCTTTAATTTTACATGTTTCGCACCCCAAGAATCATTTATTTTCCCTCAATCCTCAACTTTTGGTTCCTCCCTACCACTAGCAAAGCCCCCTAGCTAGGGCTGACATCAGCCAAATGCTATATTTGTTGTTTCGGACATCAGTGACTGAACACTGAGATGACTAGTTCTTGCACTAGTCGTCCTTTTAGCAAGTCCAGTCATAGCAATGGACTTGTCAAGGAGAAAGGAAGAGGAGGATTAAATATGCGGAGAGATAGATAGATAAGGGGATAGATGGAATTCATCTACCAATGGCCCTCCCCATTTATGTAATTCACATGGCATCTTAACTTTATATAGGACTTTATGATCTGCCATCCCAATAAATAAACCCTCGAGCCAAGTAGAGATCGAAGCTTGCGGGTTTGGTGGCTGTGGTCGATCGTCTCTCTAAGGAAAACATGGCCAATTGCAGTTGCTGGTACCAACAGTGTGATTCAATGGAAGTCAAAAGGTGTTAAGTGTATAGTTTCCATTAATGCAAGTTCTGAGGACCTCATCTGTGACCACCCTATGCTTGAAAGTTTTCAGCCATCCTTGAATCTGTAACACTTCCATGGAGTCGTGGACTAGTGCAGTCCTGATGATCAGACATCCGATCGAGTATAGTTAAACTACTGCTAATCTATTAGTTGCTTAATCAGCCACTGGTGTATATATTAAATGATTAATTTGACAACCTTGCAACCAGACTCTTTGAATCAGATAGAGACCTGCTTAAATCAACTTTTATGTGAGGACACTTTTTGACTGTACAAAGATTCATAACCATCTAGGTGGTGACCCAGTGATAAGAGCTTGGGATCAAGAGGTTTGCTCCCTCTGTGGTCTCAGGTTCGAGCCACGTGGTTGCTCATATGATGGCCACTGGAGGCTTACATGGTCGTTAACTTCAGGGCCCGTGGGATTAGTCGAGGTGCGCGCAAGCTGGCCCGGACACCCACGTTAAACTAAAAAAAAATAAAATTCATATGTGATCTTCTAGAAACATGAATTTCATGCAGAGCACTCCAACTATATTTCTAAACAGACTTTAAATTTATACATATAAAGGCCTATACATTAGATGAATATTACTTTTAATTCAAAAATTTAAATTTATACGTATAAAGGCCTATAATGTCAATGTAGTTAGAATATAATTTCATCTACTTTTAGTTTCGTGATGAGGGAATTGATTATTTTCATGTCTGCATATGAACAACATCTTTCATAATCAAATTCAATGGTTAGCTAGCTAGCTGCATGACACCAGTAATTAAATGGTCAGGATCAAGATCCTTAGGAACTAGCATATAAATGCACAACCGATCCAACATATTGCCAGCTATATACGTAACCATATATATAGGCCTTGCTTAGGGCAGCATTTACACCATATATGTATCGTTGAAGAAGGCTTAATTAGTTGCCGACAACTATATATCACGGGTGCGGAAATTAATCATCGATGTTGTTCAAGGTTGAGGCCCTTCTTAATTAGTCCTAACCCTGTGCGCCATGAAAATATATAACCCTAAGCCAGTTCACGTAGTGTCTATATATGCAGCACCTAGCTACTCTAGCTATGGACGAAAGATTCTTACAATGAAGCTTCTGTGCACCCACGGCTAAAGAGATCTTGCATGCCATATAAGTTGCGAAATTGATTGACAACTTGTCTTGCACTTCCCACTGGAATCATGGAAATGCATTGCAGCTAATATACTTTAGTTGTTTTTTAAATTATTTTTTTGTTTAAAAATATAATTAAAATAATATTTTTTTAATTTATTTTTAACATCAACATATTAAAACAATTTGAAAACACCAAAAAAAGTTAAATTGAAACAAAAAAATTTTTATTTTTTTTCAAAAATAATTTTCAAATACAAAACAAACAAAGTTTTATAATCAATTAAATTAGTACATGCAATTACAAGCTATAACTTTCCTCCTGTATCACAAAATTAACTTGGCTGTGGGTGGCATGGATATATATTAGTATATATGCATGTGTGTTTATGTTTGGCATTAAGATAGTTTTTGCCGCTATGCTTTAAAAAAAATTTTAAATTATAGTTTTTTTAATTAAAGTTGGGGAAAAAGTTTAATTAAACACTTTTAAATATATATAATTAAAGTAAAATACAAATCACACCACAAAAAAGAGCCTAAAACTCAAGTTTTCTTTTATTTTATATTTTTGAATTGTTGGCAAAAGGTAAATAATCTCGTATACATATCTAAGAGTTTGGATTCGAGTCTTTTGTTAACAGTAACCCTATATCCTTTGACCCCATTTACAAAGGTATCATGAGCTTTGGTCGACTCAACATAGATGCCATGAAGATTTTTTTAGATATATGATGTTTACAAAGAAAAAAAAGAGTGATTAAAAAGACTATGATGCTATAATTAATGTATTGCTATAGGTTCTATACAATAATAACGCAGTACTGTAGGCTTGATTTTGTGAAAGTTTATGAGGTTATAATTTAAAAAAATGCTGTAAATTATATAAAAAAATTATTAATATTTTAAAAGAGAATTTTTAATGAAAGATATATTAATTAACCAATTATGTTTAAATTTATGGTTGCGCAGACTGCACCATGCGTACTGCATCAGAGGATACATGCACTTAATAGGAGTCTAAAAATGTACTCTTTTTCTTGGACAAGTCATGATTTCTTCTTTCCTCTGCACAAAGAAAGTTGCCATAATTAAGTTTCTCAAAAAAGGGTTAGAAATTTGTTCTCTCCTGTATATGTAGCAGGTGAACTTTTGGGTTTATTATGCGGCCTAGATGCATATGTTTGGTTGAGAAAGATCATAATGCATCCATGGCGGGACTCGTCACAATAACTTTGACCTAGCTAGACTATATATATATGTTATATATGCCAACAGCCTCGAATAGTAATTTTCCGATGTTCCATTTCCAATTAAGCAATAGATCTCTGCAAAAGTGCTTGGCTACAATTTTGCCATAGTTGCCTTGTTGATAGTACCTTCGTTTGGTCCCTACCTGATCTGATCCCAAATGAAGGCATTGAGGCGCACTGGCTAGCCTAATTAATAAGTGTAATTTTGAACAAAAAGAAAAGGAAAAAAGGGAAAAAAATTCACAGCTAAACCCTTATATATATCAACCAAATCTATATCGATCTTATCGTCCACTCTTCCCATAGAGACATAGGTACTTGAGAGGGGAAAAAAGCTGAGAGAGGGAGAGACACTCGGTACGTGCTCACATTATTAATTCGTCTCCATGTCAATTCCTAGGATTTTTCTCATCACCACCCTGACTGTTGCCCTAGCAATGGCAATGGTTGCAACAATTGTACCTCAAGCAGAGGCAGCTCGTGCTTTCTTTGTGTTTGGTGACTCACTTGTTGACAGTGGCAACAACAATTACTTGGCCACTACTGCTCGTGCTGATTCTCCACCTTATGGCATTGATTATCCAACCCACAGACCAACTGGCCGCTTCTCTAATGGCTTCAACTTCCCTGATATCATCAGTAAGTTTCCAAATCTTTGCATGTGCCATGTACTGTAAGCAATGATGCATTAATTTCTTTCTTAATTTAACACATGATATTATATATTGTTGTATGTACGTGTTTAGGTCAGTCAATGGGTTTAGAGCCAACATTGCCATACTTAAGTCCAGAACTCAATGGACAAAGACTACTCAATGGTGCCAACTTTGCTTCTGCCGGAATTGGAATCCTCAATGACACCGGAATTCAATTTGTAAGTTCAATACTGAGCTCAAGCAAATTTCACTACATATCTCTAATTCTCTATATCTTGACACGCCACTTCTTTCAATTATGTTGCTTGATATGGAAAGCCTTGGCGCGCATGTGACAACACTTATATATGGAACTACAACCCTTTTTTGACAACTTTTAAGAAGCAGTTGGTCCCTGTCCCCTTCATTAATAATTAAGTTTGCTTTCAAGTTGCAACATGATCTTGACGTTTACTTGGGGTTTAGATATGAGCAATTTGTAGCCTCTCAGACTCTTCCTCTGAGCACATTTTTTACCTTTTTCTGCTGATAACTTGTACATAGTTGATCCCTCGAATCCTGGGTTTGTGAATCAACCTATGGAGCCAAACCAGCTTTAACAACTTTTGTACGTACTGTGCATAAGAATTTTTTTTTTTTAAATTTTTTTTTTAGAAAGATGAGCAATTTTCCATGTTACAATTAGCTAAAGAATTGATTTTAAGTATCAATTAGTGAAGCAAAATTTTCAAATTTTCATTTTGCAGGTAAACATATTAAGAATGTTCAGGCAATTTCAGCTGTTTGAAGAATACCAGCAACGAGTCAGTGCAATTATAGGAACAGACCGGACACAGCAGTTAGTGAATAATGCCCTGGTCCTTATAACACTTGGTGGTAATGACTTCGTTAACAACTATTTCTTGACACCATTCGCACCTAGAAGAAGACAATTCTCCCTTCCCGATTATTGCCGGTTTCTTGTCTCAGAGTATAGGAAACTCCTCATGGTGATCATTCTCATAGTTCCTTCATTTTTTATTCTCTTTCAGTGCGGGGACTAGCCCGACTCTGTAAAATCTAGGTTGTGTTATTAATTAGGTGTTTGCTTGTCTTGATTTTGGCTTCATGGTTTTCTTTTTATTTCTTTTGCAGAGGCTGTATGATTTGGGGGGCAGAAGGATCCTGGTGACTGGAACTGGACCATTGGGTTGTGTTCCTGCGGAGTTAGCCATGTCTGGAAGCACGAACGGAGAATGTGCACCGGAGCCGCAAAGAGCTGCGCAGATATTTAATCCTCAGCTCTTCCAAATGCTTCAGAATCTCAACAGAGAATTAGGCTCTGATGTTTTCATTACTGCTAATGCATTTGCAATGAATACTGACTTGATCAATAGTCCCCAAAGATTTGGTTTGTTTGATGCCGCTATCTTGATTTTTCTTATACGAACAAGTTCTTCACTTCTTTATAGATTACAAGTTTGCCGGTCAGCCCAAATCTATTCTAAAACAACATAGTTCTATTTATAAAAAAAACTAAAACATTGTCGTTTTATACTCAAATCACTTTTATTTTAGAAAAAAAGTTTTAAAATATCCTTGGATCTTAATGGAGTCGGTTCAATTAGATTATAAGTTAATTCATTAGCTGATCCAAATTTAAACAAGTCAACTTCAAAACTGTTTGGAAAAAAATCCGCCGGATCAGGTTCTAAATTATCTCTGCTGGGTTGGGTTAGTTTTAATAACTATGCTTCTTTGTAAGCCCACTGTAAATGTTCTAAATCAGCTAATCAAATTAATGTTAATTCTGCAATATCTGATATTTCCTGGCAATTACTGGTGCAGGCTTTGTTACATCAAAGGTAGCGTGCTGTGGCCAAGGTCTGTACAATGGACTCGGATTATGCACAGTGGTTTCGAACCTGTGTCCCAACAGGAACGTCTATGTATTCTGGGATGCTTTCCATCCAACAGAAAGGGCTAACCGAGTCCTTGTGCAGCAGCTGATGACAGGGACTACCGAGTACATGAACCCGATGAACCTTAGCACCATCATGGCCCTGGATGCCAAGCTCTAAATTAAGTTATCATCGTATGCCTGTTTCGGTCCTAGTTAAATTGGAACTCTGATCGATTCAATTGTGTCATCACTGCAGGCAAGCTATTAGACAAATAATTCAAGGGATTTAGTAATGTGATAAGATTTCTGTCTGTGTTTTTTTTTTTTTTGTTATGTAACTGTTGGATGTTTCTTCGGTAATAATTTTCTGTAATCTCCTTATATTTCCAGTGCTCCATATATTATAGTTATTAAACTTAATTTGAAAGTTAATTAATTTAGGATAAGATCCGGGTTATGTATCAAGTGAATTTATCTTATTTAATTTAGGTTTTTTAAACTTGTTTAAAACAAAATTACTAAAAATCAATGAGTTTATTACAAGATTATTGGATAATGAGTCAACCCGGATTTTTTAATTACATAATCAACTCCTCTTCTGTTAATTATAAAACATGAACTGAGACAAGCTCGGAGGGAACCGTTCCAGGCACGTTACCGGTAGTGAAACTTTTTACAGCTTGTCTGATTTTAGATAATGCAAAATTGTTTAGATATATACATGTATTTAATAATTTGCGTTGTCTGTTTTGTTCTTTCTTGGAGGGAGTGGTATTTATTAGAGTTACAAAGTCAATATGTAATGCTCTTCTTAAAAGGTTTTGAGTTCGAATCTTCAACCTCTTGTCACGGCTTAATTTTAATGGCTTAAAAGTTCGTTTTCTTGACTTTCGAAGAACTCTAGTTCACTTTATTGTCCCACCAGTGGACAATGGACTTGGGATTTTCTTGCAGTTGTCCCCACCAATCATAGAAAGGAGTTTTCGTTTACTCATAGAAATTAAATGGTTTTGTGGGTTCATAGAAATTAGCAAAGAATATGACAAAAAACCTGATGTTCGATATAATGATAGCACCTGTCTGTTCCCTGTGCACTGAAGTTGCAAGAGGGAGAGAAGATTCAACCTCAGGTATCATTCTCTTCTTGTATTTTTCTGTCGAGAAGCAATTTTAGCACTCATGTTTGGAAGACATTTTGATCTTCTGAATATGACTTTCTTGGTAGATCTAGATGCTCTTCTATGTTGCTATAGATTTTTTACATGGATGATAATTCTTTCGTTTGGTGAAACCGTGTAATCAAATACCAAATTCACGCAACCTATGAGTGATTATGCTTGAAAATGGGAAATTCTCCTTGTCATAATGTTGTCAAGCTCCAAATGCTAATGTTTGATTACTATATGATTCATGAGTTACAAATTTGGTTAAGATTTTTATAAAAATCTTGACCGAATAAAACGGATCTAGTAAATATGTCAAGTGTAAAACACTTGGGTTTGGTAATCGGCCAAGTCTAATTGGGTCTGGCAAGTATGTCAGAACCAAAGAGTTTGGACTTGGTAGCCAGCCAAGTTCAAGATAACGTGAGTCTAACAAATATGTTGAACCTAAAAAGTATAGCCTTGACAGTCAGTCAAGCTCAAGGTAGCGTGAATCTGACAAACATGTCAAACCTAAAGAGTATAACCTTGGTGGTCAATTAAGCCCAAGGTAGAATAAGTTTGACAAATATATCAGACCCAAAGCATTTGAACTCAATCATTACTAAGTTTTAAGACTATGTGCCCAATTCTAGATAATTCCCTAAAATAAAAGTTTTGAAGGTATGATAAACCATCGTCCTCTTCATCTAGAATAATTGTTCGTATTGATGTAATGATTTCCCTATACTTATAAGTGTATATAAGGTCTCTTAAGAGACCTACCATTCTTCAAAGCATTAACTCAAGAACAAACATCTTTGTTCCTTGAATTTAAAGTTATTTTAAGACATTTATTGTCTTTCTCATATATACTGACTTTATCATTGGATGATCTTTAAGTCCTCCTAATTGAAATTATCTCTGTAGGTATTTAATTTTTTACCATAAGTCTAGAATTCCTGAGACTAAAGAGATGAAATCAAAATACTGGAACATATTGATTAACCACCACTCAAAACACTAAATAACTTGTTATTTACATATCTTGGATTTTAGAACATCATTAGTTGTATTGTCTATGGGAACACTTACAAAAAGTCATATATAACTTTATTTTTTAATTGTTTTTATCTAATTATCATTATCAATGGCAAATAATCAGGACACTTCTGGAATAAAACTTGTTATTAATCTCTTTGCCACAACAAATACTATAACCCCCACACAACCAATAACACATGCTTCTCCATTTGACAATTGCAATTAAGAATGAAGCCTATAAGCTCAGAGCTACCCAGTATCACAATGCCAAGGTTAAGAATAGAATATTCAAGTTTGGAGACTTGGTACTCAGAAAACTAGAGGCTACAGACAACATAGAGAGTTAGGGAAAATTAGCTTCAAAATAGGATGATCACTTCAAAGTTATAAGAGTGATCAAAGCCAATACTTACCATTTAAAAGATATTGAAGGGAAGAATATCTTTCATGTCTAGCACTCAGACCATCTAAAAATGTATATTTTCATCTTTTTATCACTGTGTATCGTACAAAGTCCTAGAGGATGGTATGTATTCTCCCTAAGGGCAATCTCTAAAGGATTAATATGTGGTCTCCCTTAGGGTAGGAACTCCTACAAAGTCCCAAGGGATAGTACATGTTTTTCTCAATGACAATCTCTAAAGGATTGGTATATGGTCTCCCCCAGAGAAGTAGCTCTTACAAAGTCCCAGGAGATGATATGTGTTCTCTTCAAAGGCAATCTTCAATGGGTTGATATATGGTCTCTCTTAAGGTAGTAGCCCCTACAAAGTCCCAGGGGATATTGTGTGTTCTTTCCAAGGACAATTTTCAAGGGATTGATATGTGGTCTTTTTTAGGGCAGTAGCCCTTATAAAGTCTTAGAGAATGGAATGTGTTCTCTCAAAGGGCAATCTCCAATTGTTAAATGCTCTTTCTAAAGACAATAGTCCCTTTATCTAAGCCTTGGGTCTTAATAACATGTAGACTATTACCCAGTGTAGAGAAATCATCTCCACCCCTAGTAGGGACCAACATGGATGTACAACCATTGTTGGATGTTGGTTATTTAAACTTTCCCTATTGGTGTTAAAAATTTTATGGGATGTATGCTTTCCAATTATAGGCATTGGACCTGTGTTGAGCCATGTTGTTTTGTATTTTTTTTCTAAGTATTGGAGAAATCTAAAAGTGGGTGTTGGACCCATTTAGCTACTTAACAAAACCTATTAACATACTTAAAACAATAATGTTGCAAGTAATGTAACATAAATTTCAAAAACCAATATATAAATTATAGGTCTTATGGCCAAATTTAAGGCTTTAAAAGCTCAAGTATTCAATATATTGTAATACATTTAAGGAAATAACAAAAACAAACCCTGAAGGAACCTACATCTCTATACCAGGTCCCTAGGCCAAATAAACTCCATTCTTGGTTGAGGCATCTTTAAGAAGTTAATATGATTGTAAATCTCTGCCAACTTTTACTTAGTTAACTCCAAGATATAGGTTTGGGCTCCCATCTACCCTTACAGCTTGGAGTAAGCAGTCCTAAGAGAGTTCATCTCAATATTTTAAACAATATTTTCTTCTTTAAGTCTATGTACTTTAGACTTGTTAGCACAACACTACTTAATGACCTCCTCTATAGCCCTTATCTCCTTGGCCCATCTACTTTTGGAGTAGGCACATATCATAATAGTCTAAATAACAAAAGAGATAAGATAAGTCATTTTTTAAAATAGTATTAAAAAAAACTTAGTTTGTTATCTTACCTAAAAATTCATATGTCCAATAATGGCCAAATAGTGCTAGAAACTTGAGTCAGTCAGTTCTTCCATATCAGGAAAAAAAAAAAAAGGTGAGGAGTTTTTCTAATGTCTCCATCACATCTAACCCATCAGGTGCCAGAGTAGATTTTCCTAGAGAATAATCTTCATTATCCACCCCTCTTTCTCATTCAGAGTAGAGAAACGGATAGGAACGTGGTCCAACTTAAGATTGGAGAAGATATCCTCCACTCTGGAGGGTAAAAGAGTAACTAGAAGATCCAGGAAATAAGTAAATTGGATTTGCAAGAGCAAGAGCGCTATGTAAAGGAGGAATAATCATCACATTAGAATCTAAAGAGATGAAGACTCTTATTCTCTTCCATCATGAAGCGACCTTCAGAATGACTGGGTTGGCGTTAGCACCCGGGGCCTCCTGATAAGGGAGAATATGACCCCTCCTGCTGCCTCTTGACACACCTCATTAGTAGGAATGTTAGTTACGCGGATGTCTTCAGGGACATCCTCAGCTTGGACTGTGGAAATCTCCTTAATGTTCATTTAAATAAAAGACCTAACCCTTTTTCTTTGTGTTAATGGTTAATTATCTTCAAAAGAAGAGCTGCTATTGGAAGAGGACATAGACACGTGACTGGGTTAGAAGGAGTAGACCCACTAAATTCAAATCCAGCAGTCCCAAGTAAAGACCTTATATAAAGAAATAGTCAGGGAATGAAAGGTATTGAAATTAAAAAAACATATGAAAACGAAATTACCCAAAATGCCATATAGCCCTTTAGTCATACAACCATTGTCATATTTAGTATAAAGGTTGTTCAACCTGGTGCAAACTCTCTCCTTATCTTGGCCCAATAGGGGTTGTCATTTACATCTGTTTGGGATATCCTGTAATAGTGGGTACAACTCCAGATTGGATTATACCCATTTTGAGGTTTGGTTGGGCCATCAGACCTTATTGTTACCCCTTGCTTCATCTATTTTTTTAAAGCGAGTGGATTATCCCCTCAAGGTATTCATTATTGACCCATTTTGCTTATTGGTAAAAATAAAATAAAAAACCAAGAGATTGAAGGTCCCCCTTCAGTGCTACTGATTAAGGTAAAACACTACCTAAATATCCTAACCGTAAACTTTTCATTTAAGATCCTCAATAACTTTTGAAATGAGGATAGAATGATCCGTCCATTAGGATGAATCTAAGCAAGACTAAAGTTGTAGTACCTCAGAATATCCTTTATAAATCCATGTAAAAGAAATGAGTATCTGAACTCATATAAGCATAAGGGGCAGTAATGATAATATCACCCCCACTATATTTGCTAGTGACCTAAGAAATACGGTCACGGCCACTGTGTAATCTTCTAGCTGACTATAAAGGATATTGAGTATCGTCTACACGAGTCATGAGCAACCTTAATTGTCCCCTTAGATTTGAAACCTCTTGAGGAACATCCTCATCTCTTTTTCCAGTGGAAGAAGGTTGAGCATTGTCTCTCTTAAATCTATGGTTAATTTTTATGGTCAAAGATATTCGACGAGTGGTTTTAGTTTCGGGTCTAAAATTGAAATAACCTTCAGGAGATATGTTTCCTTTTTCTTTTCTAGAAGTTTTAATGGTATAAGAAAAAAGAGATTGAAAGAGGTTTTACATAAACACAAAGGAATAAAATATGGTTTACCTAGCTAAAGAAATCCTCTCTGGTGTAAAATTACTCTCTTATCATAAAAAATTGAAAATTCCTAAGTTAAGAGAATACTGGAAAAAAGGTTTTGTAAAATTCATAGAAGGGAGTGAAGATAAGAATAAAAGACAGATGACACCTCATCTATAGCCCTAAGAAGCTCAAAAGCCTGCAATATTTATTCTGCACCGTCGGGTGGTCTTCCAAAAATATTTTTCCTTTTATTTTCCTAGAAAATCTTTTAGATCAATCAATAATGCATCTTCTCAAAGAAAGACAAGATATGTACTGATCAATTATCTCCTTAAAATTCTTTAAAGCCTTCAATGCAAGATTATGTATTAAAGGCTTAAAGAGTAATTGATAAGTTAAAATATTCAGTTAATTTTTTTATAAAAATCTTAACCAAATAAAATGAGTCTGGCAAACACACCAGACCCAAAGAACTTGGGCTTGGTAGTTGACCAAGCTCTAAGTAGCTTGGATCTGGCAAGCATGTCAGATCCAAAAAGCTTGGATTTGACAGTCAGTCAAGTCCAAGATAACACGAATCTGCCAAACATGCTAGACCCAAAGAGCTTAGACTTGGCAGTCAACCAAACCCAAGGTAGTATGAGTTTGGCAAACAAGCCAAATCTAAAGGAATTGGGCATGACAATCAATTAAGTCTAAGATAGCATGGGTCTGACCTTGCCAGTCAAGTCAGACCCAAAGAACTTGTACTTGACAATCAGCCAAGCCCAAGATAGTGTGGGTCTAACAAACATACCAGACCTAAAGAATTTGAGCTTAACAGTTAGTCAAGCCCAAAAAACATAGGTTTGGCAAATATATTAGATCCAAAGCATTTGAATTCAACCATTACCAAGTTGTAAGGCTATGTGTCTAATCCTAGACAACCCCTAAAATAAAATTATTGAAGGTATGATAAATTTTCATACATCTTCATCTAGAATAATCATTCGTATTGATATAATGATTTCCCTATACTTATAAGTGTATACAAGATCTCTTAAGGTACCTACCATATTTATTGTCTCATTAATATATGTAAGAGATATTTGTCCCTCATTAATGCTACTGAAAACATAGGGCTTTTCAATCCTTCTCTTCTCTAAAAATAACAAAGTTCATGGGGTATAAACACCCTCTAAATCATCTAGATAAGGCTTCATAACTTTTTATTTTGTAACATAAACTCTTATAGATTTCAGAGTATTAACCTACTTAAAACTTCAGAACAAACATTTTTGTTCATTGAATTAAAGGTTCTTTTAAGACATTTATTGTCTTTCCCATATATATTGACTTTATCACCGGGGAATATTTAAGTCCCCCTATTTGAGATTGTCTTTGCAGGTGCTCAAACTTTTACCATAAGTTTGAAATTCCTGAGACTAGAGAAATGAAATATAAGTATTTGAATATATTAAATAACCATTATTCAAGACACTAAATAACATGTTACACACACACACACACACACACACACATTGTATTTTTGAACATTATCCAAGTCTAGATTTAATGAAAGAGGCCAAATCTTGATTATCTTGTCAATAGGTTTATGGGTTACGCAAACTGTTGATCCAAAACAGTGAAACGTTGACATCAATAGAGTACATTTCCTGTAAGCTTTTATCAACATTCACGAGTGCAATATGTGGTTCTGTAAAAATAGTTGATATGCACGCATATGAAATACAACACTTCACTATCAACACATCTAGCTTTCTTGAGATTAATCAAGTTTCCTTACCTCCTGGATTTGTATAATTCCTTTCATCATGTAGGTATATCCATTCTTCTCAACTTATGCTCCGTTCTTGATTAACCTCTATATATATTTTTGCTGACTACTTGAGGTTGGTGAGATGCCCATAACTACCTAATCTAATGTGTTGTATTGAGTTGTTAGTATGTTAGTATCTAGAGGATAAATATTCCTACAGATAGTAAGAAGGCTTTATAATTTCAATGGGAATGAAGAAAGCAAACTTCCATTATCTTCAGGCATATAAAAGTCTTTACAATCATTATGTGTGCTCAATATAAGGTGATATGATATGTTGTAATTTTCTCATTTCTTGAACACTATTTTAAACCAAGTTATCCTGATTTTGGCATAACCAGGATCCACCATTTTCTTCCTTTTTTGCCACTGTTCAATTTATAGAATAACAATAATCAGGTTAATAAGAATGTATGGCCACATTCTATGCTTCCAGAAAACGTTATAATGATCAAAATTCTTGTCTGGTTTCAGGAGAAATGATCTTTGCAAGGATAATGTGAAAAGTCTTAGATATGAACTTGTTTGTATGCCAAGTGAGAATCTCATTAAGGATAATGGCATCAGGTTAGTTGAATTTCCATTTGCCACCAACACTTTTAATGTATTAGGCAAAAGTCTCAAAGCTGCAGATGAACTTTGTAGATGTTTAATCCCTTTACTTTGTCGAGGCTCATGAAAGATGTTCTTCCCTTGGTTGATTATATTGTGGAGAATTGTGGGTTTATCTATAGTGGAGCGACCCAACTATAGTTTGTAGATACCCTTTTAAATTTAATGGTTATCAAGTTGACTTATTAGATCAGAATGAGTATTATGACACTAACCAGATTTCAAATGTTGAAAGTGGTAGTAGTACAAAATGAAATGAATGTTCTTTTGGATATTATGCTAATGCCCCTTGATGTTATGTGAAATGTGTGCTTAAATCTAAACCAATATTAAACTTGTTAATACTTTGGTAGTCCTGAGTGCTTGGACTCGACTGGTGATACCCAGTCCTATCTGCCAAGTCATGATTCAGTGGTTGCTAAATTTCATCATAATGGAAGCCCAATTTTAATTCTTCCTTCATCTTTTGTCGTGAATGTCCCTTATGATGATATTCAAGGTATCATTTGATTACTAATTTGGAATGGAAAAGATGAAGATGGTAAAAATAGAAAAGATAAGATATAAAATAAAACGAACATAAAATTGTATTTGGTAGTGGTGTACAAGATAAAGTGATTATTTTTGTATATTATTTGGTTATGTTGAACAAAACAAAATAAAATATAAAAATATATATTTTATCCTTAATATTTATTACTATCAACTTTACATATTAAAAAATAATTAAATATTATTTTTTTCACTTTAGTTTATATTGAATGTTGAGAATAATGATTTTATAATAACCCTATTTATAAATCCAGATTGGCTAGGCGGGTCTACCCGGGACCTAGATCGGTCTGGGTTTAAAGAAAAAACAAATGAAGAATTAACTCGACCTGACCATATCAAAAACCAGGGTCAAACTAGGAAAAAGCATAGGTCAAAAACTCGTTGGCTTTTTTTGAATTTTTTTTGCCAAAACAAGCTTGCTTTGATTTTTTTTTTTTAAAAAAAGAAAATTTCGGTCAACCCGAGTTGATCCTTTTAACTAGTGACTCGGGCCTTGCTCCAGATTGACCCTCGATTTGGGATTTAAAACTATGATTATAATCATTTTTATTCTTATGTTGACCTTCCTGACTTGTGACTCGAGCCTAACCTTGGGTTGAATCCCAGGTTGGGTTTTAAAATATAATAATAACTTTTATCCATATATTGACACAAGTCAATGATCAACCCGACTCATGACCCGAGACTTGCCTTGGGTTTATCCCTGAATCGAGTTTTAAGCTATGATAATAACCACTTTTGTTCTTACATTGACTTGAGTGAAACTCGGGTTGACTCGTGACTCAAGCCTTGCCCCGGATCGACTCACTAGTCAGGTTTTAAAAATATAACAATAACAATTTTTATTCATACATTAACCAGGTTGACCCTCTCGGCCCTAGGTCAACCCCCAAATCGAGTTTTAAAACTACAATAATAATCATTTTATCATTACATTGACCCAGAAAAACTAAGGTTGATCCACTTGGTCCTTGCACTAGGTTTATCCCTGAGTAAAATTTTAAAATTATAATAATAATCACTCTTATTCTTACATTGACATAGGTCAATTCATTTTTTCATTTTCAACTTGTGAATCGGGCCTTACTTCAAATTAATCTCTAAGTTAAGTTTTAAAACTATGATAGTAATAATTTTTATCCTTAAATGTCTTAATTTGATAATTTTAGAATTGAGAATTTTTTACAATTATATTTTAGGAATAGAAAAAAAATATTGTTTATGGAGACATATCTCTTTTATGCCTTATATTTTAAAAGTACAGAAATTCACTTTAAAATTATTTTAGAGACAGATTTATTTTTATATCTTTATCTCTTCAACCAAATATATTTTTACCTTCACTATTATTATCCCTTCTAAGTTAATACAGTACTCTACAGAGATTTATGGGGTTGCTTTTATTTCAACATGAGCATTTAAGCTTGAAGTATGTTTCATGTAATTAAATATTAAGTATATTAAGCTAACAGGTGTGAGGGAAACATTGTTTCCCACGACCATTAGCTGGGTTGGCAGGTTTTAAGATCGAATCGCTTGATTAGATTTAATGATACTACCAAAAACATCTCCATACTCTTAACATTTTTTTTTTAAGTTGAGAAAAAGAATAGTCTGAACCGCAGCGGAACGCGGACGAATGTATATTATATATTTAGTGTTGATTGGCGGTTTCTTAAAGAGAAGTGTTTATTTGTTATTGATGAGTAATGTGTTATAAATGTGTTTACGGATTAGATAAATGAAGAAAAATCCAAGAAGAGATTTGAACCATGGTTGTCAATTCCGTTCCGTTTCGCCCGGAATGGCTGAAACATTCCATACCAATTCAAAAAACGGAACAAAACGGAACAAATTTCATCTCACTTTAAATCTCGATCCGTTCCGGATTTTTCGGCTAAATTCTGCCCGGAACGTTCCGTTTTCATTCCACATGTTCCGTTCCGCTCTTGAAAAGTCATTGAATCAAATTGAACCTTGTTCAATTTAATTAATTAAATCACTCAATTATAAAAAGCTCTTTTTCATTACTATTTTCAATAACAATGATATTAATAATAATATTGAAAATTATTATTACTATTTTCATTAACAATGATATTAATTTTTTAAAATAAGATTTATCACTAATATATATGGTTTATGTTCATGTTGTTTTTTTCATGTTTATACTTTGTAAGAATTTGAGCAAAACAAGGGATGTTTTAGATTCCATTAGCCTTGATAACATTGACCTAACTTTATATTTAAAATATTTGTGTTAAAACATTTTACTTTCATAATATTTTGATATTTTGTTTAAATTGAATTACTTTAAGTTAAAGATCTATTTAATCTTGACTATTTAGAAATATTTTAAATTTTGAAATTATATTTGTTTGGCATTGTGTTTGTATTGCATAATTTATAATTTATTTATCTTAAATTTGAACTATGTTTGTTGAATATATATGAACAGTATAACCCCGAAACGGCACGCCGAAACACTCTGAAACTGAAACATTTCATTCCAATTGAAAAAACAAAACACCTACCAAAACGGAATTGACAACCTTAATTTGAACACGTTGATATGCTTAAATTTTTCTAGGGAATTTTACGGTTTCAAATTTATAGAAGTTTGGTTATTATAGAATACTCTAAAACGCGTGGATTTTTCACCATAGCAGCAAGTTTTTTTTTTTCGCTTTTGTTTCTTCTGTTTCTTTACATATAATGTATCACTGTGCACACGGTGCACAGTGAAACACTTGACTTTTTCTTCTTTTTTTTTGTTTTTTTTTTCCTTTTTTTTTCGCCTATAGGTTTTTTTTTTCTTTGTGTTTTTTTTTCCTTTAATGAATTTTTTTTATTTAGTTATCATATTTTTATTACACAGATCTCGGGTTTGACGAGTTAACCTGAATTTTTTTTTGTTTTTTTTCCTTTTTAATCAATTTTTTTCGTTTGACCCATCGATTTTTTTTTTTCTATTTAGTTATCAAACTTTCATGACGCGAATCCCAGGTTTGACGGGTTAACCTGATTTGACGGGTTAACTCAGTTGATTCAGATTTTTTTTCTTTTTCCTCATTGGTAATATGCTTATGTCTTTTGTTTGTTTTTGTTTTTTTTTTAATTAATTTTTTTCGTTTAGTTTAGGTTGTTAATGTTCACATTTTTTTCTATTTCTTTTAATGAATTTTTTTTTGTTTAATTTAGTTTGTTAATGTGAAAAAAAAAAATTTATTTAGTTATCATACTTTCATGACACGGATCTCGGGTTTGACGGGTTAACCTGAATTTTTTTTTGTTTTTTTCCTTTTTAATCATTTATCGATTTTGTTTTCTATTTAGTTATCAAACTTTCATGACGCGAATCCCAGGTTTGACGGGTTAACCTGATTTGACGGGTTAACTCAGTTGATTCAGATTTTTTTTCTTTTTCCTCATTAGTAACAGGCTTATGTCTTTTGTTTGTTTTTGTTTTTTATTATTTTTAATTAATTTTTTTCGTTTAGTTTAAGTTGTTAATGTTCAATTTTTTTTCTATTTAGTTATCAGACTTTCATGATACGGATCCCGGGTTTGACAGGTAACCTGGTTTGACGGGTTAGCCTGGTTAATTCTGGGTTAACCCGTCAATTTTTTTTTTCTATTTAGTTATCAAACTTTCACGACACGAATCCAAGGTTTGACGGGTTAACCCAGTTAATTCAGATTTTTTTTCTTTTTCTTCATTAGCTTTTTTTTCTTTCTATTGGTTTTTTTCTTTTTAATTAATTTATTTAATTATCATATTTTTATGACATGACTTTGCAGTCAGATCCACACCCAAGGCTATTGGGTCTGGTATTAGAGCTAGACCTAGACCTACTGGGTCATGCAAGTTTAATATTATTATTATTATTATTATAAATATTACTTTTGGATCAGACATTATAACCAAATCCAAGATTCTTGGATATAGCTTTGCAGAAAAACCTAACACTTTTAGATCTTAGTTTTTTTTTTGTATTTTTTATATAAAAAAAATTAACTCGCGTCATCGCGCGGGTTATGTGACTAGTCTATAACCAAACGAGGTTGGGAAGGCCCTTGTGTTAGATTCGGAAGATGCTGATTTTTCATTTTTCATTATTCAGTGTTATTTTCAGGTTTTCCCTATTTTTCTTAGTTTTTTTTCTTCTACATGAGTATGCTGGTTCTTTACTACTGTATAAACAGTTGCTGGGTTATTTTTGAAATCAATTTTATAAATTATCCAGTTGGTTTGCAGCACATCGTGGCAAGGCTTGAAGGTTGAAAATGTCCTGGGCAAATCTATGTTGCTGCTAATCTGTGTCTCTCCTCGCCATCGATCTGAAAAAGTTTGCACAGAGCTGTAAATCATGGAATTGGATGGTGTTTCAAGCATTGTACCAGACGGCTGATCTCAATCATTTCATTGCATTTTAATGGTAAAGGGTCAGTGTATCATGTGGGCTGCCTTCCGTTAAAGGTTGTAGAGTGTCGCCTGTGGCATTCAAATTGTTTAATGTTGATGTTTCATCTGGCCAAGCTGTAGATCACATGACCTGTTCCCAGCTGGTAGCTGGACGGGCATTTTTCTTGAAAGTTAGATGCAAAGAAGGGTGATCATCTGCTGGTTAAGTTCGGATTAGATCAAAATATTCCAACCAAATCAATTTTTTTTTTTAATATTTGAACTGAAATGAATAACCAGTTCAAATCGGATGATTCGTTTTAGTTTGGTATACAAAACCAAATTAGTTCATGATTTTTTCTAGTTTATTTTATTTTAGGCTTTGATATAACGAGAATAAATTTTTTTTTAATTTTTTATTTAATAAGAATTCCATTTGGTTTAGTTCTATTTGATTTTTCTTGTTTAGGCTTTGATATAATGAGAATGAGTTTTTTTATTTTTTATTTAGAAGGAAATCGATTTGGTTTAGTTCTATTTGATTTTTCTTGTTTTTTAAATTTAAAATCAAAATCAAAATCAAATTGGATTGGATTTTTTTTCATATTTGAATCGAATTAACTGAACAAACAATTCAAATCAAATAATTTGGTTTGATTTTTTATTTAAAAAGATCAAATTAGTCTATAATTCTTTTAGTTGGACTTTTTTGATAAGCTTTGATGCAATGCTAATTAATGAGTTTTTTTTATTTTATATTTAAAAAAAATCAGTTTGTTCTAGTTTTATTTGATTTTAATTTTTGAATTTAAAACCAAAACTAAATTGAATTGATTTAAAAAGAAAATCCCTTACCAATTTTTTTGGTTTAATGTCTCGAGTTAATTTTCTTATTAATTTTAAATATTTTTTTAAATTTGGTTAAACGATTATTTTACTCGTTAATGCTTCAGGATGCAAAGATGCATTGTCACGAATTTTGATATGTACCATTTCATTTTCATTTAGTGCAAGCATTGTTTTCAGTGTTGTTTGTACTCTGTGATGTTTTTTTTTTGCCAAACTCAAGTGAATCCACCCACAAGCACTCACGCACGCACGCACGCACGCACGCACTGGCTTCTCCTCCTTTTCTTTATCGATCTTTGTACAGAAACACTACCTTTTATTTTCAGAGCTTTTTATTATTGCAATAACAATCTTTTATTATTATTATTATTATTATACTAACCGATCACTACTCCCTCTTCTATAAAATGTTAAAATTTGAGTAGTTGCAGCACAGTTTCTCGCATAACCTTCTGTTGAGATTTCAAGTTCGTGTGTGTTTAGATTTGTGATAATTTCTGGAGTTATGATTTCAAAAAATAAATTTAAAAAAATATTATAAATTATAGTTTTTTTATAATTAATATTTTAAGAGAAAGTTTTTGACGGGATCATGCAAAACTATAATGTTTTGATTAAAAACACTTTTAAAATTATGATTAGAAAAAAAAACATAGTTCAAACATATTACGGGTAGATAAAACAAAAACCCTAACAAGCAAGTACTGGGATCCATGTAAAAATAGGTTGTCTTGATTAAAAAGCATTTTTAAAATTATGATTAAAGAAAAACATGGTTTAAAATACATTACGTGTAGATAAAAAAAAAAACCCAACGAACCATCTAGGTGGTGACCCAGTGGTAAGAGCTTGGGACCAAGAGGTTTGCTCCCTCTGTGGTCTCAGGTTCGAACCTTGTGGTTATTCATATGATGGCCACTGGAAGTTTACATGGTCGTTAACTTCAGGGCCCGTGGGATTAGTCGAGGTGCGCGCAAGCTAACCCGAACACCCACGTTAAACTAAAATAAAAAAAAAACCCGACGAGTAAGTTTTTGACGACAGTATTCCGTATGCATCGAAAAATACCAATGGAATATTTCAATTTTCAGTAGTATGCTAGCCAGTTTACATGGTTTGGCTTATATATGCAGTAGCAGGTTCATAAATCCACTTCCCTAAAAGCTGGAGATCAGAAAAAAAGACGAGCTGCAATCTAACCATTTATAAGAAGATATTCCCTTAAACCCTGCAATTCATGTTAACTTGAACCCTTCAAACACTTGGAAGAAGTCTTTTCCAGTCCAAAATCATGCCTGATAGACGGCCACCGGGCCATCAAGCGAGCTTCATGGAACCTGTGAGCTGAATCTCCTCCTCCTCTAGGAGCCCCGGCTGCATATACTTTGAACAAATCAGGCAGAGGTCACTGCCATGCTTTATTTGATTGATTTACCCTCACATCAACACACTTGTTAACATACTTCTTATCAGCATGCCTTTTATTTTCAGAATTTGGATGCATTGGCTTTTATATTTATATGGAGATTTGCTACTCTAACCGTCATACTATAATATAATAAGGATTTATCAATATTTAAATAAACATTCTAGTTGACTAGTAAAACATTATTTTTTTTCATTAAGAATTCCTCCATTAACTAGAATTTTATTTAACAAACTCTCACTCAATTTAACAATGAAGAATTTGTCTTTGGCATTTTAGGATTGTGGGATTAGTTGAGGTGCACGCAAGCTGGCTCGAGCACCCACGTTAATAATAATGATAAAAATTTGTCTGACATTATCTTGCACATCCATTTTACACTTGTGATTTTTTGTGTTTTTGAAAGCTACGTCTAGAGTATTGGTTTTTTAATAAAATCAATTTCATCATCAATAGTCTTTTTCTAATTTATTTTTTATTGCATTTTTAAAATTTATAGGATCATAATCCCAGAATAGAATAAAATAAGTAAATGGATCATCATATTAATCGGTTTAGTTACATTATAATCATGCATCCATTATGTGTGTTTAAAAAATTAACTCATTTTATAATATTTGTATTATTTAACCTGTTCAATTCATTAAAATTACAGATTAAAAAATCTAATAAATAGATATAACGTTAAGATTTTTAAAAACTTTCTAAATTTTAATATAGATATACTGAGATCTTTGTAAATAAAAGATAGGTTTGATATGGACATAATATTTCCTATCATAAAGTATGGAATAATTTATGGATCTTTTCATTTTTATTACTAAAAAAACATCGAGTCAGTGACTCAGTATGGCTGCCAAAACTGGCACAAAAGGAAGCTATAATTAAGAGCATTTAGCTCAATTCATTCTTTTCGGGATTTACAACTCATGCAAACTCATTTGTCATTTATTTTATTTTATTAAGAACTATCTAATAAAATTACGATGATTTAATTAGATATTTAATCTCATATAATTCATACAAACCCAATTAACTATGTGATATTATACTAAGCCTGCCCCATCTGTCAAGGATTTAAAAGATGATAAAATGCATCCTCCCTTCTTTTTTTAAGAGTATTTGAAGCAAATGAACGGTTCAACCGATTCAAGGTCTAGAATGGTTGAACGGTTGACTCATCCAATCGAAGTTTCGGCTTAAAAAAATGAAGCAACATTGATTTGGGAAAAAAAAAACTGGGTTGTTTGGAAGTGTAGTAGTGGTTGTTTTTCAAAATGTTTTTCATTTGAAAATGTATCAAAATAATTTTTATTTTTTTAAAAAAATATTTTTGATATCAGCACATCAAAACAATAAAAAATATATATATAAAAATAATTTTAAATTTTTAAAATTTTTTTGACCAATCTTGTTTGGAACATAATACCAAAACGATGGCTAAGTCTTGTAGGAGTGTGGTTGCGGTTGCTTTTTAAAGTGTTTTTCCACTCATAAAATGTATCAAAATAATATATATTTTTTATTTTTTAAAAATTATTTTTGATATTAGTGCATCAAAACAATTTAAAAATACCAAAAACATATTAATTTGAAGCAAAAAAAAATAAAATTTAATTTATTTCAAAAATATTTTTAAAACATAAAAACAATCAAAACTATTAAAAAAATGTTATTCGAAAGTGGGTGAACCGCAAGTGATGCTCACATACTCTTCTGAGCGAAAACAATCAAGTAATTGTACCATAAGCTAAGGAACATTCTGATCTACACAGCGAAAACCCTTTGGAGCCAACCTGTAAAGGTCAGGCTTGAAACCCTTTAAATTTAAATTAATTCCAACTAGTTTAGCAAACCTAGGTGAAATGGTAATTAATAGAAAAAGGCCGAAGTGGACACCTCCCTTTTGCTTTTTACATGCTTTCTCTCAAGCTATGTGTAGGAGAGGTTTGGTGGCTTGGCTTTGTCATGAAGTTAGCTTTATATTTGTTTGTGTTTGCATCAATGATCCCCTTTTCGAAGCTTATCTCCCCACAAAACTCTTTTAATTTAACTACCGTTGTATGATTGATTAATTGACCCGTGAACAAACAATTTCTTAGGTATAATTCCTTATCATTACAGAAAAAATTGTTGCAGTCCCACATAATCATCTCATGCAATCATGTTTTTTAAACTCGGTTTGGCGATCGATCTAATTCAAGATCCAGGTTACGGGTCTTGACCAGGTTACCAAGTCATTCTAAGTTAACTTTAACTTTTTTTATTAAGCAAGACAATGTCTTTTTTGTTAAAAAAATAAATTATCAATGGATTACAACCAAGTTTTTGTCTAGCTATTGCCGGGCCAACCAAGATTTTTGACCGGATTATCCAAGTTCTTGCACTCTTTTATTTTTCCTAGTCAACCCACAAGCAAGGTTTTAACTATGCAAAGTAACATTTGTTAAATACCTTGATGACCCCATGCCACCGGGAAAATAAATAAATAAAAAAGCATAAGGTAACATGCGGCCGGCCGGGCAAAACTTAGTCAGACCATCGGCTAGTAAAGAAAAGGCATGCTAGCCGAGTGTTCTTTCATGGTGGTCATGAGCAACTATAAACTCTGTCCATGAAAAAATAATAGCGGATCGTTTATTAAGTCGGGTAACACAAGGCATGTGATTTGGCACAATACTAGCAATGTGTATATTCCAGCAAAGTTTTTATTGTCGGATTTCTTTGTGTATCGACAGAAACTAAAATTAAATTTTCTTTGAATTATTTTAAAAAAACATTTTTTCTTACCGATCTGATATATTTAAAGGAATTTTAGATATTTTAAATGTTAGTTCTGGGATTTGAATTAAAAAAATAAAAGAGAGAGTAAACTTTTTTAACCATTAAAACAATTTCTTAAAATTATATTCCAATAAAGAGAAAACAATAAAAACATTATGAACCTCAAAGTGAAAAAACCAAAACAAAAACAAAAGGAACACGGTGCAAATCGCGTTCCTAAAAAATTTAATTTTTTTTGCTAAAAAATAAATTTTTTATGTGTTTTGGATCGTTATGATACGCTGATTTAAAAAATAATTTTAAAAAAATAAAAAAATATTATTTTAATACATTTCGATACGAAAAATACTTTAAAAAACAACTATAACAACATTTCTAAACATGCAAATATAGCCTGTATTATAGCTTTCAAGGTAATGAGAGTTATGAAAGTTTTATCACGTCCTAATTCCTTGAAGGCAAATTAAAGTCATGGTCTTAGTTTAGCTTAAATGGTAGTATAAGAAAACTACTTACCCATCAATATATCTTGGATTTTTGAACTCTAATATTGAAATCAACATCTAAAAAAAAAAATTATATTTTAAAATATATTAAATTGATATAAGATGTGTTTTTAAGATTGTCAAAAAAAAAATTAATTTTAGTCAATTGATCTTACAAGATGCCAGAGAGACATTTAATTTTACTAGATTTGTTTGACTATATGACATAACAACTTGCGATTGTTTTTTTTTATTTTTTAAAAATTATATTTGATCTTTTATTAGACATCACATGACAAGATTCACATTTTATAACTTGAATAATTTTTTATAACAAAACTGGATATTTTTTATGCTCTCGTTCCTTTATTATGCCTCTAAATTAAACCAATGCTATAAAACTTGGTATGTCTCATGACCCGACTCAAGTTTCAAGTTTCAGATCAAGTTAGGCAAATAAAATTTAAATTAATATGGATTAATAAAAAAATAATATTATTTTAATTAATTTATTTCTTAATTTGAAATAATATTGTTTTGATTTTTTTAGAGTGGAATTAGGTTTAACTTGGGTTTTGACTGGTCGACAAGTTTGAAAGGGTCAACTTTTATGTAGTTCGACATAAAACCTAGCTTATATTAGGGCTCGTTTGTTTCATCTGGAAACCATTTTTTAAAATTTTTTATGTTTGTTTATCATTAGAAAAATTAGTTAACGAAAAACACTTTCCAGTTAAAAAGAAAATTTACTTTTGTGTTCTAGAAAAGTATTTTTCTTTTATTTTGGGAGGACAACATTTTTTAGGAATTGTGAAAAACTCAGAAATATCTTGTTATTTATTGATAATATCAAATTTGGTTCACAATTTTTTTATTGCTCTATATTTAGTTTTGATTTTTTTTTCAATTTTATCATTTAGAATTTCATTTAATTTGATTTTTATATAAATTTTGATCCTTATTTTATTTATTGTTATTTGCTTTTCTCTTATCATTTTCTTAATTGAAATTTTTTACCTATCATATATGATTCATATTATTTTGATTGCTATTTATTATTATTTAAAATAATTTATGAAATTATATTTTTTTTAAATTTCGCCATCTTTCAACTTTTAAACATGTTTGATTTGATCTTCATTATTTTAATTATTATTTATATTATTTAAAATAATGTATTAAATTATTTTTTTTAATTTCATCCTCTAACGTTTTTATTTGTAAAATTTTGTCCTTATTATTTTAATAAACTTGAAAAAAAATTCAAAATATTAATACGTTATTTTTAAACTCATTTTTCATGACCTAGCTAAACATTAGAAAGTCTTTCTAACTCATTTTTTTATAACACTACTAAATATTGAAAAATAATTCATTTTTTAGAAATTTATTTTCTAAAAAACCATTTAAAAAACACTTTTCAGTAAATAAACAAGGCTTTAATTTCATGTAAAAAATCACCAAGTTAACTCACTAAATTAGACCGGGTTTAATAATACCTAGAATCTATAAACAATAGATTTATTATCTATCTTGTTTCCTGTCATTGCATTAAAGTAGTGTTTAGTATTGTGATAGTGATTGTTTTTTAAAATATTTTTTATTTAGAAATGTATTAAAATAATATATATATTTTTAAAATTTATTTTTAATATTAGCACTTTAAATTAATAAAAAAATATTTTAAAAATTCAGAATTTGTTGCCAAACACACCCTAACCACTCCTCCAACCCACAGTGGTACATTCCGTAAATTAACCACAAAACTGGTGGCAAAACCGCAACCACTCCAACCCCCACCATTTTATAGTTAGAGAGAGAGAGAGACAGGGAGAAAAAAGAAAAGAAAAGAAAAAAAAGCGTCGCACTATCTCCTCCTACTCCGCCTGTCAAAGCAGCGGAGCCACTTTACTTCACTCTCTCTAAACCACCACTTTCTCCTCCGCTAAATCTTCCTCTCTTTACTTCGCTGTCACCAACACAGCCTCTTCGCTAATCTTGTTTAATCCTCATTAATTAACTAAATTAAGTTAAATTCAGTTAATTCGTCGTCAGATCTGAGCGAACCGCACCAGATCCGACAATCAAGAGACTTCAAAATGGAGGAGGCGCTGGAACTGGCGCGCGCGAAGGACACGAAGGAGAGGATGGCAGGAGTCGAGAGGCTACACCAACTTCTTGAAGCTTGTAGAAAGAGTTTGAGTTCGTCCGAAACGACGTCGCTTGTCGATTGCTGCTTGGATCTTTTGAAAGACAACAATTTCAAGGTTTCTCAAGGTGCTTTACAGGCGTTGGCTTCTGCTGCTGTTTTGTCTGGTGACTACTTTAAGTTGCATTTCAATGCGCTTGTTCCTGCTGTTGTTGAACGCCTAGGTGACGGTAAACAGCCCGTTCGTGACGCCGCTCGACGCCTCTTGCTCACTCTCATGGAGGTTTTTCTTACTTTTCACTTTTTTTTTTCAAATTTGAAATGTTTTTATACACGCGCACACACACAAATGGTTGGATTTTTATTTATTTAGTTAAAAGTTTAAACTGTAATTAATTTGATACTTTTTATCTAGTTAAGAGAATTAATTATGTTTTTTTTAATAGTAAACTGTTAGTTATTTTTGTTGGTTTTAATTAATCTTTCACTTTGAAAGAAAGATTTACTGAATTTGTTCTGAGTAGAATTAAATAATTTGAATCAAAAGTCATTACGATTGATTACTCTCTTTCATTGATCTCAATTGAATTACTGTTTTATCCTTGGGTTGAAATCGTAATAGCATAATACCATGCATTAATTTAGGTTGACATTGGAAGAATATGAATAATCTGGGATCTAAAAGCACCGGTTCATTCTCTTTGTGGTAGAGATACTTTTTCATCTTGTCCTTGTAGAGCGGCTCGAATCTTCTCTAAAAATTAGACCGAGTTTCTTTGTGCATAACTTATCTTGATAATGGCCTCCGTATACATTGTTAATTTTAGTGAAAGAACACAAACACTCAGTTGTAGTTGTAGTTGTAGATGGTCGCTTGAATTTTGTAGCTCAGCAGGGACAATAGTACAGGACTTGTAAAATCTTTATAATTTAGACACGGGGTAGTGGCAATGTATTTGATTGGTGTTGATTGAGTATATGTTTGGGTGGAATTTGTTATATTTTTTTCTTGCCTCTAATTCCTTTAGGAGTCAATGACACCATGCTCATGAGTTGCATGTTTGTGTGTGCAAAGAGAATGGACAAATATTAAATATGGGGTTATATCAATATGTGTTTGTGATTCAGGTTTCTTCGCCTACAATAATTGTTGAGAGAGCTGGCTCATTTGCCTGGACACACAGAAGCTGGAGAGTTCGGGAAGAGTTTGCTCGAACAGTAACATCTGCAATTAATCTTTTTGCATCTACTGAGCTTCCTCTTCAGCGGGCTATTCTACCTCCTGTATGATCCAAAACATTTCTGATTTTCCAAACTTACACCATTTGCATAAATAGTTCTTTGGGTGGAGATAAATTAATTATTGAAAAATTTCTTCAACCAGATTTTGCAGATGTTGAATGACCCGAATCCTGGTGTTAGGGAAGCAGCTATATTATGCATCGAGGTCAGTGGAAGTTGTTGCATTGTCGTTCCCATGTTATTGTTTCTGCGAGCTTAACTATTTTTCATTGCTTTTCAGTCGCATTAATCCGACTATTCGTCTTTCAGGAGATGTACTCACAGGCCGGGCCCCAATTCCGTGACGAGCTTCATCGCCATCATCTTCCTAATTCCATGGTGAAGATTTAGCAAAAACCAATCTGCAGTTCCCTCTTCTATATTATTAGGTGCTAGGATCTTCAAATGTAGGCTAGTTTGGTCTTTAGTGCTCATGTCCACCATATCTAGATGTAATGTAGTACTCATTGAAATTATTCTCTGATTAATGAATGTCTTACCACTGCCTGCCAAAGAAAGGAAGCTATAGCTTTATTTTTAACGTGGTAGTACAATACATAACTGCAGATGAAAGATATCAATGCCAGACTAGAGAGGATTGAACCACAAGTACGCCCTTCAGATGGACTTGGCGGTAACTTTGCTCCTGTTGAGATGAAGCCCACAAGCCTTCATTCCAAGAAAAGCAGTCCAAAAGCCAAAAGTTCCACGAGGGAGATATCTCTTTTTGGAGGTTAGCATTCTTTTATCTAAAATACTGTGGATGTTAAGATATCCTAGACATTATTATGGTACGTTTGATTCTGTGTTATTTAATACTTTCTGTCCTCCATTTTCTGTTTTTTTCTTTCTCCAATCATGGTAAATTAATAACTTTAACATCCCCAGGGAGCACATCAATTTCGAACATTGAGTGTAGAATTAATGTTCATCCCCTCCTCTACTTAGAATAAGTTGGAAAACTTAAATTTGCTTGAAACAGCTTCCAAATAGCTATTTTGTGCCTTTGTGTTTGCATGGAGCCTTTTATTATATCTCGACAAAAGTCTTCACAACAATTGTATCAAAGCCACTTCACCTGTTTGATCAAAATTAGTTGTATCTTTAGTTTAGGAATTATTATAAACATTAGGATGAAGATTTTCTTGATTATCAGTAAAAATTACTACAAGTTTTTTATTTTTATGAATGAATCCCATGATCCTCTGCCACGTTCCCTTCATTTTCATCCTCATGTTGTTGCAAATGGTCGATTAATTTGTTTGGCCAACGAGGAATTTGTTTACTTATTTCTTTTTTATTCCTGTAGATTTTTTTTTCTAATTTCTTATTCTTGGAATCCGCTATAATTGCATCAAATGAAATCTTTAATTTGTTTTTAAATATTTTGTGGTATTAAAAAATTTCTTTAATTCAAGTCTTGATGTTGCAAAAAATTGTGTATATATTGATACAAGCTACACTGTAGCTAGTGTCCTTGTTTGGCGAAGTAAGGAAAACTGTTATAGCATGAATTATTGTTGTTCACTATGGTTGCTATTTCACATTATGCAGCGGAGAGTGATGTCACCGAGAAACCCATAGAGCCAATTAAAGTTTACTCAGAAAAGGAGCTAATTAGGGAATTTGAGAAGATTGCGGCTACCCTTGTTCCTGAAAAGGATTGGACTATCCGCATAGCTGCCATGCAGAGAGTTGAAGGCCTTGTTTTGGGAGGTAGCCCTTCTTTTTTCTCCTTGTATCCTTCTTTCCCTGCCAAAGTATTATGCTATCAGATTATTGTTAGCCTGATCTATGATATTCTGTTAAATCTTCTTATTTCTTATAATTAGTAGAATGTGCAATTGAATGATTGAAATTGTTGGAAAATCCCTTCTGCCGATCATTCGAGGATGCTAAAGTACACAGACTGAGGTTTTTTTTTTAATAATTTCCTCAAGAAAGGGATGTTAATGATTTCTTCATATCAGGTGCTACTGATTACCCATGTTTTCGGGGGCTTCTGAAGCAATTTGTTGGCCCTCTAAACACACAGTTATCTGATCGAAGGTCTAGCGTTGTGAAGCAGGTCAGCCAGCATTTTCTTCTGCTGTAGATGGTGGTTTATAGATTTCTTCTTTTGGTCTCTTCCTTTAGAGATTAGCTCCTCATCCACCAGTTCAAGGTTTATAGTTGCTAAGTGTGTGTGTGTGTGTGTTTGTGTTTTCAAGGCTTGCCATCTATTATGCTTTTTATCGAAGGATCTGTTGGGAGATTTTGAGGCATGTGCCGAGATGTTCATTCCTGTAAGTTACTTTCATTTTTATTTCACTGATTGTTGCAAATCTAATATGCTCAAAGAGTTCTGTTAATTCTGTGCTATGATAATCAGGCCCTTTTCAAGCTCGTTGTGATTACTGTACTTGTAATTGCAGAATCTGCAGATAACTGCATAAAAACGGTAATGGATTTTTATTATTACGTGCAAAAAAATTCTTTTAAATGCTACTCCCTCATAGTTTCCTTTTTGGCTTCTCAGATGTTGCGTAACTGTAAAGTTGCTCGTGTGCTTCCTCGCATAGCTGATTGTGCAAAGAATGACCGCGCTGCAGTACTCCGTGCAAGGTAAGGCAATGCGACTTGTTCTCCAAGTCTGGCATTCGATTTTTTGTCTAGGATATAATTGATTTTGGTCACTATTATGTCTCTCTTTGGATTGCAGATGTTGCGAATATGCACTATTGATACTTGAACATTGGCCCGATGCTCCTGAAATACAGCGATCTGCTGATCTCTATGAAGATCTGATAAGATGTTGTGTTGCAGACGCAATGAGCGAGGTATGTGTGTTCAGATCTTTGATGTTGTGCATGCATGTATGTTTGTCGTGTCTGTCAGTTTTGTCAGGCTATTGCGTTATGATTTTGCTTTGCCTTTCATGCTTCAACAAGCAAAAACTGTGTTCTGATGAAGTTTTTCTCAACTATTTTTTTGTGAATGAGTAAAAAGGAAAATATATTGAAGGGACTGTGTGGATACTGGCCTAATCTAACTTCAGAGAGGTGGAAGTTTAGTTTCAAAATGATGTAAAGTGCAGACCACAAATGGCTGAGGGTAAATATACATCTGGTAGGATATAATTTCAATTAGCTAACAACAAGCATCTCTAAGAGAAGGAATTGTTCAAATCATTTAATTTTAACATCCATGGCTGTATCGAGGAGCTTACATCAGGTGGAGCTGTCAAATGGTAGGAGTAATTGGGTTTTTTCTCCCGCACAATAACTGGGTCAAGTTGGAGATGGTTGCTAGACCCAAAAGACTTGAGATGTTGAAGATGGCAGGATAAGTAATTAACTTTACTGCAATTTTGTGTGCTTGCTTGGGATGTGAGGCATGGAGAGCATAGAAATGGACCTGTATGGAATGTGGCTCTGCTATGTCTGGTGTGGAGCATTTTGTGTGAGAGGACTAATCACAGTTTTGAGGGTGCACAGTGTGAAGCAACCATTTTACATGTTCTTTTCTGTTTTTGGCTTCCTTGGCCTGCCAAGTTTTGCACTTATTTTCCCCTGATTTCCTACTTTGGCCTAATCTTTTCTGCCATATTCACTAGTTACTTTCTTTTCCCTTGTCTTCTTTCATGGAGCATCTCTTGTATATTACTGATACTTGTATGGTCCTGTCTTCCTTTAAATACTAGATCTTTGCTGCATTTCTCTGTTAGGGTAAGACTTGGCAGTGTTTCTGAAACTATGAATGCATCTTTCTCTCAATGAATGTGAGGAAGAACGTAGAAAGTTTCATCTAGGTGGAATAATGATCAGAACTGTATCTTGATTCTAGAATAATCTTTGTTAATGCTGCCATGGAAGGAATTTTGGATTGCAAGAGCATGAATCTTGGCTTGAGATGAAGTCAGTTGTTTTGTATGTGTAGCTTCCTTCTAGCCAATCTCCTTTGGTTCATCATGATACTATATATTTCAGCATGAGATGTATTTTATTGGTCTATGGACTTTTCTTTTATTCTCTCAATCATTGGTTTTCTCTGTAAGGCTCCAACACCCAAGAAAAAAATGATTTGAAGTGGATGAGTGTTCTATGTATATTATATGATCAACTTTGATGAGTTGTTAAATGTCATAAAATAAGGAAAGTTTCTTCCATACAGTTCCTCTGTATGATGCATCTGTTGTTTGTACTTCTTTTTCTTATTTTGTTTTTCACCTTATTTTCCATTAATTCTTAGTATGTGTCTGTGAAGGCTCTGGAAGTGTGCCTGATATATGTAACTTGGCAGGTGCGCTCAACTGCAAGGATGTGCTACAGAATGTTTGCAAAAACTTGGCCAGAGCGTTCCCGTCGTTTATTTATGTCCTTTGATCCTGTTATTCAACGGGTATATTCTTGTGTACCCAATGCATTTATCTTAATAACTTCACTGATTAGATCATATTTTCCTTATGTGTTCTTTATTTTTTGGAACAGATTGTTAACGAAGAGGATGGAGGCTTGCACAGGAGACATGCATCTCCTTCCATCCGTGATAGAAGTGCTCAAACATCATTTACCCCTCAGGCATCTGCGGCTTCACATGTACCTGGATATGGAACTTCGGCTATTGTTGCAATGGATAGAACTTCAAGTTTATCCTCTGGGACATCTCTGTCTTCTGGTCTTTTGCTCTCACAAGCAAAGTCCCTTGGTAAAGGTACTGAACGTAGTCTGGAAAGTGTGTTGCACGCTAGTAAGCAGAAGGTCACTGCAATTGAAAGCATGCTTAGAGGTTTGGAATTATCCGACAAACAAAATCCTTCAGCTCTCCGTTCATCAAGTTTGGATCTAGGTATCAAATGACTTTGCCTGTCAATTTTCTTCCTCAATCTCATAAATTATTTGTCATTATCAGTATACAAGCCTTTTCTTTAATTCAACAATAAATCATTCTAAAAAAGAATACTCAATTTCAAAATGATTGAGGACTGTAGCTTCACATTGTTTTGTGAACGGCTAAATTTCTCTCTTATTGCCCCTAGTGCAGGAGTTGACCCTCCATCATCTCGTGATCCACCATTCCCTGCATCTGTTCCTGCCTCTAATCATCTCACAAACTCTTTGACAGCAGAATCAACTGCTTCTGGTATTGGTAAAGGCAGTAACCGCAATGGTGGCTTGGTCTTGTCTGATATTATTACCCAAATTCAAGCTTCCAAAGATTCTGCTAAGCTATCATATCGGAATAATATGGCAGCCGAGTCTTTGCCAACATTTTCATCATATTCAACAAAGAGGATTTCTGAAAGAGGTTCAGTTGAAGAGGACAATGACATTAGGGAACCTAGGCGATTTGCGAACCCACATGTAGACAGGCAGTATATGGACACGCCTTACAAAGATTTAAACTACAGGGATTCACATAGCAGTCACATCCCCAACTTCCAGAGACCACTTTTGAGAAAGCATGTGGCTGGACGAATGTCTGCGGGCAGGCGAAAGAGTTTTGATGATAGTCAACTCTCACTTGGAGAGGTGTCAAGTTATGTAGAAGGTCCAGCATCTCTCAGCGACGCATTGAGCGAGGGACTTAGTCCAAGTTCTGACTGGAATGCTAGGGTTGCTGCTTTCAATTACCTCCATTCTTTGCTGCAGCAAGGCCCAAAAGGTGTTCAAGAAGTAATTCAGAATTTTGAGAAGGTAATGAAGTTGTTTTTCCAGCATCTGGATGATCCGCATCATAAAGTTGCACAAGCAGCTCTCTCGACACTTGCAGATATTATTCCATCTTGCCGAAAGCCATTTGAGAGTTACATGGAACGGATCTTACCCCATGTTTTCTCCCGATTAATTGACCCAAAGGAGCTAGTCAGGCAACCTTGCTCCACAACTTTGGAAATTGTCAGCAAAACTTATGGGGTTGATATTCTTTTACCAGCATTGCTCCGTTCACTAGATGAGCAGAGGTCACCAAAAGCCAAATTGGCTGTTATTGAGTTTGCCCTCAGTTCATTTAACAAGCATGCAATGAACTCTGAAGGCTCTGGGAATACTGGCATTTTGAAGTTATGGCTTGCTAAGCTGACACCGTTAGTACATGATAAAAATACTAAGCTCAAGGAAGCTGCTATTACTTGCATTATATCGGTCTATTCACACTTTGATTCCATAGCTGTCCTCAATTTCATTCTTAGTTTATCGGTTGAAGAACAAAATTCCTTGCGACGAGCCCTTAAACAGTACACTCCTCGTATTGAAGTGGACCTAATGAACTTTGTGCAGAGCAAGAAAGAGCGACAGCGATCTAAGTCCTCTTATGACCCATCTGATGTTGTTGGAACATCATCAGAAGAAGGATATATTGGTGCATCAAAGAAGAGTCACTATTTTGGAAGGTATTCTGGTGGTTCTGTTGATAGTGATGGCGGCAGGAAGTGGAGTTCTACCCAAGAATCAACCCTGATATCGGGAAGTATTGGCCAAGCAGCTCCTGATGAAACTCAGGAGAACTTGTATCAGAATTTTGAGACTAGTTCTAATACTGATGTCTATAGTTCAAAAAATAGGGATTCGAATTATGTGGTTGGTTCTACCGGTCTGAACTTGGGATCCCGGCCTGGCCGGCTGGAAAACATGGACAATGGCCTTAACTTTGAAGGGCTGTTGACCCCAGGTATGGACATTAATGGATTGATGAGTTCTGAACCTCTACGTGCTGCTGAAGGCTATGGGCATGACAATAATGTTCTTTCTGAGTTGGACCTTAATAATCATAAACCTGCAGCTGTGAAGATTAATTCTTTGGCTGACACTGGTCCTAGCATTCCTCAAATTCTTCATCTGGTGAGATATTTAACATCAACAGTTTCCTTATTGATAATTAATTTTCCATTAAAAATGCTTATATATAGTAACATAGTTAGTTTAATAGAAATAATTGATAAAGCCTCTCAATGAATACTCACCTCCCTTTTGTTTCTAGATATGCAATGGTAATGATGAAAGCCCTACCTCAAGCAAGCGTGGTGCACTTCAGCAGTTAATTGAAGCTTCTATGGCTAACGATCCCTCTGTTTGGTCCAAAGTATGCTCATTTTCAGTGCCCCCCCCCTCCTCTCACACACACACAAATGCACGCGCGCACTCGCACTCATTTTTCTGGCTGGCACTATTATGCAATAGGGTGCTTCTTGGTCATAATTGAGAAACTAGTTCTTGGCATTTTGCATCTTTTATTAAGCTTGTCCATGATTCCTTGTCTTTATAGTGGAAGAGTAATGCTAGGGGTACTCATTTTTTTGTTGTTGCAAACTTCTTTACTAAATGACATGGCATCTTGTAATTGTTGTTTTGTTAACCACTCAATCCATTATTATAAATTTTCCATTAAATGTGAATTTGTACATTCCATGATTAGAAACACCTTCCTATATAGTAAATACCATGTCATTTAGTAAGAAAATCTCTGAAGATTTAAGTTCCCCTAGCATTATTCATAGCGAACAGCTCTTGTTGAATGTTGGAGGGACACCTCAATTAATTGGACAGGTTCAGATTTTGGGAAAATGAATTTCATTTTAATTTTTTATATAAAAAAACAAAGAAACGAAAAGTTGATAATGATTGTGTTATTATAGCCAACGGCGCTGCCTCTTTTGTCTGATGGTTGCCCTGTCCAACCTGCAATTTTGCAAATGGGATGAAGTCTGTCCAGGTTTAGAGCCTGGCATCTGTCTTTACTTGGCCTGGAATTGAGGGGTGTGAGGGGCATAATGGTAGATGTGCCTTGTGTCTTTACTCTGGTAGTAATATTTGTTTAGACAAATTTAGCTGGAATGATTTCAGGATGTTCAAGTCTTTCTAGCGCATTTAAACCATAATGTGTGGCTCCTATTAATTATAATTAAGAGCTATGATCTGAAGTTTATTAGGATTGTGTGTTTTTCCATCATAAAAAGGGACACTGCAACATTGTGGGGGTAGACATTATGATTAGCAATAAAATTTACTGTCTCTTACTACTTCTGCAGATTGAGTTTTCGTACATTGATCATTTTGTGCTCTCATGGTCATTCTATTTTTCATGTTCTTCTGAAAAAGTGTCTTGTTTGTGCGAGTAGACACTTTTGTGCTGTTATATCAGTTCTAGCTTAATGTTGATGATTCATTTATAATTTCAGTACTTCAATCAAATTTTAACGGCTGTACTGGAGGTGTTGGATGATTCTGATTCATCAATCCGAGAACTTACTCTTTCATTGATTGTGGAAATGCTAAAAAATCAGGTGCATCATCATCTTTATGTGATTCTGAATGAAATGCTCCCTTTGTTTATTTAGTAATAATCATTGCAAAATCTTTTCTTTTTTCTTGCCATGTTTCCAGAAAGATGCCATGGAAGATTCTATTGAGATTGCTATTGAGAAGCTGCTTCATGTTACAGAGGATATTGTTCCAAAAGTAACTCTCTTTCCAAACATGTGCTGTGATTATTCTTCTTTGCTTTATGTCTCATTGGTTTCTGGTCCGTATCCAGGTTTCCAATGAAGCCGAGCACTGCTTGACTGTTGCATTGTCTCAGTATGATCCATTCAGATGCTTAAGTGTATGTGGTTGTGATATTCCGTGTCTCCCTCTCTAAACATTCTCATTTTTTCTTAAATAAGAGTTTATGGATTTGTTTCCTGTAACACTTGCATTATTCTGATACTGGCAATAACTGATTCACAGGTGATTGTCCCTTTATTGGTTACTGAAGATGAGAAAACTCTTGTAACCTGCATAAACTGTTTAACTAAGGTATTTCACTTAAACCATTGACTAAATTGAGAAGGATTAAGTTTTGATGTCTTATGCGATTCCATATCGTCTGTTCATTCTCTAAACACAGTTTCATTCAAGTATCAAACTGGAAACTCTCTGCTATATTAATAAAGGATTGGTTGTTTTTTACTCTTTGTTTTCCACTTCAGCTTGTGGGTCGTCTTTCACAAGAGGAGCTGATGGTCCAGTTACCATCATTTTTGCCCGCGCTTTTTGAAGCTTTTGGAAACCAGAGTGCTGATGTTCGCAAGGTAATAGGGAACTGTTTGTCCTTGTTTGATAGTTCATATTTCTCGCTTTACAAATGCGTTAGCTCGGGTATAAATAAAACAAAAAAATGATGACCGAACATATCACAATTAATTGGCAATGACGCTATTTGTCAATGACCAAGTGCCCTGTCAAACACCTTGACATCCTCTTTCAGGGGTTTTTCACTACCTAAGAATCTGTTTTTGTTTTCTAGTTCTTAACACATTACGTGTTGGTGTTTGGTGCTGCAGACTGTGGTTTTCTGTCTGGTGGATATATATATCATGCTTGGAAAAGCATTTTTGCCGCACTTGGAAGGGCTTAACAGTACACAGCTGCGTTTGGTGACCATTTATGCTAATCGGATATCACAGGCAAGAACAGGTACTGCAATAGATGCTAGCCATGATTAGTTCGGTTTCGTCTAGGAAGGAATTGTTGGTTTGTGGTGTTGGTTAATTCATTGTTGTGTATTTTGTATATCTGTGAGAATGCGTTGTGAGAGTGATTATCTTCTTTTCCGTTCTCATTTTCTTTTTGATCCCTCGGTATATTGATTTCCCTTTTCTTTTGTGTGCGTGTAAACCCTCGTGTTTGTTTGGTTTGGAGGGAAGAGTGCTTCAGTGGGAAACAAAAATTGAATTGTATTATTTTGCAAATATTTTGTAATCACTATTTTGAGAAGAGTATTAGTTATATGAAAGAAATTTTTTATCCCTTGTGGAAGTTGATTTGTGCTTTATTATGGTAATGGAAACATATCCACACCAAGCACTTTTTTAAAATAAAAGAAATTTAAAGACTTGGAAGAACACTCAGTTCAGTACCTGGAAACCTTGTTAATTAAACCCGCCCCGTCTGGCTGGTGGGTGGAACTGGGATCTGACTTGAGCTAGTTTCACTATAAATAGAGGCGATTGAGTCGTTTTAATCTAGTTTGATCGATGATCAATCTAGTTATAACATGATACAAAATTGTTGATATTTTTTTTTAAAATGAATTGCCGTTAATTTTTTTAAAAAAATTATGTTTTTTTTTAATAAAAAAATGGGGTTAATTAGGGGGGCTGGCAAGGGCCCCACTCCTGTAAAGATTTTTTTTTCTTACCCTTCCATAACTCAAATAGAAAATTTAAAGTTTTAGTTTTATTTTTTAAAAAATAATTTTGGGTCTCCCAAACTGAAATTTCTAGCTACTTGTTATGAGCTATATAATTATGGCTGAAAAAGACGCGCAGTTGTCAATGAAGGACGAAGCTGAGCAAAAGCTCAGCGAACATAAACACAGCGGCTCTTTAGAGGTGGCGACGCCCTAGGATACGTGTGCCCAACAATTCTGTCCCCTAGTAGTCTTCTTGAAGAATGTGTTTCCTGCACTACAAAGGAGACGATATGTAATATGCATTTGACTGTCGGAATAGAGCTCCCAAGTCCAAATTGCCATTTATCAGATCATGAAAACACCAACTTTAACCCCCACATGATCAAGAAAAAAATTACGACAAGGGTAATCAAATGAAGAAAGTTGCTTGAAACGGCTATCAATCTATCTTAGTGTCTTAGTGACAGTGGTGAATCAAACGTGGCTAGAAACTGCTGAGAAATCTTCTTGGGTTTATGGAGGCATGCGTAAGAACGAAGAAGAAAGAGTCAAGTAGTGGGACTGCCGTCCTCCTATGACATGCAATGCTGGGCATTATCTCTATTGTTTCGCGAACCGTGCAGAACTCCGTTTTACTAAGCTAATTTCCTTCACCTTGTGTTTCTTCCGTTCTAGTTGATCAGAATTTTAGAGGGTTCATAATAGTAAATCATCTTCTTTAATGATGATTGTATTGTCGTTGATAAAGAGTTTTAGTGAAAATGATGTGCATGCTGAAGTAAACATGAATTTCTGTAATGTATTGGATCAAGAACAATTCATCAGAGTTAAGCTGTCAACACAATGGGATTCGAGGAAGAAAATTACCGACGACAAGAAAGGATGGAGGTGTTCATTCCAGACTGATCCACAGGGATGTTATCAATCCTTTCACTGCAAATACGAAAACCATGCTCTCCTGCATTTCGAAACATTTTTTTGCTGAAACATGTTTTGCTGGTGTAAAATATTATGAATACAGGAAAAGAAGGAAATATTTATTTTTTTTCCCCTGACGGTCAAGGGTTTATTAAAACTTAAATTCCAGATATGCACAGAGACAAAAATGGAGGTAACCAACAGTAGCCTGCTCGTCGAGAACGTGGTGATTTTTCAATTTTATGTGTTTTAATGGGAAAGGCAAAACAAAATCTGATATACTATTAAAAGAAAGAAAGAAAAATCTAGCTACCAGTTTTTCTGAATCCTTCAGCATAGCCACTTTTCCGCGAATCTCGGTTTTCTGACAGGACTTTTTGCCATTGCCTGTGCATTTTGCTCACTGGAATTCTGAAAGTAGGTGGAAAAGGTTAGCCCTGCTCTGCCTATATAAGCTATGTGCAGGCACTTGTATTGGCATCAACACTAGCTTTGCAAGACTTTGCTGGTAAGTCCCTTGCATTTCTCTTTGAGCTTTGGGATTATTACCCCCGGTATCCCTGTTATATTTTGGTTGATTTTATTTGGGTATATTTTATTATTTTATTTTATTTATATTAAATAGTTTTAATTAATGGGTTGAATCTAATAGTTGGAAGTTTATGATTATGCTATTTAAATGTTTCTCTCTCAACTTGTGAGATAATTTTGATGAATTAAATAAAAATTGCAGAGTTTCATATTTTTTTAACCCCCATTCCTCTCTTTTTTTGGCATTTTCTTCTCTTTCTTTGCTTCTTTCTCTCCTGCTTTAATTCTTTTGGTTCATTGTTCCGCGTTAAATTTAATATCAGTGCTTAGAGTTTTAATTGTTCTTACAGTTAAATGATCTATGGGCTTGTTTAAAAGAGATTTCTTCGAGAGAGTTTGAGCCCTTATGCAGTGCATGCTCTGTTAACACCTAAGAAAGATGGATAATGATGAATGTATATAGATAGCCGAGCCATCAATAGAATTGCAATCAAGTATTGTTTTCTCATTCCTTGATTGAATGACAAGCTAAATATGATGGCATGAGCTCAAATTTTTTCTAAGATTAACCTGAAGAGTGGGTATCATCAGATTAGGATCCGTTCGGTAGATAAATGAAAAACTGCATTTAAGAGTTAAGACTAAGGATGGATTATATGAGTGGCTAGTCATGCCTTTTAGCATTTCCAATGCACCAAGCACTTTTACGAGAGTAATGACATAGGTGTTTAGGCCATTTATGAGAAAATTCTTGGTGGTGTATTTTGATAATATCCTTATTTATAGCCAAACCAAGGAAAAACATTTAAATCATCTTATTCAAGTTTGTTCCACCCCACGGAAGGAAAGTTTGTTTGCCAATATCAAAAGGTGTTCTTTCCTTACAGATCGAGTGGTTTTTATAGGGTTTATAGTTTCATGTAAGGGAGTCTCTACGGATCCCCAAAAATTCCAAATGATAATAGATTGGCCAGAGCCTAAGACTATTCATGAGGTTTGTAGTTTTCTTGGGCTTGCGACTATTTATCATCGTTTCATCAAAGGATTTAACACCATCATATTGCCTATTACATTGTTTGAAACGAGGTGAGTTTCAATGGAGTAAAGAAGCTAATAAGACATTTGAGGAGGTTAAGAAAAAGATGATGGAGGCCCCAGTGATGCTGCTCCCCGACTTTACTAAGGTGTTTGAAGTAGAATGTGATGCCTCAGGAGTTGATATAGCTAGGTGGAGTACTTAGTCAGGAACATCATCATGTAGCTACTTTAGTGAGAAACATAATCAGGCCAAACAAAAGTACTCAACCTATGATAAAAAGTTTTATGTGATGGTTCAAGCCCTACGTTATTGGCATCATTATTTGCTACCATATGAGCTTGTTCTTTACTCCGACCATGAGGCCCTCCGCTATATCAACTCCCAAAAGAAACTCAATCATAGACATGGTCGTTGGGTTGAATATTTGCAAGAGTATTCATTTGTTTTGAAATATAAATCTAGAATGGAGAATAAAACTGCAAATGCCTTGAGTCGCCGGGTAATGCTGTTATCCATGATAAGTGTTGAAATTACTGGATTTGAGAGACTCAAAGAGGAGTATGAATCTTGCCCAGAATTTGAAGAAATATACATGACTTTGAAGGATAAGAATAACCGTGTTGTAAATGGTTATCACCTCCAAGAAGGGTATTTATTTCGGGACAATAAGCTTTATATCCCGAAAACATCCGTGCGTGAGTTTTTGATATGAGAGATTCATGTTGGAGGTCTTTCAGGACACTTTGGAAGAAATAAAAGCATTGAAGAGGTGGAATGTCAATTTTTTTGGTCTAGTTTGAAAAGAAATGTAGCTAAGTTGGTAGGTCAATGTCAAACATGTCAACTAGCTATGCATAAAAAATAGAATACTGGTCTTTACACCCCATTGCTTGTTCCTTTTTGCCCATGGCAGGATGTAAGTATGAAGTTTGTATTTAGGCTTCCACGTACTACAAAGAAGCATGATTCTATTTTTGTGGTTGTCGATCGCTTCTCTAAGATGACCCATTTTATCCCTTGTACTAAGATTACAGCAGCTCCCAAAGTTGCAAAACTCTATTTTGACGAGATTGTCAAGTTATATTATCTTCCCTAAACCATAGTCTCGAATAGGGATGTTAGATTTACGAGTCATTTCTGGAAATCCTTTGACATATAATGGGAACTAAATTGAAGTTTTTTAGTGCCTACCACCCTCAAACTGATGGTCAAACTAAGGTGATTAATAGGAGTTTAAGCAACCTTTTGAGGTGTCAAGTGAATAATCATAATAAAAATTGAGATTTGGTTCTTCATATGACCTAATTTGCCTTTAATAATTATGTCAATAGGCATGAGTCCTTTTGAAGTTGTACATGGTTACAAGCGTAAGAAACCTTTAGACCTTTTTCCCATGTCTCTTCTTGCTAGGGTGTCTGAGTTAGCCTAGTATTTTGCACATATAATTCAAGATTTGCATGTTGAGATCACTAAACAAATTCAAGTAAGTAATGTGCAATATAAACTTCAAGCTGATTTACATAGATGACAAAATAAATTTAATGTGGGAGACTATGTTATGATATGGATTAGACCCGAGCAGTTTCCTTAGGGAACTAATAAAAAATTGCATTCATGTAATGCAGGGCCATTTAAAGTGTTACAACGAGTTGATCCAAATATGTATGTTATTTATTTTGACATTAACTCTACATTTAATATTGAGAATTTAGTTGCATACCAGAAACCACATCCTATTCCAAATGATCCCTTTGAGATGCCACCTAAATTCCACCTTGATGATCCTATTGAAACCTTTACCCTTTTCACCTTGAGCTCAACACAAAAGGATAATATTGATGCTATTTTAGATGAACAACTTGTTTTACCAGCAATGGTAAGGTTCAACGGTTTCTAGTTCATTGGATAGGCTGATTTAATTCAGATTGCACTTGGATCACTATAGATACTTTGTAGCAGATTGACCTAGATCATTGATAGTACTATTAGAGTTGCCCATAGCTACACTCGATGGGGTCAAGTTTTTCCAATCCCAGGAGAGTTGGTGGGGATACCAGATCCACACCGTCAATTACACGAGTACATGGATGAAAAAGACATAGGATGACTCAACCTGTCACTCTTTAGTTGACAGACTGGATCCATTTGGGTCTCTTTCATTGTTTTATTTTATTTATTTGAATTATTTATGTTAGATATTTTTAATTGATGAGTTGAGTTTAATAGTTAGATATTTATAGTTATGCTATTTATATGTTTTTTCTTTTGGCTTGTGAGACAATTTTGATGCTTTGAATAAAAATTACATAGTTGCATATTTTTTCACCATTATTCTCTCTTTTTTTTGGCTTTTTCTTCCTTTTCTCTACTTTTAATTCTTAGTTTTTTTCTCTAAAAACTTCTTTCTTTCTTGCTTTAATTTTTTTGGTTCATTATTCCGCATCAAATCTCCAAACAGATAGAAGATTGAGGTGTTTTTCTGCTGAAAAACGCTTCTCTTACTAGTTCTTCCATTGAATAAGCTGCATTTATTATGTTTTTTCTTTCCATTATTGCAACTGAAGAATCATTTATAACTGCACTTTGTTTCTAAAGAAAAATAAAGAAAATATTTTTCTTTCATGCTTGTTGCTGCATTCGGGTTGTTTTGTCGTTGTTACTGTTATTGGCAAGAAAATACCATGTCCAGGCATAAACTCTGTAGATTAACATTGAGACAGTCCAATCTTGTTGCCCGTTATTAGTCATGGTCTTGATCTTGACAGGGTTTACAGATACAATTAACAAGTTGGCTAATATAGACATTGAACAAAACTGTTGTTAGCTCTGCCGATCAAGGGCAAATTTATGACCTATAGAAGAACCTGTATGCATAAATTTGTGCCAACACTGTTGCTTTCAATAAAATGCTGACTTTTTTTTTTTTTTTAAATAAAATAAAATAAAATGCTGACTTATTTTTTTCTTTCTTGTGATTTTTCATCCTGGAGGAACAATGGCACCTGAAATGATCCCTGTTAGGCGATCAGATGATCGATGCCGAAGTGGAATACCTGTTCTGCAGTTGAGGAACCGGATCTCAGCACTTCTGGTTGACAGTGACAGGTCTTCTCAGATAGCACAGTCGAGCTTTCTTCGATATTATGGTGTTGACACCCAGACTGCTAGCAATGGCCTATCTGCATTTGTCCTCGCTTCAGCTTCATCTTCCACCTTTGACCTCATTATCATTGACATTAGCCTTCCTGTCATGAATGGGCTTGGGGTAGCAAGTGTTTGATTTAAATGATCAAGCATCTGCTAACTCATACTTCTGATATGTTATAATCTTTTATGATTTATGATAGGCTATCAGGTATATGCGTGCCAGGGCATAAATTGTAAGATCATAGGCATGACTGGTTGCTGGTGTGAAATGCATGAGCAAGCAATTCTTGATGCTGGGGCTAATAAAGCAATTGAGAAGCCATTCTTCCCAGCGACCCTGTTGCCGATTCTGAGGGAGCTTGATGATGAACTTTAAGAACTGTGGATCTGATAGAGGACTTCACAAGTCAATAAATTATGGTACATTTATTAGTTTAAGTTGGTCCTTTCTTCTCTTTCTTTTTTCCTGCCTTGCTTACTTGTCATGAGTCCAATGTTAAAGTAAGAAGTAACAAGTCCACGAAGCTGTAGCAGCAGCGACTATGATATCAATAAAGTCGAGTCCTCTTAATTATCTCCTCTGAATCTCCATTATAAAATGCTTTGGAGCTTTATTAACCTAGTATGGCGACACTTGTACTTCCTAACCTTAAGAATTGACCCGGTGGTTAAGGAGGCATGCTCTCTTCCTCACCTAATTAGAAATGAAATGATCTCTGATTTATCAAACCTAAAAAACATTGCTTAAGACATTAGAGTTTGATGCATGTGTGATGGGTGGCAGTCAAATAAAATGAGCAAGCCAAATGATAGCTTATTGGTAAAATTCTTTCATTGGGTTGCAATGTGAACATCCAACTTAACCTTTCAAAAAGGTTCAAATCCATAGCATGTCTGTCACCCAGTCTAACCAGTGAATAATATACTTTGAGGTTGTGTTTGATTAGTGTTTTATGAAAAAAGAGACAAGCATATAAGGGACAAGTACGTGTTTGGTTGAAGAGATGGAGACGGAAACATAAAAATAAATCAGTATTTGAGATAGTTTTGGAATGACTTTCTATCATTCTAAAATAGTTACTATCCGAATTATCTCCATCTTTTTTGCCCTGAGACAGTAATCAAATGCTACCGAAGGGATATGGTTGGTTTCATCAATTCTGGTATGCAAATCTTTTATGATATTCGGGACCTTGATTGATTACCAAAACTTAATCAAACATCTTGTAGTTGCTTAACTTTTAAGTTGCCACCAGAATGGAAGCCTGAAAGCTGCAAACCACTAAGATTTCTGTGAGATTTTGTCTTAATTCATTCCTAGATATTGTTTCTGTTTATTGAACTGAGAAATTGGATTATCATGACAAAAGAGGAAGGATTGGCATTGATAATGCACCTACTATGGTATTGATTTTAGTAAAATGACAGGGAAGATAATTAATAGCAGGTCGCTTTTGGGCAAACAAGAGCAGATTACATACTAGATTGTGATGCAGATCTGCAAAGCAGGATGCTAGCATATCTACTCACAAAGGAAAGGAAATTGACGTGGTTTTCGAAATGATGCATCACAACAATAATCATTTCAGCTCAAACCTTTTCCTTTAAAATGAAAAATCGGATACCTTCCAAGGACTGATTAACTGAAAGAAATGCTAAAGCAGGCTAGAAATATTGGTTCAAATCTTTAAAGCGTGCTGCTATCCATTCTAAGCAAAAAAGTTTAAAGATTTTGTGGAAACCTCTTCATTGTGGCCATCCCTAAATAGGGATAAAATCTCATTTTGTAGATCTTGTGATCTTCAACACAATCCAAGTCATTGGCTGGTATGGAACCTTTTTAAACTGCAATGTTTGCCATGGAAAAGATACTGTTTCCACATATATGATCATGTCTTGCATTTTCACTGTTGAATCAGTCGGAGAGATCACTTTCCTTGGAATCCGCCAGTCTCAGATCAGTTTTTCTTCTTCCTCTAAAGCATCTCCAGCCACACTGTATTGTTTATATACAATACTATTGAATGTTTCCTAAACCCTTTTTCCTTTACGAAAATACATGATACTAATGCCAAGCCAGGTCCAAACCCTCCTCTATGGATAAAAATTAATATCCTGAAGATGCATGCTCACAACTTTTTCTGTGGACTGTAAGCAATAATATTGGAGCCAGGCATGAAGCATACCTTGATGGGTTATTTTGTCTTAAGGTTCTAGTTGCATGTCTCATTTCGTAGATGCATGCATTTAGTTGTGACATCACATTCATTTCCCTTATTTACCAAACAAGAGGTGCACACATTGACTGGAGAATATGCTCAAAAATCACTAACTTAATCAATTCCATTGGTTAATTGTTTCTCTCTTAGTTTAACTTTTTCATCTATATATTTAAGACTTAAATAGCTTGACACTATAACTTGTTCTGAGTTGAACCACAGGAGAATAAGACTAGCAAGGGCTGTCAGAGAAAACAAATGGCAACAAACTTCAATAGCAGCTGGAAATTGGGAACCAAGATGACTGCACTTGTCGTGGACGATGATTCAATCAATCAAACTATTCACCACAGACTCTTGGAACAACTTGGGATAGAAAACCAGGTGGCCAGAAATGGGAAGGAAGCTATTGATATCCATTGCTCGGGAAAAAAGTTTGATCTCATTCTGATGGATAGAGACATGCCTATCATGAATGGCATTGAGGTATGTCAACCTTATTATCTCAATCAATCAACATTCAGTGAAATATATACCATGTTTAATAGCTGCAAGTAGATGCAGGATCTAACCAAATAGTACTTTGATGGCAGGCAACAAGGAAACTCCGAGCTATGGGCATACGTAGCATGATTGCCGGTGTATCAACACGCTGCGTAAAACAAGAAATTCAAGAATTTATGGAAGCTGGCCTGGATGATTACCAGGAGAAGCCTTTGACGAGTGCTAAGATCATCTCCATCCTCCATAAGATCGATCACAGTGGCTCAATTTCATACTAGCTTACCTCTTTTATGGTACTATTTTATATGTGTGTAGTTTAACGTTAGTAGGGAGGTTAATCTATGCATGGTCTGTTGTAGTTTTTGTGTTTGTGTGAGTCTCATATAGTCTAAGTCCTACAATTTGGTGTTTGATGTTGTATTAATGTAATTAGCAGCATGTGTTCTGCCAAGCCAAGTTCTTGAATGAGATTTTGATTCAGTTCTGTCTTTTCCTTCTCTGTTTGCTCTCTAAAATTCTTCTCTTGATGTCTTTCAGCTCTGCAAATTCTACTTGAACCCCAAATTCCTACTAGCAAGCAACTTATAGTTATAAGCTTTCCGTGGATTGTGATCATAAATAATAAATTCAAATATGCTTTTTAGATCAACTCGATAATTTATTAATAATTAATCAGAGTTTAGTCTAAATCAAGTTTTTTTTTTAAACTGATTTGATCAATTCATGATCTAGTTGACCAAATCAAACCTAATTAATATCCTAATATTAATTATTAATTAAACTCTTTAATTTGATAAATAAATTTTTAAAAGCAATTAATTAGGTACATTTAATTATTTGTCATTGATTATATATTTGTTATTGTGAAGCGTGAGGTTGATAGGGTAGCTAAAGTAAATCCTAACATATTTTGAAGAACCAAAAAAATCATTTCAGCTATTATGATTTATTAGTAAGTATTTTTTATTTATAATTTCTATTTTTATATTTTCATATCGATTTATCCATTAAAGAATAATATTTTATTTTAAACAATTTTAAAGGTACATCCTCGTATCTGCATTTAAATTTTTTTAATAAATTTTGTTACATGTTGATCCTAGAATTTAAATGTTAGAAATTATAATTAAATCCTATGTTTAAATTTAAATTAAAGAAAAAAGAGATAGAAAGAGTTGAGGATTATTGGTTCACAAATTTTAGTTTTTTTTTTCACAGTTTTTTTAAGAAAAGAAAATTAAAGAAACACATTTACTGACTAGGAATAAAAGCTGTTTTTTAATTTATTTTTTTATAATTATTTGCTTTTCTAAAAATTGGAAAAAAAATTCCACTATAAAAATAAAATCTTATTTGGTTCATTTAATTTTTTATGATAATTCGTTTCAATATTTTCAACTTAAACCAAACAGGAGCCCTTGTTTTCTATTTTGAAAAATTTATATATAATAAAAATATATTTTTTAATTCTCCATGTAAGAAATACATTCTTAAAAAAAATAGAGATGGAAAAAATATTTTCTGAAGTAAAATTTGTGTTTGCTTAAAAATAAGAAATACCCATTAATTAATTAATTAAAAAAACCCATATCTCATTATTTTTAGCCCAAATGTTTTCTTGGCCCCTTCATCTTTGCAGCAAGCCCAGTTACTGGTCTCAGAGATTCTTGACTTCACTTCCGTGTGCTCACTGCTCCGGATTGGTGCCTTAGCCCCCACACAAAACCCTAAACCCTAACCAGCTTCTCTTTCCTTCCTCTTCCTTCTTTGCTTTTCTGCCTCATTATTGTTGTCTCTCTCTCTCTATCTCTCGCCATCACTAAACCCCACGTCTACTTGCTAATAAACCCGCACTCTCTTTCTGTCACTACTCTACTTACAGAGAGCCATGTATCGTTTTGCCTCTGGCCTCGCCTCCAAAGCCAGGTAAGTAAACTTTCAATTTGCCTATGTATCTCTGTTAATGGCTTAAACTAGAAAGTTGATTACTTTGGTTGTTTTCTCATCTGGGTCTCTCTTATTTGTTCATTTTTTGTTAGTGGGGTGGCTGGCAACAACGCCAAGCAGGTAATTTTTTAATCTCAATCTGTTTACGGTTGATTTTGATTTTGTTTGTGTAAATCTAATGGGGGTTGTGTGTTGTTTTTTTGGTGGGAGTTTAGATTGGTAGTAGATTGGCTTGGAGGAGAAATTACGCGGCTAAAGACATCAAATTTGGTGTTGAAGCTCGTGCTTTGATGCTTAGAGGTGTTGAAGAGCTTGCTGATGCTGTTCAAGTTACCATGGGGCCTAAAGTGAGCGACTTTATTTGGTTGATGTTGTTTTTTGGTTGTGATCATGTGTTTCTATGTTCTTTTGTGGAATTGGTTTTACAAACTAGGTTGGTGATTAAATGTACCTTGTATGGTTTGTGCATTGATGAGTTGATTGTGTGGTTCGTTTTGATGGGAGGAGGTTCAATCTTCATTTGCAATTAAATATTTCGTGAAATTTCAATGTTTGGCTTCTCCACAGGGACGTAATGTAGTTTTGGAACAAAGCTGGGGGGCTCCTAAAGTGACAAAAGATGGTGTAACTGTAGCAAAGAGTATTGAATTCCAAGACAGAGTTAAGAACATTGGTGCTAGCCTTGTGAAGCAGGTTGCAAATGCTACTAATGATGTGGCAGGCGATGGTGAGATTTCATATTTTGAATATGAACTTTCAGTATTTATCTTTTTTGAGGTTGAAAGGCCATGAATTTTTACATGTTTTGTGGGCAATAATGTGTTTGTTCTTGCAAATGTTAGGAATGATCAGAGTCTTCTTTCTTTGTAAATTATAATGGTCGAACCTTTTGTGATGGGTTGTTGAAGGAGCTTTCTTTCACATGTTTGCAGGTACCACATGTGCAACTGTCCTTACCCGTGCAATATTCGCTGAAGGATGCAAGTCTGTGGCAGCTGGAATGAATGCCATGGACCTTAGACGTGGCATCTCAATGGCAGTTGAAGCTGTTGTGACAAGCTTGAAGAGCAGAGCAAGGATGATCAGCACATCTGAGGAAATAGCCCAGGTGGGTTTGCTGTGTCCTACTTTTGTTTCAAAGTGCGAGAGATAGGACTAGTAATACCAAGAAAAACAGAGAAGTAATGCTCAAGTAGTAGTTAGAATTAGATGGAATAAACAGATTTGTATTGGATATAGTTTAAGCATTACTAAAATTATGTTTTTGTAATAAGGTTGGGACAATATCAGCAAATGGAGAAAGAGAGATTGGTGAACTTATAGCCAAGGCTATGGAGAAAGTTGGCAAAGAGGGTGTCATTACAATCTCTGTAAGCTGCTTTTGGAATTCTTTCATTATTTTCTCCTATATCATTGTGCTTGCTTATATCATCAGAAACCTGCTAGACTCTCTATGTTTTTCCTGTATTTATTGGATGCTTAAATTTAGGAAGAAGCAACTTTGGTGGAAATTACTTTGCCACCTCTATTCCTTATTTTGTGAATTTGTGTCAATCTCTTCCTTTATGCTATTTAGTTCCCATAGGTTTATTTTTTCATGGCTTTATGAATTTTATTGGTCTTTACTATTAGCAACGTTGGTGCCTTTTTATCCTGTCAAAACAAACTTTTGCTTTCCTTCTCATTTCTATCATTTTGAGAACTTTTCTCTCTCAAATTCATGTCAGGATGGAAAAACAATGGATAATGAATTGGAGGTTGTTGAGGGAATGAAGCTGGACAGGGGCTATATATCCCCTTATTTTATCACCAATGACAAGAACCAGAAATGTGTAAGCACTTCATGCTTTAATAATTAGTTAACTCATAATATTTATAACGAACTCATGGGTGCTGTTTCAAGTCACAGTGCTTTATGCAAATTTTCCAAGACTTAATTCTTTTTTATTCTTTTTCAGGAATTAGAAGATCCTCTCATTTTAATTCACGAAAAGAAGATCTCAAGCATGAGTTCTACTGTCAAAGTTTTAGAATTGGCCTTGAAGGTCAGTGGTTGTTTACTGGGAGGATTGAAATGAGTTGATTATGTTCTCCAATTTTTGAACCAATTTGCTATGTTTCTCAGAGGCAAAGACCTTTGCTGATTGTTGCTGAAGATTTGGAGGGTGAGGTACTCGCAACTCTCATTTTGAACAAGCTTCGTGCTGGAATCAAGGTATCATGTAATTCTCTCATATAAAAAACCGGTTTCCGAATCAAAGAAAAGGCTGACCTTTATGCGAGATTTATGTGTTTTACTAAGGGTAATGGATTTTGAATTGGTTCAAGGTTTGTGCCATCAAAGCACCTGGATTTGGAGAAAATAGGAAGGCCAGTCTGCAGGATCTTTCCATTCTCACAGGGGGTCAGGTAGGTTCATGTGATTAGTTATGTTTCCCTTTTAACTTTTACATGAATTGTGCATGAACTGGTCTCTGATTTTTTTTTTAATGATTTGTAGGTTATAACCGAAGAGCTCGGCTTGAACCTTGATAATGTGGGATTGGAAATGCTTGGCTCATGCAAAAAGGTAAGATAAACTATAAATCTATTATTTGTTTGTGTATATCAATTGACCAAGACTTGCATGTGAAAATACGGTTTTTGGCACTCTTTCCCTTTCGGCCCATTGCCATGATGCTCACCTTATGACTCATTTCCATATGCTAAATTGTAGGTGACGGTATCAAAGGATGACACTATTATTCTTGATGGGCTTGGTGACAAGAAAACCATTGAAGAAAGATGTGAGCAGGTTTGTCTCCCTCAAGCTCAAGCTCTGCCTTGATTAATTTTTGTAGGTAATAGTTTTCTAATGTACAATTGTTAAAACAGTTGAGATCTGCTATCGGAACCAGCACCTCCGATTATGATAAAGAGAAGTTACAGGAGCGGCTAGCAAAACTTTCTGGTGGTGTTGCAGTTTTAAAGGTTGGTTTCTCTTTTAGATAATCATCTGCCACAGATTGTTGCTATACAGAACCAAGCTTTACTGTTATGCTTGATAGATTGGTGGAGCCAGCGAAGCTGAAGTTGGTGAGAAGAAAGACAGAGTTACTGATGCTCTGAATGCCACCAAGGCTGCTGTAGAGGAGGGCATTGTACCTGGTAAGCCTATCTTTGACTGGGTTGGTCACCTCTTTCTAAGTTTGTAATGGTGCATCAACCTGTAAAAACCTTCATTTGTTCAGGTGGGGGTGTTGCACTTCTTTACGCCTCTAAGGAGCTTGACAAATTGCATACTGCAAATTTTGATCAGAAGATCGGTGTCCAGATTATCCAGAATGCTCTCAAGGTTCGGACCTTTGTTCTTCTGGTCAAATTTTCATCTTTGATGCGTATTGACATTTTTTCTGATTTTAAGATGTGAGAGAATCATTTTTATGGATGATCCATTCATGTAATTAAAAGTTTTTAACACCGCACATGGTTGGAGGAGTGACAAGAAGTTGCATAATTTATGATGACAATGGATATTTATTAAACTCGCATTCTGTCAAGTTACTAGAAATACAATTTTGCTGAAGTTTCTTTTTATCAAGGAATGCAATCAATCATTTTTCCTTACAGAATGAAGCAAGCAGTGTCGTCTATAGTCTTAGGATGTGAACCTAGTTTTATACACTTCATAAGTCTGTTCTCAATTGAGCATGTTTTTGTCTGTAGACACCTGTTCACACTATTGCTAGCAATGCGGGGGTAGAGGGAGCAGTTGTTGTTGGCAAGCTATTGGAGCAGGACAACCCTGACCTTGGATATGATGCAGCCAAAGGTTTGCCATTCTCCTTTCAATATCCAAATGGAAAGAAGTAGTATGATATCATGGATTGTTATATGTCATGTTGCGTTGATATTAACTTGCTTCCTATTTGTGATAGGCGAGTATGTAGACATGGTGAAATCAGGAATTATCGATCCTTTGAAAGTCATTAGAACAGCCTTGGTAGATGCTGCGAGGTATTTATAAATCCTTTTCAAGAGGGTATCCTTATTTTTCTAAACCTTGTTTTCATTCTTGAAGCAACCACCATTTAATTTCCATTGTATGCAGTGTGTCTTCCTTGATGACTACAACTGAGGCAATTGTGTATGAACTTCCCAAGGTTGAAAAGGAAACCCCAGCAAGCAATGGCATGAGCGGCATGGGATTTTGAAACTCTTTAGAGCATTACAAATCAGCGCTGATTTAAACATTATTGACACAAATTTTACCTGTTCTTCAATTATTCAAACATATGCTTTTATAAGTTAAGAAAGGTGATTCATTTTTTCCTGAAAATTGGCCCCTTCATACCTGTGTAATCGTGTAATTTTGTCCTGCTGATCCTTTTCTGCATATGTTCTCTGCTTCTACTAGCCCTGGTTACTGGCTAGGAATCCATGGCAAAAACTGTCATCCTTGACAGCAAGTCCATCGCCAAGGATGAGAACAGATGAAAGAACATGGCATGCAGTAACAATAATGGCTGTAGAGAATGCCAGGCCCACAACTTTGAAATGCTGATTTGATCTGGTAAAATAAGATACGATGTACACAGGATTCGATTCTTTACTTGGAAAAGGTCGTGGATGCGGCCTGGCAAAAGGGCAAGAAGCCACTCCTCGAACATGTTGTAGTGTGAAGCAACATGGAGTGCTGGTCTCTGTTTCACACCTTGGGATACAAGCAAGAGAGCAAGATAGAGGGGATGCTTTAAATTATAATTGCATACACTGTCATTCAAGAATGAGTGAATTGGAAGGGGACAGGGAGGTTCTGTTTGGTGAGTTGTGTCTTCAATGATTAACCATCCACTGTCAGTTTTGGCATTAAAAATAGATATCCCCGAGCTGCAACTTGCAAAGGGTTATCATCTGGGTTTCCTTTCTTGAGCCCTTCCTCTTAACTTTCTCATTTAACACTACAACCACTATAATGGGTTCTAATTACAAGCCGGCACTTGTAGCCGCTTCCCAATTAAGGATATGTGCTGTGCGGAGTGATGAATAAGAGGAAGAACGGATATGAAGAGGAGAGAAGATGGATCTTACTATCCATTGACGTGTGAGTCAATCCATCTAAATTGAAACTACTGTAAAATAACAAGTAATTGAAGGGCATGAACCAATCCATTCAGATTGAAAGGATTGAGAATTATAAACAAGGGAGGATTTGGAGGGATCCCTCTAAATCATTCATGGAGTTCTTATGCTTCTTGCTAAACGATGAATGAACTCTGTCTCTCCTCCACGATTCATTCCTTCCCTCTTGATCTCTCTTGAGGAACAAAGTGTAAGTCTTATGCGTCAACATTTATTTTATCTTAAATTAGTGTAGCACAACCATTTGAAGAAAACTAGTAGCACTCAGGGATGGAGCTTAGGTTTTGGCCCAAAGGTGGGACAAATTCACCAGCAGACTAGCCATACCCTTGGATGGTAACACTCACTCCTGAGTCACCTAACTCGAACCCGGGGCTACGTCCAACTCATGAAACCACACAGGGATCCCATGCGCCCTGTTCAGCCCATGCTACACGGGTTGTCCTCGGTCAAAGATAAGTCAAGTCTTCATCAATCATGGTTATTTAAAATACGTATTAACTCGTAAAATCGGACCCGATTTTACAAGTCAAAACACATAAAACGTGTAAAATCGATCAAACCCGGTTAAACTCGTAAAAAACAGTAAAAACGTAACGTTTTCACGAGTTAACCAAAAGTTTCAACAAATGCAGAAATTTTGAAATGCCCTCTGACTCAACAGTCTTTTTCCACCCCCACCCCACCCGTGACTCACTGACCAACACTCCACAGTCCACAGACACTCCACATTCAACAGTCCACTCCAGTTACTCCATAGTCAAGACTTCGTCCCCGTCTCCCACTCTCCCCGACTCCCTTCCCCTTTTCCCAGTAGATTAAAAAAGCACTTTCCCCCCGATCCGGAGCGTTCTTGGCGAGATGAAAGTAAGAATTTATTCCTAATCCCAAGCTTTGTTTTTTCTGTCTAATGGTGGTGATTAGAGACAAAAATTATCTAGGTATTCTGTGAATCTGTGTTTATCTTCTGGGTATTCTACTATTAATTGGTTTGCTTCTGGGCATTTTCTCGGAGGGTAATTATCTGTGTTTATCTTACTACTGCTAGTAATTTTTTACTTCTGTGTTGTAATTTCTGGTAATTTTTTGCTTATGTGTGTTGTAATTACTTGTAATGTTCACCTATGCTCTGTTTGATCTTGCTTGCTATGGTGTTGCAGAGTCTGCAATTCTGCATAGACAACGAAGCAACGAAGCATTCCAGGATTGCTGGTGTAACCGTGTAAGATTATCTTTAACTAAGCTTCTTAATTATATGAAATTTTGAGAGAAAACTGAATGTGAAGGGAATTTAGGTGTAATTTATCTAAGTATTCTGTGAATTTAGGTGTAAGATTGCTGGTTCTCAATGTTTTAAGGTTTTTTATATTTTGCATTTAATTCTCCAGAGAAAACTGCAAGCGTTAGTAGTAATTTATTCCTAATGTCTTTTGCAGTACTTCTGTTGAATGAATATAACCTAGCACTTGATAAGTTCCTGATGTGTGAATTAAAACCATATTTGATTAGAGTTGGATAGGTGGAGAGGATGATAATTTGGAAAGTTTGAGCTTTTGAGGGAGTTTATACATGCTCATATATAGCCATGGCCACCATTGTTGACACTTGAGGAGATTGGATTAGAAGAGTGGAAAATGTTCATCAGACCCCATTAGTTTAGTAATATGGAATAAAACACCAGTTTTCTGTGTTGATAAGATAATATTTTTTTTTTGTTGAATCTATGCATCTATGCTTAATATAGAATAAAATACAGTGCTTTGTAATTCAAATTGTGCTTAATACAAATTGTGAATCCTTTAGATGGTAATGATTTTGATGACTGTTTTAGGAATAATGAGGGAGATAAAGGTAAAGAGGGTGTGTTTAGTTTACATGACACACCTACAAATTGTTTGTTTTAGGTTTGTTAACTTTTAGTTATTGAAATTCTATGACATGTATGAATTTTTATTTCAATTATGTATTTTAAGATGTTTGGATATTTGTATTGTTAAAATATTTTACTTGCGATTTTACGATTTTAGTTAAAATATTTTACTTGTAGTTTTACGATTTTTAGTTAAAAATTTTTACTTGTGGTTTTACAATTTTACGATTCGAGTTTACGAGTTGAGTTTATATTGTATGTTCCGTGTCGTGTCAAAAAAGCGTTTTTGACAACCTTGTCATCAATCAAACTATCAATGTGGTAAGATGTCATCAGCTTTGACGATTAGTTTTTAGGCATGGATCCGCTTTAAAAGCATGTTTGGTTTAAAAAATTAAATTAATATTTTTTTAGAATTTTTAACGATTTTAATATAATGGTATTAAAAATAAAAAAATCTAATTTTTTTAATGCATTATTAAAAAAAAACATTTTTGAAAAGTATTATGCGTCGTAATAATACCAGACACATACGAAACACTATTTACATTTTAAGTTTGTTTTTGCGTTTTTGAAAACTTTTAATTTTTTTTTACCTTAAATTATATTTTTTAATGTTTAGTATCATTTTAATGTGATAATATCAAAAATAAATTTATAAAAATATTATTTTAATATATTTTTAAATAAAAAACATTTAAAAAAACAATCATTACTTATTATTAAAAAAAAAAAACTAATCAAACTTATGAGTTGGGTTTGTAGTTTGTACCATTTACATTTTGAGCAGCCTAATGAGTTGGAGTAATAATAAGCTGCAGATTGCTTACATTAAGAATCCCCCTCATCATTAGATATGTCCCATTTCTAATCATACTCAAAACATTTTTAAATAATTCAACTATCATTTAATTAATTAAATAATTAATTTATCGGATCCACTAATGTCACACTACGTTTACCTAACCCATGAGAATTTTTTGAGAAACCCGCTATTAAAAAATATAAATTTTTCTTGATGTTGAAAAAAAAAAACGAGGGAGTGAGCAATTTTGGAAGTGGAATGAGAACACTACAAAACGCATCTAGTTATAATGAAAAGCATTGGAACTTGACGGCAGCCAATTTACAAATACTACTACTTACCTGTGGCCTTGGACTAAGCTCATGCGGGACTGGCTCGTCTGCCCGCCCATTCCCTCGAGCCAAGAAGTCGTTTGGTGATGATGTATATGGCTAGTTAGTGTCTTTTTCTTTATTTTCAATTGAGGAATGCTACATGTATGATAAGAAAACACTTGAATAAGCTTTTAAATATATATATATATATATATATATATATATATATATATATATATATATATATATAATGAAATATTAGATTAGTGGAATTTATAAGTGATATTTTTGGTTTTTGATTTGATGTTAACGAGTGTTCTCGGATTAGTTTACGTGATTATTAGATTAAATTATTTTCAATAACGTCAAGACGCAATCCTCACATCGTCTTGTTGGGTTAGAAAAATAAATCTTTTTAGGTGTTGATCACAAAATTTAAACCTTAAAATTCAAGAAAATATGTGTATTTCATTAACCATCTAGTTAACTCTTTGAGGTTAACTACCATAAAAATATTAAAAAATGCTGAAGGAATATTTCATTGAGGTTTAGAAAAAAAACTTATTGGTATTTGAATTGCCAATATAATTTGTAATGAAAATTGTTGTTATCAAGTTTTTCATCAGAAATTATTGTTAAGTAGGAAATTAAAATACTGACGGATTTATAATTGAATGCCAAACCTTTTGTAATATTATTGTTACATTAAGTAATGATATTAACATACATGTGATAGATATCCCATGTTAAGATTATTATTTGTTATATTTTCTTGATATTTAGCATTATTATTTCTAAGATAAATGAAAATTTAATGTAATCTTCTCTTATAATAGATTTTTTTAACGTTCGAAATCTTCACAAATTGTTTTTATCTCATACCTTCTTTATAAATACAAATGTCTCATTACCACTAGATAAAAAAATATATATTGTTCATTATTATTTTTTCATTGCTAATACTATTTATTTGTATAATTTTCTTTTCTTTAAAGAAAAGAAAAGGCAAAAAAAGAAGATAAGTGGGGGCACACCCGCATGGAACCGCTAATGTCGGCTAACCGGCCAACATGGCACGCTAAGTCCTTGCCACGTTTGCACGCCTTACGAAGCAAAAACTTAATGGCGTGCTGCCTCGTTGTTATATTTTTATCAACTCTCATGTTTCTACTTTGGCTATATATATTGGTAGCATAAATATTTTTAAGAAATTTGGTGAAATAACGTCCATCAATTTTTTTTAAAATAATATAATTAGTGTTTATTAGAGTTTCAAAAAGAACGATATAAAAAAGTTATGATTAAAAAACATGATATTAAATAATTATCTCGTTTTCCAATTAAGATTTTATATATATATATATATATATAAATTGACATTAAAAAGAAAAATTAAGGTTTAATTTTGATTGTTCTTTACTTTTGATGGAATCTATAACTATCAAAATTATATATTTTAACACTAAAACTCATAAAATTATTTTTATTTTTCGTATAGTTTATGTTATTAGAATCAATAATCAAGAAATATCTAAGATTTTCATTCAAAGATTTTGTCAAAAACCGATTTTGTTTTTACCAAAATCATTTTTTTTATCACACTTGAGAAACTAACTAGATTTTATCTTTGAATTTTTAATTAAATTAGCTGTGTTTTCAACTTCAACCAGTTAAAATCCTGGAATTAAATGATAAAATGATAAACATTATATATATATATATATATATATATATATATATATATATATATATTTCAATAAAAAAAAATTGTGATAACGATAGCTATTAACTTTAATACTCTTTTGAATTTTTTATTAGTGCTAAATGATTGGAAGTTGACCTCCAGCTATTTAACTAATTAATTTTGAAAAGTTTTATTATTTAATTAATCGCACGCCAAATGGGATCGTTTTTAACTAGAAAATGACAATTAACGGTTTAACTGCACGTCTAGTCTTGTTAACGTCTACTTTTTGCCTAAAGAACTTTTGACGTGAAAAGTGCCCATCCACTTTGAAAAGGGTAGGAGAGCATATAATCTATTGTTCATATTAACCTCCGATCTCCTTGCTAACTTTCCGTTTGATCATCACATTTTCCAGATGCACTCTAGCCCTTCCACGTTGCCATAACCATAGATATAAAACCTTGATAGGTTCGGTGAATTGACCCGAGATCTATATAACATGTCGACGTACAACTTAATTGGGCCAAGTTCGTTTTCAAATCAAGTCGAGAGTTGACCTGACAAGTTATCTCATGACTTGATTAATTTTGTCAAATATAAATGAAACCTAATCGGATTAATTTTAAGATTTTTTTTATTTTTATCAAAAACTAACATTATTTTCCTTAAAAGAATTTTTTTTTCTAAAGAAATTCAAAAAACATCATTTTAATTTCAGAATATATCTAGATTGATTGGTTGTTAAGGGTGTGTTTGTTTTTAACGTAGCTTTTGTGGTTGTGATTTGAAAAAAGTAAGTTTAGAAAAAGTATTTTTAGCTGTAGTTAGTTGGATTTAAATACGTATTTGGTAAAAATTGTGGTTGAAGTCTATATATAGTAAAAAACATGTATAAAATATTTAGATAAAATATTTAGATTTTTTTAAAAACAGTAAAAAGAAGACCATTAAGAAATACTTATGAAACTCAATTAAAAAAATATATAAAAACTACTGTATAAAACCTGGATTTTTAACTCAATTTTTTAATGAATCATTCGGTATAAAACTTAATTTTTTGCTATAACAAACATGCTATTGTATTTATTTCACCGCTAATATAAAAGCTAAGGAAAAACAAACACATAACGAGCAGCGAAAAATCCTGTCTTGACCTGAACTGCAGGAGGGAGGGGGGTGGGGTTGACGAATCAACAAGGTGGTTAAAGAACAAAAAAAGATAAAATTGTACCGAGGTGAATTTTAGTCTAAACATGGGTACTTGGACTCAAAACCCTAGGTAGCAACAAATTGTCTGTCTGCAGCACTGGAGATCGGCAGGGGCACCAGAATACTTGGCATCTATCTGTTGACAAAACTAGGAATATGACAGGGGCAACACTACCACTAGATCGCAGCTAAGTTTCTAGTATTGGATAAAACAAGGTTGCATTTACTGCAAGCCCTGTTGAGCTCATGCTGCGTATGAATGAATGGCCCCAGATGGCCTCATCCTGAGTTAAAAACAGAGCCTCGGGAAAGAAGAAACAAAAAAATCTCGTCCCTTTTTTTTATCTTCATAGTGTGCTCGGAGTCCTATACACCATATGTGTGTCAGAGAGAGAGAGAGAGAGAGAGAGAGAGAGAGACCTTATCTTCAGCACAAACAGTCGAAAAATTCATGAGCCAGCACGAGCAGCCAACAGAAAATCCGTAAAAGGAAAAGAAACTTCCCCATTTCCAATTTCTACTCAGGCTCTCAAGTAGATAACAACCATGTTTATCCTCAAAAATACCATGTTTATCCTCAAAACCTGTGTCATTGAGTTGTTGCATCAACTTAAATGTTATTTATCAATTTATATTTATTATTTTTTATCTAAACCAATAGTTTTCTTTTAAATATTATTTAATTTAAACATCATCAGATTTAAATCGAGTCACAAATCAAATCATCAAAATTATTCAAGTTTAGTAGAGTCAGGATGAAAACCATTCAAATTAAATTCAATTTATGCTAAATCATAGATTATGTGTTTGTTGGGTTAATCCATTCTGGATCATTAAGTTGTTAGATCAACTTAAAGGTTATCAGTCAATTTATATTTTATTATTTTTGTTTAAAGCAATGGTTTTTTTAAAAAAATATTACTTAATTTAAACCTAGTCAAGTTTAAATTAGGTCACAAATCAAATCAAATCCTCAAGATCATTTAAGTTTAGTAGGGTGAGTATCAAAACCGATTCAAATTAAATTCAAACCATGCTAGATCATGGATTATGTGTTTGTTGAGTTAATCTACTAAGTTTTATCAAGTTTAATATCAATCAAAACCCATATAGTCATTTAGATTTGATCGAGCCAACATCAAAATCTATTCAAATTAAAACCTATCTAGATCAAGTTTTGGATCACAAGCTTGTTGGGTAAATCTATCAAAAAGACCCATTTTAATATCATTCAAGTGACGGATCAATCCACTGGATCACTGATCGGGTGATTATGATCAAAACTAACATATTTGCCGAGTAAATTAACCTATCCAAACTAGGTTTAATAACCATGCACACATCCATAAATACAATTTCACCGAAACGTGTCTAGAGCATCGGCAAGAAAAAATTATATGTGAAAAAAGAGAAAACAAGCTGTAGCTCTAATAATCTGTTAGTTACAGCAGTCCAGACATGTTTAAGCAGCAGCAGCAGCGACAAGCGGGTGCTGTTGCCTTTAGTGGCAGTACTTGACAATTGTGTCCATGATTTTGCCAACTGACCAATTATCTCCATAACAATATTATCGCTATTTATTTCACAGTTGAGTCTGTTGGTTAAAGCACTAGTCACCTTGCATCTCTCGCATCTCCTCCATAGCAGCTGCTAAGAAAAGAAAGACACCATGAATCCTTATGTTCCTGATTTTGAAATGGACGATGATTACTCTCTCCCACCTCCTCCTTCAACCCATACTCGCCCCAGAAAACCAGCCATGTAATTCCCTTTTCTTTTCTTTTAAATCCATGCTCACTTTGATTATTATGTGATTTGATGAAGTGATTTGCGTGCTTGATGAAGTGCAGGCAGGAAGAAGAGATCATGGAGCTACTATGGCAGAACGGCCAAGTAGTGATGCATAGTCAAAGATCTCAAAAGAAATCATCTCCTCCACCGTCCGAGTTGGATGATGCGGTGCTCCCAGCTGATCAATTACCTGGTACTAAAGAGATCCGATCATCACATGATCAACAACAAGAACATCACCATCTTTTTATGCAAGAAGATGAGATGGCTTCTTGGCTTAATCATCCTCTAAACGACACCAATTTCGACCATGATTTCTGCGCCGATTTGCTATATCCTCCGACAGCTTCCACCGCTTCCATCACCAGGGAAGCTGCTGTCACCAACGCCGCTGCGTCTACTGTTCGAGGTGCGACTCAGAGAATGGAAGCTAGGAGTTATCCGGCGGTATCGGCGCCGAGGCCGCCGATACCGCCTGTGAGGAGAGCGGAGGTGGTGCAGAACTTCGCGTACTTCTCGAGGCACCGAGCGGGAGGAGTTTCGGAATCTGGACGGTCTAATTCGAAGAGCGTGGTGAGGGAATCGACGGTTGTTGACTCGTGTGAGACTCCAACAGCGAGAATTTCGGAGACGGCGTTTGCTAGAAGTGCGGATAACACGTGTGGGACCATTAACGGCGCTGCTGTAGCAGGCACGGTTTCTAGTGCTCCCTCAAGTAATAGAGAGACGATGACGAATCCTTGTGAGATGACCTCCACGTCATCACCTGGTTGCTCGAGTGCTAGCGCTGAGCTGCCGGCTCTGATGTCTCCAGTGGAAGACCGGAAGCGGAAGGGAAGAGAAGAGGAAGCTGAGTGTCATAGCGAGGTAAATGAGTCAATCTTTTGTTAATTACCGAGTTAAATACCATATTAAGTATGTTTAATGTTTTATTATTAAATCATTATTAAAAAATAATAACAAATTAGGCAATATTATCATGTCCTTGGCTATCGTGCGCCGAGTAAGTGACGTTGGTAAACGTGAGCACGTTTTTTTTCCTTCCGGATTTTCTTTACTTTTTAAAAAAACAAAAAAAAAACAAAAAAAATGGGTTGAATTGAATGTTTGTATGATATTGTTGTGAGAGTTGTTTTTTTAAATATTTTTTTATTTAAAAATATATTAAAATAATATTTTTTTATTTTTTTAAATTTATTTTTGATATATGTTAATATGATTTGAAAATAAAAAAAATAATTTAAAGTAAAAAATTAAAAAATATTTAATTTTTTTAAAAAATATTTTTAAAAAATAAAAACAAACATACATGTACTGATAGAAATTTGATAGGATAAGGTTTTGCATCCATCTACGAACGTCAAATATCCTTATCTCATGATTGAGTGAACAATGGTGTTTTGTATGTTATGTGGTTGAAGATGCTTTTAAATAGATTATAATTTTAAAAATTATTTTGTTTTGATTGTTTAAATCTGTTTTTCATCGTAAAAACTCGAGTTAAAAAAAACTATAATTTGTACAGTTTATTGCAATAAGCATTACAATGGCACATGGTAATCAACCTCAGTCAGTAGCAATCAGGCAGAAAACCCAAAACAGTGCAGGTGCTCTAGAATGGCAAAATTTGTACAGGAACTCGAGCTGCGTGATTATTGAATTGTGTTTGTGCCATTTTGATGCTTTAAAACTCCAACTCGATAGACAGCTCGAAACCTCTTCAGGGTAGAAGAGATGCCGCAAATCCACTAAAGGTCTTTTAGATAAAGGAAGCGTGCATGTATAGAGTGGTATTGCATTTCATCATTTCTTTCTTCCATTAGTCTTTAATATGATCTCCCTTTTCTTTTTCCCTTCAAGGATGCTGAGTTTGAATCTGCTGATGCAAAGAAACGAATTCGTGGATCAATGTCTTCGAAGAGATCTCGTGCAGCAGAAGTTCACAACCTATCAGAAAGGGTTTGTACTGCTACTACTATTGTCGAATTGTTGATGAAATATTGGTTGCTTTCCATGTGGTCGGCGTCCTTAAACGAAGTGACCCTACATTCTTGCAGAGACGCCGAGATCGGATCAATGAAAAGATGAGGGCTTTGCAAGAGCTCATACCTCGTTGCAACAAGGTTCTCTCATCTTGCTGAAGATCAATTTTTATGTATCGCACTTCACCTCGTTTATCTGCCCCTTATAATGAGTTTTCTCCTCGCTTTCCAATTTTCAGTCGGACAAAGCTTCTATGTTAGATGAGGCAATTGAGTACCTGAAATCGCTTCAGTTGCAAGTACAGGTGTATATTTCCTATCTTATGTTTCATTGGGGTTTCCTTAGATAAACTGACTATGTCAAATGGTTTGAAAGAATGGTTAGGGTTTGAAATAACTCTGCATCCAATAAACTGTTGAGTTAGCACAATTGATGGTTCTATATTATTGGATGATGGTATCTAGATGAGTTGTTTGTACTGCATTCGAGTAAGTTATCCTGTTCTTGCATTCTCTGCATTACATGTTTCTATGGACACATATCATATGCCATGAATATGGGACTACAAGTTCCTGCATTCAGAATGCCTTACTCAACTCCATTTTCCAAATGGATCCTTGAAAGTTGAGAGGATATGTATAAATCGTAATGACCTGCCAATGAAGGTGATTAGAATCATGCATTAACTATTTGTCAAAACTTGCCAAGCTTGCAATGCAAGGTTGCTCTATTTGTCAGTTTGGTGTTTATGTTGGGATGGATGGTGGATTCGACATCTATTTCTAAAGCCCTTCTGATTTATTTATTTATTTTTGGGTTTGGGGAAGGGGGTGGGGGGTGGTGTCTTCGGCAAATAGGAGGAGAGAGTGTGAGTTCAATATTTTCCACACAGCAACGTTGTCTTCTGTTCGCGTGCTCGAGAATTATTAACACAATATCTCTCCCTCTCCCAGGGATTATGTCATAGTGAAATTAATGAAGAAAAAGTATGCCAAATTCCATGATCTGGTGAAATTTTGAAAAACCCAGGGGTTCGGTCCAATTTAAATTTAGAAAGACTGCATTTCTTTTTAAGAAGAAACTAAAGTGTGATCTTAGTTAAACACACCACCATTGATCTTGCCTTGTAGATATGGTTTCCCTAAGTTTTTGTTTTCCTCAGCAATAAGTATTAGGTGGTTTCTAGGGTAGTAATTTTAAGACGGCAATGACAACATGTTCTCTCAGGGAAAAAAGAGTGTTGTCTCTGCAGGATGGGCTTCTCATAATTTTTATGGTATCTTTCGGCTCTCGATAGTTTATAATTCATAGATAAAATTGTCTATTTTATTTTTGCATGCATATCCATGGTATGCCTGCCTTAAAATTTGACTGATACAATCTGAGCTCATGCATTAGATACAGCTAGCATTAGATTCTGATTATTTTTTGCAGATGATGTCTATGGGATGCAGCATGGTCCCCATGATGTTTCCTGGCTTCCAGCAGTACATGCCGCCAATGGGGATAGGGATGGGCATGGGCATGGAAATGGGATTGAGTCGGCCAATGATGCCATTTCCCAATATTTTGGCGGGTGCACCCTCAGCAACACCAGCTGCAGCAGCTCATTTGGTCCCTAGGTTCCCTGTGCCGCCCTTTCATGTGCCCCCCATCCCTGCTCCTGATCCATCCAGAGTCCAACCAACCAACCAGGTAGATCCTATGCTAGGCTCACCAGGTCAACAGAATCCAAACCAACCACGAGTCCCAAATTTTGTTGATCCATATCAGCACTATCTTGGCCTCTACCAGATGCATTTACCAGGAGTACCACGGGTATATATACACTTATTCTTTTTAAGCTTCTCATTTTACATCAACTTAACAAGAGCTTTTATGTGTTTATATCTTTGTTCACCATTCCATTATCACTTCTTGACAAGAAATTGCCAAGCTTTCAGTTGTTTCATGTTTGATCGTGGGTGGTCTTTATTGCAAGCAAAATGCAAATAAACATACACAAGGAAGATTTGCATCCATTTATGTTCTGGCGCGACTTCATTTTTTGACATATTAGATTTTCAATTATAGTTTTTTGAAGAGTTTTTGTTTTTCAGGCCTGAGCTTGTTACTTCATGGACATGTCTGGGGTGGGGATACAAACTTTTCAAATCGTTTTTTTTCCCCAATCAATCATATTGTTTTATGTTCTGAGTTAATCGCAAGCTCAGGGTCAATTTAATCGAAGCCACCCCATCATCATTTTGTTTTAGAAGCTCTGGTTGTTACCATGTTGATAAGCCCGCTTTTGTCTGCAGAACCAAGCTATGGCTCAGCCAAGTACCAGCAAGCCAAGTACTAGTCGAGTAGCTGAGAATCCTGGCAATCACCAGTCAGGTAAGATGCTCTATCATATATCTATCTTCTTACGATCACCATTGGATATGATATAGAAATAAATAAACGGAATAAGTTGAGATAGGAATGTATGTGTTGGTGTCACAGTGCTGTTTTTGGCTTGTGACCGTTGTGTCATGTCTTGGATGGCTTAATTGGTTCTCTTTTAGGTTGTGATGGGGAAAAAATGGCTCAAGCTTTTCCTTCAAGTCAGGCTAAAAAACAGGAGTGGAAAATGGGGAAAGGAATAAATGGAGTTATGCTACGTGGGTGTCCACCTCTATCTCAATAGAGCCCTTCTCAAAAGTTGTGCTAACGCGACTGAAATACAGGATTTCTCCTATTCTGTCACCAATTTTCTTTTCCTTCCCCCCCCCCCCCCCCTTTCCCTCTTTTCTCTTCACTATTCCTCCCACCAATCAAAGCCAAATGATATGGATTTACTACTCGGTTCTGCATGTTCTCTTTTATATTGAATGATATGTGTTGAAGTTATACTTAAAGATCATGGAATAGATTCAATTCAGGAGTTGCATGAAAGGATCACTCTTGGTGAGATTCTGAATGTTGTCAACCTTTTCCTGAATCGACATGATATGCTGATAATAGAATCCCTAGTTGGCTAATGATTAACAACTCACGGCACTACATTTTGTAGCTGGTCTTGGCCTCTCAGATTGGTAGTGCGTTATGGTATCAGTTGTGTCTATGGATTGCTTGTGGACTGCCCCTCCTCGAGAACATATGTAGTAATGACGGTGCTTCTTGTGCTTAGCAGGTTGAAGTTTTTCCCGATTACCTTGGAAGGCTCTTGCCTGTTGAGTTTTGTAGTGTAAGAGAGCAACATTGGAGAGAGCTGTTTTTTTTCCAACTGTCTAATACAACCATAACACAGCTAACATGTAATTATTACACTCTAATAGAATCCAATTTTCTCTAATCTTTTTTACTTCTGTTCTCTCTTATGTTAACATTTTTATTTACTCAAAACCAGTGAAATATGGTGGATGATAGAACATGATGAATACCAAGCCTAATTAAGGGGGCTCACAACCTCTTGAACAGAGAGATGAAGCCTTGAATCCAGGCTGGTGACGCTGAACTGGCTTTCCCATACATAATTTTTCTGCTGTCAACTTGTGTTATGAAAAGAACAGGACATGTCTCTTCATATTCCTGAGCTGAAAATCTCAACCTGTGAATAAAGTAAAGAAGTTGAAAAGAGATTTTTTATTGAAGTTATTAATCTCGACGTGAATTAAAGCCTCGGGCTAGGGGGTTAACTCGGACCAATCAAAACAATATTATTTTTTTTATTTTAAAAAAAATTCAAATAACATGATTTTTTACAGGATCACGAAGTCATTCGAGTTTGACCTGTCTATTTTTTTATTATTATTAATGTGGGTGTCGGGGCCAGCTTGCGCGTATCTCGACTAATCCCACGGATCCTGAAAGTAACGACCATGTAAGTCTCAAGTCGCCATTATATTAACAATTACAGGGCTCGAACCTGAGATCATAGAAGAATCAAACTCCTTGGTTTCAAGCTCTTACTACTAAGCCACCTACTAAATGATTTAACTTGCCTACTTTTGATTCCACAAGAGGGAGCCACTTAGGTATGCTTTTGGAGATTCACCTCAAGAATCCAGGTCCATTAGTTGCTTTCAAGAGAGACTTATCAAGTTTTGATTCATTGAACACTTTGCCATACAAGATATCATGTATCAGAATGGAATAATTTGTGTGATCATAAACCCTCGAACCATGGAGTCCAGACAAGTGATGTTGTGGACCAAAACTTGTTGTCTAATGCTATTTTCCCTTAGGTCTCCTAGGATATGCCTTTGTGTGAAATCTGCCAGGGTTACTTTTCCTTGTCAGAAGAGATCTCAACGTCTGATACAAGGAATGCTTTGCTTGCTCATACAGGATAGGGAAGTTTAACCTATATATCAATGGGAGCATGCACCATCACATCCTCTGTTTCTTTATGTTGGTGAGGATTTTGTGAACGATATTTCTCATCACTAGTAAATTCCAACTACAATATGACACAAGGGACAACAAGGTGATGGAAGAAGTGAATCATCACATAAAGGCTGTTAAGGAAAAATAAATACATAATTAAAACTTCTTTTTAAAATATAATATTTCATAAAAAAAAACTGGTTTTTTGGTTTAGAAAACACATTCTACAAATTCTCTTTAATATTCTTCTATAAGTTTTTCACTGCTTTTTAAATGAAAAAAATGTGAAAAAATAGATATTTTTTAGCAATATAAAATATTAAAATTACTTTTTTAACATTTTTATATTTAGTTAGTGTCAGAAATTTACTTTTTATAATAATTTATAAAGATTTTTTTTTTTGAGTTACAATATAATTTTCTTTTTCATGATAATTTTTACTTATAAAAAAAAATAGTTGTAATCTCTATGTATTTTTTAAGTGAAAAAACTCATCTTCGTTTTTAATAAATGAACATGTTTTTTAATTTTTCATTAGATAAGGCGAAGAAAACTGGAAAAGGAAAATAATTTTACATTGCTAAACACATCCGTAAGTTTCTCAAAACTCTGGAAACGGTTGAACGGGCTCAAAGATTATAGCGCAAAATATTCCAGGCCCACATCATACAGAATGTCGAATTTCTTTCAAGCCATGTCTTCCGCTTCTGTCTACGAATGCTGGCAGTCATGAACCAATAGCAGACAGAATCTGGGAACAGAGAAAAAGCAGTGCAACATCATTATCAACAAGTATTCACCATTATAGCTCTGAATGTTAAACTCTAATTGGCAATATAAGGTAGCTACCTTGTCAGTGAAAATGCGGAATACATCAACTCCCATAGCTACGTCGAGTTCCTATCCAGAGGAAACAACAGATTTTAACAGGACATCTTCCTCTCATTTAAGTGGAAATCAGAGTACTTACACTTTCTGGGTCCGTGGAACAATCGATCTTATGTATGAGCTTTTGAAGGCTCTCGTCCATCAAATCATTACGAATTTCGCTGGAAGAAGCTGCATGCCAAAGAAGACAATGATTCATTCCTTGTAGAAGAGCATCTTACCAGTCACGGTTTCAGGAGTTAAAATATTAGGACCCAGTAATGCTCCTAACCCTGACCAGTTATCTTAATCAGACAACATCGAACTTCTGTCGTATAACATGTGTGTCGAGATAAAAGAATCTTGTATTCCCAAATAATTTATTATGTCACTAGGCAATTGACAATTATAAATGAAGTAACACATAACAAAGACATTCAACTAACAAATTACAAGAGAAAATATGCCAACACGATTAGTCATTCATTGCACTGCACACTACGCTAATTAATGACCAAACTTATACATCAATGGTAGAAGAGACCAAGATGTCTCAATGGGAACAGGATCAGAGTTGTTTTAACAAGGAGCTGCGGGACAAGATATAAACAGCGTGAGCCAGAAAACTTGGGATAATTTTTTTGTCAATTAACAAACAGGCAGAGCCCTCACACATATAGTGGTAGTTTAAATGCCTCAAGTATAAATTGTAATAGCAGAAACAAGAAACATGTTCACCTATTTGGTTCACAAGTACTTTAGAGTGGTTCCTAGAGTAGCCTTTCCACTTCTTCTTGCTTTCATTAACTCATCATCTCATTGCCATGTTTTAGATGCAATAAATCTCCTTAAGCCAAGGTATTTGTTATTTTAATGCCCTGTTATTTTATTTTACAGTTAAGCAGCACTTTGACAAGGTACAGAGCTTAGTGCAATGCTCCCATTTCCTTTAGGTTTTACCATGTTTTGGATTTGAGAATTTTATATAATGCTGAAACAAAGAAAGGCTTACAAGGAGCAAACCTCACACATAGTTGTGAATGCTTTCTATTTTAATTTACAAAATGATGACTGCAAATCATTCTCATTGGGAACCAATGGCATTTGGCAAGAACTATTTTTCTGAATTTGCATCCTAGTCGCTCTGAATTTGCTTCTTTTTACCATGTTTTTATAAGTTTGATACTTATTGACCTAGACATCAGTATAAAATCCATGCTACTATAACTTCAAGAGCCTCTATATTGCTTGAAAAATGGAGAAATTGAGGGGAAATAAAAGGCAGTCACTTTCCTCAGCGTTTAAAAGCTTCTTTACAAAAGATGTGACAGTAAGTGCAAATTATCTCTCCTACAAAGAAATATTAAAAGTATCACCTTCAACAATAGTCACAAGAACATACCTATAGACTCTAGTTGCAACTTTAGCAGCACCTCGCCCGGTTCATCAACTTTAACTGGCCTTTTTTCCACCACTTTCACATCAGCAACTGACAAATTCAAAGTAAAACAAAATTCCAAATATAAACTTCTAAGATAAAATCTTGAATTAAGTATCATATAACAATGAAGTTCCTTGAGCTGAAAGGACATTAACAGTTATATTCTGTTCTGTTAAAAGTTTTAATCGTTATAGAGCTACAAGCAGCCTACAGAGTATATAAGGAGGTGGCAAGGAGAAACGAACCATGTAATTAAAAAAACACATCACAAAGTTGCAAGAACATGAAGTACAGCACTGAATCACATCATCCATCAACATTCATCGAGGAACAAAATCTTACCTGGCTTTTCCTCCACAGATACTGGTATTGCACAAGGGGTTTCTGCACCATTCATTTAAAACTCACATTAGTCCATGTACCAGATACCATTCCACTTCCAACAATAGCAGTATGACAAATATGTGATACAATAAACTCTGGTCAGCTTTACCTAAATCTAAACTAGACCAGAAGCCTCAACCTCTGAAAGGTTTTCTTTCCCCTCTGAATTATAAAATGATGAGTTTTTCTTCAAACCTCATGTGTACAAAAGTTTCCAACAACATCCTCACAAATCAGTAAACGAGCACCACTATTACTGCAAAAAAACAAACTTCATTGCCCCCACCACCTAATATTTTCTATGTTCATATTCCGTGCCCCGGTCTGTAAAATCAAAAGAAAGCCTAGCATCCCCTGATAGCAACTTTGTGTTCTGCCTCTAATTATTCTAGTTATCATCCATCCCAAATAAACTCCAAAAAAGCATGCTTCATATCTTCTCCATTCTTCTAACAATCATAAATACATAAATTGATAATTCACCTGGGATTTCGAATATATTTCCAAGCATGATACTTCTTCAAGTTCAAGATATTGAAAGAAAGAAAGAAAAATAAGATAAAACAATAAAAAAGAAAATACCTTTATGTTTGGTGAAGCAGACAAGAGAACAGCTGCAAAAAAGAAAAACACGAATTCCATCAAAAGATAAAGAAAAGTTGTATCCTGTCCAAAAGAAAACAGCAAGCCAATGAGTCTGGTTTTGTTGCTTACTATGGAACACGACAAGAAGGGCACTTGTACTTAGATTCAGCTTCATGACAGACTTGGCACTTGTGCTTGGTTCCCATCAAGCTGTTTCTTCTGTGTTTTTCTTCCTTCTTCTTTAAGCTCTCGCTAAACTGTGAAATAATAGCTATGGCGGCCCTGAGAGGCTGAGACGCTTCACCGACCACCGATTCTCTGTGGGACTCCTCTTTGCTGCGGTAGCTTTTTGGGGTTCAATACGATGAATTTGTGATGGTTTATAAGCGTTGTCTTCTTCTTTAAACTTTAGTCCCTGTATTCTTCGAAGGTTTTTGATTGAGTTCCGATACTTTGTTTTGATTTGATTGAGTCCTTGTATGTTTTGCAATTCTTATGATCCTTCTATAAGAGTTCATTGTTATTCAATATTACTAGGCAAGGCTGGTTTACATGTTAAAAAGATCAATTTAATTTTTATTTAAAAAAATAAAAAAAATATTCTTTTAATAAAAAAATTTCAACAAATTGATGGTCAAGCTTTGCAGAGTCAAGCCTAAATTGACTAGATTAGCTGAGTTATTATTATTTTTTTAATCTAGACCGAATTTAGGTTTTGAATTTACCCATTATTAAACCAGTCTAGTTTTAAAATAATAATTTAAAAAAAACAGAAAATAAAAAGAAGACGAAGAAAGGTATCTTTTATTTTTATTACCTTATATTTTTCTTAATCATTCATACCATGTTTAAAAAAAGAGGTGGACAGTGATTTAAAAAAAAATATTCATAAATGTATTGTTAATTTTATATCCATGTTTAAATTAAAAATGGTTAATGTTTGATGAAATTTTTTTAGTAATTAATTTTTAAAGACTTATATAAATTTATCATAACTATCAATCATTAAATCTTGGAATAATTCAATTTATTTCTCTAATTTTTTTACTTAAATCTAGTTTAAAAATCATCTTATATGATTAAAAATGAAACAAATTAATATGATTATAATAATTTCATCACATTCAAAGCTAATCTTTTAAAAATAATTCTAAACAATCAATTAAGAAAAGAAAAGAAAAAACTAACAAAACAGTGCCTGAAAATTAGTTCTTAAAAGTGCATACAGGAAAATACTTCCATTGATGGATGGATCAATTAACCCTAATTTCTATCTTAGTGTTATTGGCCGCCGGCGCCGCCTCTTACTGCCGCTGGGTATGGATGTATTTGGTCATCATCAATAATCCCAAAGGTTAAAAAGAGAAGGCATCATAAAAGGCCATGGAATGAAGCATTCAAGAAATTGGTGAAGCATCAATAGTTTCTCGATGATCTCAGGTTCGAGTCCTGTGGTTATTAATATGATGATCACTGGAGGCATACATAGTCGTTAACTTCAGAGCCCGTGGTATTAATCGATGTGCGCACAAACTGGCCCGGACACTCACATTAATAAAAAAAAAGTTCCAGGACATCGCAAGCGTTACCTAACAGTAAAATGCCTGTTGATCCCAAAATCGTTTATGGTTTGAAATATTTTTTATTTAGAAATATATTATAATAATATTTTTTTTATTTTTAAAAAATATTTTTAATATTAATATATTAAAACATCTAAAAATATAAAACAATTAATTTTAAAAAAAAGATTAAAACTTTTAAAAAATACAAATTCAAACTCTTTATTAAACACCGTTAAAAAGATAAGTGGATATACACCATGGGTTTGAATTGTTATTAAACCTGCGCACCCATTACTATTTGAATTGTTATTAAACCTCCCATGCGCAGTGGCCTGACTTATTTAAAATATCCATAATTTAAAATCTAATCTAAATTAAATTTTAATTTGAACCAAAATAAATAATTAACTTCGTTGATTTAACAAATAAAATAATTTGTACCTTGATTTATCCCATAAAATCCAATTCAAATACAATTATGTCAATACTAAATATTTTTTTCTAAAAAAAAAGTAAAGGATTTGATAAAAAAAATAATTTATAAAATTTACTCAATAATCCATCAAGCCCCTTTTAAAGTCAATGGATATAGCAAGTATGGTTTAAATGGAGATTGAGATATCAATCCGTAATTACAGTTTAAAATAAATAAATTTTTTTTTAAAAAAAAAACTATAAATTATAGCTTTTTTTTCTTCCATAAAATTTCAAGAGTTTTCATTAAATCTCGTAAGATTATGATATATATTAATTAACTTTAGAACAAAACGCAAACAACACCAAGCCGGGCCAAAGCATGTTCATCAACCGTCCCAGTTCATAATACAGATCCCTATTTTAAAGGTCTGCCAGAAACCAAGTGGCTCGTTTAGCAAGTTACCAAGAAAGCAAACTCTTTTTGGTGTGGCATTCACAAGTCATAACAGCTGCTGTCATACAACGGGGCGGATGCCAAGAATTTCCTTGGTTTTAACTACTTAAATTGGAGATCGCAAAATAAATTTAAGGTGTTTCCCAATTAGAATTTCATCATTTCTTCATACAAAGGCAGACAACCTTGTATTCTCGAGTCTAGGAACAAATAATCGAACTCGAACTTACAATAAACAATCCAAAAACAGAAAACCACGGCTAGAATGGACTTCCCAGGTGATACGACAACAATATCATCACATGTAGAGTCCTTCAGGCACCCCTTCTTTCTTCTTGAACATCACCTTTTCCTTGGCCTTCTTGAAGTCGGTATGTGTCACCTGCAGGGCAGAATTTTAGATCATGACCACCTGGAAAACCATCCGATATACACATATCTAGACACAGGCACAACTTCAAAAACTACCTTAAAAAACATTAAAAAATTAAGTTCCCTCATTAAAGAAGGCCAGAAGCTAGTAGCAGCACTTACAGGGACAGGGTGTCACTGCAGACCATGTTTTTCAGCCTTGAGGCCAGCTGAATGTATGTGGTTCAAAGTTCAAACTAATAAAAAGCAAACAAATAGTGGCAGGAGCACTGCGGTGGGGGTTGATGAGTAGGGTGTGTGTATATATATATATTTTTTATTTTATTTTTTTTCAGTTCATGGGGAGGGTTCCAAATGAGCCTTGGGCTACACAATGGGGGGGAGCAATCCCCCATTACATAACAGTAATAATGAAGGAAATTGGAGTCATTGGGATTCGAACATGCTTCACCAGAGGAAGCTATCGGATACAGAACTGCTAGTCTAAGCCTGCTTGTGAGAAGGGTGGTTGATAATACTCCTAGCAAAGTCTTACTAGATGGTTTGACAATATCTCAAATAGGAGCTACAAGCCCACTGCCAAAGGGATGTCATACAAATCCCATCAGAGACTGCTGCTCAAGTGGGCAATGGGATGAAGCTTCCGTACCTTAAAGCTCCCAGAAAAATGAATGAGGTATTTTTATCTAGATCCTTTTCTATTCAAGCGCTACATGTCAAAGTGTGTGACTTTAGCTTGACTAAACTTCTATTGAGGAACAATCTAAATCTTGACCAAGAGAAATCCAAATACTCTCACTAACAAAAGTTCAGGAAATCAAAATGTGGCTCACCTTCATGCGCCGCTCTCGTAAAGCAAGCAATCCAGCTTCAGTGCATATTGCCTTTATATCTGCTCCAGAGAACTCATCCTTGGTCATAACAAATTCTTCTAAGTTGACATCATCAGCTAATGTCATTCTTGCTGTGTGTATCTACAATCCACATATTGACATTAATTGTAAAAGCAAGCTTGACAGATTCAATGATAAAAAAAGCAAAGCGATAAGACATAAGATCACAAACAATCAAAAGGAATGGCTTCCAAATGCTATTTCACATGATCAAGCTAATCTCCAAATGCTATTTCACACGATCAAGCCATGCATACCTGGAAGATACGCCTCCTTGTTTTGATATCAGGAAGAGGGAATTCAATCTTCCTATCAATCCGACCAGGCCGAAGCAAAGCAGGATCAAGGCTTTCAATTCGGTTGGTTGCAAGAATCACTTTAACATCTCCTCTTGAATCAAAACCATCTAACTGGTTCAGTAGTTCCAACATGGTCCTCTGAATTTCACGTTCACCGCCTGAATGGGCATCATACCTGTAAGACATATTAAAGCAGAAACATTTCAAATCACATCAGTAAGAACATAAATATTTTATTTATTCCCTCTTTATGAGTAAACTGTAAATTTTACTAACTCACCTCTTTGTACCAACAGCATCAATTTCATCAATGAAGACAATAGATGGAGAGAGATCATCAGCAACTCTGAAAAGCTCCCTCACTAGTTTTGGGCCATCTCCCAAGTACTTTTGAATCAATTCACTTCCAACAACACGTAAGAAAGTTGCTGATGTTGAATTAGCCACTGCCTGGAAACCACCAAGGCTTATGAAGTCAGTTTTAGTTTGGTCAGCTTATATAAAATTGTAATGCCATTCCATTACAGAGAAATTAACAGAAAAAATATAAATTTTCTCCCACTTTTGATAAGATAGCTATCCTCCATGTAAAAACCATATAAACGTTCAGCACTTCAATAGAACAACCCCATCAAGGCACAAAAACCATCTAAATGCTTACGTGTATGCTTTCAACAAGAAATTTACTGCATCGAATGAAAAATACCAGGAATATTAGAGTAGAAACATAAGTCACTGATTTTGCAAGCATGAAATTCTCTCTGGTCATTATGAACAAAGCAAAAATTTATGTGATGCGAGTTAAACTTGGCAATGATTGCTTGATGTCGAAATACATTAAACTAACGTAGTTATCTGATAAGCAGTTTCTAGGTTTAAAATCAATGAAATTAGTGTTTACTTGGGCTTTCAAAAAGAGACACAGCAACAAAAGCCAACTATAAAAGCAAATAATTTGGTGAAAAATCTCCATGTTGGATTCAGACTCAGGTCAAAGATGACATCAAGAAGTGCAACAGTGCAATGGAAAATATTTTGATTACACACCTTTGCAAGCAAGGTCTTGCCAGTCCCAGGCTCTCCATACAAAATAACTCCCTTAGGAGGCTTAATACCAATATCTTCATATAATTCAGGATGAGTCAGTGGGAGCTCAACTGCTTCTTTGATTTCCTGGATCTGGGCATCCAGACCACCTATGTCAGCATAAGATTCTAATGGAGCCTTCTCCACCTTCATCACAGATACCATTGGATCAACTTCATCTTGAAGAAGCCCAACAACAGATAGAACCTGTCAAGAAGTCACGAAGCATCCAAGTTATAATCGAAATCATTCTCATAAATGAGATATATCAATTGACATGAAAACTTTAATAAGGAAACAAATTAAATTACAATTTCTTTAAAGAAAACATGCATAATTTGGCATGAGACAAACAACATAACCCATATGGCCTGCATCCAGCCAATAATTACATACTCCACAAGAACCTGAATAATCATATTGCATACATTGTGAAATCTTTAATGCTAATTTTTCCAGACCACTTGCAATCCACAGTATTGCATTATGTTGCACCAGACTTAAAGCTATGATTTTAGAAGAAGCTACATTTGCAAAGAAAGATAGTATATGATCAAGCTGGGCGAGAGGTTGATAATGCTGTTGTAAGCATCCATCATGTCATACACAAAAGCAAAAACCTTGACTTCCAAATCTATTAAGATCATAATAATGGTATAAGATAATGCTCATTGCTTTGGATTCCGTTCAACACTCATCACAGCAGACATTCCCAGTTCACAACAGCACTTAAGGATCCAGCAAGCAAGACTATACCCCTCAATTCAATTCAAATACCACAAAACACAAACCCATCACCAACCCAAACCTAGATTATCAGTTTCTTACTGCACCTTGGACCAAAGAACTAGTTACTGCTCTAGTCTGAAATCAGGAAACCCATATTAATCATGTTCAAAACCTAAGCAACTCATAAAACCACACAATTCAAAACCAACAAAATTAAAAACAACCAAACCTACAAACCCCTAATCTCAAAAAAGAAAAAACATACAAACCCTCACATTACAATCTCCAAAAAAAAAAAACATCACACTTGAACTAGCAACTACAATCCAAAACCCTAAAAGCTTCAAATTTTCCAAAAAAAGAAGGAAAATCAAGAAAGATAAACCCCAAGATTACCTTATTATGCATCAAGATAGCACAACCAGGCTCGAGTTGATCCTTATCAACAAAAGACAAAATCCCAACATAGTACTCAGGTCCAACCGAAGAGGAAACGATGGCATGATTCTCATCAATCAACTCCTCCAAATTTCCCACACTCATAGGCGAACCTCTCAAATCATCAACCTTGGATCTATCCTCCTCAGCTTTCTCTTCTTGTGGCTTCAACCTCTCTTGATTTGCCACAAACTCTTCTTCCATCAACAAATAATCCTTGATTCGCTCCATTTTCAGCAGTCTCAACTTACACTTAGTATGCGGCGTTACCGTGGGCAGCCGTGCAGCCGCCTCCGGCCCTTTCTGCTTCCGCTGCTTTCGGCCCACCCGCGCTGGTGGCGCCGCCGGCTCAAATTTCTTGTCTTTCTTGTCGCTTCCATCTTGTTTTCTGTCTCCTGGTAGCCCTTGCCGATTCAGACCGCCCGATGGTCCCTGACCCATGTTTCGATTTTCTTGATTTTTGTTGCAAGACACAGAGAGAGAGACGTAGAGTGTTCTATTAAAGAAGAGAGGAGTTTGGCTTTGGGGGCAAGTCAAGTGGTGTCACTCTCTCTCACTCTCTCTGTCTTGAGGTTTGGGCCCTTGGCCTTAATTATTTTTAGGCCCGTGAGTCTAGGCCCAAATAGTTAGAAATATTTTGTTTTCCTGAAGTTTCAAATTAAAGGATACAAGCATACTTTTAAGACCCGGCCCGGTTTAAGGCCCGAGTTCCGGGTTTTGACCTGGTCGGCCGGTTCAATTTTTTTCTAAAAAAATCAAAACGACGTCGTTTTAGTAAAAAAACAAAAAAAATAAAAGTCAACGGATTTGCAACCGGATCTTGATCGGGTCTAGTTGGGTCAATCGGGTAGCCGGGTCAGCCAGGTCGCACTGGGTTTTTTCTTCTCCTGTTCTTTCTTCAACCCGGCCTAGTTTCAGCCTCAGATCGGTCAAGTTTCTAGTCAACCCGTTAAACCAGGCCGAATTTCAAAACTATAGATAGAAGGTTCTCATCTCCTTGAATCATAAAATTCGTACAATTATTATTATCAATTTTTTAAAGGATATAAAGTTCTCATCACATTGAATGAGACTTAAAAATGATTTTACTGTAATTTTAATTTATCATTTTAATGAAATTCTTCCCGGTTTAAAATTTGTGCATATCCATTAATCTCTTGTATTAAAAAGTTTGATTTAGTCAAAATAAATAAATTGTTCAGATTTAATTTTATATGAGCGTAAAAAAATGTACAAATGTTATGAACGTGTTTATTAATATAAAAAATAAATTATGTGGAGTTGATAACAACTTATAAAAATATTATTTGACTTAAAAAAAATTAAGATGATATATTTATTTTAAAAAAATTAAGATAACAACATATTAAATTGACCTGGATCAAATTAGGTTAAGCTGTTAAATCCGCAACCCAAATTATAAAACCGTGATAAATTCATGGAGAGCAAATCAAAACAAATTATAAAACTTAATTTTCAATCAACTTAATATTGAAGGATAAAATTTAAAAAATAATAATTTGATTTAACTCAAATTAACTCACCAAATTCACGACTTGAGTCATAAGAACACGATATACAACCCTATTAAAAGCAAATTAAAATAAATTACAAAGCTCAATTCTAAATAAATCTAATATTAAAAAAATAAAATTATATATATTATTTTAGTGAATAGTAATTTATAAAGAATTAAGAATAAATTAACCTTTTCTTTTAGTTTTTTTTAAATAAATATAGGATGATAGCATAAGAAGTAACGATTTGGTTATTAATACTTCCATATGACAATGAAATGATAAAGAAAACAAAAGCAAGAAAGAAAGATTATCCTTCTTCGTTAAAATATCTTATTGCATTTTAAATGGGGTTGGCTAAAATTTGAAAGTTATTTTTATTTATTTTTAGATTATTTTAATATATTGATATCGAAAATAATTTTTTTAAAATAATAATAAAATATTATTTTAATAAATTTTCTAATAAAAAACACTTTAAAAAAACCCTTATAAAAACATTTCAGCTAACACATTCAATCTACTGCCCTGCAGGTTCCCAATTACGATAAAGCTCATCAAGACCATCATGATCAAGATTCTTTATGTAAATGCCATCGTCTTTTACAGTCCAAACGCAGTTCTTCCACATGCATTTGTAGAAGAGGAGAACGTCATGCCAGAACACTTTGAACACGGCATGAGCATCATCCTTGTTCACATCACACCAGAACAGTGTTCTAAGGAAGAAATCCTCTCTGAAACTCCAAGTGAAATTATCGCCTGCTGATAGATAGTGGAAGCCCAGATCATCGTCTTTCGACTTGCAATGAACAGACAGCTCCCTGTTATTGCTTAGTCCATTGACAACATACACATGCCATGTTGTGAATTCATATAGAATACGTTCCTTCTTGGCTGCTACAAAACAATATTGGTGAGTAAAATTGATGGCCAACGCCAGAACAAGTGCTGTAACCACAACCTTGTTGATGATCTTGGGGGCATTCATCATTGGTAAATGGCTATTTCTATGAGCCAACAAGTGATTTTTGTGGATTGTGATCGATCTTTCAAATATTTATCTACTTTTTAGAGGTGTATATATATTATATATATATATATATATATAATGTGATTGCATGGGTAATTAATTAATTTCTTGTGCAATCATGGCTTTAATTTTGCAGCGTGATATAGAATTAAAATGGCATAAATTATCAGTCGAAAATTTAAAGGGTGATAAATTCATTAAATTGGGTGAATGCGCGTGATTAAAACAAGGGCAATGCTAGGGACATTCGTTCAATCTGGTATCATGCCTTGTTAACTCAAATTTATAGAGGAATTTAGCAGTGTTGTTAAACGGGATACAGGTCCGACAATTCAACTTATGACCTACCGTGAGTTAATTTAAAAAAATTAAATAGGACCCATGTGACCTAAGACCTGACCCTTGATCGGGTCAGTCACTTGATCAAGTTTAATAACTATACTTTTAGATGCTTTTTAAAAGTTCTTTTAACTTGAAAAAAAATATTAAATTGATGTTTTTTTAGTGCTTTATGATGATTTTGATGTGCTAATATAAAAATAAAAATAAAAGATTTGAAAAAAATTCTTTTAATTTATTTTCAATAAAAAATTATTTTAAAAAACATCACAAACCCAAACTCCGCAAATATGATTCTAAAATTCACATTACCTACTTTGTTCTCTCTTTTCTCCATCCTTTTATATTTACAATAATACTAATTTTATAGCTATCCACTACTAGAATTTTACAATTTACCAACAAAATATTCCATCATTAGTTAGAAATTGATTCTACCAGCAAGAACCTCTATCGACAGGCTCACAGACAATTACTATTTGTCAAAAAAACTTTCCTCGATGATTCTTGTTTTGTCAATTATTTCGTTGGTAATATAATTACCGATGGATTTATAAACTGAAAAAGCATGTCAATAAAAAAAAATTTACTTGTTTTATTTCATTGATATTTTCATCAATGAATATGACATATCACCAACAAAAAGATTGTATGTAATTCCATCGGTGATTTTTTAATATTACAGATGGAATTAAATTGTTGATGATTAAACAATGAGAATGACATTTGCAGTAATTCTTTTTCAACTCTCTAGAACATACAGACAGACTTAATCCGTTGGTAAAACCGTCAGTAATGATTTTAAAATATTTTTTTAAAAGAAAAGTCTACTAAACAAGGTAGAAAATAGTTAAAAGAAATGAAATAAAATTAAAAATCAAAGATTTATTACAAATTTAAAGATTTATCAGTTCAAATACAATTCATCTAAAAGAAAGGGGCTGAATGAGGAGAATGAGAAGACGGGTTGTTGCCGGGACCGGGGGGCGATAAAGGGGAGCATGTGACTACCCATGTGTGATTTCAGCTTCATGTATAATAGTCGGAGTTTGGCCATCTCAGCAGCAAGATGGACAATCTGAGCTTCAACTTGTTGGTTTAAAATTGCCTGGAACTATAGAGATTGAGTACTCGGAACCAATTGCAAGCATCCAATGGTTGAAACATTTCGGGTCGTCTGCAAATCCTTAACTATAGTACAAGATAAATGTTGAGATCTATTTAACAATATAAGTCTCACATATCGAAATTTCAACATGTACTTTATTTTTTACTTTTCTTTTAAGGATGAACAAGTACCTGCATGAAATTAAATTAATGTTTTGAATTAAAAAAAAAGACAATAGAAATTTAATTATGATGTATGTGTAATTCCTAACATCTCGAATAGATACACCCATTTATATTGGACTAGGCCTCCAACTTTTACTTCAAATGGTAAATATATGGGTAGATGCTCTATTGAGTCGAAGAATGATAAAAGGAATATCATCTCAAGTTTGCAGATTGTCTGGACAATATTCGTTTCAAACTTCTCTTTATGTATTGTGTCTACAACTTGTTGGAGCATATATATTTAAAGAAGTGATTGATCTCTGTGAGTGCATCTTATATCCTTTTTAGCAATAAATCTTAGTAAACTAGTGGAATGAGTGTTTACATAAACACGTGGCGGTCATGAATCTTCATTCTATACAACATACAATCCTCCAAATTCATTAATCTAGATATGTTTGAAGCATGTTTATCAGGAAAATATTGACTATTAAGCCATTAGCATAAAAATAACTATGCATTCTTATCTAAGGCGAAGCTAGCTTTGGGCTTTGTAGCTCATGATCCATCATAAACCAACTTCATATTTTTATAGTGACAAAACAAAGGTAAATCCATTTTAGCCTACATGTTGTCAAACGTCTATAATCTATTGAAAATATTTTCAAACATATTCTTTTCAATGTGCATGACATCAAAGTTATGATAGGGGAGAATGGTCTTCCAACCAGAAATATCCTAGAAAATACTTTGTTTTACCTAATTATAGGTCAAACCAAAACTAGAAAACTTTTGCTTATCAGATTTCAAATCAAACACAATGTCATCGTATAATAACACCACGTCATATAATTCTTTACCCGATGGTAGCGGCGGTGCAACATCTTTTTTTGTTCTTTCTGTACTTGTGATCAAGTGGCAAAAACCATCAATGATGATAAAAAAAAAAAAAAGGTTTTACCATCATATGTTAATATGAAGGCCTTGTTATTTTCAATACAATATGGACATGTTAATTTTCCATACATGGTCCAATCAGAAACCATTTTATACGAAGGAAAATCATTGACAGTTCACATTAAAGTTGCATTCATCTGAGAATTTGGTTTTCTCGAGACATTATAAGTCAAAGTCCTGGATGACCACAACTACTTCAACTCATCAATCAATGGTTGAAGACAAACATCTAAATTCCAACCTGGACTATTAGGACCGGTTATGACCATATATAAAAACTTGAATTCCGACCTAATACATATCTCCGATGACAAGTTGTAAATCATGAGTATCAACAACTAAAAAAAAAAAGTAATAAATGATATAAATAGGTTGAATTCATATGTACATAACCCAAGATATATGATCCTAGATTCCATTGAAAACTGAAGATACACCATGTTAAAACGTTTTTAGGCTTCACTATTGGATAGGTGCACCATGACTTCATCTACTGTATTATATGAATGATGTCATGTCATGTGCTCAATAATCTTTGAAGATATGAAGAACCTTTGCAGACTAGGAGTGATTGGAAAGTATCTAAATTTTCTATGTGTGATAAGAGTTTTTTCTCTGTCAGTTCTGGGTTTGTAATGAGCATGCCCACATGTTTTATACTTGGTTAACTCTGTATTTTCAAGGTTGTATAACATGCAAAAATTTAAACACATGTTAATTTTTTGGTATCATAGACTGAAGGGTTTCATCATGGATTTAGTAGCTTAAAAGTTCTCTTTCAGCCTATTCTTTTCAAGTAAAATACTTCCCACCCATTCAATAATTTTTTTTGTAATCGACCTCATTCAATCCATGATCTGTCTTGATGGTGAACACATGTGCAATGATTGATAATTTACTGTGATTTATGCACCCATCCCATAATAGTTCGTTAAAGTCTTTCAAAAGATTAAAAAATCTAGCCGCGTCTTCATTTGATTCTTCATCTATGATTGAACATTCCCTTGTATAAGCCTGATTCATTTTTGTCGCATCCATAACAATATTCCTATAAAGATTACTATTATCATCTACAACTCTACACACATTACTAGAACTAAAAGTTGACTCAACCATCTTTTCTACCATGGTCTCATAAGGAACATATGGTTTTTTGTGTTTAAACAAGTACAAGTATTTCTAAATGAACTCTTTTTTGTAGAAGATGCACCGTTATAACATCTGGATCGAGAAATTTTTTATTCTTACACCTTTTACATGGATGTCTAATACTGCCTCCATTAGTATTTCTCGGATTAGATAATGCATAATTAATAAAGCCCTCAATCCTATTACAATAATTCACCATACACAGCCCTTCGAGTGAATCTTGATACATCCATGAACGATAATCCATTACTTATATCAAACTTGTGTAGAATATTGATGTCAACATGTATTAATTAATTATGTAAACTAAATAAATAAATTAGTTAACATTGGTTAACTTACTCTATCTATTTTAATAGTACTCTTGAATCATTATCAATTATCTACATAAATTTAAATTTCTATACATTTATTGAAATTTCCAGCTCAACAATAAAATTGATAAAATATAAAGTGAACCCATTGAACAAGTCATTATTTATTTCATTACAAAACACCTAAGTCACAAAATCAAAATCAATTTCATCAAATTACTAACAAATATAATTTTTTAAAATCTCAAACAAACCCTAATTAAAACGTACAAATCAAATATTCATACAACAAGTTTCTATTAAAAAAAAAACTATAAAACAAGTAAACACACAAACAAACTACAATTGTATTTGTTTGTAATTTCATCAAATTATAAAAAAATACAATTTTTTAAAATCTCAAACAAACCCTAACATGTACAAATAATACATTCACACAATAAATTTCTATAAAAAAAAACTATAAAACAAATAAACACACAAACAAAATACATATATACTACAAAAATATACAATAAAAATTAACATTTTAAAATTGAGTTGAAAATAAAAAAAAAATAGTAGTTTTGCTTACTTGATATGGAGAATCCTAAAAAAAATTGAATCAGAACAGGGATGTTGACAGACTAAGTATTAGGGTGGCTGAATTTGTGGTGGGAGGTTGATTTTGTGATAAAATAGGGGGTTTCTGTTGTGTTGCAAAGCTAATGGAAGAAGAAGAAGAAACGAGAAAGTGGGTCGCTCACCAGGTCATAACTTTATTACTAACGGATTTACAGACGGATTTTACAAACAAGTTCATTTCACTGGTAATTTCCTCTGTATAAATAATATGTCATTGCACCTTTTGATTTTTTTTAATTCATTATTTTTTCACTGTAATTCCCTCAGTAGATACTGAGTCAATATTTTCATTTTTATTCAACGATGGACACAATGAGAGACTAATATGTCGGTAAAGTTAACCATTATCTACCGACAAAAAGTTTGCGTAGGTATTTTTGTTTTAATTTGTTAATTTTCTGGTAGTATATGGGTCCATACATGTATGCTACTAGCATACTCATGTGGTATTGTTGTATTATACAGTATTGTCACTTTTATTTTTGTAATTTTCTTAAAGTGGCCATCTATCAATTAATTTTTGTAACATGGCCCTCCTATTTCTATATATTTTTTTACTCAAATACGCTACTACTTCCAAATCTCTGGATATTAAAAGTTGAGTTGATATCATGAGTGGGATCAGTTGCTCACTTTATTTCTTTTAATCCAGGATTAAGTTTATAAGTTTATGCAATTTTATCATGATTTTATAATTGAGTCGCGGTGTAGATAGATAATTAAGGCTAACTTAATAGAAAGCACTGGGTCCAATGCATCAAGCCAATTGATTTGCGTTCAATATATGGATTTCGATGAAATAACTTGTTTAAGTAACTGAGAGGATAAGTAGGAGGGCTCTATTAAAAAAAAATGACGAGGGATCATATTAAGAGAATAAAAAAAAAATAGAGGGAATTCTTAGATTTTTAACCCTACTATATTAATGCGTAGTCAGAAAAAAATAAATTATTAATAAACTAAAATTAATAGTTTCTATATGGTACTTAATGTGATTTTAAGATTTTTATTTTTAATTATTATATAAAAAAAAGTACTTAAGAAAAATAGTGGACTCCAACATTAACAACAAAAATAAAAAACAATAATAGATACCATAATAAATTGTTCTGGTTATATATGGTTACAATTATTCATGGAAACAACGAGCGATCTAATGCTAAAATTAATGTCCTATAAAATATCAAAACTTTTTGTGCCTATCTCCCAATATTTTGTGCTGCCACTGCTCTGGTAAAGAAGAAAGGCGATATCTGAACTCAAAGGAATACGTAGCTTAACTGGATAAATTTTAAATTTATTTTTTAATAATTATAAGTTTGAGTTCTTTCAGGACCATTGAAAGCTTTCATAGTCATTAATTTCAGGATCTCGAAATATTAATCGAGATGCATATAAACTAATCCGAACACCTACAACTAAAAAAAAAAAAGCCATATGTGATGCTGTGAGCACTAGGGCTGAGCATTTCCGGTTCGGTCCGGTTTTGAATCAAAATAAACAACCAAACCGAATTATTATTTTTTTAATTTTTTGAACCGAACCGAACCGAAAACCGGTTCAAACCGATTAATTTCGGTTCGGTTCGGTTCGGTTTTTTCCCCTTCCAAACCGGTTCAAACCCAATGGTCCTCTCTACTTCTCCTGCAATCTCATACAGCAGATCCCAAGTTGCTGGAGGTGAAGACCCATTCGGGCTTCCACGACTAGATCCTTATCTACAACTGCAACCAACCTTGCAAATCAGGCAAAAAACCCAAGACTCGAACATTAGCCCCAGAAAACATAATCACAGAAACCAGAGCAGGTTGTTCTACTTTAAAAAGAAACATAAAGGAAGCAATACCTTAGTCTTTTCGGTGCTGCAAGGGAGGTCGTTTTTCTTAAAATCATCTTCAAGGGTGGAGTGGGCCATTTGATGAGTTAACTCAGCCAAGTACTCTTCTTCATCACTCTCTGTCTCAGTAAAGCCAACGATGACCAACTTGTTTTGCTTTGATTTTCACCAGCCAGAGAGTGAAGGGAGAGAGATGCAAAGAAGGGAAGGGAAGGGAAGGGAAGGGAGGGGAGGGGGGGCGGCCCACCAGCCAGAGAGTGAAATGAGAGAGATGTAGAGAAGGGAGGGGAGGGGAGGGGGGAGAGTAAAGTGAGAGTGAAATGAGAGAGATGCAGAGGGGGGGCGGCTTAATGTTATTCTAGGGTTAGAAAAGATTGTATTTATACTTGCTTTTTTTTTTAAGTGCTGGCTGGTTGAACCAGTTCGGTTCGGTTCGATTCAATCGGTTTCAGACTTTAGAAACCAAAACCGAACCGAACCGGAATTTTTTTGTGATTTTTTAATCGGTTAATTCGGTTTTTTTTTCGGTTCGGTTTTTTCAGTTATTTTTTTTTCAGTTTTCTCGGTTTATCGGTTTTTTTGCTCACCCCTAGTGAGCACCATGTGTGCTCCCCAGAATTTATAGGCCAACATGTTCTTTGACTGGTACATTACAAAGAAGCAAAGTTCTTAAATGAGAACCTAACAGCCCTGCTGTACAGTAATAACGGTAGGTGCGTGCAAGCTTTTCTTTACCAATAGGTAATGAATTATTCAACTCAAGTCATTCAATGTCCCCTGATAGCCACAAGAGCTTTGCTGCTATCCAAAGAGCTAGCTAGCAGCGGGTGGCCTCATCAATGCAAGATTCACCAAGCATAATAATATCTCTGTCACGGATTGTCTGTTTTCTAGCATTATGGATTCACCAACCTGGAGATCAGGTCACAAAGATGACCGTCCGATCATAAAAAATCTCTGGGAATTCTTGTTGGAAGAATCATAACATTGGAGTACTTGAATTGTCTGGCTTTTTGGGAATTTAATTTCAAGGGTATGCTTTTGCATATCTATAAATAATAAACTTTTTGGTGGATATTTTTTGATGTAATGTATTTGAAAGTGTGGTAATAATTACAATCAAAGTATTTTTTTATTTAAAAATATATTAAAATTATTTTTAACATTATTATATTAAAATTATTTTAAAAGACAAAAAAATAATATAAAAAATATTTTTAAATTTTTAAAAAACACTATTCCCAACATTCATCACGGGCACAACTTGTCATAGGAAGCACGAGCAAACCTAGACCCTAAAAAACTACTAATGAACTACGTGGCTAGGTTTTTTTTATCGTTTACTCCTATCTATTTTATTATTATTTAAACAAGTATTTTCATTCAAAAATTTAAAATTAACAAATTAAGGTTACAGATTTTATTTTATTTCTTAATGATTATTGTAATTGAAATTCTTTTAATAGCCATTTGATTATTATATTAAACAACTATATATGATCTTAAATCAAAAGACTTAAGCAGGCTCAAAAATGTTTTAACATTACTTTCTTATAATTCAGTATTGCTCGAACGCTTCTGGGGACATTTTTGTAGTTCTAGTTAGGGCTGAAAAGGTCACAGGATGGAGAGTTGCTGATATCCAGCAGGGCTCGAACCCAAGCTCACAACAGCGAGGATGATCGAAAGTATTTAACAGTACTGTAACAAGTGATTGCTGGCCATCAATTCTTTAATTTGGATGGTTGTCCAGCTAGCCATGGAGTATTTGGATTGAAGAGAAAAATAAAACTAGAAATCAAGGGTTGATCAGGTTGATTGAGGACGAGGTCTCTGATGCTTTAAGCCCCTGATCAGAGGTAAAACCCCGAAATACCTGATGCATGCCCTACCGACTTGAAGATTTTCATTCAAGGAATTAAGTGCATGCAGCGTTGTGTCCGGAGAGAGGCCACCAGGCAAAAATACTAATGGTGCACGTACAAAACTATATATCACCAAGATTTTCCTCGTAATTAAGGTAGACAAAATGCTGGGCCAGTATCTCATTAATCAAAACATTCTGCATTTGACACAGCTTGAAAACATGTTTCTTCTTAAATTATACCTGTGTTTTTTCTTCATGGGATTGCTAGCTAGTACCACTCTTTAATTGGCATGACAAATCGTCCCAGGTAATTACGATTGATCTATTAAAAACCTGTTATAACCATTAAAAGAGAAAAAAAAAACACAGAAACATCTGCAAAGTTATAGGAAATTTACTTACCCAGAATCGGCATTAAAGGAAAGTATTTTTAACTTAATTTACCTGCTAACGGAAAGAACTATTTATCAGTTAGTGTTGCTATCAGTTCTTGAGTTATTGGCAATGTAGAAAATACATCAAACTCAAATGTAGAAGACTTGCAAGAACGACAAGGAACTAATTAACCTTTTAGACATAATTAATTGATATCCATTCAAACATGACAATAACGATATCTCAAAGTAAAAGACACCAAATTAAGGAAATACAAGTAAAACCAGATACAGCAGCAAAAGGAACAGTATGGTAACTAAAGCATAGACGACAACCTCACTTGCACGTTCAGCTAACTTAACTGAGACAAACTAAAAAGGAACTAAACTTGAGAGCAAATATTAATTTCAAGGGTAAGGAAGAACACCACTTCCACCACCAACACCACCGCCTACTCCACCACCAACACCCCCACCTACACCGCCTCCAGCACCAACACCACCGCCAACACCACCCAAGCCACCAACACCACCGCCAACACCACCCAAGCCACCAACACCACCGCCAACACCACCCAAGCCTCCAACACCACCACCCAAGCCTCCAACACCGCCACCCAAGCCTCCAACACCGCCACCCAAGCCTCCAATACCGCCACCCAAGCCGCCCAAGCCGCCTCCACCACCCAGTCCTCCGAACCCACCATCTAAAGGAGCAACTCCACCAATCCCCCCTACGCCACCAAATGGGAGACCACCAGCACCAATTCCAGAATAGCCACCAACACCACCATATGAAACAAAGTTCTTTTGGTCAGTGAGACCAGCATCACTTGGCGCATTTTTGGTGCTAGCAACATGCATGTTCTTTTCAGTAGGCACGTCTCTAGCACTAGTGTGCACTGCTGCAAGAGCAAGCACTAACACAACACAAACGTAACTCCTTGCCATCTCTCTAGCTCTGAATCTTTTTTCTTAGTACCTCAGTGCTTGTTGGGTTCCTCTTTTTAAAGGCCAACTGAGCAGTAGGGGCAGTTGAGGGTAGTAAATGGAGTTGAATGCGTGTTCAGAGTTTTGAGCTCTCAAATTTTCCATGCACCGAGTTTGTGTGTTCGTCTAAAGGCTTTTTTGGTTGTATATGTGGATGGACATTCAAGTTCGTGTCTTGGGACTTGGCCTCCGTAGCGTTTCAAATGCTGTTTTGTAAAATTTAATTTTTTTTTATATATTTTTAAATCATTTTAATATCCTATATTAAAAATGATTTAAAAAAAAAAATATTATTCTAATATATTTTTAAATAAAAAAATATTTAAAAAAACAATTACACTTCTAAACATGCTTTTAATTAGTCTTAACAGCCTTGATTATAAGCTAATAAACACAATTACAAGGAAATCAACAGTGTAGTTAATTTAAATTTAGGCCAGAGGTGTCCTCATGCAGGCATGGGTTTGCCAGTAAGATGGATGGCTGATTGTGACACATGGTTTGTTGGCAGGCAGCAGGGCACTTCACGACTGTCCCCATTATGACATGTGGTTGGAATGCAAGGGCCGGTCCTCGTTTACAGATCATCAGGGCAGAACATCAAAATATATACCCATACTTTTATTTTTATGAATTATGAATTATGAATTATGAATTATGCATGATTATAAAGCATATGTTATAACCATTAAGAACATGATATAATAGAAAAAATATAAATAGTTTTTCAAGTCAGGAAACTTATAAAGAAAATAAAAGATCCGCAATTAAAGACATGAAAATTAAAAACGAATAAAAACAATACTTGAGCATTTTAAATTAACCACCCAATAAATAAAGTAAAATTAAATAGTCTTTATTGTTTTAATCTTCATTATTTTTTAACAAAAAGAATTTTTAAATCATCTTTATATAGAAATATATCCCATGTTATTATGATACCGTCGTTAATGTTATTTATAAATTATTTTAATTTTTCAATTAAGATTTTTAGTAGACTAATTAATGAATTTTTTTTTTGCAAAATGAATTCACTTATTAAAAAAAAGAACAATAGGATGAAAGTCTTTAATAACTTTTTTATTAAATTAAAAGGTAAAATTGATAATAAAAGATTTATTTTGAGGCAATATTAACATATATATATAAAATTGGAGATTGTCAAAGAACTATTTCAATCCAAAAGTTTAAATTATTAGGTGGAGCTCCAATATATGATTTATATTATTTTTTAATACATTTCTCAAGTAAAAGCTTTTTGAACTTGGAATTTGCATAGAGCTATTACTTTCTTGTGCTTACTTTTATTAAATATAATGTGAATGGTGAGATTCAAACTCGTAACTACTGGGTGGATAAGGTTTTGATACCTTGTCAAAGAATCATCTCAATCAAAAAGTTTATATTGTTAAGTGAGATCCGAAGATATGATTTATATTATTATTTAACAAAAGTTATTCTTAACATTTTCTCAATTAACTATGATAAATTAACAAAAACAAAAAACAAAAAAAAGGTTGTAATTTTACTGTGCATTACCTCACAAAAATACTATTCATTGCAATAGTGTTTTTCTCTTTTTTAAAAAATATGTTTTTTTTCTTTAATTTCATCATTCGATATTTGATTTGTTGGAAATTGAGTTTCATGATTTATTGGAGATTGATTTTGCATCACCTCACAAAACATTATTTATTATAATAGTATATTTTTTGTCTTTTTTTTAATCTATGTTTTTTTCTCTAATTTTCATCATTCAAAATTTAATTTGTTGGGGATTGAACTTTATAATTTGTTGTGGATTGCTAAAAAACTTAAAGAGGTGGTGTTTTTACTGTGCACCACCTCACAAAATACTATTAATTGCAATAATATTTTTTTAATCTAATTTTATCATTCAACATTTGATTTGTTGGAGATTGAGTCTCATGATTTATTGTGGTTTGCTAAAAAAGTAAATGAGGTGGTGTTTTTTATGAGCACCACCTCACAAAACATTATTCATTATAGTAGATTTTGTTTTTTGCCTTTTTTAATCTATTTTTTTTTCTGTAATTTCATCATTTAACATGTGGTTTATTGGATATTAGACTTCATGATTTATCACTGTTTGCTTTCTATGTGGTTATCTCACCTCATGATCCGTTTCGCGAGTCAACTTGAGGTTTTTTTTCTCTTTTTTTCTATGTGGATATTAGATTTTATTGATTTTTTTTTCAATTTCATTATTCAACATATTATTAATTGAGAGTTTGACTTCATATTTTGTTTTTGTTTGTTTATATAAGGTTATCATGATTTATAATACAAATTTAACAAGATAACTTGGGCTGACTCTGTTCTAATATGTTATTATTTTAATATTTATTTTAAAAAAGATGTCTTTTAAAATTATTTAGTTAAATTATATTTTTATAGGCCATCTAGATTGTCTTGGAAACTGTCATGTTGATCGAATTACTTCAAGTTAACTCTCAAACAATTTAAATTTTATTCTACTAGGAAAATATTAGCAACACTATGATATTTTTTTTATATTAAAAATATTTGATATAACTTGCATGGCTCGGGACAACTATATAATATTAATCATTACTGGTTGGCTATATGTAATGCATTAATTTGAGCTTTCCAGCTGAAGCTTAATTCATGAATTTGGATAACAAAAACTTCTGATTACTTTGCAATTACATTAAGGCAACAAATACAACTAGGATTAAAGAAATTAACTTACTCGATCCGAGATGAATTAATCCAAGTTGATGACAACATCTTTTGGTCAAATCAGGAACAAGATTCGGTGGTGAAATTGCAGAATTAAGATTGGCTACAGTACTGTCCTGAAATTCTTTGTGGTCACGTCTGCAACCCTTAGTTTTGTCTGTGTTAAGAAGCATACGTCAAGAAATCCTTCCAATTTTTAGCTGTCAGTAGTAACAATGTTAAGCTCGGTCATTGATTCTGGGAGCAGGGACAGAATGGGATTTTCCTCTTTGCTGAGTGTCTTGGAATTTTTTTCTCTTGTCAGAATTTTCCCTGATGCTCCCATTTATCCTCGCACCATTGGATACTTAATTGTCTCAAGTGCTGCTTACTTAGGCACTGATCGTTGCTATCTTTGGGCGCTGCCCCTCTTCTGCTACTACAGCTTAGTATGCATACTATTTTCTGCTACTAGCCTACTAGTAGTGATGCTTACTGATTTTGATCCTCTTGGTTTCTAATACAATTGTCTACTACTGTTGCAGCTTGTTTGAAAACTATTTGCTCCATTGTATTCATATATAGATGACTGAGTGCTGTGATGGCTAATTCTTTGACATTGACTGGTGAGTGCTTCTGGAGAATTGTCTCCAGGGCACCATTGTTATAGCTCCTCTGAGCTGTTGTAAACTTGTAATGCTCTTCCACATTAACAAATGGACCAATTTTATGCTAATTTTAATTTCTTATTTTTCAATGAAATAGTAAGACTTGAATACAAATTGGCTTGATCAAGAAAAACGTAGTACAGGAAGGACAGATAAATAGATAGATAGATAAAGATCCTCGCAAATCAAATGAAGAGCCTGCTGACAAATTACCTATGTAATCCGAAAGCAATGAAAGATGACAGGAGAAGAATTAAAAAGCACAATGTCTACGTATAGCAACTTATTAAAGTAGATATATAACGAAGAGCCAATGAGGAGCGAAATCAAGGGTGGAAGAGAGAGCCAGCATCACCATCAGCACAATCTCCACTGCCACCGCCCAAGCCTCCACCAACACCAACGCCTCCACCAACACCTCCACCAAGAGCTCCACCACTACCTGAGTCTCCACCCAAGCCACCAACCCCACCAAGTCCACCGAGGCCACCAGCAACACCGCCAAGGTTTGGCAGACCACCAACTCCAGCAAAGCCACCTACACCGCCATATGCGATGAAGTTCTTTTGGTCATCGAGGCCAGCGTCTATGGGCACGTCCCTAGCACTTGCTTGAGCAATAACAAGAGCAATTAAAACTAGAATGCAATAACACCTTGCCATGTTGTCTCTCTATATTTCTATCGTACTAAATCTGATCAAGAAAGTATTTGCTGCTGTAGTAATGGTGTGCCAGTACTGCCATGCATTGAAGCTCCTTTTAAAGGCAGGTTTACATGTGGGAGAAGGTTTCTTGAATTAAATGTATATTGAATGAGAGCACATAGTGGTTCGTTAAAAATGAATTTAACTGTTTTCCAAAGATTTGTACAGCAGATCTCAATACCTAATTATTATTGAAAAAGAAATCATTACAGGCAAGAAAACACATTGGCTTATATTGTCAGGACAGTATGCCACTTAGTAGCAGCTAGACTAGGAGCTCGCGTAATGCCTCATGCTAATTTTATTTTATTTTAATGTAAAAAAGAAATGTTCATGCAATGTTTTTCTTAAAAAATAAAAAACTCTGGCACTCAAGTCATTAACTTGTCTATATCTAATAAGATTGGTTAATTTAATAATTTAATTTAAATTGAAATTAACAATAGCAAATGAATCATAAAAAAATACTTGGCAATAATTAACTAAAAAAATAAGATATCGGTATTATATTTGTAAAGAAAAGAAAAAAAAGATCATTAGAGACCCGCCGTCATTCCACCGTGGACATCACTCATAACCAAAAGAGTTTGGTGAGATGATTCAAGCTCCACCTTCATTAGAGTAAAGCCCTGGAAAAGCAAATTGAAAAAAAAACACAATAAAATGAGTATTCGTCTATTCAATTAATCAATTCTATTTTATTTAAGAAAAAAAACCTTATTTAGAGAAAATATATTTAACAAAGAACAAAAAATAAAAAGACCCCAAATAACTCAACCAAATATATATATATATATATATATATATATATAAACAAAGAATGTATAAAGCATATAAAGAAAACATAGAGCCTTAATCTCCAATAAAATAAATATTGAATGATAAAATTAAAAAAAATATTATCGTTAAAGAATGACAAAAAAAAAAAAACCAAAGCAAACCCTAGCGAACATCCTTAAATTGAGTTAATTTTTCAAACTACAACTCATGAAATTCCAAAACGGGCTTAAGTGGAGACTCAAATCCAAATTAACTTAATGTTGAATGATGGAATTAAGTGTAAAAAAAATATCAAACTAAAAAATTTGGCAAAACAAAAAAAATCAAAAGAATAAGGATAAAACATTATAGGAAAAAATGATTGAGGGTGAAATCGCCAAAAAAATTAAATTATAAAAATTATGTCAGATAACATAAATAGCAATTAAAAAATAGAGATCAAATCTGACAAATTAAAAAATCAAATAAGGATTAAATTGAAACAACTTTTAATTTTCATAAGTTATTTCAAATAAAATAAATAGCAACCAAAAGATCAGGGACTAAATAAAAAAAGAGAAGTAAAAAAAATCCAATAAGAATGAAATTGAAACAAAATGTGATTTTTATAAGTTATTTGAAATAAAACAAACATCAACTAGAAGATCAGGGACTAAATAAAAAAAGGGGTTGGTTTGAAAAATTGCAGGGCAAGACGCAAAACTCGAGGGAGAGAGAGGAAAGAAAGAAGAAAAAAAATGAAATGGCTGTCGAAGCCAAACTCGAATTCTGTTTTCTACACATTCCACCGTTACATGAAGGAGACAATGAGACGAATCTAAAGACGTTCTGGAATGACATTTTTGGTTGTCAGAATTAGTTGCATGTGCCATCCAAATACGGTAGAGTGCAAAACACACTGATGCGTACTCATCACGCGTCAACAATTATTTTTTAAATACTTTTAATTTATTAGAAGACAAAACTAACCTCCACTTTACCTAATATCAAAAACAAAAAAACCACTAATGCAGTAACGAAAATGCCCTCAAATCCAACAGGAAAAAAAATTCGAACCCCAAGGACAAGGAGGAATTCTGATTGTTCAAATTAAAAGGATAAGACCAAAACAACCTTCTTTGACAATCAAAGTATTTTCGTATATATTGGACAAATTGGTTATTTAAGTATACACTTCATAATTAAAAACACAAACCTACCCCTCAATAACATCCAACAATATTATAATCTTAAGGGTATTTAAGATAATTTACTGTATAATTTAAAAGGCAAATACACATCTTGCCCTCCGTCCATTTAAAAATGTCAAAATGCCCCCGTTGCAAAGACAACTATATTCTAAACCATTAGACTAAAACTTTTTTCTAAAAGGTAAGATGGTAAATTCATTGTTCCTGTCCACAGTAAAATATGTCTAAGGGAGCAATGAATTCATCACCCCTCTCAGTTTTTTTTAATAAAACTATCGTTTGGGATTGTGGAGTAGCGCAATTGAAAATGTTTTTTTTAATAGACCATAATTTTAAAATTATTTGGTTTTTATTGTGTAAACCTGTTTTTAAAATTATGGTAAAAAATAAATTTGAAAAAAGTTTCAATTTATAGTATTTCTTAAACCTCAACTATAAAAACTGCCATCATTGTAAACACACACTTAAATGGCTAGTTGTTGCACATACATGAGCAATTTTACTAGGATTGGGACTATGAGAGAAGAACCATGCATGTTATTAGCCGGCTAGCTAGCTATAGATGCTATAGATGTGGAATGCGTACTTCTCTCAACATGAGAATATAAATATTAATATTGTAATGTAGGGTGGTGTAAACTGTTTTTTTAAAAAAATTATTGAGAATATATTAAAATAATTTTTTTAATTTTTTAATTTTATTTTTGATACTGCAACATTAAAATTATTAAAAAAATTAATTTAATATTTTTAAAATTAAATGTAATTTTAAAAAACATAAAAAATTTGTTATCATACTTTCAAACATTCTAAATCAAATCATATCAATGATAAAAGAATCAGAAAAACAGTTAGGTATATATATATATTAAAAAATAATTGAAAAGATATAGAAGCTAGCTGGCAGGACCATGATGTAAATAAATGAATAAATAAATAAATGACAGGACCACATGATCCTGTCATGACCGCTTTATGGTCTTATTTACTCCAAAACGACAACTGTATGTATGCCCTTCTTGGCATTAAAATCTTGGTATGTTGCTTCAAAATGAAGGGAAATTATGCAATTACCTCTTATCGTTAATCATAGGTGGTAGATTCTATTAATTAAAGCTTAACTCGGGTTGATTGTTAACCTACATGCTATCAAGTTAATTTTTAATTATAGGTTAATTTAGTTTTTTTATCAAAATAATATTATTTTACTTTTAAAAAAATATTAATTTTGACTTAATTAATTTTAAAACGAGTTTGATTAGTTCAATAAAATCACGAATAAACTTGTAATGATATTTATATTTAACCATATTAACATAAAAAATAATTTAAATTAAAAACATTCGATATCAAATTGCTGAGTCAACTCATCAATTGTTCAAGAGTGTATTTGAGAGTATGATAATGGATGTTTTTTAAAGTGTTTTTTATTTAAAAATATATCAACATAATATTGTTTTTATTTTTTAAAAATTATTTTTGACATTAACAAGTTAAAATGATCTAAAAATACTAAAAAATATTAAATTAAATAAATAAATAAATAATAAATTTTTTTAAAAAATATTTTAAAAACACAAAAACAATCCACCCTTCTATTATTTTTTTAAAATACTTTTAAATATATCTATTAAACGCAATCTCTACTCGATCAGAATACCACCTTGTACTTCAAGTTAAACCAGTTTTTTTTCTTTGGTTAAATTAAGGGAAAAAAGGAAAATAGATGGAAAAGATAGAGACCACAAATGCAGAGAAGCAGAGAGAAAGGAGAGGAGGTCTGCGTGGGGGAGCATATAATGATGACAGCTTGCTTACCGACAGGAATGGGAGGACTTCGAGGATACGATGGATAAATTGTGAAATTACTACAGTAAACGTAAACAATTAATGGAATAATATTATTTGAAGAAAAAATTGGTGAAATATATAGCATATTTCCACTTTGTTACGCTTCATATCGTTATTATGAAGCACGATAATATTCAGTGAAATTGATCAATTAATTTAAAAAATAAAATAAAAATTAAAACCGTTAAAACCAGGAGCCCAAGGAAATTTTTTTTTGATGATTTATGTATCAACGTAGTGGTTATTATAAGAAAAATAATATTTTGAAACTCCTGTAATTTAAGTGTGATATAACAACCGAATCAAAAGTAATGACCATTTTATTCTGTTATTCTGGTATGACGTGACTAATCTTCTCTTGTGCTTATATTTGTTTTACTGATCAATAAATATATCTGAATTTATTTAAGGACAAATCCTTATTTAGTTATGGTAAACACATACACGTGACTGCTCAGAATCATTTATTATCATAAATCCGACTATATCATTAACATTGAAAAACAAATGATAATTACTGTGTGAACAATAATTTTTTAAGATTTGAATCGGAGTTTATTTTTTAGCATACAAATGGGAAATAAATAAAAAACTCATAGAATTAAGGTTTTTATGTAAAAAACGATATTACTGGGCCAATTTTTTACGTTTAAAGTGCTAATTTGAAAAGAAAAAATAACAAAAAAAGACACCCGGATACGATATGGGCAGATGGCGGTAAGGAAATGGACTGGTTGTCTGCGGACGTAGTTTTCAATTAATGCTGTGTCAGATTGTTTGCTGGACATCGTTACTCTCTCTACCTGCTTCCACTTTCATTCTCAACCAAAACCAACGCTCTGAATTAATGCTCATGTCTCAGCTACAATGTCCTCCTCTCATCTCCCAGCGCAGCCACATTCTTCCTGGAAACTCCAACATTGTAGCTGCTGTTGAAGTATCTCTGAGCTAGTTATCTAGCTGCATGCATGCTGGTGCTAACACACAATCTTGGAGTTTCTTTTTTTCTTTTTCGTCCAAGTGCTGATCATACCCTGAATTCCATGGAAGGATAGAATCAGTTATAAAAATTTACAAGAGAGATTTGGAAGTGATCTTGGACTTGGTTTGTTGTTACAGTGAATTTTGTTCTAGAAAAGATCTTTATTTCATAATCAAGCCCTGTCTTGACCTTGGAAAATCTCTCTGGAGGTCATAATTAGTTTCTTTTTTTTAACTGCAAGTAATGGGTATGAGACTTTGAAATTAATAATCGTGTAATCATGTAAGCGTAATCCTAAAATTCCAGTAACCTAAGGTTTGGTTTGTAGTACTAGAACAGTACTACCTGACCAATTTAGCTATATGTTATCTTGATTAGTTTTGAAAGCTTTGGTAATGGAGAACGAGCCTCTGACTGGTTCATATTTGAAGGAGAGCGGTCAAATAATTAAGCAAATAAGCAAAGAGGAGGATGACGAATGATAATTTTTTGTTCGGTTTTTATTAAAAAAAAATAATTAAATTGAATTTTTTTTTAAAAAACCGAAACCGGTTCAAACCGACCGGTTTTGGTTCGGTTTTTTAGGACAAAAACCAGTTCAAACTGGTTTGGCTCGGTTTTTTTCCGGTTTGGCTCGGTTTTTTTCAGTTTCGGTTCGGTTCAGTTCGGTTTTTTGATTTCAGACTTATAAAACCGAAACCGAACCGAACCGGTCGGGTTTTTTTCACAATTCGGTTTTTTTGATTTTTTTTTTCAGTTTTCCTGGTTTTTCGATTTTTTTTCTGTATGGTGTATGCAAAAGATTAGGCTGCGAGCCAACCTATCCATGAAATTGAATTCCTCCCAGTGTATTCAAAATTTATATCCTTGCAGCCTTTCTTTAGAATATTTTTTTTTATAAGCGATAGATTCTCATTCCATAAAATATATAGAATTATAGAATAATAATTGGGCCTAAAATACAGGCATTTGAGCCCAAAAACAACTATTCTACCCTAGCCCTCCCCCAATGACGAAGGTGTCCAGGACTCCAAACCTGGTTTACATGCTGAATCTATAACTTGAATAGAATCGGGTTTGTAAAGGTCTGGCCACTACATGTTCTTGGTTTTGATAATAGCAATTTTGGTGCTTCATTACCAATTATAAAAGAAATTCTTGTAATTTGCTCGCGCTTTCAACATTCAAATAGTTTTTTGTTTTAGGTTATGAATCTCTTTGCAGCCACTCAGTTTATTTACTTCACAAATAGTGTTCTTTCACCTTCCTGTTATCATTTAATATACGAGAGGGTATTTGAAAATATAGTTGTGGTTATTTAATTTTTAAAATATTTTTTATTTATAAATATATTAAAAAAATAATTTTTTTAAAATATTATTTTTAATATCAGCACATCAAAATAATTAAAAAATATAACAGTGACTAAAAAGATAAAATGAACACATTGCAACTTGTTTTTTTTTTTTTATGAAATACGAGAGAAATCAACTGTTATAACCGATAATAACATAGCTTCACAAATAAGAGAATATAAAATCTCAAAGAGTGAGAAAATATACATACATAGATAAAAACCAATATCATAATCATAATAATAAAAAAATTATATGAGAAAAAAGGTATAACAATGCAATATTTAAATTATCTTGTCTAAGAACTCCTTGCTCGGCCGACATATTATAACTATTGTTACACCTTGGTTAACCACCAATGAACTTCCTCCTTGTTATTTAATTATAAAATGGTATTGATATATCTTTTTAAGAAACCAGGAAAATAGAATTAATATTAAAAATAAACGGTAATTTGATTTCAGGTTTTTATAGAATTTCAAGAGTAAAATAAATGCAGGAATGATCCTATGAATCTCATATTTCAACCAAATATTAAAATATACTTTTCTAGAAATCTCACTTCAAGAATGTTCACTTTCTTTTGGAAGATTGATTTTAAGGAGAAAAGTTAAATTCTGTGAACCGAACACCAAAATAAACAATTAATGTTCTTTAAGATAAACAAAAATAAAGGTCAAAAGCACACACCTCTAATCCAGAGATGGATAGATTCTATAGCGTTAAGAGTAAGCAAAAAAACAAAAAAAACTGAGAAAATTAGGAAAAAAACAAAAAAAACTGAATCATGAAAAAAAACTGATTAAAATTGTGAAAAAACCGGCCGGTTTGGTTTCGGTTTTATAAGCCTAAAACCAAAAAAACCAAACCGAACCCAAACAAAAAAAAACCGAGCCAGCCAAACCGGAAAAAACAGAGCCGAAACCAATTTGAACCGGTTTTTGTCCTAAAAAACTGAACCAAACCGAAACCGGTCGGTTTGAACCGGTTTCGGTTTTTTTTAAAAAAATAATTTCGGTTTGGTTACTTTTATTTTATAAAAACCGAACTGAACTGAAAATATTCACCCTTAGCCTTAATCATCCACAAATTTTATATATATATAAACTTAATTCTTTATATTAATGTATTGTAATTATTTTTGCTAATTTAGTAAATACTCAGTTTTTTTTAGATAATAATATTCCATGCACTTAATTAATTAGCCTTGGAATGAACTAAAATTAGAGTTCCAATGACTAGCCTAGAATACTGGGTCGTAGCTATTCAAAAGGGATTACGAGATGAAAGCGCTAAGGGTTCCCATCACCAACACTAGCAATGAATCCGCATGGAATTCTACTTGCAAATCTCACTCACTTCCTTCCTATATAAAGCAGTGTGGATGGTTTCAAAAATAAAATAAAATAAAAAACTAAAGCATTTTTCTTCCCTTTGAGAAACAAAAATATTGAAAATGGCAAGCCTAGCCCTAACCACATCCCTTCCCAGGTATGGTCAACTCGGTGCTATGATAGTTAGGAGCCAAAGGAGCTCTGGAGTTTTCATCCCTTTAACAAGACGTTTTCAGGTAGATCAAGTCACCTCATGACTAGTAATGTAATGTTGGGTTGTGATTGACAATGAGTGTTAAACACTAATCTTGCTGTGAAATTGCAGGCAAGTTCTCGCAAGGAGGCTTCATCAGGTGGCTTTGAGATGGCTCGTAAGGCCACAAAAGAAGGAGCCAGTGAAGCAAAGGCTGCTGGTGAATCTGTGGTCGAAGATGTAATAAGAAAATCACAACACTAAATGGATAATTAATTTGTATGACTGTGTTTATAATTTGTTTTCTTAAATGTTTGACAATTTAGACTAATCTTTTGGCTACTTGATGAGGAGCAGGCGACCCAGAAAACAAAAGAGGTGGCTGGAAAGGCATCGGAGGCCTCAAACGATCTAGCAGACAAGGCAAAACAAACTGCTCAAGATGCTTGGGGAGCCGTAAAAGATACCACAGCAAAGATCAAGGACACAGTAGTTGGCAAAGCTGAGGAATCAAAGGAATTCATCAAAGAAAATGCAGAGACAGTCAAGAGCAGCATGAACACCAAAAACTGAGCTGCACAACATTCTCGTATGTTGTGCCTCCTTTGATCAAGTTCAAATCCCTTGATTCTTGATTTCTTATTTGTAGTTTTCCTCCTACTTTTATTTATTTCCTAGCTCTATAGATTTACATCACTGCATTTCTGTTTAGAGTGACGTCTGTTGTAATAAATACCGGGCTTACAGGCATCGGCATTTGACATTTGTAAGACCATAACTAGTTCTCAATAAACTAATAACATTTTTGGTGCCACACTGCAGCTCCTCTGTCTATTTCACTTTACTGTGAAAACTGAAAACTGCTGTTGATTCACTCTACCTCCTTTTCTATTTCACTTTTGCCGTTGTTTTTTAAAATAAATTTTATTTGAAATTATATTAAAATAATAATTTTTTATTTATAAAAAATTATTTTTAATATCAGTATATTAAAACAATTCAAAAATATTAAAAATAATTAATTCAAAAAAAATAATTCAAAGTTTTTTAAAACCATGATTGTACCGAAAAAACAACCATAGGACTCCTCTGTTCATATTAACCATTGAGTCTGTGTTTTAATTTCCACCTCTTATTTTTTTTTTTTGCATTTCAATGGTTATTAAAAACAATTGTTACCTTCTTTATAGAGAGTGCTTGTTGCTTTGGTCCCCCCCCCCCCCCCCCCCATTCCCCCATTTGTTGCTTGTTAATCATATTCCATAAATAAAGTGCAATGTTTTTCTTTTTAATTTATAAAACACATACAAAATACATATGATACGGAGCAATAAATAATAAAATTAAAAAAAGAAAAAAAAAGAATTGGAGATGTACAAAATCTGCAATATTTTCATTAATCATCCAAAACTGTCTCTCAATATGACAGAAGAACATATAAATAATAAACTCTAAACCATCTCGCTATTGGATTCAGCCCATCAAGTCCCCCCCATTCCCCCATTTGTTGCTTGTTAATTATATTCCATAAATAAAGTGCAATGTTTTTTTTATTATTATTTATAAAACACATACAAAATACATATGATGCGGAGCAATAAATAATAAAATTAAAAAAAAAAAAAAAAAAGAATTGGAGATGTGCAAAATCTGCAATATTTTCATTAATCATCCAAAACTGTCTCTCAAGATGACAGAAGAACATATAAATAGTAAACTTTAAACCATCTCGCTATTGGATTCAGCCCATCAAGTCAAACTGTTTAACATAAATAATAAAATAACAATGAGCAGGTCCAAATGGGCTAAATAAATAAAATAACAATAAAATAAGCTTAAATGAGCTTAGTCTCCCAACCAAAGCATGACAGGCTGGGCCATCCTACGTCGTCTCCGTCCATATACTCGTGTAGTTTGTGATATAGATCTGGTGTTCCCACCGCATATTGTATAAACATAATTCTAACAAGTTCAGATTTTTTTCAGTATCTAATTCTAAGGGAGCAAAATAAATCATACAAGATTAATATTACAAATTTCAAATACAATATTGAAATTATAAAATATATAAAGAGTAAAACTTCGAAAACTTTAATTATTTATTCCTTCATTTATTCTTTTGCGTCATTTCTGTATCTATCTCAACAACTGGATATATTACATCTTGCTGTGCTTGTTTGCTGTTGGTTTCTCATCAGTATTTAACCATGGATAGAATTTTTAAACATCCTTGACTCACAGACAACGCATTGTGGTACATCATGATCTAGCCATGACGGGGCTCTCGTCTTCTCCAACGCTCCCTTCTCAAATACAGATGGGATTAGCGACGGAGTTAATTACAAAAAATACGATATATTCTAATTTTGAAACGGGTGAAATTGGCATCCAAAACAGTGGCAAGATACCATAGGTCAACAAGCTATACACAAACCCCACGCGCACATGTTCTGTCACATTTAAGATCATAAATTAAGAAATCGAAAACCCAACTCCAATTTGATATAAACCTAAACAGGCACCAATCGCAGTCTTCCAGGACGACGAACAGCACTCGTGGCAGGATTCAAGAAGTCTGTCAGACGCCTTGCTCTTTTGTGAGGTGAACGTAATCACACCCATGGGTGGGCATCAGATCAAGAGGGGAAATCGAAACGGAAGAGCACTGTTATTGGCTACAGATCAGGGAGAGATACGGGATAGAGAGACAGATCTAGGGTTACGTCAGGCATTGCATGGACACGTTTCCTAGAGGAGCAGCTGAATTTGTAATGTCAAAGTGGGCACCGCCTGCCTTGCACCGCTTTGCCCACGAATCAAGACAACCTCCTTATTGGATGTTGGTTGTTAAACCAATAGAAAATTATGTCATGAGGGAGGGAATCCATTTTTCCCTGCTCTGCAAGATTTCAAATTACTCAACTGAAGAGAGAAAGAGGTCGTTAGAGTTCAGAAATTATTATGTAACTGTGAATATGGAGATGGAGAAAGGGTTTTTGGTGCTTGGGATTGATCTCTATAGTTCAGAGTACTCGTGCTGCTCTACGTTGTATAAATAAAATAGATTTAAATGAATTAATATAGAATATTGCAGGGGAAAAATTAACATCAATTTTTTAATTATTTAATTTGAGAGAAAAAATGGCATTGTATAGTCACTCAAAACTTAAATCCTGGGAGATCAAATCCATATAATTATATGTATTCTAAAAGGGGATTAATTTAACGACTGTAAATTCAAATTTTAGCAAATTCCATAGATTATCATGCATTAAAATAATTTAAAAGATAATAAATAAGCTTAGTTCTTTAAATTATTACCTGTTTATCATTCAATTTTAAACTTAAAATTCAAATTAATATTCGAAAGACATACAGTTATTGCTATTAGTTGGAAGCCAAATTAAGATAATATGAAATATTTCCAAGATTTCAATTTATTTATCCATCAATCAATTTTAAGATATTTATAAAAAAAATCATTTTTTTTTACTTTATATGATGCGTAAGCTTTCAAAACTATTTTTTTTCTTTAGAAAACATAGAAGTCTATCTATTTAGGGAAAAAAATATTAATTAATCAATGTTTTTTTAATTTTTTTTTAATCTTATCATTTAATATGAATTGTATTTCATAATTTATTTCAACTTTCTTTTCTAATACTAGATTAATACTTGGTTTTACATGTGTTTAAAAAATAAAATTAAAAAATTAATTTTTTTTGTGAATTATTTAAAAAATATACAAATATTTTTGAAACAGCCCAAATAAAAACACGAAAAACCGAGGAATTACAACCGAATGTGTGATTTGCGTATAATAATACATAATGTATTTTGAGCATGGGGGTTATTGGAAGTTACTGCTAAGATTCGAACCGTACTTTAGTCCACTCCCTGGCACTCGTAAACTTGAAGGCTGAGGCACCGCTAATTTGCACCACTGAGGAGAAAACGTATGGCGGGTGGCACAAAATCCGGAGTCAGGCTGAGAAAGTAGCGGCGCACGAGGTTTTGTTTTTGTTTGGTTGTTTCTATATCTCTCTAAAACCACCCTCTCACTCTCTATCTCTCTCATCTCTAATGAACATTAATTGAATAGTTGCAAACCCACAAAAAACTGGTTTGGACTTATCTCAGAAGAAGGTTTTAAAGGCTAGACAACTGTATGAAACTTCCTGGAACAGACCAGAACACATATGGGGTTGTGTTTCAAAAGCGTTTCACCATGTGGGGATTCTCCAAGCCTGGCCTAGTTGTCTCTCTCTAGATATTTGGATTGCCTGGCTAGATTTTTGTTCGTTCGATCGATCTCTCTGTTTTTGATCTTGGATTGGTGATGGGGTTAAGGTATTAATAACGATCTTATTCAATTTAATTTGGAGTAGTTAATGATCCTATATATTAAAATATTAGTAGGTAATTAAGAATTAATTAAAGAATTAGAGAAGAGATCGGAGGGGTCACTTTCTTTGATGCATGGTTTGTAGGTATTATTTATGTTATCTTTGTTGTTGATAGATTCAAATAGTTTATGTTGTTTCTTAAGGATTTGATGCTTGGAGCGGGCCCTTACCCTCTTTTGCTTCCTTAATCAGAAACAATCTTCTTCATTGCACTTATCCGTACAAGGAAAACCCTATCCTTCAGTATTCTCCGATATCCTTTTCTTCTCTCTCTAAATCTACCTCAACAGAACTCAAAAGGGTCTCTCAAGTTGTAACTTTTTTATTTGTATTTTATTTGCTTTAATTAGAGGGGGGGGGGGTGGGGGGGGGGGGGGGGAGAGAGAGAGAGAGATGAAGGGTTTGGAAGTGCATGGTGAAGATCGGCATGAAGGGGTTGAAAATGAAGGAAACCCTACTATCGGGTTTGATGCTATGGAGGAAGAGCAAGATATCCTTGTTGAAGATAAGGAGATCTGGCTTGAGAGAGGGCAAGAAGATCTGTTACATGCGAGTGATGTTTCGATCTTCTATGAAGACTTCCCTCCACTCCCAGATTTTCCTTGCATGTCTTCTTCTTCCTCTTCTTCATCCACTCTGGCTCCTGTCAATGCCATAACTTCGTCGTCATCTTCCTCTTGTTCTTCGTCAGCATCCTCCTCTTCTTCAGCGGCTGCTTGGGCTGTTTTGAAGTCAGAGGCAGAAGAAGATGTTGAAAAGAATCATCAACATCGTAATCACTGCTATCATCATAACAATAATGATGATTTTAACAGTCAAGCGATGGATGATCCGGTGGATGTTTCTACAGCGGCCTTGTCTTCCACTTGCTCAATGGAGGTCCCTCAGCCTCCTGATCAAGCGATGGAATTAGGAATTGAATGCATGGACGTGATGGAGGATTTCGGATACATAGATCTGCTTGAGAGTAATGATTTCTTTGATCCTTCATCTATATTTCATCCTGATGAAGGCATCTTTGAGGAGTTTCAAATGGAGCAAAACGAACCACAAGATCAGCTACAGCTTCAATATGATGAACAAGCTGGAAATGAAGAGATTACAAAAGGCAAAAATGATCAGGAGGCCGACCACCAAGGAGGAAGATCAGATGATCTGGCCATGGTGTTTTTAGACTGGCTCAAGAGCAACAAAGAAACTGTTTCAGCTGATGATTTGAGGAGAGTCAAACTCAAGAAGACCACTATAGAGTGTGCTGCTAGGCGTTTAGGTGGTGGTAAAGAAGGCATGAAACAACTCTTGAAGCTCATTCTCCAATGGGTCCAAACGAATCATCTACAAAGAAGGCGCATGAGAGAATCATCCTCCAACGTTAATCTTCTCTATCCATACAATCAAGACCCTCTTCAGAACCAAAACCCTAACCCTAATTCAAATCTCAACTGCAATCCTATACCAGCTGATCATTCAAACCCTTGCTTCACCCAGTCACCTTGGAACGTTGCACCCCCGCCATATCTTGCCGCAGATCCGGCAACGGTCATGCCAGGTTTTTCTCCCATGGTTGGATTTATGGGTGACCCGTTTTCAAATGGATCTTCTAATATAAATGGCCATCCTTACGGGACTCCACAGGATTGCAATCACATGCTTCAGTCCTATCAAACATGGCCTCCCTCACAATTTCATTCGGCTTCACACTTCAACTCATTTGCAGACAATAATCTCCAGTCAGCTCAACCCCAGAATCCTGCTTTTACCGGGTATGGTAACCAGTACCCATATCAGTATGTTCCGGCTAATGGTGATAACAGGTTGACGAGGTTAGGTTCCTCAGCTACAAAAGAGGCAAGGAAGAAGAGAATGGCTAGGCAGAGAAGGTTTTTGTCTTACCACAGGAATCAGAATCATCACAATATCCAGCACCAAAATCAAGGCGCTGGCGATCCGCATGAAAGGCTCTCAGATGATCCCAATGGTGCCCCAACAGGTCAATCTAATCCTGGTAGTTGGGTTTACTGGCCCACAGCTGCTGGTGGAGGTTCTGCTTCCACCACTGTGGATGCACCGGTGGATCGACCAGCCATGCAAGCACAGACTAATAATCACCGGCAGGCCGCGGCCGAGAGGCGACAGGTTGGCAGTTGGTTTGATTGTCCACGTTGCGTTTTATCACCTTTTTTGTGAAATCTTATGTGCATGTCTGTGTTTGTTTGTCTAGGGATGGAAACCTGAGAAGAACCTGAGGTTTCTCCTTCAGAAAGTGTTGAAGCAGAGTGATGTGGGGAGTCTTGGGAGGATAGTGTTGCCAAAGGTACAAATCATGGCATCAACACACACACATAAATTAATTAATTTCTTGCTAATTACAGGTTTTTATTTTTGTTTTTATGCAGAAAGAAGCAGAAACACATCTCCCGGAGCTAGAGGCAAGGGACGGAATTTCCATCGCCATGGAAGATATAGGGACTTCTCGTGTTTGGAACATGCGTTATAGGTATCCTAAAATTTAATTTAATTTAATTAACCTTTCTGATTATTCATGGATTTCTTTCATCTTTTAATTTCTCAAATATACTTGCAAATAATTTAATTTAATTAATTAATCGTTCAAATCATTGATGGATTTCTTTCATCTTTAGATTTCTGATCAAATATACTTGTGAGTTAAATCTCTGCTCTCTGTGTCTCTTTTTCCTCCTTGTGGAGTTTCAGATTTTGGCCCAACAACAAAAGCAGGATGTATCTCCTCGAAAACACTGGTGAGTATTAATTTGATAGCTAGCTAGCAAAATTTATTTGATTTAATTAATTATAATTATTTTTTCATGGATAATTTTTCTTTCTTTCTTTTTTCTGCTTCTATGCATGCATATACATAATATATATATTTCTTGATTTCAGGAGATTTTGTGAGAACAAATGGACTCCAAGAAGGGGATTTCATAGTCATCTACTCGGATGTGAAATGTGGAAAATATGTGAGTGAGCACCTTAATTGCTTTAATATTAATAATTATCCCGTATTTTTATTTATTCTTCAAAGATTTAATTAGCTAGCTAGGCTGATGATATAGATAGATAAACACTAACTCAAATCGCATCACAGTTGATCCGAGGAGTGAAGGTACGGCAACCTGCAGGGCCCAAACCAGAGAACAAGAGGGCAGGAAAATCGCAAAGAAACTCGCATGCAAATTGTCCAGCTGCTGCTAATAATGGCTCTGGCTCTCAAAAACAAACAGTAAAGTGATCATAGAGACAAGGAAGATGGCACACTCTCTCTCCTTCATGCATGAAAATGAGTGGACAAATGGAGGGTGAGATTTCCAGCTGGGGCAGTTAGTTAATTTGTTTGAAACCCTAGATTCTCTAGCTACAATCACCATGTAATCTTTGGTTTCTCAGTCAAAGTAGAGATTGCAGATCACAAATGCCGAGACTATAAAGGAGGGTTGGCTTGTGGTGCTATTTACTAGCCATGATGTTCTCCATGTTTAAGGATATTAATTTCAAGCTAGCACATATATTAAATGTGTGGACCTGTACTAATGTATGATTGTATTGTTAATAACCACTTGGTGGGGGTGTCGATCCCGTATATGTTATTGGCTGCCTCTCCTTCTGTTCAATATTTCCTTTTGTACGACGTCCAATGTCTTGCTGCTGTTGATGTTCTTGTACTTAATTTTATCTGGCTCAACTTAGTATATATATATGTCGAAGCTAATTAAGTCCTTGCGCATTGCTGTGGATCGATGCTGTCATTATATTTAAATAGAGTTTAAAATGTACAAGTAATTATACCCTAGCTAGCTAGTAGTTGTGTATTTGTAACTTGTTTTGATAGCATAATTAAGGACGAAGAGGATGACTGTCCACATATATAACCATCCCTCATTTATTTTCTTATGTGATTTTTTTATTATTTATCCTTTATTGTTTGATTTTATTTGATTTTAATGTCAAATTTGATTCTTGTTTTTTTAATTCTAGTTTTTAAACCCAACCTAAAAATCGACTCTGAGCAAGTTGTGAATCACAAATCTAATAAGTTGGTTAGGGTTACCTAGATCAACTTGGCCTCAAAAAAATATTCGACGGGTTTTAAAAAACATTTACAAAGAATTTATATCCTTATTTTTTTAATTATATTTTTTAAACTCGGCTCGGAGGTCGACCCCGGACAAGTCCCGGGTCACAGGTTAGGTGGGTTGGCCAGGGGTACTGGGCAACTAATTTTTTTTATTTTACAAATATGTAAAAAATAACATAATTTGGTCAAAAGTTTACAAAAAAAAAATCAACGGGTTTTAAGACGGGTTTTAAAAAAAATAAAAAGAATTTAACGAAGAAATTGGATCCTCATTCTTTTGATTATGGTTTTCAGACCCGGCTTAGGGGTTCACCCCAAGCAGCTCCTGAGTCACAAGTCGAGTAAGTTGACCAAGGTTAGCCGGATCGATTAATTATTTTATTCTGCAAGAATGTCAAAATTATATATTTTTTTATAAAGATTTAGAAATAAAATCCATGAGTTTTGAAAAAATATAACAAAAAAACTTAGTCCTCAATCATTCCTTTGATTGTGGTTTTTAATTATTATTTTTATTTCATCCATTGTCATTTAGTTTATCGAGGATTTTGTTTCATGATTTTTTCAGGTTTATCTTCAATAATATGGGGCCACGTCATAAGTTTAGAAAGTTAGCTTTAGTTGACTTCTATTTTTTTAACATATTTTTTAAAATTTTGTTTTTCAATATTTGATTGGTTAGGAATTAACCTTTGGTATTTTTTTCCCTTTCTTTCCTGAAATTTTCTCAATCTTATATCCTGAGTCAGAGATTTGATGGGTTGACTCGGTTTTTTTTTTCTATTATTATTTTTTTATATATATCTGGATGTTAATTTTTTTATTAATTCAATTTTTTTATTATCATTATTTTTTTTAAGTATTATTAGATTAGTTAAGGTTATTAAATCCGATTACCTCGACCACCCAATTGTCTAAATTTTTTTAAATCTCAAGTTTTGCATGGAATTTTCTTTTATATTTAAAAAAGATATAGCCTGGCTTGCGGCGCATAACGCGGCCATCTATCTATGTAACCTCCTGCTCGACCGAATGTGGGTGGGTGTGGTGAATTAATTGAGTTTTGCTTTGAATTTTGAAGTTTTTTTAGTATATAAAAACAAAGTGTTGAGTGCATTGAGCAATAATGGAATCATATCTGCTGACTATTACTTTGTTTTTGTGTGAATAAGTGCTTTGAAGATTCTGATGAAATCTCCCTCGTTGTTGTCTATGCATGCTCTCATTTTTCTCCCCCTCTTTTGTACACTGCATAATTAGAATGTAGATGGTGGTAGTGAAAACATTTTGGGAGGATGAAATCACGAGGCCAAACTTGTTACAGGGAATTACAATGGTGATTTCATGATTCATTCTTCCATCATGCTTTATCAACTGCAATTGCGGCATTGTGTTAAGGCCTTTTGGCTATAAGACATCCTTGATGGGTGGCCTTAATTTACTCTATTTAGAAGAGCTTTCTACAAGTATGGTACTGATGTTATAAATTTATTCATTTCAAGGAGAAATTAAGAACCAGAAAGATTAATGGAGATTCGGTTTTGTCACTATGAAATCATGGTTCTCCCAAACAGAACTTCTTCACTTCAATTATCTATTGTTTGATTCATTCAAACTACGAGCAAACCCAGTGCGTTTCCACCGTCAACCTCCTTCACCCATAGCTCTCCCCAGGCGACCACAAGCCACCCCAAGGGCATCCATTCCAGTCAGACAGCGGGACAATAGAAGCTACGCAGAAGTAGTGAGAGCAATACAACCTACACTGCCTAACTCCCCTACCGTTGAAACTACAACATCGATGAGTTCAGAGTGCAAGACCTCTCCACTACCCATTGTGCAACACGTTGCTGTTGAGGAAGACATAGCATGGTTGAAGACTAGCTTATTTGGGAGGATCAGATGGGGTTAACTACAAAAGCATAAAGAGAGAGGACTCATAGACAGTGGCAAGCAACTCATTGGTTTCTGTTTTATGGGAGGCACTCAAGCCTTGATCTCTTTTGATTCTGCTGAGGATATGATGGCGGCGCTACAAGTGGACACCCGAGCTTGGAAGAACAATTTTGATGAGCTTAGACCATGGACACAGACCGATGGCCCTAATGATCATTTAGCATGGGTAACATTTTCTAATCTTCCTATTATGGCTTTGAATGTTACTTGCATCAAGAAGATTCTGCATATTCTGGGAAGAGTATTTGGTTTTGATAGAATAAGCCTACTTTTCAACACTCTTGATACACTGAAATTCCTGATTGCAACACAATGTACAAGCCCAATCAAAGAAGATACAGTCTTAATTAAGAATGGAAGGGAGGGACTACATCATCAATATTCAGGAGATAGATCATCTAAACTACCCCGCATATGGAACAATAGAGTAAAGTATGAACTCTTTTAGCCCACAATTGGAAGATGAAGAAGATGATGATTCTGAGACTAGTCAAGCCCAAGCTGCTTTCGTGACCGAATGCAGGAGTGAAGTGGATACTTTTGATGCTTCTTTTTATCAGCACAGGGGCTGAGAGACATATACTACATCTTTGCCAATTGAGACTCTCTTTCCAGAAATCATGACGTTTCATCCATATAAAAAGCTTTTGAATCGAAGAAAAGGAAGACTTGCTACCAGCAATGGTCTTCTAATGGGAGAAGATGACAGTTCTACCAACAGACAGAGTTTTGAGACAGAGAAGGCTATTGCAAACCAGCCTACTTCTCCCAACCCGATCATGGTTTTTGAGACTCAAGATTCAAGCTCCTCACTGTGTTCTCCCCAGGATTCTATCAGAACAGACATCATAACCAAGCTGCAAGTATCGAAAGCTCAAACCAGGACACACAAAATGGCCCTACGTTAGAGTAAAAGGAAGATTAAAATTCTTTCGGCAAATGGTACAGTACAGGAAACGGCTGAAGACAGAGAAGAGGGATCTTCAGAGGCCTGCATACAGCAATCAAATATGTGCCTTCTTCACAGTGCTGCCCGTCACCATCCTCAAAACTAGATGTTGAACAAGAGGTTCAGGAGATGATAAAAGCGGGCCATTTTGAGCTTACCAGGCCAGCAACGTGAGGCCTCATTTTTTTTTCTTCTTTCTTTTTTAATTTTGAATTTTTGAATTCATATTTTTTTATATGCATTTTTAAAAATAACTTTTAAGTTTATATATTAATTAATATATCTTCTCTATGGTTTTTTTGGCTTATTTAACATTTTTTAAATAGCGATTAGTTTTTAATTATATTGGTTGTATTTAATTTTTGATGAGGTTAATATGATTGATCTATGGTTTTTTTTATATATTTTATATAGATTAGGTTTATTTTAAAAAATTAAAAATATTAGTTTTTATATAATATTTTTAATATGTGAAGTCTTGCATAGTATTTTTATTCTTTTATTATATTCAATAAATTTTAATTGTGTGTTGAATCTATTACAAATTAATTTTAATAAATAAATGTATTAAACACAATTAGGTAAATGAATCGTGTTGTAATATTAAATATTTTAATCTACATTTATCTCTTGGTTTTCCAGTTTTGTTTCTATTTATCATCAATTTATTTTCCTATCAAATTATCCTGATATCATGACTTGGGACACATGATAGACTTGTAATCTGAACATATCTCATGTTCAGGTCACGAGTCACATGTTAGCCTAGCTTTACCCCAAAACATATTTCTTATTTATTTATTTTTTTCTATTGTTATCTCATTTTTTTATTGGATTATTAAATTAATCAGGATATAACTGGATTATTGAATTTCTCTTACTTCTTTAAAAATATTACTGTCTCCTGAACTCTTTTTTCTTGTTAAAACAAAATTGATTTTGCTTGCAGCACTACGCGAACCACCAATCTAGTAAAAAATACTAAAAGCGGTGGGGGATTCATTGTGTAAAATACACTTTGAATCCCTTTATAAAACATTGTAGACACACTATTTATAGTTTTTTTTTCTCTGTCCCTTTTCTTTTTTTATTTAGCCTTTATAAGACCAAATTGTAGGTCAATTTAGATTAATTTGTTAGGGGAGGGAGAGGTTGAAATAGACGAGACAAAAATGAAAAGACAGAGGACATGGATGGCTATTTTGAAGTTTGAGGTGAAATATTTATTTTGCCTTTTAAAAACAAAATCAAGAAAACATGCTATCAGGGGTAATGCTGTAATTTTATAATGGTCCATTTGTCATTTCAAAATTTGAATGGGACAATTACATCTTTTTATTTTTATAATGCACGGTAAAATGCCTCTTATGCTCTCATATTCAAAAGTTTTTAAAGCTGACGTTTAAGAGTGTTTTTGTCCTTTTTTTTATTTTTGATAAAAAGTAAAATGACTTACATGCCTTGAAATTGGATTTTTTATATCTTATGTCCAGGGTTAATTTTTTATTTGCACTCAAGCTTTTTGGTAATTATTAGGTTGGCTAAAGAGAAATTGTGTGATTTAATATATACAAATATTATGGAAAACAAATGTTGACGCTTGCAATGAAAGCATATGTACATTGACAATCATTATGCCTTTTAGGAGACGCATGTGAGGTCGTTTGGTGGTCAAATGCCACCTCCATCAACAACATTCTAATCGTCTTAACGTCGCCTCAACGAGGAGGCAGTGTGTATGTCCATCGACAACATTCTAATCGTCTTAACGTCGCCTCATCGAGGAGGCAGTATGTATATGGCCAATGACCGTCCGGTTTGGTGTCGTGCCCCCCCGCACTCCTATTGTCTCTCCTTGATTTTCATGCTTGCACATTTAAAATCTTAAAGAAACCCTTCAGTTTTTAATCTCTTCGGATTTGGTTCCTACTTTTTTTATTACTATTTATTTTATTTTAAATAATTTATAAAATTAGAATTCTTTTTTCATTTCATCCCCCTTTATTTTTTTCATCTTTCAAGTTTGGTCCCTATTTTTTATTGTTATTTGTTTTTTTAGATAAGTTTTAAAATTAATTTTTATTGTGTCTAATTTCATCATCTTTAGGTTTTTTTCCTATCAAACATGATACTCATTCTTTTTATTTTTATTTTTATTTTTCTCCCTTTGACAAATTTTTTAGATTATTTTTTTTGTTTCATCCTTAATTTTAAATTAGTTTGGAATTGACCTTCTTGATTAAGCTCGAGTATAAGAATTCACGAGTTGCTAGTTTCAGATATTAAGGTTTAGGAGGTTTGTCTGGGCTCTCTTAGTTTTTTTAAATTGATATTTTTTTATTTTATAATTCAACGTAAAATTGGTTTTAATTTATTTTTTAAAAATTTTACTATTTAAGGATTGTTTTATAGCAGAGCTTCATGGTTTTATTAAATTGTTTATGTTAATGATTTTTTGTTATCTTTTATTGACATGAATAATCATTTAATTAAATAAAATATTTATTTAAAAAAATAAAATTATTATATACGACTGAGTATATGATCATATAATAAAGTTAAATATCTTAATTTTAATTATCTTTTAATTAAATATAAAATTAATTAACTAATTAATTAATTAGATATACATATAAATATTATTGAAAAATTTTTATGTTCATCAAGATGTGGATAAACTTATATTCATTGTTTTTGAAAAAAAAAAACAAAAAACAATTGACCCGCGGCAATACGCTGGTCAAATAGCTAGCAGATGCTGCAATTTCATGGATGAGCCGAACTGATATCTAGTTCCTGTGGACCCTTACCTCCAAGCTTGTGAGGCTGCGAGAGAGTTTCCAATGACAGCCAGTCAGCTATAACTTTGTACAGTGCTGTACAAGTCGTAGCTAAACACCATAAGCAATTCATGGCTGCCCCTTCACTTATTCTTTTTCATACTAATAATCTAAGTTCTCCCTTTCCACTTTCCTCTCCAAAACGTTATAAAAACCAAACCCTAAATGAAAACTCCTTTTTAAACCTCAAGAAGCAATCTCTACTTCCAAACTTGCTAGTCAAGAATCCCAGAACCAAGAATCCTCGCTCAGCTCCTGTTGTAGTCTTCGCTGCACAGTCTAATTTCTTAAAAGGTCAGCATTTTCCCCCTTTTTATATTTAGATGTAACTTGATAATTGTGGTCTGATTGTGATTTAAGGGTTTGTGAATTATTAGTTGTTCAGACAGTATGGAAGGTTGGGAAGGATGGTATCGAGACAGGGACCAATCTTGTGCCTGTAAGTTTTGTGTTCTCTGGTTTTTCGATTTTGGGATGGTTTTTTTTGGTCTAATTTAAGGTATTTTTCTGTTCTGTTTTTTTATAGAACTCTGTACCGAGACCGATAGCAAGGGTTGCGGTGACATTTGTTGTATTGGCAGTTTCGCTGTTTTTGCTAAAATCATTCCTGTCAACAGTTTTCTTTGCGCTGGTATGTCCTCTGTTTTTGCTTCTTGTGAAGTTGGGTGTTGATGATTGATATAAAATCATATCCAATTTCTTATGTTGGGGTTTAAATATAATGAATGAAGACATGTCAATAATCTACTTTGATGGTCCTAAGGTAGCGAAATTCGTTGTCGATTAAGTTCTGACCTACACAAAAGGCCTAACGATTTGGGCACTATCTCGGAGAGAGACTAGGTGAAACAGACATGTCTGTGAAGAAGCGGGCCTGGACATAAAGACCCTATGAAGCTTCATTGTTCCTTGTGATTGGCGCCGAGCCATCAGTGAGATACCACTGATCTATGGGTCAAGGGACAGTCATGAATGTGTATGTGTGTGACTGTGTGGGTACATTTGATTGGGTTGTAGAGAGATGTTGGCTTTTGTTGCCGAGTTTTGATCCGGGTGCCAGAAAATTATCCAGTCCCAGAGAATGTGCATGTCTTAAAAAATATCCGTTGATCAAAAGCCTTGTTGAGAAATGAAATTTTATGTGCTTTTCAATTTTCACTGCTATACACTTATACTCTTACAACCATCTGGACAAACTGTTTGTTTCTGCCAGGGGGGGAGGTTGGTTGGTTTTACTGAAGCGTGTTTGAGCAGTATGTTTTTAACGTTGTTAAGTATTGCTTTCTTCTTGAATAACAGGCTACGATGGGACTCGTATACTTCACATTCATTGCCTTGAACAAGGACCAAGGGCCAAAAGGAGGTGGTGGTACCACTTTAGAGGACCCTGAAGAAGAAGCAAGAAGAATAATGGAAAAGTACAAGTGAAGGTTTTAGGAGTAAGTGATCCAATCATCAAGTTTCTATGCATGAAGCATGGCGCTCTAGAATTGGGCATGCGTTTAAAATAGGAAGAGATATTATATATAAATGCAACCGAAATTGTTCTTTTGTTTAAAGTAGATTCAATCCTTTTGTTTTCTAGATAGGCTTCAAAATTCCTGAGCAGTGAAGTTCTGGTTTGGCTTAAACCAGTACCCCAAGAAGTGCTTTTTGAAATTAAAAGAAATTCTATAGATATGCACATTTCTGCATTCATAATAGCCTTCGTTTGCTTATATTTATGCAGAAAGCGACACTGTTAATGTCATTTTCTGCCTACTTGGAAAGGCATGGACTGTATTTGATTCACCTGGAAATAGGCATATGCGTGTCCTCATCGAGTCTTAATCCACTGTGCATTTCCTACTGGCCACCAAATTATCTTCTTTTGAGCCTCATGGCTGTTCCTTTTATTCTTTGACTCATGATGGCACATGAAAACTCTATTTTTTTTCCAATTCCAACTTCTGCGGGACCTTTTCCTCTGTGGTTAATGATGTTACTATAAATGAAAGCCCAAAACCTGTGACAGCAAGGGAGTTGGTTACCTTGTGTGTGCACGGATGGGAGGTCAGTCCTTGGTATATAATTCCCAAAGAAAGCTGCCCTCCTCAACTGTTCTTTCGTTGAGCACATTGATGGTCTTAGTCATGAAGACTGCACCTTTCCTTGGCACACCAACAAGCACTGCCACTCCTCATCCCTGCATAGTTAAATCCATGTTGCTTGAAGAGTTGATAAATGCTGCATCCGAGTGAAACAGGACACTATAAATTATGCTGGACTCAGATTAAGGTCCAAAAAAGAGTCAGGCGTGACTTAAACTGAAAAATTCAAGTTTATTTGATTGGGAACTACATATTAAACTGTTGTTATGAATCAGATTGATTTGGTTTGCTAATCAAAATTTATCTCCTTCTCTTCTCATCACAACATCAAATATGCACGCAAGTGTTTTAGCCAAATTCGTGAGCCCAATTGCTTCTCTTGGAATACTATCATTAGAGCTTTAGCTGAAACTGATGATGATCATCTTTGTCATGTCAACTCATTACAGGCATTACTGTATTTTTTTTTTCCACATGCTTACCGATGGTCTTGTGGAAGCCAATAAATTCACGCTCCCTTGTGTGTTAAAAGCCTGTGCAAAATTGGCCAGGTGGAAGAAGGAAAACAGCTTCGTGGGTTTATTGTGAAAGCAGGATTGGTCAGTGATGAGTTTGTTCTTAGTAATCTCTTTAGAATGTAATTATATGTGGGGGTCTTGAAAGATGCTCATGTTTTGTGTTCCAAGCATTTATTTGAATTTGGTTATTATAGCAAGTTGGTGAGAGACAAGAGGAAGGTACAGGGTAATGGTGTTTTATGGAATGTGATCATTGATGGGTATACGAGGATGGAGGATCTTATAGCTTCTAGGGATTCCTTTGATAGTAAGTCTGGTTTCATGGAATGCGATGATCTCTGATATGCACAGAATTGACATTTTATGGAGGCAATGGAGATGTTTCGTTGTAAGCAATTGGGAGATTGTCTCCAAATTATGTCTTTGGTTAGTGTTCTTCATGCGATTTCGCTGTTAGGGGCTCTTGAATTTTAGGCGAGGCTGAAAAGCTTATGCTTGACATACCTCTTAAACCGGATGATGTGATCATGAAGGCCTTGCTTAGTGCTTGTAAAATACATGGCAACATTGAGATGTGATCTTATATGGCTCTCTCCAGTATGTTTGTGAAGACATGAATTGGGAGGGGATTGCCGAGGTGCGGCTTAAAATGAAGGAAATGGGTGAAAGGAAAGACCTTGGATTTTGCTGGATTGAGCTTGATGGGGGTGATACATGGATATTGTCAAGGATTTATAATCTTGTCAGAGATCATTTCGAGAACGTTCATGTTCTTGTATGGACTGTTGGTGAATTGTTGCCATTTTCCATCAGCAGTAGTTTACTAATTACTAGTACTAATTAATAAATACATTAATATGATTTGTGCAGCGATCTGTATAAATGATTGGATTACATTCCTTGAAAAATACAACCAAAAAAGTAAAAAAAATGAATTTTCCATTTTTTTGTCAAAAACTTGTATACTTTATTGATACATGCATAATCTATTAGGATAGTAATAACACACAAAAAACACAGTAATTTTAATGTGTAAAAAAAATTAAGATGAAAATCCTAAATTTGCAATTTGTTTCTTTAAAAATAAAATTAATAAAATTTGTCTTTCTAAAGGATAACAAGACTTATAAATATAACTGAAAATCTTACTTCTACTAAAAAACAATTAGAATTTTGTAAGCATAAAGAAAATTAAAACAAAAATAATCTAAAAAACCTCGGAACAAAAATAATAAAATTAGCCCAAATAACAACATTCAAGCCTAATTCTTAATTACAAGAAATTTAACAATCAGATAAACAACATACTCACTTCTAATATTAAAATTACTTATAAAATCACCTTAAAAATTTAAGTTCGAATCAATAGTTGGATCTCATGTTATCTTTGTTTTAAGTTAATAATATAGTCTAGCATGACCTAATCTCCTCTTGGATCTAAACTTATCTAATTGACCTATAAAAGCATATGTTAAGTCATTCTTACAAATCTGTTTGGGTCAGATCCTCATCTAGTTGTGTTAGATACTTACCTAAATGCTCAGAACTTTTAGTTTTTACAAATCGACTGCATCACTTATTCTTTTATTTGGGAGTGTGGTAGATGTTGTTTTTCAATGTGATTTTTTATTAAAAATACATCAATATAATATATTTTTTAAGTTAATTTTTTATACTAAAACATTAATAATATAAAAACATAAAAAAATATATATATATTAAAAACATGATAAGATTGGCATTGTACGACATTAAGAACTTCCAAATCATTTTTTTTTTGTTAGCTTGCACTAACTTTTCTCACAATTTTTTTTAAAAAACAAATCATAGGGGTGACCAATGATTTCAGTGGACCGGCGTGAGTTGAAATAGTAAAATGTCAACAAACATGCTTCTTCCATATCCTACCTAAACACAGGCATCATTTCATGATAACTCAACAACTCCTTCCCTATTTTCCCCTTCGCTTCATTGAAGCTCTTGAAAAAAAGGCTATGCATTGGCCCTTTTTATTTTGACTTTGCTTGTTAGAATAGACTAGAAAAGGAGATGAACAGGAGAGGGAGTTCCGATATATATATATATATATATATATATATATAGTTTGAGTGTGTTTGGTATTGCGGTAGCTGTTGTGGTTGTGGTTTGAAAAAAATTATTTTATAAAAAGTATTTTTAGTTGAGGTTGGTTTGAAAAAATAGATGTTTGGTTAAAATTGTGGTTGAAATTGAGGTTGAAGAAAAAATAGTTTAATGTGTTTGGTTAATAATGCTTTTGAAATTAAGGTTATAAAATAAATTTAAAAAATATATATTAATATTGATGGTTTTTAATTTAAATATTGTAGATTTAACTATTACTATTATATCATGAGTTCCATTAAATTTTTTAAGAGCACAACAACATAGGTAAAATATAATCAGAAATAAAATTGGGATTGCGATTAAATTCTACAAATATTACGTCATCAAGCGAGCTCCATCTAATTTATGTAGTGTCATTGAATAATGTTTAACACTATTTTTTTTAATAAAACACAATTAAAAATAAAAAATATTTTTTTTATTTTGTTAGATCGGACCCGGTTCAATGTATTTTTAATGTTGAACCGGACCGGTCCGGCCGGAACAGTGGAGCATGCTCCACTATCCATGAGAAAAACCCATGAACAGTAGAGCATGCTCCACTGTCATGGAAGAAAACCATGAACAGTGGAGCTAGCTCCACTGTTCATGAGTTTTCTAGCTCAAGAAGCAGCAAATTGCTGTTTCTTGCAAACTTGTGGCCGTGCCACAATTAACGATAGGTCCTACCAGTAAAAATCTGTTGTGGAAGCATTACCAAACGAGTGAGTTGCTGTGGTTGCTTCAAATACAGAAGCAACCACACAACCGAACACCCTCTTAATATATCATCCTCGTTGTCTTTGTAAGGTGGTTTTGAACATTAATTTCTCATCTTTAATGCAGTAACCTAGAAAAATTGATATATAATTTATTTTTGTACTATTTTTAGATACTGAATTCTACTTAAAATTCATTTTTTAACACTTAAAATAGTTTCGGAACATGAAATTTGACTAAAATCTCTTACAGTTCCGAACAAACTATCAATGAATTTGACACCCAACATGAAAATATGTACACAAATGTCAAGAAAAGCAGCCATGCCCAGAGAAAAATTGGCAAAAAGCCAAGAACCATCTATTAAAAATCCTCTCCCTCTCATGGAACAGTGGCTATGCATAGCTGCGTAGCATTAACATGGGAAGTCTTGCACGCCATTAAAAAATTAGGTCGAAGGGAGATTTTCTCAAGAGAATTTTGAACTTTAAAACAAGCATGCTGTTACCAAAGCTGGTCTTGCTTTTTAACCTCATACACCTGCAAAGCATTAAGACTGCCATTAAAGAGAATAATTACCGAATTTCAGTGATATAATCACTTTCTTAGGGAGACCCACAAGAGGAATATATATGATTAACCGGTGGCTCTCGCATGAACAGAGCTTTTCATCATTTCACTGTTTTATTTACAAATTACAAAATAAATAAATAAAGGTTTTCAAGATGTTGCTTCAAGGGCCCCCCCTTCACGTCTCAGCTTTGGACCGGGCATAGATTCACCTTTTTCTTTCTTTTCCTTCCTCAGTTTGCTTTTCTAGACTGCCCACAGGCATCTGGGCCTCCACATGAAAATCTCCACCATGCACCTCATCAGTATCAAGGTTCGAGCTTGCTCGTGTGATTTTAAATGTGATTTTCAATTAAAATATTATTTTTTTATATTTTTATTTTATTTTAAATAATATTTTTATATATTTTTTACATTACTATATCTACACCATCTAAAAGCATATAAAAAAAATCATGCAAAAATAATTAACTACAAAAACAAACAAACACCGTGATTTTAAATCAATGATACTAAACATAACTTGATCTTGCGAATCAACTTGATGATTTGCCAATTCAAAACTTGGTTCGAGCCAGATTGCAAATTAAATTGAGTGGGGGTTAACCCTGTCAATATGACAAGCAACTCACAATCTAGTCAAAACTCGATTTGATTTTTTTAAGAAAATTCAAAATAATATCAATTTAAATTTATTTAAAATAATTTTATTTTAGATTAACATGTATTAACCCATCTAATTCATAACTCAAGTATTAAACTGGTGGAGTTTAATAATATCTATTATTATAGTAAAAAAGGTGTATTTTATTTTAATTCTTTCGGTTTCAAACCTTGAAATTAGCATTAAGGATAATTTATCAAGAAAATCTTAATTCATCTACTTGATGCAAGAACATGTTTTTTTTTCTATAAAAAAAATCAAGCTGCCTCATCATCTCCCACCACCGATGATTAATGGTAAAAGATCATGTAACATAGATGTAGGGTGATGATCAAAGGTGCACAAAAACTAAGGTAGTCGTCCCCTTCAACTTCATCACCTTGACGAGACAATACTCGGTGGTTCCAGCCTAGCTTTTCCAATTGAATGCGAGCCAAGAAGAAAATAATAATAATTATAATAAAATAAAAATCTGGCAATTCCAAAGCAGAGCGTGCAGTGAATTGATAGACAATATAGAAAGAGCAAACACAATAATTTATCCATACAGCATGCTGTTTTCAGCTCCACCTTTTTCCTATTGCCTCCACCGTTTGTTCATCATATTGTTCTTGTGATATCAACGGTCAGTAATAATAATAAAAAAAGATTTATTCCAGTTATAAGTTTGAGTTCTTTTGAACGAATTATGCTTATATAGTTGTTAAATTTAAAATTTGTGAAATTAATTGAGACACATAAATTAATTGGAACATTATATTTAAAAAAAAGAAAAAACAAAGAGATTATATCATACGAATTTCGAAAATCAACTTCAATCTCATATTTACAAGGAAATAAATCTTGACCGTAGAATTAGTAGACAAAGAGCTTACTCATAGTCAACACTGTGTCAGCTTTCCCAAAAAGAGGACACTTCTCTCATAGAACTCCTCAAAAACCACACCATCACTCTTACCTTTCTTCTTCATCTTCTTTGTCTGCCCTCTGCTTCATTCATGGCGGTTTTGAAACTTTACTCTATCTACATTTTCTACACCTTAATCAGCATAAACTTCTCTGCTTCCCCCACTCAGTCTTTGTTACTTTCTGGTTCAACAGATGTTGAGCTTCTGCTTGGAAAGATCAAAGCTTCACTGCAAGGTAACACTGAAAACCTCTTGCTCTCTTCATGGAACTCCTCTGTGCCTTTATGCCAATGGAGAGGCCTCAAATGGGTCTTCTCTAATGGCTCTCCTCTCTCTTGTATTGACCTTTCAGCACCACAATGGACTAATCTTTCACTCTATAAAGACCCCTCTTTGCACCTTTTATCTCTACAGCTACCATCTGCTAATCTCACTGGTTCACTTCCTAGAGAGCTCGGTGGGTTCTCTATGCTTCAAAGTTTGTATCTTAACATTAATTCACTGGGTGGAACCATCCCTCTTGAGCTTGGTTACAGCTCTTCACTCTCAGATATTGATTTGAGTGACAATGTGTTTAGTGGGGCTTTAGCTCCATCGGTGTGGAACTTGTGTGATAGATTAGTTTCACTCAGGCTTCATGGTAATTCACTTACCGGGTCTCTTCCTGAACCAGCATTGCCCAACACAACTTGCAATAATTTGCAGTTTCTTGATTTGGGTAGCAACAAGTTTTCAGGGAGTTTCCCTGAATTTGTTACTCGCTTTCAAGGTATAAACGAGCTTGATCTTTCCGGTAACATGTTTTCGGGTCCAATTCCTGAGACTTTAACTGGTTTAAAACTTGAAAAGTTGAATCTTTCACACAATAATTTCAGTGGAGTATTGCCTTTTTTTGGTGAATCGAAGTTTGGTGTGGAGGTTTTTGAAGGGAATGATCCCAGTCTTTGTGGGCTACCTTTAAGAAGTTGTAGTGGAAGTTCTAGATTGAGCCCGGGTGCAATTGCTGGCATTGTGATTGGATTAATGACTGGAGTTGTAGTTTTGGCCTCACTGTTAATTGGTTATATGCAAAACAAAAGGAGGAAGGGGATGGGAGATAGCGACGATGACATGGAGGAGGAAAGCGGAGATGATGGAGTTGGTGGTGTTGGTGGCGTAGGTGGGGAAGGGAAACTAATTTTGTTTCAAGGCGGTGAGCATTTGACTTTGGAGGATGTGTTGAATGCGACAGGACAAGTTATGGAGAAAACAAGTTATGGGACTGTTTACAAGGCCAAGCTTGCTGATGGGGGGACAATTGCTTTGAGGTTGATGAGGGAAGGCAGTTGCAAGGATAGAAGTTCGTGTCTTCCAGTGATAAAGCAATTGGGGAAGATTCGGCATGACAGTTTACTTCCTCTGAGAGCTTTCTATCAGGGGAAGAGAGGGGAGAAGCTACTCATCTATGACTATCTTCCAAATAGAACCCTACACGACCTCTTACATGGTAAGCACATCTTCGGCCTTTCCTCTGCGTTTATATATTCATGTTCCTTTGTCATACACTTGTTGAACTCTTTTGGCTGGTAGAAACACAGTTCATTAGGACTAAGGCCTTTTGTCATTAAGGCCTTGAATTGTAAGACAATTTTGTTCAAGCACAAAATTCTGTTTGTTCCCAGACATTTCTCCATATTACCATTTATATTATACTAAATCAAGAAAAAATGAGTTATTACATGGTTTGATGCTCTGCTCTTGCCGACACCGATTAAAAACAAAATTTGTTTCAGTAAGAATAGCCTTCTTACTTGTAACACACCCCTTTGAGGCACCCTCAACATTGGAATGGTGGATCTTCTGCGATCCTCATGTCATCAAATTTATAAAATCTCCCAAGGGGCCTTTCTAAATAGATAATTGTAGAAACTAGAGCAGGAAAATGCATTACTTTGTGCATTATTGGATATGTTTAGTGCTGTTTGAACATTAGGAAATACAGATCCATTACTCTTGTTTTAAGCATCTGGTTAATTGCAGAGGCCAAAGCAGGAAAACCAGTGCTGAACTGGGCTAGAAGGCACAAGATTGCATTGGCTATAGCTAGAGGACTAGCATACCTTCATACAGGTCTTGAGACACCAATTACCCATGGGAATGTCCGGTCAAAAAATGTGCTTGTGGATGAATTTTTTGTTGCTAGGCTTACCGAGTTTGGACTTGACAAGCTAATGATCCCAACAGTAGCTGATGAAATCGTGGCACTTGCGAAAACTGATGGCTACAAGGCACCGGAGCTTCAAAGGATGAAGAAATGCAATTCTAGGACAGACGTTTACGCATTTGGAATCCTTTTGCTGGAGATTCTGATAGGCAAGAAACCTGGAAAAAATGGAAGAAGCAACGATTTCGCAGACCTGCCTTCGATGGTGAAAGTCGCAGTCTTAGAGGAAACAACAATGGAGGTTTTTGATTTGGAGGTTTTAAAGGGGGTAAGGAGTCCAATGGAAGAAGGGTTAGTTCAGGCACTGAAACTTGCAATGGGGTGCTGCGCTCCAGTGGCATCGGTTCGACCAACCATGGATGAAGTTGTGAAGCAGTTGGAAGAGAATAGACCAAGAAACAGGTCTGCTTTGTACAGCCCTAATGAAACAAGGAGTGAAATTGGTACTCCCTTCTAAGCTCTCCTCTTACACCATGTTTTAGCTCCTTTTTTAGCTGTTTCTCATTAGCTGAGGCAGTGTAGTGGATTGATTACAATACTTTTCTGCTGTATTAATGTGTATTTTAAGTCATTATTTAGCCACTAATTCTTGAGAATTTGTCCTTAAATATTATGATAATTAAATATGCTGAAATTGTGCTTGTCATCATCAGTCCTTGAGAACAGGCCATTTTTGTCTATAAAGAATTCGTGCTTTGTGGCGTTACTTTTTAATAAATACAGTTAAACCTCTATAAATAGATAATATATAAACTTCAAATTTAAGTCGAGGTTATTTATTAAAGATTAATGCTTGAAGTTTTTTCTTGGTATATTTTCTTAATATTTAGCATGCATTTTTTTTTTAATTGGAGCAATTTGTTCTTGCTTTGGATTATTATAATTATATTTGTTTTAGATATTTTTATATTTAGATCATTAAGCACGTAATTTTCATATGCATTGCAAAAAGTTTATTTGTTTTTTTAGTTTGAGGAGCTTTTTGTTTTTGCGTTTTAAAAGTGTTTTTGAAAAAATTTAATTTTTTTTTATTTTAAATTAATATTTTTTTAGTAGTGTTGATATTAAAAATAATTTTTAAAAAATAAAAAAATATTTTTTTAATATTTTTTTTAAATTTTTTTTTTTAAAAATAACCACTCTTTCAAAATTGATAATAACCTTCCAAACCTAATAGTAGCTGAAGTCAGACCAAGGATGTGACCTAGGCTGAGAATTAAAAACTCAACCTTGAGTTAAATCAACCAACCGCGAGTTAGTTAATTTATACTCTTGGTTTTAATTTTAAAAAATCAAATAAAATAATAATTTTTTAATTAATTCAAATTAATTTAGATTAATTTGTTATCTCGATACTTGTACTTGACTCAAGTTATAATTTTTCTCAAAAAACTTAATCATGCTGGATATGCAGCCTCAATTGTATAAAAAAAAAAAATTCTTGTGAGCAGCGATTTATTTCCAAGGATCTACTTTTTTTTTAGTTTAACGAGGGTGTCCGGGCCAGCTTGTGCGCACCTCGACTAATCTCACGGGCCGTGAAGTTAACGACCATGTAAGCCTCCAGTAGCCATCATATGAGCAATCACAAGGCTCAAACCTGAGATTAAAGAGGGAGCAAACCTCTTGGTCCCAACCTCTTACCATTGAACCACCATCTAGATGGTTTTCAAGAATCTATTTTACTTGAGAAAAAGAGATTTAATGCACATAATAAAAGGTGGGCAAGAGCTACTGTAGACATGTAATTCTGACACCGAAATTCAAAACCTTAAATCATTTTGATTTCGAAAGAAAAAAATACCAAAGAAATTTGCCTATTTTATTTAATTTTTCGACGACAAAAGGTCAAAATAACAAAGAAGAAAAGGAAGGAAATAAAGTAATAAAAAGAAAAGAAATATAAAGACAAAAAATCAAATATATACGGGTATTTTGAATATCCGATGGGCTTGGATCTAAGTTAAGTGCATAGTGATAGTTAAGTGCTCAGTGATCTGAATTGAATATAAATTTATAGTGTTGTTTTTTTAATATATTAAAATAATATTTTTTATATATATTTTTAACATTAACATATTAAAATAATCTAAAAATACTAAAAGTATAATTTAAAATAAAAAGCTTTAATTTCTTTTAAAGTATTTTCAAAATAAAAAAACAAAAGAACTCTATACTAACTAAAATAATCTGACCTAAAACCATTTTATTCTAATTAATTATTATGTCTTGTGTTTTATGAAAATGATCAGATTATTGTTTGTTTGGGATTACGATATCTCTGTTGTTTTTTGTCTGAAAATATATTAAAATAATATTTTATTTTATTTTAAAAAAATTATTTTTAATATTAGCACATTAAAATAATATGAAAATATTAAAAAAATAATTTGAAGTAAAAAAAATAAAAAAAACTTTAAATTTTTTCAAAATGAAATAACAAATGGATTCTAACTAACTAAAAATAATCTGACCTAAAACCATCCTACCCTAATTAGTTACTATGTCTTGTGTTTTATGAAAATGGTGGGTTCATTAATGGTTTTTAATTTTTAATTTTTTTTTAAATCCAAGATGTTTTCTATTAGTTTTTTATTTCTCAAGGTATATTTTGATTTAGAACACTTGTTATTAAATACACGGAGGATAGTTTCAGCTCAGGGGATGGCAAGACGATTTTGCCGAGGAAAAAACTAGAAAACGACGACGATTTGAAAGTTATGAATTCTCGTCATTAACGGCTTAAATTTTATATTGGGATGATTTTTTGATATGATTTTTAAATTTTAATAGCTAGCTATATGATAATGAGTTTGAAGCACACGCGCTTTCTTTTCTAGTTAAACTTGATTAATCACACAAGACACCTTGAAAATTTCAAATTCAAATAAATCTTACTTGAAAACTTAATGTAACTAAATCAGAATGTAAGAAGAATAAAAAAAAAGGAGGGGGGGGGTGGGGGGTGGGGGTTAGGAACTGAGTTCGATCGAGAATTCATGAATGATTTTTGCCATTTAGCCTTGAGAAAAACAGTGTCATAAGAAAATTATTGAAGAAAATTATGTTCGCCACGAATAGAAAGGTGGTCGGCTTGGAATCCTGAGCTCACGGCTTCTCTTCGATGCCCAGAAACCCGATTAGAGAACTTTGTTAACTTGGTGCTGGCGCAGTTCAAGCACGTTTATGTGGTTAAAAAAGGCAGCCCATTTTCCAGGACGCCTGAGTAGAGGCGAGAAAGCATGAAAACAACTGAGAGGTTTTACAATCTCACAAGTGCATTTTACAATCTCACAAGTGCACTTGCTTTCTCAGCTCAGCAAAATTTGCCCTTTTAAATGGTTCCAGTTCCTAAAATGTCATACAAAGAGATCTTTGCAACCAAATACACAAAAGGATGGGAAAAGATCAGCAGGAATGTATATATATATATAAGTTTAGCATGTGTTTGTTGTCTGTTCATAGGTTCCCATTCTCTTCTATTGATGATTCAGAGGCAGAATCATCCAACGTTGAGTTTGAGATGGTCTCACTATCAGAAGTTCCAGATGATTTATCCTGATCAACAGGTTGTTTCAAATACCAATACATAATGCTTGCTGTCAACGTAAGAATCATCTTCTGATTTACCTGAAAACGAAAAAAGGGCAAACTTGATATCTACGTGCTTATCTGAAACAAAATAGGAGTTCCAAGGGAAAATGAAGTTTCCAATTGCAACAGTTCTTCTGCTTATAAGCTGACTCTAGCCCTATGGTGACAGAGAATTTAAATGGACATCATCAGATGAGACCAGTGTTCCATCCACAAGATTACCAACTTACATTGATCCCCGGTGCTTGTGCATGTGTGTGAAAATGTCAGCTGAAAAATGCATCAAATACTGTCACTTGCTACAATTTGGCTCCTATCTAATTTCCAGGCCAAACATTTAGTGCAAGTCTTTCAGATTTACCCTTTAGTTTAGGCACACCACTGCTGTAGTTAGACATGAAGCATATGCCTAATGCAAACAAGTACTCAAGGATAAGAAGGAAATTACCTCAGTTAGGTCTTCGGGAAGCAAAAATATAGAACATCCTAGCTTCCTTGCAATACTGATGATGTAGGTGGCATTCATCTTTTTCTCGTCATCTGCATCGCTCCCAATTTTTTGTGGAAACAAAATACAATGAGTATTATTTGGGTATAATCACACCCTAAAATGTATTTCAATGAAATTAAACCAGTGAAGTGAGAGAGAAGAGGAGTGAAGATCATTTGAAAAACTTCAGCAACATACAATTAGAAGAAAGCTTACCAGTTACTCCTTTCGTTACCAGACTCCAATTTACTGCCCTAGGCTGAACAGCGCTCAGCAACTCAAGGAAGAAGATGCCATCTGACAGACTTTTATCCTGAAGAGTTTTGAAAGGGAAAGCTTGTAACATCCAAGGCAAACATGTTTTTCTTGCATCTTTGTATAATCCAGTTCTAGATCTTGCAAGTAAATTATCAGTTTTGTGCTGCAACTATAATTCCCTAGGATGTCTATGGCACAATCTTGTTAAAGCAAGATGCCAGTTTCGCACACTTAAAATAGAAACAGTTGCATGAACAAAAGTAACATGCAGAGTACACGCAGCAATAAGAAAAATGGATCCGTACTCTATTCAGGACTTTCTTAACTAGGGGGAGAGAACAAAAAAGATGTAGCAAAATTGCCTCCAAATGAACCGATCTAAAGCAAGTTCCTTAGTTTCAGGTCAGACGGGTGCCTTCGCCTCTGCCTCTATCTCGAAAGAGATTGGTAAGGTGAAAGTTCGTAGCACTTACCATTCTTTGTGATTGCTTATTCGAAGCAGGCCGACTTTCAAGTACATTGGTTGTAACATAACAACATCCAATGTTTCATATGTGCACGAGGCTTCACAGCCAAAATAACTAATGATGTACTACTGTAATCAAAACAACCTAGCAGGCTTAGTTGAGCCTTGAAAAGGTAGCTAATTCAAAATGTATCTTATATGCAATGAAATCAGATATAGAATCACACCTTAAAACTTTTCATGCGACTTTGGGTTCCTGAGTTGCTGACTTTCGTGTTGGCCCATTGTAAAATATCTGCATCTGTAATTTCCTTTCCATGGGAATGGAATCTCAAGTTCTTTAGAAGTTGGAGAATGTTGTATCTCATCAGCTGCCACAGATAAGCTAAAGAATTCCAAGCATTAGTATGAATAAAAAACTGACTGAGCACACTGGGATTCAGAACAAAAAAGGAGGGTAAGTGTGGAATAGAGTACATACCCAATATTAACTTCTTATTTCCTTGCACAATGTCATTTCCAGCAATGTTAACCAGGGAAAATTTTAACTGTTTTCCTATTTTTACAACTTGATTACAATTTTCTACTTTTCTGAAAGGCAATTTGATAGGAGGTTTATTTGCAACTTTCCAATTAACAATCCCTGGTGAAACCTTGTCAAGGGTCTCTAGAAGTAGCCACCTGCAGAGCAACAAATAGTTTCACTTCAGCTTCTGATTGAGGTGTTACAAAAATATTTCGAACTTACTATTTGACCAAGAAGTTCTGATAAGAAACCATGGATATTATTAAGCCAGAATCCAGGACAGTTGAATAAACTATAACCTATTTGTGTCAAGAGGTTTGGAATTTGGATGAGGAGCCTTGCCATGATACTTGTGATTAAACATACTCTATATATTAAGCTAATACTAACCCATTTCTGAGATCTTCAAACACATTGTCAATGTAGGTTGAATTCCCAAGACTATTCATCCAGAAGCGAAATGCTCTTTCTTCTCTAGAGATTTGAGTGTCGTCTGGTAAAGTTTCGAGAAAAGATATCTGTTTTGTCTGTGTTGACAGCCCATTCCTGCAGGAAAGAAACAGTAATTAGAGTATGCTTTTTTGGCTCTTTAAAGGTGGTGAATAGTAAGAAAAACAATCCAAATTTCTGCTGGTGAATTACAGCCATTTGAAATGAAATTCATTTCTTGAAGAAGGGCCTATATTCTCACCTGTGTTGGAAAATATGAGCAACAAAGGCAAGGTTAAGATTTGGGGAACCTTCAACAATGTCCTTTGCAGTTAAGTATCTCTTGCAACCCATCCTGTCTGCATGTTCAAGAACTAACTTTGCCCTTGTCAATGGATCCTTTACTGTCAATGTAGATGGATTACTGTATTCAGGTGCAAGAACGTTAAGAAGGTGAGCATAAGCCTCTGCATCCTGCAGAAACCATATTAACGGTCAAGCATCAGGATAATTGCAATTGCATAAGCCTCTGAGTTGATTATTTATGTCATTCTACAATTGTATAATTTTTATTTATGTCATTCTGCAATTGTGCGCCAAATTAAGGAAGAGAACTACTGACATCTATATTAGCATCAGCAAAGAGAGATGTGTCAGAATAAAATCACACATGAATCCTAGAATCACTGTTTCTACAAGTTCAGGAAAAACTAGGATACTTGGCAATTCATCAGAATTTTTCTGACGAAGAACTTCACCTGTTACACAGCAACTTTACCTTCTTTAGATTCAACCATGAATAAATTGAAAACCATTTCAACTTCAACTCTAGCCAGATCATACTTGTATGGACATGAAGTTTTCTGATATGCAATCTTTCTAAGAAAATACATGGCACTGACCAACATATGGATCATCTGGCCAACTTCTCTTTTCATGAACATGATCAGAATGTAGTGCCTTGAAGATACCACAGAAGTGAAGGCAGATTAGGACTAAAATACAGTAGTTTTTTACTAATCTGTGACTAATCATAGAAGTTTGCCACTATCACAATATAAAACTTATCTCTTTACCTTCACATCAGAAGAGAAATTTGTGACTATTTTCTTGTACCCTGCTTTTTTCAGCAGGAAGTTCATCCACCTGAGTAAGATCTTCTCTGGTGGTAGACTCATCAACTCTTCTACATCCTGTTTTTCAAAAGGAGTATATGTCATACAATTTAAACCGATAGTTGATGAAAATACAATTTCTAAAAAAGACTATATACCTTACTGTCATCAACTAATTCCAGCAACTGAGGTGTTTTCTTCAAGTTTAGGTCTGCCAAGAGTTGTATCTAAAAAAATAGCAACGCCATTGGGAAAGGTTAAACAATGTATAAAGAGGTGTAAAAGCATGCATCGCTTTATTTATGATAGCAAAGCTGAGGATGGATACTTGCATCACTGGATGCACCTATAGTTCAAATTGTTGGTCATAAATGCATCATCAGTCAAAAAAAATTAAATTAAATTAAATTCAGGGAAAAAGCTTAAGAATCTTACTTTAATGATTTGAGAAATCATCCCAAGCACGAGATGGCGCTGATGAAATTGAAACCAAAGAAGAGACTATTATCATCTATTAAAAAGTCATAAGATTATCAAGAAAATCCAGTTAAATAAGAGAAATTGCTGAATCAAAACGTGGAAATGGCACATACCCTTCCTTCAATAAAGTCTTGGGTGCCTATATTCACCACAGTACACCCAATTGCCTTTGCAGAATTGAGGCAGAGTGTATGGTTTTCATTCCTTTCCCATGGATTGAGTATCCTCTTAGTATTGATAGCTCTTTCATCAATTGTACCAGCAACTGCTACATTGATAAGCTTACTGCGATAAAAACAAGAATGCTTCAAAATCTTTTTACTCATCATCATCACCAGTCAAGGAACCACCTCAATCCATAAACGTAAATATCATATACACCCCCTGCTTAATTTTATTAATTTAACCAGATAGAATAGAGCTGGTGAGATTCAAATTCTTGATCATTTGATCAACGAGGCTCTCCATCTCAATCCAAAATCCGATGAGGTCCCGATAGTGATTTTATATTAATTTTGAACGACAATTTTTTGAAAAAAAATAGAAAATGAAGAGAAAGTTACCAAAGAAGCACTCCATCTTTCGCAATCTCGAAGAGATCATTAGTTGAAGGATCGATAGGGAGGTATTTCTTCAAGAAATCATCTTCTCCAAGATAATTATTGATATGTGCAACATAGGATGCCTTCTCCGATTCACTGATGGTGTGAAGCAACGTAGTGGTGGCTGCTTTAAGGAATGCTGACGAGTTCTTTGCAACACTTCCTGTTCTTGCACTTGCATGCGCATGCAGTTTCAAATATACCTGCAACAAAAAAGATCATCTTATCTCTGTCTCACTCTCTTATCTCAGCCCGGATACGCATAAAGGAAGTAGAAATGGAAATGAAAAGACAAACCTTGAGAAAGAACTCAAAGTCAACCTCTTCGTCGAGATTCTGATACAAATCTTGAATACAGGCAGCTCTGTCTTCCTCTGTCAGATTCTCTCCAACTACTTTCAACCTCGACATCCTCGAAGCCAAGTCCCTTAGTGTCAGCTTCCCACTTTCCCTCCTCATGCTCATAAACTTCAAATAAAAAACATTGATCAGATCAAAGAAAACAGAGATTACAAGATTTGATCCGAACATATACACATAAACAAATAATACATGTGTTTTTAAGCTGCGAAGCTCGACTTGGGTGAACTGGTTTTGCAGCCATGGATCTGACACAAGAATGCCGACGTAACCTGACATTTTTTCTCTCTAGAATTCAAACAAACCTCAAGATTGCTACGTAAAAGAGAAAGAAAGAACGTTTTCTTCTCTTTCTTGAGGAGGAGGAGGAGGAGGAAGAGAGAGTGAAGAAGTAGCTGTCAGAGTAATTCAAAGAATTCAAACTATGACTAATATGTCCTTGTTTGCTCGTTACTCTCTCTTCCACTTGCCCATGGGACCTCCTTCGGTGTCGTTTACCTGAACTCTTTTCCATTTGAATTTTGAAAAGAGTCTCCTTTCCTTGTGTTCTCCTTTCTTCTTTCCAAGCAATTACATAGATAATCTACCTTTTAGTTTCTAACCAATTACATATTATTATATAAATTTGGTTATAATTTATAATTTTCTTTTAAATTTATTTTTTCAAACTACAACCATAAAAATTATCACAATATTAAATATTAAACGCGTTAAATGAAAAAATATTAAATTATTAATTTATTAAACTAAATCCAACATCATTGTATCAATTATTTTAATTAAAATAATATTTTTTATTTATAAAATTTTTTATTAGAATTGTTCCAGCCAAAATAATTACATGTTATTACCATACTTGGTGGCAAAGAGGGAATTGATTCAAAAAAACATATGAATCATTGAATTATTAAATTAACTAACGAATCATCAAGTCAATTATTTTAATTACAACAATGTCTTTTTATTTGGAAAAAAATTCAAGTAGGTTAAGTTTAAAAATTGAGTTTTGTCGAGTCATTATTTCTTTTAATTTATTTTTTTAAGTCACGAATTTACCCATATAGTTATTAACTATAGTTATTAAAATCATTATGTATTTTAATTTAGTATGTTCATGAATAATTTGGTGTGGATAAATTTGCGTGGAAAAAGGTTCCCTCTCATTTTCTGTCATGTATTTCAAAATGGAGATGACTTTTTAATTAATCTGAGAAAACAAATAAATAAATATAGGTAGGTGGTGATGGATAATAAAGTCATTTGGTACAAGAGGGGATGATATGGTCATTTTCCAAATTGCAAGCCCCACCATGGGAAAAGATTGCTTGCTTTTTAAAAAGTATTTGAGTTTGATAACACAACAAAACACAGAACGGAACATAACAGAACGGTCGTATTTGAGGTTTTCCTATGCAATTTATTAATTTGAAGTTTTGAACGTTGAAGTTCAAAACTGTTGAAAATATCCAATTGCCTCTTTGTATCGAACCTTTCTCCTTAACCCCCCCCCTTTTTTTTTTATCAGAATTTAACCATAGTACGAAGAGTATTTTTTAATTAAAAAATATTAAAATAATATATTTTTTATATTTTTTTAATTTTTAACATTAATATTTCAAAACTATCAACAAAAACCTAAACAAACATTAACATAGTACTTTTTTTAGACGAAAAATAATTTAAAAATTACTTTGAAAAATAGAAGTTGTTGTTGTGCCAAATAGGTTCTAAGATTGTGTTTGACGTTGTGATAACGTTTGTTTTTCAAAGTGTTTTGTATTTGAACATCAAAATAATATTTTTTTTTATTTTTTAAATTTATTTTTAATATCAACACATCAAAATAATCTAAAAAAATTAATTTGAAGAAAAAAAATTATTTTTTTTAACACGATCACACCACAATACCAAATAAAATCGTATAGTCTTTCCTTTTTTAGTTGGGCTAATACAATTATCAATATACAAAGTTGATTTACATGATATGCTAGGTTTGGTGATTTTGAAAAATTTGTTGGACAAGAGCTTTTCATGGAAATCAAAATTTATTATCTTGGTTCTTTACGCTAAATCTTCAATATATATTTAGTAATGTGATGTAATGTATTTTTTATAAAAATATTTTTTGATTGAAAATATATTAAAATAGTGTAGAATGAATTTATTTTGAAAATAAAATTGATAATATACTAGCAATTAAAGTTATATTTAAGGTTTAGTCAAAACAAAATGAAGTTAAAAATGCTAGATTGAGATTGAGGGATGATAAAAGAGCCTTTACAGGAGAAATATTTTTATCCACGATTCAGTCTCTCCACCTAAACAACACTATCAAGGAGAGAAGGAGCCATGTGATGGAGGGACCGGAGAGGGATAAAGGAGGAGACATGGGAGCTAAAAGGGAGGTGTTTATGATAAGATTATAGACGAAGGTGGCGGTGGTGGTGGTGGTGGTGCTCTTATGACCACCTTTCACATACTTAATTACCCCCTCCACAGTAGATGAGTTAGATGCCATCAATTATGGCAGCATAAATCTGAATTCAGAAGTCAGATGGGGTTATTTATTGGTAGGATTAATTATGCCCATCCCCAGCACTTTTGCATTAATTACCATTCACGAGTTTATCGAGAAGATGCTAAAAAAAGAAAAGCTATATTTCATAATTGCAAATTGACTGAAATATGTGTCTTTGAGTTATTGGTCCATAATTTTTATTAAACGATACTGTTTTATTGGTTTTTTATAAGATATTCTTGACTGGATTCGATCAAATGTATCAAATTATTAAAAATCTAATTAATTTAACTAGATTTAATTAGATTAATAACTTATTTAATTCAGTTAAAACCTGACTCAAGTTAAGCTATAGACCATGAGTTTTTCAAATGAATTTACAAGATAAATTCATTTGAACTGGATTTAATAACTATATAGTTTCTTCTTCTTCTTTATCAGAATAGTTAATTTTCTTTCCTTGAAAGGAGTTTTGATTACAATCTCTTTCTTGTCGATGGACCACACGAAGAAGGATTGTAAGTAGGACCGACTAGCGACGACCCTGGAATTCGACTTGCCATGCTTGTGAATCAGCTTTGTAGTCGTAAAATATTCAACAAAATATAGAGGAAAGGTTTGGAGCTCATTTGCAGAAGAACATGGATCAAGAGCAATGAAGTTACAACCAAAAGGAGAAATATGTTGTGACAAACCAAACATCAAAGTTTATAAGAATGCGTATCAAATTGAATACCGTAGTAGAATGCATAATGCCGAATCTAGTTTTTCATTCTTCAATATGTTTATCTATTCAAGTTTGAATAGGTTTAGTCAGATCAATCGTATTACTAAAAACCTGACGTAATCTTTTAGATTTAACCAAGTTAATATCTTATTTGATTCAACTATAAACTTAGTCTGGATCGGGTTTTGAATCTTGGATTTTCTAGTTCAATTACGCTAAAACATATATAGCATTGGAAGTTATAATCTTACATACTAAGATGGATACAAAAGGTTTGTTGGGCAAAGGCTAAAATAGAAAGATGATATTTTTCGTTTTCAATAGAAAGAATGTGAAGCAACAAGCATGGGTGATGGGTGAGTGCAGTGGGAACAAGAACAAGGGGACGAGGATGCAAAAATCCATATGCAATCTATTTAGCATTAAGGGCTGACATCAGAATTTTTTTTATTTTTTTCACCAGAAAGCCAACCCAAATACTTTTTTTTTTTTAATTAAAAACCGTACAAGGAGTCCATGTCTTTTTTAATCAAATAATTTTTTTTAACCATAAGCTAAGATCTAAGTTGTTGTTTTTGCGTTACAACTTGTGTTTTAAATTATTTTTCACTTTAAAAAACATCAAATTAATGTGTTTTAGATGCTTTTAGATGGTTTTGATGTGTTAGTATAAAAAATATAAAAGTAAATATCATTTTTATCATTAAATTAATGTGTTTTAGATGTTTTTAGATGATTTTGATATGTTAGTATAAAAAATATAAAAGTAAATATCATTTTAATGCATTTTCAATTTGAAAAACATTTTTAAACATCACAAGTATTTAGAACAATGGTAGAAATTGTTTTTCAAAGTACTTCCTACTTGAAAAAACATTAAAATAATATATTTTTTAAAAAAATTATTTTTAACATCATCACATCAAAACAATTCAAAAACGCCTTAAAAAATCATTTTTAAAAAATTCAAAAATTAGTGAAATGATGATGTAACCACTATTATATTTTTAAAAAAATTTATTTTTAACATCATCATGTTAAAATGATCTCAAAATATTTTGAAAATCAATTTAAAAGAAATCAAAGATTAATGAAATGGTGATGCAACCACTGCACCAAACAGGGCTAAGCACCAAATATGTTTAGTGCTGTTCAAAAAGGTTCCACCTCCTGCAGAAAAAGGTGGCTTGAAATTTGAATTTCTAACGTCCGTACACTCAAATAAAAACAACTAAACACTTGATAATTGATTAATGAGGCATCATCAAATCACATCACGTATGGTTGTCAACTCGTAATTAGCCCCATATTAAAAAGTATAGCTGTTAAATCTTTTCCGAACTGTAGATTGATCCAGAAAACTTGAAGTCTAATCAAGCCGTGTGTTTTAAATTGAATAAAAAATAATTGATTCTATAAAACCTAATTAAACCGACAAGATTGAGTTAATTCAAATCTAATCAGGTCTAACTCCAACGAATTTTGTTTAAAAGAACAAAACAATGGTGTTTAAAAAAAATTAAAAAAAATTAATGTAATTATTCGCAAATTGATCCAATAATTTAATAACCATCCCAAAGCGAATTCGACAAGCATCGTTAGAAGGAGGTCGGGAGAAGGACGGCTCACGTGGCTAATTCAACCCTTCTACTTTTCGTCTATTGTTTATGGAAGGAGAGGTAATGGAGAACACAAGGAAGATAAATAGAAGCAGCGAGGACACTCAGGTGGGGCAATGTGGGCCGAGCTAGAGAGGCCGAGGTGGCGCAGATACACAGCAGACAAAGCGTGGTGCCAAATCCTTGCCGGTGGGAGGTTCAACTTTTACGCATTGCACACACAAATTTGCTTTACAAAAAAGGCAAAACCAGGCCTAAGGCATGAGATGAGATGGGATGGGAGGGGAGCTTGTGGGGAAAAGCTGAGGAAATAATTGGAGGAATATGTAGCAATCCTTGCTGTGTTTGCTTCTACTCCTCACAACATTCAAATCATTACAAAGGTCTACATTGATCCCTGTATACCACATTGGCATATTGTGTAGGTCCATTCCCCACATGCCATTCCCACTATTATCTGTCAAACTGGAGTTAGAACCGTCATCATTGTTTAGCTGATTCGGTATGTGATAAAAGCATGATTATTGCTACGTATGGCTTTGATTTGTTTAATCATTGAAGATCTGATTAGTTTATAATCATGATTACGGTTCCTTCTGTACTGAAATCGTTACCCCAGGCCGCCCGCCGGTTAGACAAATGTGAAATACATGTGTTCCAGGAAATACATCGGATGGTAAATCTATGTAGCTGTAATTGACTGACCTTTGTTTGATGCTCTGAATTTGTCACTTCAGCTATGAGTTCCAAAAGCAGCCAGCCACTATTTTCCAGCAACAACATTTCCATGCACAACTGGCTGCCTGGCTTTTTTACTTCATCAGGAGATGTACTGGTGTTACTGATTTCTTTTTCTATTCAACAATCACTAAACCTCTCTCGTGATCCATAACTTCACGATATTTCTAACCAGAGGGAGCAATAATATCCACTAGGTTCAACCGATATAAATGTCCATCCAACAGCTCATTATGAGCTTAATTGAACTCTCAGTTTGATTCACCATCCCTGCGTATAGTCTTTTGTATATATAAATATCAGCATCCCTGCATAAGAAAAACTAGTATGCTATTTCCTGGAGAACTTGAAGTGTCTTTTGGTGAACCTGGATGCAGCACAAACAGACAAAATGAGTAACAGTAGGGAGAATAGTATGGCTGCAAACTGAAAATGTTGTGTTTTGCAAAGCAAACTACAAACCCTTGCCGGTAGGAGAGCCAATGCAGAATAATTTTAATTGTGGATCAACTTTAAACATCCAATACACTAATCAAGGAATACGAAACCTATTTGCTATCCCACTAGGCAGGTCTTCCTTAATTTGAAATGACCAAAAAATTGTCTTCATGTTACTTCTGTATGTAAATTAGAAAGGAAATATATATATATATATATATAACCACTCAATGACTTGCGGGAATACAAAGGCTTAAGTTGTGCTAGGGAAAAGAGAATTTACCCATTCTAGATGTTGTGCAGTAATGCCAGAGATATTTCCTGAATATACACTGCCTAAGACCTAACAAGTCCAAGGTTAGAGATTCATCAGCATCATCCACGCAAATTGCGTTTTGTTGTAGAAATTGCACAGGACATAGCAACAACCAGCAGACTAAAGCCCTTATTGACTAAGAGAATATGAGAAATATCAGCAGATGGTTGTGTTCTAAAACACAATCACACACCAATTTCTTTTCTGGAAAATTAGAGTAACAAGAAAAAACACTGGAATTTCCTGTTCAGCTGCAATATTTCTCCATCTAGAGTTTTCCAGATTTATACTTTGGAAAATACAGGTTTGACGTTTCCATAGTGTACCTTGATAAGCTTTTCATTGTTTTCCAAAAAAAAAAGATGAAAATATTATTTTTATATATACAAGCACTTTTATCAATACAAAACATTAAATTTATTTTCTGTTGCATTTTTATATTTGGTTAGAGATGAAAATCTATTTTTTATTATAAAATATTTTTTTGAGTTGATAAATAACATGACTTTTTTATGATAATTTTTATTTTGAATGAAATAAAAGTAATATTTTATAGTTAGATTATTACAAATGCAAAAAATTAAGATGCATAACTATTATAAAATATAGTTTCAATTTTCATGAAAGACAGTTATAATCTTATGTATTTCTTATCTTTTTTTGTGGAGAAATTCTTCTCCGTTTTTTGACAAATGAATACATTTTCCTTTAGAAAAGGAAAACTAAAAATGGAGAAGATTATTGGAAATGAGATGGAAAATGGTTTTCAGAAACTGAACAGGCTAATCCTCCATTTTCCTGTCAAGGCAATCCCATTCTTACAGAGCCCATTTTCTAATTGTGCTTAAAACCAGTTGTTCATTCTTTTTTCTTCTCTTTTTGTCCTGTTCTTTACCAAACAATACATTCCTTCAAAATCTTTAAAACTCATAGTATCTATAAGGACAGGTACCTTGGTGACAGTCTCAAGAAACATGCCAGGTCGCACAGGAAGTGGTTTTCGTCCTGTAACGCTTCCCTGCGAACCATGCAAGCAGATTAATAGAGCTCATCTAAAAAATATGGAAAGACAAGTGGGTTGATATCATATGATGCCAATAATTGTATGTCAACATGCATGCACACATCCACAAATGCTCATACAAGCACAAGCATACACACACAGAGATGTTTATAACTCAAAGATTGTTCATATTAAGTAAATCAGACCCTTCCAGCAATTCCACTCGAAATCCTTTCACTGTTAATGTTCTCTTCCTCACTGGCAGCATCTTCTGCACCTTCATCTTTCCCTAGCATCACATTTTTAATCATTTCCTGGACAGTTTTCCCTGGTTTCAAAGCTACCAGTTTGGCTATGAAATTCACCTGCATTGACAAGTACACAATCACGGAGATGACAAGCACACAATAATGTTTTGACATATATTTCTTCAAACTGTAGAAAGAACTCATTGTGATTCTGTATCATTTTGACAAACAAACACATGCCAATCATAATCAGCCATAAACATTGTTATTTGGTGTGAAAATAAAAAAAATGCAAAAGACTGACCTCGGATTCAGGAAGCGTCTTAAAACCACGGTCATTTCTCTCATCAAGTATCCCACCTCCCATCATGTTCCTGGCTTCCTCTCTGATTAAAACTAGCCTTGCAAGTAGTTTTCGATCTGGGACAACTGGTCGGGTTTCCATTGTCTGAAAAAATACGGACCAATGTACAATGATTGGTTAAGCCAAAAAAATTCATTTCAGAAAGAAAAGAAAAAAAGATGAACAAACAAACAAAAAATTCAAGAGCCAAAATGACCCCTCTGAACAATTGATTCAGTCAACATTTGTTTCAAAATTGAGACACGAGTGTACAAAAGATTAGATGCTTTAAGCAGAATAATTCAGCTAGACCAGCTTAACACCTTGTCAAAATACAGTGACCATCATTATGCATAACAACCAGAAAGAAGGATCAGTGAACTAAATAGCAACAGCTTTAAAGTTACTGTGAACTAAATAGCAACAACAACTTTAAAGTTACTCTAACTACATAATTTGAGAAGATAAAAAGAAAACAAAAAACTTTAGAGTATACATGATATAATGGACTACAAACCAGAAAGTCATTCTATTTGACTTTCCCTTGGGAGTGTTATTTAATAGATCCTATATGCCAAAACTACTAAAATAAAGTACAGGCGTACAGGGATGAGAGCTGAGACTCTCAGTTAATTTTGAAGGAGGCATCCCAGATATCTTAAGATCTGAGAAGGAGTAATTTTAATGATCAAAGGAAACTAGAGACAAAATTATAGATCAAGCTGTCTGCTTCATAATTAATATTCTAATGTTGCTCTGGAACAGTTTGGTCTTGAAAAACTATGTAACCATTTAGTTCTAATCAGTAAATCCTTCATCAGGTTTGAGAGATGCAGTTTGCAAACCTTCTACCCGACAAGAAAAAGAAATGGACATCAACTTTAATTTCCTCTAGATACTTAATCATTCACCATTATCACTTGCAGATGAATTATAGAAATTTAAATCCCAAGATCTGATTCTTTTAAGTGCCAAATACAATAACAACCTCATCAAATTTAATGAGAACCCACGAAAGGAACAGAGTCCATATGGCAGTTCCCCGAAAGTAGCTTGGTAAAGGTCTATGTTCATGTTGGGCTACATGTCAACACATTGCCGCTCCAAGGGCTTAGGATTGGGGAAAACAATTCTACACCAATGGTACACATGCCAAGGCATTATCACAATATTATTCAAAAGTATTTTTAAAAGACCAGACATGAAAGGACCACAATTACAGGACAAGAGAACTTCGACACCTGCATTTGAAAGACTCAGAATATGTCATGGGAAATAAAAAAGACAATTGCAAGCAGGATTTTTTGTATCTACCTCAAGTATATCATCAGCCTGATTAGCTATATCGTTCAGGTTCGCCCCCGGAATATGAACTTTGGTGCCTTTACCACCTTCAAAGACACCACCGCCAGCAGCAACTCTACGTAATAATTCATGTCTGCTTTCTTTCTGCGGAGTTCTACAAAGCAAGCCAATCACTTGAACCTGAAGGGGAGAATTCAGAATTTCATAGCTCGGTAACAAAGGAACTCCCTTTTAACTAGAACAAGAATTATATATGCATTTAGGAGGCATTTTTACATGCGGGGGGCATTTTTTTGTAAGATGGGACAATACAGTTTCCTTGATGACTTCCAACAGTGACTTGCGCTGAAAAAAATCCATTAAGAATCTGTTAAACGCCATTTCTGAATCTCATAGTCATCACTACAGTCAAAGAAAATTTAATCAAGCAACGAAAAGCATGATAAAAAGTATTCCTCGATTTGCTATAGGGAAAGAAAAGCTCCTAGTTAGCTGCCAACGAACAAACTATGCCACAAAGAGCAGCAACTATTAGAAACCTCAGCGGCAGACCAAAAACAACATGGTAAAAGTATTTAAAATCATTCATACTACTTATTACAGACAAAAATAATGACAAACGAGGCTGCTATATTAGACTGCATAGCGTCTGAGTTTCACTCAGTTTCACTCAGAATATGGGTCCTAATTAGTCCTAGGGCCAGCTACCTCCTGTCATTATAAACAATAAGTTTAATAAAATGACGAGTCTCCATTCAATCAGAGTGATGGTGTCAATGTGATTCACTCAAGAAGGGATAAAACCTGAGAACCAACTGGACCAACATATATACCAAGAAACCAGCAGACCAGTGCTTCCACAAGGTTCTCAGTAACAAGGAGGTTTAAGATTTTTGGATGAAGTACCACTTTTACCAATTAACAAGCATCATTGAAACCAAACGAATTGAAATTCATTAGGGGAAAAAAAAAATTATTCCTGTTTCGTACTGCCTATATATAGGATGTCCATTGCAATTCCTAAAGAAATTGCATAAAACTCTTAACATTATCTCAATTCCAATTACAGCAGATTCAGTTCCTTAAAAATCATTTAGAAACTACATTGCTCGTATGACTCAAACAAATTGCTCAAAAATAAATCAAAAAGCAACCATAAACAAAACAAGATCCATAAAAACCAAAAAGTCCAAAGTTAATGTTACACTATTACCATTCCATCTTGATCCTTTTCTGCAAGTTCAATCATATAATCTAGGGCCATCATAAACCCCGCTTCCATCTCATCAACTCTTTTCCCTATCACTCCATGCGCAACCAACTCGACAGCCACCTTCTCAGAAGCGTCATCCATGTTCAGGTCTTCCAACTGTAACCCCATACATACATTTCAACCATCAGTACGTAGACTCTAAATTTCATCAACAATCAAACTAAGAGTACAAGACAAAACATTTCGACATTTTCAAAAAAGAACAAGTAAGAAAAACCTAAACACATAGCCTGATAGCCACTAGCTTTATCATTCAAAAGCTTGACAATTCAAAGCACTGCATTAGACATTAGACAGGAACGTCTTGTTGTTTCCATATATGTTCAAATCAAATACCCAAGATTTTATTCTATAATAAAGGAGGGTTTACTCATTGTGTAGCTCAAGATTCAACGGACCTTACAATGAACCAGAAAAAATGAAGAAAAGGGAGTGAGGAACTTACGAGGGTGATCATCTCTTGGAGGACAGAGATAACCTGTTCACCACCTTTAATAATAACTTCATGTTGAAAAGGGTCTGGTTTCTCGTCCCATTCTTGTTGGGTTCTCCTACTTTTGTTTTCTTCTTGTACGCTTGATTCCATGTCTGAATAACCCCCACCCACCTCATAGCTGCTGGCACACAACACCAGCAACTGCTGCTGCTGCCGCCGCCGCTGCCGGTAGTGTGTGAGTGAAAGTGAAGGGAAGATGAGGAGTTTATGAGAAGAGAGAGGAGTGCGTGGCAGAGAGGAAGGGAGAATGCTGGAGAAGCTGCTCTGCAACATTTTTGCTGCTTTCTTTGGGGTTCTGGGTTTTGCAGATTGGATTAGATTTAGGTAATAAAAAAATATCAGAAAAGTGTCAAAAAACCGCCGTCTATGGGAATCGAACCCACGACCACATGGTTAAAAGCCATGCGCTCTACCAGCTGAGCTAAGACGGCGCGTTCGACATTCATGTGTTTATATATTATATAATCAATGTACAGTTTTTTATTTAGTTCGTTTTTGCTTGATCTAATTTGGTCAAAAAACCCTACGATATAAACCCTTAGATAATTATTTACTTCTTTTATTTAATTCATATCATTTCATGCTTCAAACACCAAGTCAAGCTCCTAGTTTTTTATTGGGTTTTATCTAAGAAACTCCATTCACCTTGAGACGAAAAGTTCCAAGCCTAGAAATTTCTGGTTGAATCTGCAAATAATAGTTTCCACTTTCTTTTCCTTTTTTTAAAAAAGAAATGTTGGTAAATTAAATGCAATTGGTGCCTTAAACTGCACCTTAACATGTTTTTGTTAATGCCTGGGATCTAAATGTATGGAAGCTTTGTGTTCATGTTTTACGTTTTGAATAAATCATCCCATGATTTATAGACTATCAGATTTTATCATGGTTTTCTTTTTCCACGTGTATATTGATAGTGAGATTAAACATGTCTTTTTGTTAAATTTTGATTTTCTTTTCTTCAATCTTGTTTAGTAATTTTAAATCATTTTAATATGTTGATGTAAAAAATAAATTTTAAAAAATTAAAAAATATTACTTTAATATATTTTCAAAACAATCACTATTTCACTCTCAAACATTCGATTAACTTTGACTCCTTTCATGTATAGTTGTGAGAACTAAATTTGTATATTTGTGAGAACTAAATTGAACAAGTGGTCAATTCAAGACCTAATCAATTGAGACTAGATTGATCTAGGTTGAAAGAAAAAAAAAAAAAGACTTGTTGACTCTGTTAAAAACCATAAGATAACCTATTGATCCGAACCTAACCCGATTAAAATTCTATCCTCAATCTGTTGATTTTTTGTTAGAAAAAAAATCCATAAAAATAATATTATTTTGATTATTTAAAGAAAAAAGATTTCGGTTAGATTTCTAGACTGGGTTTTATAACTTACAACAATCAATGTTTAATTATCTATGAGATGAGATACATGGCTATTCTAATTATTATTGTTATTGTATTTATAGACATAACCATCAAATTAAAACCAAAACTATAAAAGTAAATATGACCAAAATTCAAAATTCAAAAAAATTAGAGAAATACATTTAAGATTGTAAATATAAATCCAGCAATGACAAAATCATAAAAATATGAATAAAAAACAAAATCATATGGACCAACTTTATACTTCACCAGTTATCTACGTTACAAATTATGATTTTGAATCACTCTACCATTTCCCTACTGGAATCATCATTGTTTCATATTGTAAATTTCATTTTGTTCCGACGTATATCTCATCATAGCTAAGAATAAAATGAAACAAATTATATAATCTCGGGTTATTATATTTTTTTTTGCTAGATTTTGACCGAGATATTCCAGTTTCATTCCGAATTTTTTAGCCGGATCTTGACCGAGATATTCCAGTTTCATTCCACCTGTTTACTTTCGAAACCATTCAACATGAACCGATCTAATTTGATTTAAACCTATAGATCAAACTAGAAACCCATGTATAATCCGAAACCCTAATCCTGGTTATCTTTCCGTGGGTTCTCTGTTCTTTTACAATGACAACCTTCATTTCCTCCAGTTTTCATCTTTCCATCCCATGGTTCCTTTTTGAGGACTGAAAGCTGAAGGAAAAACCATGAAGTGTTTCTATGTTTTCAAGGATAAATCCAGGAACCAGAAAGGGCAAGCAAATTCAGCCCCAGAATTGAGAGAACAGAGCAAATCCAATAGTTCAGCTATGAGTCGTGCAGCGAAATCCCCACCACCTCCAAGAAGCATGCCTGAATTGTACAAGGAGAAGGAGCACAATTTGCGAGTTTTCAGTTTTCAAGAGCTCAGAGAGGCAGCAAATGGTTTTTTAACAGGTTGCTTAAGATCGGAGAAGGTGGCTTTTGGAGTGTTTTCAAGGAAACAACCAGACTAGTGGCTAAGACGATCCTGTAGTGGTTGCCATTAAAAAGCTCAGCAATTATGGCTTGTAGGTACAATCTCTTTCTGCCTTTTTTTTCGCTGAGAATTGCAGTCTCATTTTTTCTCTGTAACTTTCGTCCTTGGTTTTTCTCTGTCCTTCTGTTTATCTAGTTTTTACTTTTGTTCAATTGCCTTTTGCATTTATTATTGCATTTCAAGGCAGAGCCGGTATGAGGTGAATATGTCCCATTTTTATTTTGTATTTAAGGGTTTTTTTTTTTTTTTATGGTGGGTGTTCGGGTTAGCTTACACATACCTTAATTAATTTTATGAATTTTAAAGTTAATAATCTCTGGTTTCGACCGAAGATTAGAATGAGAAAGATTACTGTTAAAATAAAATAAAAGAATTGAAAAGAAAGCCTCTTTTTTAATGATTGACTAATGTATTAGCATAGCCATTACTGTAATGGTCACAAAATGGTAATATACTATAGTTTCGAGTCATATAATTACCTTACAGATACTAATAAATTTGAATCGGTTGGGGGGAGTTGGTGTAGAAATCAAAGGCCGACACGACCATGTGACTAAATGTTTTGACTTCTGATGTCAACAGTGTCTTTGGCCACAGTAGCAAAGACGATCCCATTTGGATATGCTTAATAATTATAGAATAATAATAATGTTGGTAGTGATAAGTTAGACTTTGTCTCTCTTGGAGATAGCATCGTGAATTAGCAGAATTAAGGTGGCATTATCCCAAGATTTAGCAAGAGAAATTAAAAAAAAATAATTTAAAGAAACAACAAATTATACAAGTCAGCTAAACTCTGGAACTTGGATCATATATAAATAAGATAATCCGACAAAAATAAACTAGAAAACATCATGCAACATAAATAATATAAAATAACCCTAAAAATATCAAACCAGCCAGCAAAATCTGCTGTTAAAGTGATAAGACTAGCCATACTAAAGGATATATTAAAATATAAAAATACCCCTAAACTACCTTGCCACTAACCACAAAACCATGAATGAAAAGTCGAAGAAGCGAGTAGATTTTGATCATATATTATTTTTTTATTTGATTGACATGGGTATTTCGGTCAGCTTACGTGTATCTCGACTAATTCCATGAGTTCTGGAGTTAACAACTATGTAAGTCTCCAATAACCATCATATTAGCAACCACAGGGTTCGAACCTGAGATCATAAGAAAAGCAAACCCTTTAATCCAAAGCTCTTACCACTAGATCACCTACTGAATGATTAATCATATCATCTTTTATATTGTGCTAACAAACTTAAAAGACTAAGAAGCCTTTGTATGTATTGTTTTCAGGGATATGTAAGTAATTTAACTACGTTGAAAAACTTAAATACTGGTGTGCCCATTATATGATGTTGAAAAATACTAATTTGCCCTTAACCCAGGTTCATTTTTTTTTTATGGTCCAAGGGCAATTTCATCATAATACGATATAGTAAATTCTTTTTTTTTTTTGGATTCGAGGAAACTCCACCCTCCAGAAAGCGTATCTTATGGGCCCAGATGAACGAGTAAAACCCCGGCTGTCCCAAGCTCTTATAAGAGTTGCACGTCCTGAATCGAACTCGAGACCTGCTATGCAGATCTCAAGCCCTTTGCCATCACGCTACGCCTCTTGAGCGATATAGTAAATTCTCTTCCTTATTTGAAGTGTTTTTCATGGAGCTAGATCTTGAAATTGAAATGTATAATTCCAAAAAGAAAAACAACACAGTTGTTCCTGAATGTTTTGGAATAAAAAATGTATCCAACAAAGTTTGGCACTTCACGTCCAAGTCACAAATCATGTCATTTTGCTGCTAACATTAGTCGTACGTACAAATATTTTAAACTATATGCACACAGTACACAATCTCGAAATGGCATGTTGAGATATTTTAGAACCGAAATATATCATTTCAATAACCCAAAAAAAAATAAAAAAAACCAAATTATTAACTGTAACGGAATTGACAACTTTGTCATTGTTCAATCTTCTTCTCTCTTTTTTTTTTTTTTTGTTTTTCCAATTTTCATGTAAAATCATAATTATAAATAGCAACTCAAGGTTATCAAGAAAAAAGATTTGATTATTAAAAAGATAATTTCAAAAATATTTTTAATAAAATTTAAATTTTTATGTATTTTTTATTTTAAATTAATATTTTTTGATGTTATCAGATCATTTTGATACACTGATTTTAAAAAAATAAAAAATATTATTTTGATGTATTTTTGAATAAAAAATATTTTAAAAATTAACCGTAATTACACTCTTAAACACTTCTAAGATAAATAAAGAGTTTTTAATCAAGTTAAAATCTATTTCTAAAAATAAATTGAATGGGTTTTGGTTTCAAATTTATTGAGTTTTAAGTTGATATCTCGAAAATAAAAAAAACTGTATTTTAAAATTATGACAATAAATTAAAAATAAATATCTTAAATAATCTTTAGCTCTTGTTTGTTTTCGTCCTCGAATGGGGGAAATGTGTTTAGTTTCGAGAACGTAAAAGAAGAGAATTAAAGTTATGGGCTAACACGCTTCCGTCATTGGTGTGACCGAAGCGTGTTTTTGTAATTTTATTTTTATTTTTTAAATCTGTACTTGAGACCATGAATTATTTTTTATTTTTCTGTCCTTTTATTTTTTCCTCATCCTCGTGTCAGACGTGTCAGGCAGCCAAAACATGGACGGCATGTTTTAAAACCCACGGTGGTGGCCTCGCTCCAAATGCCCCTGGCCGTCATTTAAGAAAATACCCCCCACGTTGGCATAAAATTTCACCCATATCCACTTTCTGTTATGGCCCGTTGTAAATTGCAAGGTGATTTTGTTTCTTAAAAAATTATTACACTTACCGGATCCAATAAAAATTATTGCAAGGTAATAGATTTAGACAAGTGGTTCTTTTTTAAAGTAATTTTTATTTAAAATAATATTTTTTATTTTTAAAAATTATTTTTGATATTATAATGTTAAAATAATCCGAAAATATATAAAAATAATAATTTTAAGTAAAAAAAATTAAAATTTACCATTTATGAACTTATATTTTTTTAAGATTTTTTATCCATTTATGAACTTGTTTTTTTTTTTTTGTTAATAATATATATCTATTAATTTTCCATGCACTCCGGGAACCGAACACATGTTGTCATTTACATGCATGGTCATCTTCACCATGCTAGCGGGAGAGGGAGAGGGAGCTACAACCGTTTTGAATGGTGAAGATTCAGACTTTTAAGGCCACGATTACTAGAATATCACATGGATTTCACCTAACATTCACACCACAATCTGAAACCTAGGAGTCCAGAAATATATATATATATATTTTTGTCTTTATGTTGACTCTTGTGTGTTTAATATATATATAAAATACAATGAGAAATGGGTTTTTTTCAATGACGAGGAATCAATATTTCGTGAATATTTTTTTTTGTCGCAATCTAAATCTATTTTATTGAAGTATTTTTCAAGCATGTATGATGTATATTAGCGTACATTTTATGCAGTTTTAGGGTGTTTGAGAGCGTGATAGATATTATTTTTCAAAGTATTTTTTGCTTGGAAATACATCAAAATAATATATTTTTTATTTTTTAAATTTATTTTAAATATTATCACACTAAAATAATTTAAAAATACTAAAAAGTTAATTCTTTTAAAAAATAAATTACAATAAAAAATAAATTAAATCTCAATTCCAAACATTCACCTCACCTGAAACATGCACACCACAAGCTAGAAAAACATGTACACCACAAGCTAGAACCAAGTAGTTGAGAAATAAATTGTACTGACTTTATCTTGACTCTGTTTTAAATTTTGCATCTAGACTTGTACATGTGAGAGTATATGATGAGAAACGGGCTCCACTTTAACCTAATCACACCGTTTGACATTTTACATAATCTGTTTGATATTACTGTATTGATTATTTTTTATTTTTTATTTTTTTAACATTCATATATTATAATAATCTAAAAATATTTAATTTCAAACAAAGTTTTTTTCAATCACAAAAACAAACGAGATATTATATTTATAGCTATAATTATTGAATTCAATCTAACTAGAGTTAAGTTTTTTTATTAAAACAAATAAGATATTAATCTAATAAAACATGATTATTTATATGAAATTTGAGTGCCTCGTGGTTAGATTAACACCAATTTTTTTAAAAAACTATTTTAATAAAACTATTTGATATTAAATAATTTAATAATATAAAAACTATAGCCCTTTTCTTTTCTGTTCTGTTCCGGATCGATTCTCATATTTTATCCATAAAAAATAATAAATAAAAGCAATGTCAAGTGACGCTAATTTTTGCGTGACCCATCCCTAACTGTTCCAAATCACTCGCTGATTCGCGAGAGAAGAGGGTAAATTGGTAATGTTTTTTTAGAGTAAGAGCACTAAAATTAATTACTCTCAAACTATCACAGGCTAACTGCTGCTGACTACCCCTTGTTTCTTGTAAGGTAGCGTGGTGAGACACGCTCCGAGGGCATTTTGGTCTTAGTACACTAAGGACAAAAACGACAGGGCATTGGACCCCGAGAATGGCATTAATTCGTAAATCATGGCAAATTCTCATGGCAATAAAAAATCATGACCAAAATTATTTTAATACTCGCAAGTAACAAACGGTTCCGCTTCCCCGCTTCTATAAAAGCCCCACAGCACTCACATAGTCTTCATTTTCTTTATCCGTTTAGCTACTCTCCGATCTCTCTCTCTCTCTTAGGGTTTCCAACCTTTTTACTCTTTCAGAGACTTCTTGAAAAGCATCGATGGCGCTAGAAGAGGGTCAGAACGGAGGTGCTGAGAAGGTTGCCGTGGAGGTGTCTTTCAAGTCCTTCAAGCCACAGCTGTTTGTGGAGGCACCAAAGGCTAACGACGCCGTTCAATTCTACAAGACCGCCTTTGGTGCCGTTGAAACTTGCCGTACTACTCAGCCTAAGCGCAAGGCAGACCAGGAGCTCCCTCACATCGTCTCCGCTCAGCTTCAGCTCGCTGGCTCCACCTTTCTTGTCTCTGACCTCTCTGATGACTCTGCCTCGTACGTTTCCCTCTCGCTCTCCCTCTTGACCTTTATGCTTCTGAAAATGGCTTCTGTATTGTCAGATCTTACTGTTTGGTACATGCTTGAGTCTGTTTAATACGTTTATACTGCTGTATCCGTGTCTTCTTTGCGTTTTATCTATGTTTTCGCGTTTTGCTGTGGTTTGTCGACCGTTTTATGATTCTCCTACGTCTGTATAGGAGGCATGCAAGTATTTTTTTACTTCTGCGTCCCGATGTTTTAGTCGTTGAGTTTTTATTTTTAATTTTTCCGGATTTTTTCATATTTTTATTTATTTTTCTGTTAAAAATCCCTAGGCTCTGTTTGTTCTATTTTTTTTATACCGGATGATTCTGTGTCTTGGCGTCCTATTTTCTTTACCATCTCAATAAAATAATGATTTTTTTTAATTCTAAACGTTTTTTTCAATTTTGTCGTATATATCTTGTAGTGCTGAATCTCCACGTGTAGACTATTATGCCCCGTGCCTTATGATTTTGTATTTCTAGTTTAGTACCCACCTGTTTGTGATTTGGTTTATGACCCACACATGATTTGACCAGGACCAAGGCGGGGGGGACTGTGTTTGCGATGTGCCTAGAGACTGAAGACGTGGAGGCTGCGGTGACCAAGGCGGTGGCCGCTGGGGCCGTGGCTGAGGGCGGGGTTGTGGATGGTGAAGGCGCGTGCTGTTGTGCTGAGCGCGTGACCACGGTCAAGGATCCTTACGGTTTCGTCTGGCAATTCTGCTCTCCTGCCGATAAGTGCGGTGCTAACGTGGAAGCTTAAATGCCGTATGATCTTATGATATTGGTTCGCTTTGGTTCTTAGTGTTGTCTGTCTTTCATATTTTACTTTGTAGTAGTGGGACCCTTATATCCGAGAAGTTCTCTGCCTATTTGGATTAGGTGATTCGTAGGGTTAGTCTCGCCTAGTAGTGACATGACTATGGTTTTTTTGGTAATTTCGAGAACTCCTTGGTGGAGATATGGATGAAATGTCTTTTTTATCCTTTGAAGTACTGCTATTTCCTGTTACAGTATTTTGGTGTATATTTCTCTTATATCATTTCTGCCATAGTTGCTGCAAGAACCTCTGGATCTGACATGGCTAAAATCGTAAAGTTAACTTGGGTTGAGCTAGCTTTGAGTCGGTAGTGAACCTAGTCAACTCACTGGATCAAAGTCAAGTCGGGTTTAATGACTGATTTTCACCATGTTTTTATCATAATTTAACGCCTTTATTGACAATTTTTTATTTTTAATTAAATCTAAATGAATTTTCCATGGCTGGTGTATATTTGAGGATGGATGGTTTTTTCTTGGAGCACCTCATTCTACAAAAGAATATTCTGATTGGTGTGATTGTTTATTCTTTTTTTAGGAGTGTTTTTCTTTCGATGAAATATTGAGATTTAATTAATGTAAAATACAATAAAATACACAATTCATTCATTTAAGGTGCGGCAGATAAAGTTAAGATAACGGTGGACTTTGGCCTTTTCACAAGCTGTACAGTTATAACTGGTAAGCTGACACGCGTACGATACTCGTGCTGAGAAGTTGCGATTGCATGGGTGTGGGGGGAGCGTGGTCCCCAGGGCCCATTACTAGTGGTTGGTGGATGGAGCAGTGGTCGTGATGAGGGCAACCTAGGGCAGCAGTAATGCATTGTTTCTGGTAAATTAAAATTTCGAAGCTCGATTCTTTGTTTTAATTAAATAACACATTAATTTGACAACTTGTTTAACTTTGAATATTTAATTTTTATATATCCGGGTTACCTCGGAGTAGCCAACCTATATCTAATTACCAGAAATAGAAGTTAAGATTATAATGATCACGGTGAGGTAAACCACAGCTTTTCCCCCCCTCCCATCAGGTGACCGTTCTTGTGCGTTGTCCTCAGACCCAGGCCCAGGCCCAGTCTCTTCGAATCCAAACTCTCTTCTATGTTTGTATCTTTTCGAAGAATAGGCCTAATTGTCAAAGGTTTGTAAGATTTAGTGTTTAATTAAGTAAATATTAGCTATTAAGATCTTAGCCACCCGAATTTTTTAAGAGTTAGATTAAGAAAATAATCAAAGCATGTTGAAGAGATCAAATGTTTAAAGGATTTCATTCCTCGTTGTACATGTTGTTATTGATGATTGATAATAACATTGCGACTGGCGAGGGGCTTCGGAAATTGATTTATATATGTTCCCCTCCTGAGTTGTATAATTTAATTCTAATTTGCAGATAAATCTTTAGGCCTTTTCAAATCAATTTTATTACAGCATACCTATTAAACTTGATTTTCGGATCGATGGGTTATACACAAGTAAATTAACTTGCGTTAATCTAAGTTAATTATTTATATATATATATATAAAAAAAAATTAAAATAATATTATTTTAGTTTTTTTTAAAAAAATTAAATGGTTTTGATTGGATTTACCAGATTATCAAATTGGCCTGCTAAATTAACATGATCAACTCTAAATTTGCTTTCTTTTAAAACCTGACCCGACCAGAAAGTAAATTAATTAAATCTCGAATTGAACTGTGAAGACAAGCCGGTTTAATGATAGTCAGACGTGTAAGTTGGTCCAGACATCCCGGGTTATCAATAATAATAATAATAATAATAATAATAGACAGGAACCAAAATGAAAATGTCCTTTTCATACGAGGCTTATCACACTACAAATGACACCCACCACACAGTTACAACGGAAAGAGAACATATCTCCTCCTTGAAAATAAACAAACGAACAGTGTTTTCAAAGCCAGCTAAGCTTTATCCATAGCTTCACCGTCCCCTCTTCTGTTTGAAATGGTTTTTCATGCCTGAAAGTTCAACAAAATGGTTGCCAAGCAACAAATAAATTAGCAATTTATACAAATAATTAGTAGCATATAGCAACCCTAATTACATATAAACGTTCCATGGAGGCCTAATTTGACGAGTATAATGACTATTGCATCTCTCATACCAAAACACTCCCTCTGATAACATGCAAATTTTCTATTTTGGGGTGGCCTTTCTAAGGGCTTAATTGAGAAGTTTCAAACAATAAGAGGGTTTTGGATTTTAAAAAAAACTCTGGAAGAGGCCAAGGCCATCCTTGGCCCCCTTTAGATAAGAAGTCCCAGGTCAGTTAGGTGTTTGCCTGATTAATCAATTAAACGAGATGATATATAACATAAAAAAAATAGAGAATAATTGACCCATGGACTCGAATAAAAACCTAGGTCAATCTAGTTAAAAATCTAAAAACCTAGGTCAATATCCAGTCAAAACCCACTTAAATTTATAGTAACTTTTTTCAAAACAAAATAGTTTTGGTTTTTTTTTTTTTGAAAAAAGAATTGGATTAGCCCAAATTGATTTAACCTTGTTCAAATTCGACACCCGGAGCCTGCTGCATTAATGCATGCATGCTAGCTAAATTATGGTTGCAAGGTGCAAGAGAATGCATGTGATGAGAATATGGGCATACCTTAGCAGCTAGGCACAGCAGTGCTGAGGTTGCACTTGGAAGGCAAAGCCATGGCAAGATCAGGATCGATGCCGAGATAAGGCAACAGGTATGAATTCTTGTAAGAGCAAAGGCATGTGAAGTTAGCCCCAGAAACAGCCTTGCAACAATCAACTGATGGCGGCTCAACTGGGTCTGGTTTGGTCACAGATGGCTTGCAGGCTGCGAGACCATCCTCACTAATGTCACACACGCTCACTGCCCGTGAGCCCTCAAACAAAGCAACCACCACCAATAGCAACACCACCAGCTGCCTCTTCGCCATCTCCATCACAAAAAAATCAGCAGCAGCAGCAGTCGATCTGTCCACTTATGTCTGCACGTTGTATATATACTATCTCAGAGCACTACACTTGTTGGTAGATTTGTGGGTTACCTCTGTTATATAGAGAGAGTCTTTGAGGCAAGAACCGCAGGTTTAGATCCCGTGAACAAGAATTGGCAGGATTCGGGATCACGGGGCCAGCTCTGCTCATCTATGTTTTTTTTTTTTTTTAATATATATATATATATAGCATTATTTATTCTTTAATGCTCCAAAAGTGAACATCCCATCCATTTTTTTATACCAAATATATAATTTGTTGTCTTCTTTATTTGCTCGATATAATATTCGTAAAATAAATACAATTTAAAGTGATATGGTGTATGTATTATTTACGTTTTAATGTATTTAAGTTTTAGCAATAAAACTTTGATATCCGCTGAAAAAAATTAAACATGGACCCATTTTTCCATGCATGCATAGAAGAGCATGTAGACACCAAATTATTCAAAATCAAGGTTAAAAATTTTTATAGACACCAAATTTATTAATATTCTAACACATAATTATAGACGCAATACTAGAAATTCTTCTAATATTAATAGAATTACTGACAGAATAATTTTATTAATAAATTACGGTGATAATTATTAATTGACTTATATCTGTAATTCCATCGACATATATTAATGGAATAATACTATTTAGGATATATCAACTGAATTATAGACAGAATATATATAATTAAAAAAAAACAGTTCTGTGGAAGTTTTATACAAATCATCAAATAATTATATTTATACATATATAATTGGATGAATGCTGTTTCTTATTTATACTGCTTTGGCCCATTGGATAAGAAGATCAGGCCACCCACAGCTAAAATATCGTCAAATGGATTGGAAGAAATCCTTCAATTTGTCTTGTAATGTGAAACCCAATTATTAGAAGAAAGGATTTCTTGTTTAGTGCCATGGAACCCCTCATTCTATCTTTTAAAAATCACAACACCCAACCTCCAAATTATTGAAATTAAATCATTTTTAAATGATAATATAAAAAAAATTATTCTAACCATCATATAATTCAGTGATACGAACCCGTGACACTAATTTCTTAGAGATTACAACATGCTACCTAGACTTTTATAATTAAATTCATTTACCACTCCTTAAATTTAATCCCTTATTATATTTCGAGTGTGTTTGTTTTTGAAGTAATTTATGTGATTGTGATTTTAAAAAATTAAATTTTTAAAAAAATATGGTTAGCTGTTGTTAGTTGGATTTAGATACGTGTTTTTGTACAAATTATGGTTGAAGTTTATATGTAACAAAAAACATACTAAAATGTTTGGTAGAAGTGTACTTATGATTGTTTTTCAAAGTACTTTTTACTTGGAAATACATCAAAATAATTTATTTTTTTAAAAAATTATTTTTAATATCAGCGCATCAAGATGATCTGAAAACATCAAAAAATATTAATTTAAAGTAAAGAAAAAAAATAAAAAATTATCAAATTTTTTCAAAGGCGCTTTTAAAACGTAAAAATAATCAGAATTTTACAAAACTTAATTAAAAAAACATGTAAAAATTTCTTTATAAAAACTACATTTTAAACTTAATTTTTTTATAAATTCTACATAATAAAACACAATTTGATTTATTATCAAGAATCTTTGTTGCACTACAAACAAAGAAAAACAAGTGTAAAACAAACGCAACTTTCATTTCGATCAATCTCAATCCATGAAAGATGGTGAAGTGTACACCACAAAATTATCACTAGTCACATGTAACTCAATTTACAAGATTCGTAAAATAATTAAAAACGGTCCTCCATTAAAACATCAAGACATCTTCAAAGCAAAGTAGAACCATGAAACAAAATCCTGGTGGGCAAAACAAAGTCGCATGCCTTAGGCTTGGGTTTAGGGGTATAATAATGATATTTTTTTTTAGACACATTGGTCATTATTTGAAAGATTTTTTTTTTGCTTTTTCTTTGCATAATGTGACTAATTAATTGTCCTTGAAAGATTAAAAAAAATCACTTGGGTCAAGGGGCCTTTTAATCTTTGACTTAAAGACTTTTTTGTTATTTACGTATGGTTATTTGATAGTTATTGGATGTTCTAGGGGTAGTATGGTAATTTGATAAATAAAAATAATAATAATAAAAATTTTGGGTGAACAATGTCAGCTGCCTCCAGATGGCGGGTGCGGCGCCATTCGGTGGCCAAAATCGTGATTACAGGGCGGCTTCCAAAATGTCTCGGTGTCCCCTCCAAGGATCAACGATGCGTGTAGCACTATGGCGGCCGGTGTGACGGGTTTGATCTTTTGTTTTTTTTCCTCTCTCTCCTCAAAATTCATGGTGGAATTAAAAAAAAATCAAATCAACCCCTAAAGTTTGTTGTACTTCAGATTTCATCGTTATTCTTTTTATTACAATTTTTAAAATTTAGAATACTTTACGAAATTAAGAGGTTTTTCAATTTCATTCATGTTCTCTTTGTCGCAATTTTTTTTATTTAGAATAGTTTATTAAATTAAGAATTGTTTTCAATTTCATCCTCAGTCAATATTTTCATCTATCAGATTTGGTTTTTATTCTTTTAATTACTATTTGTTTTTATTTTAGATGGTTTTTGCAAAAAAAAAAATTTAGTTTCATTATTTTTTAATTTTTTTCCTGTCAAATCTAATTTTTTTTTATTATTGTATTTTCTTGACCTTGCAAGATTTTTTTAGATTGATTTGTATGCCATTTGTTTTTTTTCCTCTCTCCTACTCAATTTTTGTGCTGGAATTAAAACAAATCAAATTAGCCTCTAAAGTTTGTTGTACTTAAGATTTCATCCCTATTCTCTTTATTACAATTTTAAAAATTTAGAATACTTTATGAAATTAAGGGGTTTTTTCTATTTCGTCCCTATTTTCTTTGTTACAATTTTTTTTATTCAGAACAGTTTATTAAATTAAGAATTGTTTTCAATTCATCCCCAATTAATATTTTCATTTATCAAATTTAGTTTCTATTCTTTTAATTACAATTTTTATTATTTTAGATTGCTTTTGCAATTTTTTTTGCAGTTTCATCATTCTTTAGTTTTTTTCGTGTCAATATCTATTCCTTTTTTTATTATTATATTTTTTTGACATTGCAAGATTTTTTTTATTCATTTTTTAAATTATTATTTCATTCTCCAATATTTAATTCGCTATATGTTTAGCTTCTTAGTTAATGGTTTGTGAGTTTAAGAGATTAACCCTCGTTTACAAAGTTGACAGAAACTTCTTTGTTTTTTTTTTCTTTTTTTTTTAGATTATTTTTTTCATCCTCCAACATTTTGTTATTTTTCAATTCACTTTCTACGGTATTTTTTAGTCATTTTGAAAATAACACGGGTTGCCTTGTTTTTTTTTTTTTTTTTGTCTTCGTTGAATTTAGCTTTTCTAAAGGAATTTTGTTTTTAAATTGAATTAAATTGATTGATTTCATCCTCTACATTTATTTTTTAAGTGTTCAGCTCTTGGGTTGAGCTTAAATAAAAAATTTAACGGATTACAGATTTAAAAAAAAAACCCAGGTTTACAAGGTTCACTTGAGCTTGCTAGGTTTTTTTTAAGCTTTTTTTCTTTTTCATATTTCTTTCTCTGACATTATTTTTTATTTTTTTTCTATAGGATTTATTTTTCTTTTTAAAATAACAAGAGTTGCCTTGGGTTTTTTTTCCAGGTCTTTGTTAAATTGTGTTTCTTTAAAAGGAATTTCGTTTTTTAATTAAATTAAATTTATTGATTTTATCCCCTGGCATTTAATTTGAGGTAATACTTGAAGGAATTTTTTTTTAATTAATTTTTTTTGGAAATTAATATTCTTTGTTTTTTTACCTTTTCTTTCTATAGAGTTATCCTGATATCATGTTTTGGGTCATGGATTCAGCAAGTTTATCGAGTTTGACTCGGGCCTTTTTTTACTGCTTTTTAATATTTTTTGATCTTGAATTAATGGTCAAAATCTTAGATTTTTTTAAAAAATAAATTTTCATCGTTTTGATATCTTTCATGCTAAGAAAAAAATGATAGGCCCGTGATATAGTGCGGGCCACCTATCTAGTATTTTATATGCAAATATTTTTTTTTTATCAAATGTTATCAAATATGTGGTGGGTATGCTCGCATTCGCATATTGATAGAGATATTTATTTGATAAGAAAAAAATAAAAATCTCTACAATCAAATAGTAAACATAAAAGTTAAATAGAGAAAATAAAAATAAAAAACTCACACAAAAAATATGCAACAATCTCGTTGTATACATTACTCCAATTCTCATTCACATAAAATTATCAACCACTCGTAACATTTAGTGTTTGTGGTACACGATACACTTAAAAATATTTTTTTTTATTTTTAATATTAATATACATATATCAAAATCATCGGGAAAAATTAAAAAAATATTAACTTGATATGTTTTCAAGCCAAACATATTTTTAAAACGCATCTAAATATAGTTTCAAACACAAAAACCAAATGGAGTCTACTCATGTTTTAGGTTAAAACTTTGTTAAGATTTAATCTTCAATATAAGCTCTTTAACATGGAAAAATGACAACAAAAATGACAAAAAAAGACTCGAGTGAAACTTAGTTTTCAATCAACCAATTGTTGAAGAATAATTTTTTTTTTAAAAATAATTCTAAAAAAGGAAATTAAAAAGAAATGACCCAAGTCAACTTGTGTTAACCTTTCAAACTTGCGACTAGGTTTTTAAGACCGGGATCACCTTATAGAAAACAAATAGTAATTTTGAAAGATGAAATTGAAAAAGCTATCAAATTTTAAAAAGGATAAAAAAAATTAAAAAAATGAGGATCAAAATTGATATAGTAGAAAATTGACAAAGAAATGCACAAAAATCGAGGGAAAGAGAGAGGATGAGAGAAAAATGTTGCCAGTGACACCGCCACCCATACCTGCCATGCTACGATAGAGATCCCGCTGAGACGATCAAAGTGAGACCGTAAAAGACCTCCTTTGGAGGTTGGAGGAGACCGTACGTGCCTTTAGAGCACGACAGAGCTCCTCACACACTGACGCGTGCGTTGCACGAGCTAGCCATTCCTCCCTTGCTCGTTCTTTTTCATCTCTGTTATTGTTTAAGTTTCAAATTTGATCCGTCAAGCTTAATTGTTTTGCGAGATTAAGTATCAAGCGAGCAATAAAATTTTTCCTTGGCATTACGAAACCCTTGTGCATAAGCAACCAAAATAAATTGCCATTTCCATTCCAAATGTATTCTACTTGAATGGACCCATTCGAAAACAAAAAGTTAGGTGATCATAAAAAAAAAAAGGGGACGAGCTTTTTTCACTGCCCCAATTCAATCCTAAATTGTTGAATATTTGTCCTATCTTCAATTTTGATGTCAATCCTTAGTTTTTTTTTTTTATCTTAATGATGAATGTGGTATTATAACGCAAGACTAGAATCTTAAAGGAGCATAACGAAACACAATAAAGACAAAATAAACTAGAATACAAAAACAATATTCCAATCCCCATGCTAAAATCGAGAGTAGAATGAAATGAAGCTGTGGTGCTTCATCGTTCCATTATAACGATGAAGATTTCTCAACCAACATATACTATATATGGCTCAGCCTGGCATGGCACCCATGGCAAATCAATCCATCAAAAACAGCAAGAATTTGCGCCTCGAAATGACATCTTAACAAACAAAACGAACCCTACAGAGAACCTTCACAAGGGAGTGGTCTTCGTTAAAGCACGAGCACTACCCCTTTGCTTTGCATATTTTCGTGCTCTCGGACCCACATATAATTCCTCATGACTCGCAAGTTGAGCAGATCTGCCCACTACATTGTTGAAACGTGGATTGGAACTGGTTCTTGTTTAGTAAAGTTCTTGATTATGGAGTATATTGGCATATGATCAATTGATTAACATTGCTTTTCCTATCTTTTATTATCCTCCTGCATCTTCATGTATTCCTTGCCCTAGCTAAGTTGGCCATGATCGGACCTGTTATAGACTGTTTTTTACTTGGTAATAAAAAATATTTTCACGTCATCTAGGTTTAGATGGGTTTTAAAAGTACATTTTATTTTTAAAAAACATTAAAATAATGTTTTTTTAATGTTTTTTCAATGATTTTGATGGGAAAAAATAATATTTAGTATATTTTTAAACAAAAAACACTTTTAAAAAATACTAGAATATCAAACACATGGTAAGTTCTTTTTCCAAATAATTTTAAAAATATACATTCCAACTTAATATATTTAAAATATATATATATATAAAAAAAAAAATTCAAGACGCTGATCCCATGATTAACACTTAAAAGTATTTATTATTGTTGTTGATTTCATGGGTTGAAGCAGAAGTTTACGTGGATTTAATTTGGATTACATTAATATATAGATAACAATTCTCTTTCCATTCTAATTAAATCCGGTTAGTACTCCATCTCTATTAAAGATTGAAACTCGAATTTTCTAATGGAATTCTTAATTTTTAACGCATGGGAATCCCCTTGAAATAGAGTATATTAATAAATCTTAACAAGAAACGTTAATAACATGTATGATTAGTAGTAGTAGTTGGACTCCTTTCCCTTGACCACTAGCATTCTAAAAATGAACAGAATTCGATTCCAAATTTTTTTGGAGGCTTGCTTTCGAATCTAGTAAGCTCGATGTATGTAGTTGAGGGAGCATAGAGTATCATATGGAGAGCATATGGATGCTTGGCATGCATGCTCTGCATTATAAATAGCCCCAAACACCTTACAAATTTCATTTCATCTCGTCCCAGAAGCTGCTTGTGCTGCTCTTTCAAACCTTTTCCTGCCCTTCGCTAGCTGTGCTTCCTTGATCTCCAGTTTCCTCAATTCTCAATATGGCCTCTACCCAGGTGCTCCCTCCCTGCTATCAATTCTCTTAGAATTCAGTTGCGAATATTTTTCAGTATGAAATTGAGTTGCAGGAACTATATATGGAGTGTACCTCTACTCCTAGCCATAGAGCTTGAAGAAGCTTCAAAATATGGTATCCTACGTACGTACCATTGTACAAAGAGTTTTCACAGAGAATGATCTTCTAACAGTTTTTTGAGATAGTTTTTCTCTTTCGTTATATTCTATCTAGTTTCCTCACCTTCAAAAATAAAATAACGTTTATTTTATAAACTATTTCAAACACTTTTACACAAGGAAGTTTTAACCCCTTTTTTATATGTGAGCTTGCGCATCATGCCCGCCCAACCACGTTCCAAAACCAAGGAAAGTTGACGAGTTTACTTTTAAGAATTTAGAGGAAGTGATTATATACAAGAGCCAACTCGAGGCAACATCTGAGAGTAGTGGATCAACCGGGGGTTAATCCAAGTTTATTTTTTTAGAAAAAAAATAGGATTTTGCATTTATTAAGATCCTGAATCGAGTTACCTTCGTCAGGCTAGACCAAGTTGGTCTATATATAATTTATTTTCATGTGTGTCCCATTTATAAAGGGAGTATAACGGACATGGTATTTCATATTTCAGGTTGAAGCTGAGCCAGTCAAAGAGGTGACCAACAAAGCTGAAACTTCATCACAGGCATGTCCAGTAGTTATTGAAGAAAAAGCTGCCACAACTGAAGAACCCGAAGTGGTTGTGGATGATGCTGATGACGAAGAAGAGGAAGTGAAAAATGAATCGGATGAAGAGCAAGCAGATCAGGAGAAATTGGAAGAATATTCACCTATTATTGGTGAAGATGAGCCAAACACTACTTTTGATGACGAACTAGAAGCTGAAGATGGTGACTTGATTTAAGACAAGGAAAGAAATCTTACATGAGGAGAGGTTGTGGTGATCACAATCTTATATGTGTGTCTGGTTTTTATCATTTATGTGTTTTTATTATTTTTTTCTTGACACCTCCCATGTTTTATTTTGTGCTGTTCTGTTGCGTGTAGTATCCTGAAAACTATATTATAAAGTGTGCCTAAGATTATTAGTTAATTTATTATTTGCTAATTATTAACTAAGTACTTCATTGTTGAGATCTCTCTCTAATTAATGTATTTATTACCTAGCTAGGTTGTAATCAATCCATAATGGTTAGGACAAGCGGTAAAGCCTAAGCTAAAGATATAAAATAAGGTCTTAGGTTGAAGTTCTACCCTTTAATATAGGATTAATCTAAAAAATACCTCTAGATAATCTCAATTTATAACCTAAAATATCAATTTACTCTTAAATCTTCAAATATTCTTAAGTAAAAATCTACTTTCATTTTAAAAATCTCTTATATATATATTTCCATCTAAATTATATTTTTTTTAATAATAAACCCGATTCAATCGGGTTAGAGTCGGGTTAGAGTCGAAACTAAATAATAAATTTAAATATTTTAGATCAAAATTGAATAGATTAAAATCTAACTAAAACCCGAACCACTTGTGGCTTCCTAGCTTGTGTTTTAACCATTGGATTAGCATTTTATTGTCAAAAGTGATTGTACCAGCTATTTCCCGGCCCTTCTTTATTTTTCCCCGAATCATGTTCATTTCACCGACTATATAATAAGTTATTAGCTTAAATCAATTGGCCAGGAACAACTCTCTTTTTCCTTAATTATTTTTCCAATGCATGCAGCTTTGAATCGGAATTGGATTCCAAGTCCTGGAATTGATGCCTAGCGACTTGCTGCGTAAAGGAATTAGTGTAATAAGGAAGGTGTTCAGAAAGAGAAACAAGCAGCAACAGAACCTTGAATCATGCATTCTATATTAAGCCTTTCATTGTGCTAAATCAGAATTTGTATAATATATATAGTAATAGCTAAGGTCTAGCCTTCAATATGGTCTGCATTGTATCGATAAAAAAGTGTGAGCAAAACTTTCTTTGATAGATCTCTGCAATAATCTCTTCTCTTTGTAGTGTATACTAGATACTTGGTTCACTTTATGCCGCAATCAGATTTAAATTTTCTCAAATACATGAAAATAATATTCAAACGACGATAATCTAAGATAAATCAGGTTAAATTAACTAAAATAAAATTTATGATACAAGACCGAAACAACCCGCAAAAAAAAAAAAAAAAAAAAAAAAAAAAAAAAAAACAACTTGCAAAATTTGTATAATATAGCAATAGCTAAGGTCCCCCAGAATGGCGCGGGGGATGATACGTCTACGTGTATGCAACACATGTAGACCTACTATATTGATTTATTAATATTATAATAATATAAATTACTAAAAAATCCCTAAAAGCATATGAATATAACGAAAAAATTGTAATACAAATATGAAAATAACCTCCTAAGATAACCTTTAATTTTTCAAAGTCATTGAGCAAACATGAAATTTTACTATGCATAAGATATGCAAAGATATAATAACTTCTCTTTTAAATACCAATATTTTTGAGGCCTAAGTTTTTTTTTTTGTTGTTAATGTTTAACAATAGTAGTATTTTTAATGGGTGTGATTTAAAAATAAAAAGTTTAATTATTTTTTATAAATTATAGTTTTTTAATCAAATTTTAAAAGAGTATTGTATATAAATTATAATGCTTTTAAATTTATAATTTGAGTAAAAGATATATGGCATCACACTACACGACGCACTACACCGCACGTCAGCAAACGGAGTCCTCATAATTAAGAAAAGCACAAAAATCAAATCACACTTTCTTTCATTGGATTATAAAATGAATCATATAAGTGTGTAAATTCATCCGAGCCCTTCGTATAATTTCTTTCTTTTATAAAACTTAATGATGATATAATTATACAATAACGATGCCTTGATTTTTTTTCTTAAATAATAAATCCCAACATTTAAGATTCATTAGCAACAAAAAAATTTTAAAAATAAATTGAATTTTTTTATTAAAATAGATGTTAAAGCTACCTTGCGCGCACCTTGACTAATTTCACGGGTCTTAAAGTTAACAACCATGTAAATTTCCAATGACTCTAAGATTTATGAGACTCAAATTGATAATTTTTAAAAAACAAATTTAAAATCTAACCAGTTTAACTACCCAATCAAATATTTTGATAACTCTATCAAGAGGCGGAATAAAAACTTTTTGTGACTCTTATCTTTTTTCCAAAACTAAATCAAAATACGAGCAAAAGAGAAAGAGTCATGGGATTGCAACCTAGCAGGGACGACGGCCATTCTTCTCTTTGTGTTAATTGTAAACGACAAACTAAGAAGAATAAAGAAGAACTTCCTCTATATCCATGTTGGCATAGGCGAGGAGATCGAGAGGGCCCTCTGAGATTTTTTATTCTTCGTTTCTTTTTCAATTCTGGCTCAGGTTTAAAGGCTAAGTAGCTATCTAACAGAACAGAACGGCTAGAGCCTCCATGGTTCACAGGGTAGTGAGCTTAGATCCCTTGACTTGACTTGTAGAGAATGGCTAGAATCTCCATGAATAAATAGAGGAAATAAATCCCATTTTCTCTGTTGCCACAGTATCCTCTCACTCTTTCTTCTTACTTTTAAATGATTAAAGCAACCTCGATTCTATTAGATTTTTTTTCAATGGTAATTTTTGTTTTTTAAAGCTTTTTTAAATTAATTTTTACTTGAAAAAATATTAATCTCATATTTTTTTTATTTTTTATTTTAATAAGTTGATATTAAAAATAAAAAAATATATAAATTATTTTAAAAGGTACAATACACTACATTACCATAATATCATATCTGCACTTATTTTTCTAAGCATTAATGTCAAATCATATAAAAATCAAAATTCATATAAACAATTAATTTATCCTCTCACTGTTTTTTCTTACCTTTAAATGATCAAAGCAACCTCGATTCTATTAGATTTTTTTATTAAAATTATTTTTTTATATAATTTTTATGTGCTGATATTAAAAATAAATTTAAAAAATATTATTTTTATTTATTTTTAAATAAAAATTATTTTAAAAAATAATAATAACCATTTACTCCAAAATGTCCCGTGGAAAAGGTTGTGACCGCAGGAGTACCTTTCCTACGTGGTTATTAAATCCATTTTGTCCAAGTGACATGATACAGAAAACTCCTATTTCATAGTCTCACAGGTGTAGAGTTTTAAATAATAATAAAAAATATTGACTTTGTAAAATTTCATTAATTCAATAAGTTTTTAATGATAAAACCAAACACGAGTGAACTTCAAAATTTAAAAGAAAAATAAAATAATATTATTTTAATAAAAAAATGGACTCAAATACTCAATCATCCATGTTGACGGATATAGCTATCATTCTCTTGTTAAATGTGTTTGATATTGAGATTTATTATATTTTTTAAAAATAATTTAAAATAACTTTTTCAGATTTTTTATTTTTAAAATCAACAGTTCTAAACATTACTAAAATTAAAAAAAATATCAATTTCATATTATTTCAAGTAAAAAAACATAAAAAAATTACTGCATTCTAGTGCGCTTACGAGAAAGTGTTTTAAGAGTGGTGGTTGTTGTTTTTGAAGTATTTTTTTTATATTAAAATAATATTTTTAAAAAAACAATATTAAAAAAAAAAACTGTTTGTTAATACTCTGATGGTACTTGCTAATTACCCACCACGAGAGAAAGATCAAACATTAGCAGTAATAATGAGGAATTGGAGTTGAGAAAAACCATAACGTGAGTTAAAATCACCAGTGCTATTGAAGCGGTAAGAATTCTCTTCCCTGGTCATGTGATTCATGTCTACTGCAATTTCAAGAAATGCTCACTGTTGGACGTTGACCATTTCATCCGTGATTAACCCATTAATTGATTCATCTTTACTTTTCCAAACCCTACAACTTTGTCTACAGAGGCTTAACGTCATCGGTTATCGCACAGAAACAAATCGCAGCGTCCATACACAAAAATGGCTACGCGTGTGGGGTTAAAAGAGTTAAAAAAGCTACCCGATTAGAGCACCTAATGTGCCTGTAGCTGAAGTCGTACGTGATAGACTAGAGGAGTCTGAGGAGAGGAGAGGAGAGAGAGGCTTTGCTTGCTTAATTGCTTGCAGAGTGGTGAACCCCAAGAAAGGAAGAGACCAACTCAGCTTTATCGATAAATCTTGCATTGGAATATACACTCTCTGATGATCTGCAACAAAGTAGCCAGGCAAAGCAAAAACCCTGAAAGAAGTTAAAGATATATATAATATAAAAAGAAAGAATCCAGAGGAAAAAGCAACCTCACCTTGTTGCCCCATCATTCTCTCTCTCTCTCTCTCAAATCTGACCTTACCTCTTTGTTTTCCTGTCTTCTACTGTGAAACTTCGTTATCTGAGTTGTTTCATCTTCCCTTTTTACCTCTCAGTTCAAGTTTTCTATATGCCTTTTACTTTTTCCACAAGCTCTCGGCTCCGTTTGTTTATGAGTTTATGGGGTCCGTGTTTTGTTTCAATGATTAACTTAAATATATTTAGTTAATTAATATATATTATATTCTTACACGATTCCAGTAGAAACTCTCCTTTAGCTAATAAAAAAAACATAGTTATTAAACTTAATCTTTCAAACTGCACAGCAAAAACTAGGACGATGCCAAACAAGCCGCAGCCTCTTTTCCCCTTTTAAATTGATGTTTTGCACCCACGCTTGCACTCACAAGACTTACAGTCACACCCCAGAACAAAACAAACTAGAAAGAGTACGATCCAAACATCTCCAAGATTCCAACGCTTCTCTGCTCCAACACCATTAATGGAAGTAAGCGCTGTTTGTTCTACTTTGCTCTTTGTTTCACACATTTGTTAGAAAATATATATACTCTCCATTCTTTCTGTCTCTTTGCTCTTCTTATAAAGTTCTCCTCTTGCTTATTGCAATATGCACTGACTTCTTCTTGGTTTTTTTGGTGGGCTAGGATTATTATTATTCAAGGAGCCATGTACCAGCATTTGGAAGCTGGGACTGGAACAATGATATGCCTTTCACTCAGTGCTTTGAATCAGCCAGGCAAGCAGGTCTGCTTCGTTACAGTTACTCAGAAGATCGTGATCTCTATGTTGCTGGTGATCTCTATGAGAATGATGTTGTCACTCCTACCATGATCGTCGTTCCTCGCCGAAGGGTATGTATATATATGGAGCATATCATTGTATTTCTTCCATCTTTTGGCCCTCGACAATTTTTCTAGCCTTGTTTCAGAAACAATTATTCTTAAAATTTTATTATCAGATGATTATTTAACATCATCAAACAATCGTAAAAAGGGAGCATATAATTTTTCCATGCCTAGTTTCCGGGTATTTTTTTTTTCATGCTTTCTTCATGCTCATGAATGAAGGGATCATGAAAGGTTGTGGTGGGGCTAGAGTGACAAGTAAAAGTTCAAAGAAGAACGGGGAAGAAAAGGAAGATTCATTAAAAGAAGTTTAAGTAAAGGGGGCATGAACTAGGGGACATAACCATATGATGTGTAGAGGATGCATTAAGCTTTGATCGATTGCTTTTCATTCATATTTTTTTAAAAAAAAATTATGGCGTGCGGGTCATGTTTCCAAGAAAAAGAAAACAAAAGAAAAATTAAAAAAAAAATCCTCCAAAGTCTTATGACAACGAGGGCTAGTCTAGGGCCTAGGCATTGATGGATGCCATGGCTCAGCTAACTAGCAACACATATAAAATTAATTATAGTTCCATTGATAGCTTCATTTGGGAAATGGTGGTTACAATTGATGAATCTCTCAGGAAAAAATGCGTCGCCCTCGTGCCAAAGAAGAGAAAAGGGAGCAAAGTTGGGCGGTGACAAGTGATGTAAAGGAATCGCCAAGTCCTCCTCCGATGTCGACCAGGCCAACACCTAAGCCAGTTGACGAGGACTTGTATAAAATCTCACCGGAGCTCCTTTATGCAAAAACCAAAAAGGTAGGGCTCACATTACTTTTCTTATCCTTCTTTCAAATTGAGATTCCATTATTACTTTGCTCATAAAATATTTTTTCTTTTTATTTACATACCTCACAAAGCTAGTAGTTTCTTCTTTTTTGACTTTCATTAAGTTTTAATTTTTTTTCTCTTTTTTTCTTTTTCTCGTGCAGAGGGGAGGGCTGTGCTTCTTTTCAAGCTGCTTGATGCCCGCCTGTGCTCTTTGAAGGCTGTAGGACTGCGTAAATATATTTATATTAATATATATTATATATTATAGTAAGGGGATGAGAAGCACAGATTATTTAGTGCCCGTTTGGTAACGCTGTTAAGTATGTTACTGGCCGCATTACCAAACGTAACCTAATTCCTTAATGTGACAGAAATTATGTTATATTACTACTAGTTAGCCAGCTAGCTGAGACTTGTTGCCGAGTGGTGAAGGAAGGGTGGTTTTTCATTTCTTTTGTTTCGGGTGGTTCTTTTTTTTTTTGTTCTTTGAAAGTCTCTATGGCATTTGAAAATAGGGACGAATTAGAAAGGTTTTAAAAAGATAAGGGGGGCTTATTGGTGTGTGGGGTAAGTTTGTATTCCCTTTATGTGGAAAAGAAAAAGCAAAAAGGCTCTCAAGCAATTTCATCCTCGCATTTAGTTCTTTCTTTCTTTCCTTCCCTTTCCATGTCCAATTTAGAGTAACTCGTGCGTGGACTGACTGACTGCTGGCTGGCTGGCTGATCAAATAATTTGTATGATATCATCACACCAAAGTGCTTCTTTTACTATCAAATGTACCTCCATGGAATTTGTATGACATTATTCGAAGTTTGGAATTTGAGACTTTAGAAGGAAAAAATGTACTAAATTTCTTGTTTGGTATTTCTAATTTGTGACCCAGACTTTGTTTTTTTAATCAATTTTCAAGTTGATTTTAGAAGCATGGTTTAAGGTCTTGCTTTATCTAAAATCAAAATAAGAAATCAAAGCCCATGGTCAATTGCCCGAAATCTTTCAAAATAAAACTTTTTTTTTTATGATTTCTTTCCCCAACTCTCTGTTGAAGTCAAGTGGTCAAGATGATGGTGAAGATTTAACCCGAAACTTGAACCTAAGATTGGTAAAAAAAAGAAAAAGAGTAGTAAAGAAAAAGAAAAAATAATGGTGAAGATTTAACCCGAAACTTGAACCTAAGATTAGTAAAAGAAAGGAAAAGAGTAGTAAAAGAAAAGAAAAAAGACGTGGTATTTGAAAGGTGTTAGTAACAACTTTGTCACGTATAATTATGATAATTAATCACAACATTGTTAGTACAAATAAGATATGTTTCGCAAGCAAAAAAAGGTATTAGTCTTATGACTACGATAATGATTTAATCATATGTTTTGATGATAATATAAATATTGGATATAATGAAACATTGTTTTGATATAGTTTTGATAATGACGATGATAATATATTGTTTAAAAATAAATAATATTATTTTAGTCTTAATTAATATAATTTTACATTTTTATTACCGGTTTTTAATATCATTTTTCGAAACGAAAGCCAATAGCCACGAGAAAAAAGAACAATCCCCCCACGGGAGAAAGAACAGTAATGGAAGGGAAAGAAAACCCAGTAAATGCTGTGTCTTTTGGTCTAGGCATGCAAGATTTCATCATGACCATTCTTCTTTCCTTCCTTGACACCGTCTTTTATTTCCTCTTTGAACGTACTTGTCGAGTAATCATATTCTGTAAAGTCTCCAATCCCTTAATCAATGCCATGAACGCGAGCATAGAACTTGTATAGTGTTCAAGATTCAGAAGAACAACCAGAGGAATCTGAGCGAGGTGACTGCCTGACCGGACTCTTTCACTTGATTAGAATTTAGATGTGTATGGTCAAGGGCTCATCGAGTGGATCGATCGGACCTCTAACCTCGAGCGTGTGTTTCTTCTTTGAGCTGTATAATTATATAATTTTATTTTTTAAAAAATAAATTAACATTTTTATTTATTCATATTCTAATGTTTGAGTAATTTTAATCTTTTTATTTCTTAATACACTTTTTGCAGTTTTAAGCAATTTTCCTATTACAACCTTATATACAATTGGATGGCTTGTACATGTGTTATTATTATTTTTTAATTTAATCTACTAATTCAAAAAAAAAAAAAAAAACAAATCTTCCTTGTCCAATAAGGAAATAAAATCAAACCGCCTCTCCATGTACAACGACATCAGTTCCTTGTTAACTCTGGTTGACAAGGAAACTTCTGTGTGTCTGCCTGTTTTACTTCGCTTAGTAGCACTACAAATCTCTGATATTTCTTTCTTTTTGAGCGATTCTTACGTTTATATTATACACATTCCCTCTTCCTTCTTCTTCTTCCAAGGTTAATTCTGGTTTCTTGATCTTTTCTTGGGTATTGTTACTTGATCATCACTAGTCTTTGTGCAATGAAAATGATTGTAGCTGCTGATGCCGACGCTGGTTTTCCCAGCTCGAAAGATTCCGGCCCAGCTCCGGCAATGACTTTTTGGTACGTGTTCTTGCTCTGCATTGATTCTTTAATTACTTCTTGATTTGATATAACTCTTGAGAAGAGAAAATTATATTCCTTCTTTCTTGTTGTTGATTGTTTTGGGTTTTTACCTGTTTATCAAATTAAATTGAGAAATCAATAGGGTATATGTTCAAGCATGTTATTAGCAAGGCACTATTCCACCATGGCCTCCTCCTCCTACTGCCCGCATGGCTTAATCTCTTACACTACTCGCCTCTTCTTTCCTGGGTACCATGATTTTGAGTTGAAGATTTTATTTAGCCACTGTGGGGTTTACCAAGATCAATAATGATTAATGGGTGTGGATGAATTTTGGAATTTTTTTTTGAAAAACAATAACAATACCAATAGGTTTTCCTTTAGAACATAGGTTTTGGTTTGGTTGCGAGTAAATCGTGAAAGTAACCGTGCAATAGCTACTCAGATTCTTTTTTGGTTTCTTTTATCAACGTGTGTTTTCCTTGTCCTTTTTTTTTTTCTTTTCTTTTTAGGATGATTTTGTTTGTTTAGTATTGTGGTGTAAAACTCATTTTAAAAGTGTATTTTAACTTGAGAATATATTATAATAAGTTTTTTGAAGTTTTTTTTTTAATTTTTTAACATTAACATATCAAAAATATATTAAAAAAATCATCAACTTAATGATGATTTGGTTTTCATTAACAGGGCGAGTAAATGGAAGGGATGGCTTCCTCAGGTTGAGGGTTTGGCCAATGCAAGCATGAAAGTGAATGAAAACAAGCTAACTGTGGCCTCCAAAAAGACCTGCGTTTGTGCACCAACTAGCCATGCTGGTTCATTCAGGTGCCATCTTCACCGAGCTACTAGAAGCACTGCTGCTCAAATGTCAGAGGAGTATAACAATGACAAGGAAAGTAGTGAAAATCTTGACTTCATGAAGATGATCCTGTATCGCAAGTTCTCCAACGAAAAACCTCAGTTATCAAGGTTTGGCAGGGCTGCTGCTGCTGCGGCTGTTAACAATGCTTATAGCAATTCTAATTAAGAGCTTGAACTCCACAAGGTGTAGATGACCCTTTTGTGTCCCCCGAGTTTTCAATTGGTAAAATGTAAATGACTGGAGTCGGATGCTATGCACATATTCTTTTGCTTTCTCAGTCATATAATACAAATATATATATAGTGCTATTCCTTCTTCTGTCCACGCCCTTTTTTCATTTTTCTTTTGAATGTGATGAGGCACTTGCGGTCCCTCTATCTGTGGAGTGAAAGTGAAAGTGATAGATAACAGGCATAACATAGAAGGTAACGAAAAAACATGCTGTAGCTCGTAGTATGTTTGGCCAATATAACAGAGAAATGGACTCCATGCAATGCCATATGTTTAAAAGAAAAATATCCAAATTGAAGGTCTCATATTTGGCAAAAATTATCTTGATTCTAGAATTTCAAATGGTTACAAGAACAAGTTACAAACGAAAAGGAAAACACTACCATCGCCAAAATGATAACGAACCAACTCTTGAGCTGTAGATGCAATCCTTCCAAGAACTTCATTCATCTATATATTATAGCCAAAGATTTCAAAAATTACTCTAACTAACCACTTTTCCATGCTAAGGTATGAAGAAACCAGTGTGCATTTACTCAGTTCTTGCAGTACAGGGAGTTTCGACACCAGCCTGCCTCAAACCAACGACTACCACCCCTTCTACTTTATATTTTTATTTGTTATATTCCTTTTAATAATGATTGCGGTGGTGGTGATGGGTAGAGGAAGCTGGTGTATCATTCTAATTTTGAGTTTTAAAAATTTGTCCTGAGCCGATACATTTGAGTCTGATACAATAATCAAATTTAAAGTTAAAGATCTATAGAATCTCTTGCAAGCTGAAGGGTGCAGCGATGAACAAAGGACCAGCATAGAGTTTTCCGGGGGCAACTTCAGGGAAAAATGTATTGTAGAAAAAATTCTAAGCTTTATGCTTCAAAGTTTAACTTGCTTACAATTAATGATCCAGATAAACTAAGCTTACAGGCAATTTCGTTCATGAAAGGGACATCATAAGCTAGATTATTCACAAAACTAATAACTTGGTTAAAAAATGATGCGCAATCCATGTGTTATCAGAGACCCCTTGCTTCCTGGTGTGGTAGACAATGGTCAATCGGTGTATGGCATGGATTTCAGGACCAAATACCATTAAACGCTCTTCTTGCAGATCTCCACTATGTGCCCCCAATGGTTTTAACTTTAGGGAACTTGACAGTAGAACTGCATTAATGTCTTCTTCACATGATCGTTCGCAATCCTTTTTAAGAGTCCCCTTCATCAGGGAAGTATCGTTGAGTGTCAAATGGCCGATTCTGGGTGTTTGAATGAGGCAACTCAAAAGAAGTTCCTCTATTCATCGGCGCAAATGCTGCAAATAAAATACATAAAATAAATGAGATCTGCAAGTACAAATTTGGTTGAAAGGGACTCTTAAAAAGGATTGCGAATGATCATGTAAAATAACTGCAGTTGTATGAGATTCAAACATGTTATTTGGTTCTCAATCAGCTAGGTTTTCAATGACCAAAACTGAAACATTACTGGAGAAAGCTATATAATGTATATCGTGGATGGTTGAATAGGAAAATTCATACCCAGCCCAGCTATACAAGATTTTGGTTTCTTTTGTACTTGACACGATATGTTCAATGCAACCTGTCCTCTGACTATCAGCTTGACAAAAGCATTTGCTTCATGTAATGTGAGCGGATTGAAGGGCTTTTTTTTTCCAGGTTATATTGAACTGTTTGTGCACTCAGAATCACAATAATGCATTTTCATAAATATGAGATTCGATGTTGACTAGTAAATAAAATCAAGATTCTATGAAAGAGAAACAGATCGTTTAGCACCTTGACAAATGCCACGCACATTCAAGAGCTTATTTCAGTAACAGGTGACATAAAGCATCAGATGTGAGCACTAAAAAACAAAAACCTGACTTGGCTGCAACTGTGCATGAACACTATTCTACAATAGATCACCAGGTAAATAAGAAGATACTTTATGTTGAAATGTCCTCTTCTATCTAGAATGTTTTGAACAGGAGAAGCAAAATTTGTATACTTCAGTGCTCTTCAGAAGAAGAAAACACAAAACATATATGTATACATGTGTGTATGTAAATACATATAGGTGCTTGTCTACATACATATGTTTGTTAGTCAATCAAAACCAAGCTTATGGATGCTCAAACTCCAGCTCTGCAATTTATAACGAGCATGCTAAACACAAAGATTTAATCATGGGCTGCCTAACAGACAAACAATCTAATAAAAGAAATCAACTTGAAGTTATTATTGAGCATATCAGCTACTTATACCTACAAGAATGACCCCTTGACCAATTTATCCCGAGAAATATAAGTGACCACACATTGAGTAAATTATATGCATTGAACGTACCTTTCTCCCTCATTCTTTTCTCTCTGTCATATTCAAATTTATCTCGAATTTGGCCAACCTTTTCCCATGTATCACCTTGCCTGTTTCTCCCAAAATCCTGGTCCTGCATTCAAAACCCAGTCATATACATGTTATAACAACATGTTTATTTACAGTAAAAAAGGAAGGAGATCAAACTGTTTGAAATCTCTAACATCATTTTAGACTGAAAAAAAGAAAGAAGATGCTACTAAAAGCTAGGCCTCCTGCATCCTGCACCATCCTATTGCAAAAGAGAAACATCCATGCATGAGTACGTTTCCCACTATTGGATTAGAAACGATTAAAACATAAAACTTTCAGAAATTTCTATAATAACAAATAGAATCAATTCAATGTAGCCTGTGACAAAGGACAAACTGACCAAAAACAATAAAAATCATGTGTTTGCAAAGCTGATACATTATGTTTGGTGTCCATTATTTCTTTCTTTTTTTTAAAAAAAAAAACATCGTGGGGAGAGTGGGTGTGAAAATCAGGGCTAATAGCTCAAATCTATATCATGTCATCAGTATCAAAGAGATCACTTTATCATGACCAGTACCAGTTCCAAAAAATTAAACAAAGTTGTCAAAGGATCCGTACCTTCACCTGTTCAGGTCGCTTGCTCCTGTTGCAAACAAGCAAAAAAAAAAGACTGATTATCCGTCTCTAGAGAAAATTTGAACATATAACAAATAAATCAGCATTATTTACACATCAATAAAACAAGAAATCGATTGACATAAACCATAAACAAATGACAGAAAAACAGAGAAACATAGATCGAGTATTAAAAGTATAAACACTACAACCTTAACAATTTATATTCATCACCAGTAAATGAAAGACTTTCTAAATGAACTAAGGGAAGCCTTTTCTTTCTCCCTCCATCCCCCCATAAATGGCCATTATGGGAAAAATCAAAACAAACGAGGGTAGAAACTGGCATTGACAAACCTGTACGGGTTAAAATCTTGATCATCATCCTCAGCAGACTCATAATTTGCATGATCTCGCGCAATTTTCTTGGAATAGCCCTCATCCCAGTATAGCCGCTCCCAATTCTCTCTAAGCTCCTGATATAGTTCCATGTATCTTTTGCACCAAGGTTCATGCTCCTTCAATTACAAAAACAGGGCACAATCCAAAATTCAGGCACATGCTTAGATTAACATTTTTATACTAAACAGCCCACCATTGCTCCCTTGTTTTCTACAAAATCATCAAGCATGCTGTTTTGTACCCAAGCAAGAAAACGACCAGTCAAATTCTCAAACAGATGGCAGGTAAATCCATGACATACTTAAAGATGTACCTAGTTAATGGATGGTACATGGCATCCCAAAATTTGAAAAGTTTCGCATTGTAGTCCTAAAAGTTTGAAATTTTATTATACCCTTCAATTTTACAAGCTTAGCATCCAAAAAATCAATTATTTTCTTATTCGCCCCCTCAATCCGGAATTTCTAGCTCCGCCCTGTAGCAAGCAGAAGAGGCATGGAGGAATGAGCACTTACTGATTCCTTGATAACAAGGCGAGTGCGGCGCATGAACTGTTCACGAAGTTGCTTTCGCCGCTTGTTGGGGACGTTGTCTCTAGGGATAACAAATCGCTCACGTGGGGGCACGTGTTCTCCTATCTCGTGCATCTCGCCGTCGACTATCCACCAGTCCGATTTCTCATCAGTCTTCTTGGCTGCAAAGGGAGGGGACTTGGATCGCCGCCTGTTTGGGCCGGCCCCGGTTCTTAATTGGCGGAGCTGGTGGGCGGTGGACTGCAGGCATGGGGATAGGTGGTGGAGTCGTTTTACGAGAGAAGACATGAGGAAGGTAGGGCTGAGGATTTCGGGTTGGGACTTGGGAGCGAAGGTGTAGTGAGTGCCTAAACCGGGATTAATTTTGAGCAGGAAAATCGAGTGAACCGGTTAGGAATACTGACCCGACTTGCCGCGGGTAATCTGACTCTTTTCAATTTTCATCCCCATTTGATATTGTGTTACAAAGAGTAAACTTTTTTAAAAAAAATTATTTAAAATTAATTTTTTATATTTTTAAATTATTTTGATGTGTTAATATTACAAATATTTTTAAAAAAAATAATAAAAATATTATTTTAATATATTTTAAAATAAAAAATATTATAAAAATAACTAATAACACACTCTAAAACTCCCTTCCCTTATCCTAATTTGTGTGGTTATTTATAAATTATGATTTTAATAGTTTTTTTTTTCTTGACATAGTTTAGGTATATTTTTTTTTCAAGACATATAATTGTTATTTATTTATTTATTGGGAGATACGCGATGGAGGGTAGTCTCTCAGTTACGTAATAATCAGATAAATTATAGTCAATAACAATAAAAGATAGCCCTTTACGTTACATAATAATCATGAGAAATTATTAAAAATATAATGTATTTTAAATACAAAACTATTTTATATACCATTTTTTTTATTAATTACAATTTATATCTTTATTCAACGCATATTAATGATAGAAATATAAAAATATATTTATTTATTAATAAAACCCATCTTTTAAACACAAAACAATTTTTTATTAATTACAAATAAATCAACTTCAACTTTTATTTCACTATTTTTTTTTTAGTATTTTCCGTAATGGCATAATGTTTTATATATACAAAGAAAACATATCACTATATAGGGGTAATCACTTTCGATTTGATTCGGTTTTTTTAAAAAATAATTAAAATTGGTTTTTTTAAAAAGAAACCGAAACCGAACCAAAACCGGTTCAAACTGACCGTTTCGGTTCGGTTATTTTGGGGAAAACACCGGTTCAAACCGGTTTATTTGGTTTTTTCCAGTTTGGCTCGGTTTTTTTCTGGTTAGAGTTCAGTTTGGTTTTTTCGGTTTCAAGCTTATAAAATTAAAACCGAACCGAACCGATCGATTTTTTCAAAATTCTAGTTGGTTTTTTTTCACGATTTGATTTTTTAATTATTTTCTTTTATTTTTTCAATTTAATTGGTTTTTTGATTTTTTTCTCATCCTATCACTGTATCAATATCTATCAATCACGCAACATTAACAATGAAACTGAACTTGCCGATGCCCTTGCATCATCTAATTCAATATTTTAAAACAAAAACTTTTATTTTTCTTGAAATTATCTTTATTCATCTGCTTCATTTAATTTTTATTTACATTTTGACTAAGGGTATATTCAAAACTGTGATGATACACAATGTTTTTTAAAATAGTTTTTTATCTATTAATATATTAAAATAATATTTTTATAAAGTTTTTTTACATAAAAATAAAAAACATTAATTTAAAAAAATTTAAAATACAAATACTTTTAAAAAACAACTAAAATCACTTCCTTTACGCAATCTCGAGAAAGAAAATCGAACGGTCCGCTTCGTTCGGTCTCTACAGCATTGCACGCAGCACAAGAGAAGGAAAAAAAAGGAAACAATTTGTTCCCGCTCATATTCCAGTAAATAGTTTCATGGTACCTCAAGGTTAGGAGATTGATTATACTAGTCCCTTTTCTTTATATTTAGTCCATCAATACCTTTTAATTTCAATTATTGGCTGTACATTGTCTCTCCTTCCAAAATTGTCCTATTTGTGGTGTTAATTTTAAGAAATAAATTGTTTTTATTACATCCCATTAATCTATGATGAAATAAAAAAATTTAAAATCAAATAAAATATAAAATAAGAAGAGCCAAAATGAAAATTCAAATTACAAAAAAAAAAAACAAGAATCTAAAATGCCAAGTTCCAAAGACACAAATATTCTTCAAATATACTTATTTTATTTAAGAAAATACAAAATTTTTATCCTGAAAGTTTCTTTATTTCTTATGTTATTTTTGCATCAATATGATCCATTTAAATAGCTCAATCAAAATCATTTACAATATAAAAATTGACATCATTTATTAGTCACCCTCTCACAACAAAATAGAAGGAAGGACCACACTGACCAACAATTACAAGTATAAGATCCTGTATAATCAAGATTAAAATATAGTGGCAAACATGACTAAGTGTTGAGACTTAAGGGACCGTAAATGTATTTTACCCCTAAACGAAGTCAGGTGGGCGGAGGCGTTAGAAGAGGAAAGTCAGCAGTTGCAATCGACGACGAGAACTGAAAGAGGGAGCAGCACAGCAGAAAGGAAAAGATAAGATGTGCGGTAGAGCGCGTTGCACTCTCAGAGCCGACGACATCCCCAGGGCATGCCACCGCAACACCGCCACCGTCCGCTCCGTCAATATGGACCGGTAATCTCTCTCCCTGTCTATTGAAGTGTTGGCTTGTTGTTTGATATAATTTTGAGTTTCATTTTAGGTACCGCCCATCCTACAACGCATCACCGGGTTCGAATTTGGCGGTTGTCCGTAGAGACGACGCAGCCAGTGGCGATGGCGCCAGCGGTGGGGACGGTTATGCTATCCACTGTATGAAGTGGGGATTAATTCCTGGTTTCACTAAGAAATCTGAGAAACCAGATTTCTACAAGATGGTATGTATTTATGTATGTGTATTGTGGTTTTTTGTATTTAATTATTATACTGTTGTTATTAATTATTAAATATTTTTGTTTTTAGAAAATTTGCATAATTTAATTTAATTTGTGACTGTGGGAAAAATGCAGTTTAATGCACGATCTGAATCACTGAGCGAAAAGGCTTCTTTTCGTCGCCTGATTCCGAAAAGCAGGTGTCTTGTTGCAGTAGAAGGGTGTGTTTTGTACCCTTTGGTTTGCTTATGATTACTTATCATCAATTATCAGTTCTATATTTTACTTGTGGATTGCTTTGAGTGAATTTTAACGTAAAGTATGTGGTAGCGGTAGCGGATCTTCCGACTTTGAATAGGCATTTGTGAATGCTGGTGATACAATGTGACTTGATTATGATTATGTTATCTTTCTAAACCATGGTCGGTTTTGTTAACATTGAAGTTGCCCTAACCTAATTTGCACTTATTGTGAAACCTGCAGCAATAATAATGAATATTGCACAAGAGAGAAAACAAGAAAAACACATAGATTTAATGTGGTTTGGTAATGTGACTACATCACAGAAGCGAAGCGAAGAGCTTTTATTTCATTATTTGTCAAATTACGGTTACATAATGTGTATTTATAGTAGACCTTAGCCGTCCTAGGAGTATTAGTAATTTTCTCAGTGCGCTCCGCTTCACTCATCTGCTTATTAGCCACATACTACAACAACATTTTTTGTGCTTACTTGAATACCAAGTAAATATGTGTGCATTTTTGTTCACTGATGCACTTGGAAATAGAAGTTTCAGCTTAGTTATGTATTACTGTATTAAATGATATGTCACATGCTTCATGCTTCAAGTGGTTTTTCAGATTCTATGAGTGGAAAAAAGATGGGTCAAAAAAGCAGCCCTACTACATTCATTTCAAGGATGGTCGGCCTCTTGTGTTTGCTGCTCTTTATGATTCATGGCAAAACTCTGAAGGTGAATGCTATTTCCATACTTCTTCAAGACATGACTTGTTGAAAAAATTAGCTCCTTAACAAGATGTCTGTCAATCCTATTATTAACTTCCATCACATCTAGGAATGAAGCAGAACTTTCCAGTGAATAAAATAAGATGCTTGTGCTGTTCTTAGTGTCAGTTTGGTGATGTTTTTAGTCTGTGATTAGTTCCCTAATAATGCATAAACTGTTGGAGATGATCTCGTTACTTTATGCTTTTCTGCAGGCGAGATACTTTACACCTTTACTATAGTCACTACTGCTGCATCTTCAGCTATACAATGGTTGCATGGTGAGTGGTGCTTGTTTTAGTTCATTCATGTTGTCTGTTTCAATTTCATGAGATGCGTGCATGCTATCATATTATTTCCTCAATAGCACTAAACATTGCATGTTAGATAAACAAGGAGGTCCTTATACATGTCAGGTTTTGTAGTCTTATGATGACAGAAAATGAACCAAATCACAGTTTCCAGTGCCTTCTGAATTGATTTATGAAATCTAAAGGCCCTCACATTCATCATTTAAGAATCACATGTGTGGAACTAAATAGAATGTTCAAAGAGATATATTCCAGTAGTTACTGCACTCACAAATATTGACCGGCAACTACATTAGCATGCATGGTATGCTAGGGTTTACTTGTCTGTCTCCAGATCTTAGGGAACATTTATTACAGCAGTAATTCTAATCATCTAAGCATGGCAGAGAAGGAAGCTGCAGTTTCTTTTTTGGACTGTTTTATTACCTTTCTTTACTATAACAAATGCGCCAGAAATGTTCAATGGTTGGTTCAAGAAGTAAGGGAGAAGGTCGGGCCATGAATTCTCAGGCAATTCATATATCATGATAAAAGCTGCAAAACTATGGAAATCATCCAACTAATGAGTTGTGCATCGTGAATGAAAAAATGGAACTGGAGTCTTACTACAGCTACATTATGCTTTCATGCTTGCAATGTTGATGATGAAGAAATCATTTCCTTGAATGTGGTTGTCAAAAACTCTTTAATATGGTTCTCTCATTTCAGTTTGTATCATTCTTTGCTGAAGTTGAGCTACTGAGTACTGAAATTTTTAACTCGTATTACAGAGAGGATGCCTGTTATTTTGGGTGACAAGGAAGCAACTGACACATGGTTAAGTGTTTCTTCCAATTCCAAATTTGATACGGTGCTTAAGCCTTATGAACATTCTGATTTGGTAAGAGCTCTCTTTGTTTAAGAAAAGATGCGAATACCATCTGCTAGTAGAGTAATGGTTCCACATTATCTTTCATTAACACCAATTTTAATCTTCAGGTATGGTACCCAGTGACACCTGCGATGGGTAAGCCATCTTTTGATGGACCAGAGTGCATTAAAGAGGTGCGGAAAGTCTACCTTTTCTATAACATTTTGTAATTTTTCATTATTTGGCTCTCGAAAATGGAAAAAAATAAAACTATGGTGCTAGTGATGAGCTGTGGTGTATTGGTGTATCTCTTCCTCGCTGTTTTCATTAGACATGTGCCTCATTTGTTATTCCTCTCAACGAATCGACTATTTATAATTTTTCAGCATGTCTTGCAGATACATTTGAAGATGGAGGAAAAGGGTACTATCTCAAAGTTCTTCTCACGAAAGGAATTTAAAGAAGAATCAAATCCTGAAGAAAGTACACATGGCAAATCTCTCAAGTTGGAGCCAAAAAGTGTGAAAGAGGAGAATGAAAGCGAAGAGAAGTTAGAAACTCCATGCTCCGCTAAAACAGTGGACTATGATTTGAAATCAGAACTTGAAACTTTTTCACATGAGGGTGAAACGAAGTGCAAAACAAAACGCGACCGTGAGGAGTTGGTTGATTCAAAGCTGAAGACAGATGAAATTGTCAAACCACGGGCAAGTCCAGCAAAGAAGAAGGCCAATCTCAAGAGCGTTGATGATAAACAGCCAACACTTCTTTCATACTTCGGCAAAAAATAGGATTCGGGCACCCTGAAATTCAAAAATCACGAGCAACATGTATATAGACACACTTCCAACACTAATTTCCTTGTGGTTGTCATCTCTGAGATCTAGATGAGAGCTTTATTGTACAACACAAGCCTACAGCACAGTTCAGCATGGGAGGTTGTGTTTTGACCCTTTTTTTTGCATGAATCTGTGGGTACTTTAGCTAGCACCTCCAATTGGTACCCTGTAAGCACAAGGTAGCACTCCTTGTATCTGGTTGGAAGCTACTGTTGGGATGATGCTACCGAGACTGCATGTAAAAAGTTAAATTTCTCTATATGTTTTCGCTGACCCCATGATTTTCTTCCTCTTACAGGGAGTTGGCAGTTTTTAGATTGCCTCGGCAAACACAAGGATATATAGTATTGATCAGAGAAAATAATTAGAGCCTTTTCTATTTACATGCTGGAGAAAAGAGAAGGCTCGATTGCGTGACTGCTGCTTGCCTACTACCGTGGCGCAGAACTATAATATGCATGTTGGGTTGAGCAAGCAACTAGAGGGACGAAGAATGGAATTGGAGGCTATGCTGTCTGTCTCTGGTTGTCGAGCAGGGCAAGTTTGGGACGCTAAAATTATGGGATAAATTGAGCAAATTAGCACATATAATAAAAAATATAGGTGAATTGACATAGAAGCAAATTTTTTTTTTTGATAAAATAACATGGTTTGATCTTGCCGTGTTTTAGAATAGCAACATTTAGTAAATGTTGCGCTTCTGAAACGTGATATGATTAAATTATGTTATTTCTAACTCAATCAATTAATCAATTTGTAATGATGAGTGAAATTGGTTGACCGGTTCTGAAAATAACAAGAAAAATCTTAAAACTGTCAAAACTAGAGGGCATCGACAAGATTTTTTATATATAAAAATTTAATTATCCGTGTAGCAAAGCAATGACTACTATAAAAAATTATTTTTCAAAAATTCCTGTAAAAATTTAAACATGATCTAATAGTCATATAAAAGTTATTTATTTTTGAGTTGTTATTCTGATTTGGTGTGACCGGATTTTCTTTTAGACCTAAACTTATTTTACTGGTCCATACATTGGTCCATACATGTATTTGTTAAACCATTCATATAATCTATTTGAGCATGATCTAATGATCGAATCAAAAGTTATTCATTTTTTAGTTGTTATTCTGGTCTGATGTAACTAAATTTTCTTTAGACCTAAACCTGTTTCATTAATCTATTAATATATCTGTTAAGTCATTCACGTAATCTATTATGAGCAGATTCTTATTTAGTTATAGCAGACTCACGCTTACTACTTAGAATCACTTATCTTATGCAAACAATAACTTTTTGAATTTTTATTTGAAATCTATTTTTCAGTCTACAACTTCAATAAAAATGTGTATTTTGACACATGATTCATATTTAAAAGAAAATTTTCATAAAATTATGATTTTTGTATGAAACAATCGACCAATTGATACAACCGGTCGACTAGTTGAGGCAGAAGATTTGGAGTTTGATCATGTCACGTTTCAAAAATACAACATTTACTAAATGTCAATATTTTAAAGTGCGACATAGTCAAATTGTGATATTTCACCAAAATCTTTTTTAAAACAATTCAAATTTCTACGTTCACTATGCTAATTTTACAAAACAAAATCCAAAATAATGCGCCAAAGTTCTCCAATCCACACATATGCAACTTTTTGGCATAGCAGCTGCTTTCCAAGTATAGCAAAGAGGAAAGTTGAAGCATCTGTTGATGTTCAATGCTTCAATTTTGAGAATGTTCCTAACCCTGGAGATTTCAATATAGAACTAGGAGTTTGTCACACTTCAAAAATACAACATTTACTAAATATTGTTATTCTAAAGTGCAACATAGTTTATGCTATTTCACTAAATCTTTTTGAAACAATTCAAATTTCTACATTTACTGTGCTAATTTTACAAAACAAAATCCAAAAAAATGTGCCAAAGTTCTCCAATCCACACATATGCAACTTTTTGGCATAGCAGCTGCTTTCCAAGTATAGCAAAGAGGAAAGTTGAAGCATCTGTTGATGTTCAATGCTTCAATTTTGAGAATGTTCCTAACCCTGGAGATTTCAATATAGAACTAGGAGTTTGTCACACTTCAAAAATACAACATTTACTAAATATTGTTATTCTAAAGTGCAACATAGTTTATGCTATTTCACTAAATCTTTTTGAAACAATTCAAATTTCTACATTTACTGTGCTAATTTTACAAAACAAAATCCAAAAAAATGTGCCAAATTTCTCCAATCCACACATATGCAACCTTTTGGCATGGCAGCTGCTTTCCAAGAATAGCAAAGAGGAAAGTTGAAGCATCTGTTGATGTTCAATGCTTCAATTTTGAGAATGTTCCTAACCCTGGAGATTTCAATATAGAACTAGGAGTTTGTCACACTTCAAAAATACAACATTTACTAAATATTGTTATTCTAAAGTGCAACATAGTTTATGCTATTTCACTAAATCTTTTTGAAACAATTCAAATTTCTACATTTACTGTGCTAATTTTACAAAACAAAATCCAAAAAAATGTGCCAAATTTCTCCAATCCACACATATGCAACCTTTTGGCATGGCAGCTGCTTTCCAAGAATAGCAAAGAGGAAAGTTGAAGCATCTGTTGATGTTCAATGCTTCAATTTTGAGAATGTCCCTAACCCTGGATATTTCAATATAGAACTAGGAGCTTTGACGGATAAGATTAGATCACGAGCTGTTTTGCCAAAGGAAAAAGGGATTGGCGAAGAGAAGATCGAATTTTGAAATTCCAGGGTTCATTGCACATGGGACTTGGCTCAAATAGATTGTTCTCATTCCTTGGCTACTGCAGCTAGCAATCTACCAAAGTTCTGCAACCGCAAGGGCTGTAGGATCATGTACTAGCATTAGCTTCTCTATAGGCACAAGAGAATTCTAATTTTGAACTCATATTGAAGGAGATCGAAGACGCTTAATGATGCCCAGCAATAAAGAGTCATCATCCTGTTCTATGAGCCCCAATCACTTGTGAGTCAACTTCTAACACAGTTCTTAATACGTCCATGCAAGTGCCAACCCCATTCAAACAGCCCGTAACCCTGCTCTGTCAAATATAACCTAACCTAACCTAACTAAGAATGCTAGCAGAGCCATCATTGCTCATTAGCAAGGGCATATATTTCATGAATCTACTTGAAGCTGGATCAAGAACTAAACAAGTATTGCATAACTACATAGAAGATGATTTATAAAAAAAAGTGGAGAGAGCTACAGAATATTGGCCAAAATTTTCGTCATACCAGAGAAAGGGTGATTCTTGATGTCAAGAACAAACCCTTCACCCATAAATCAAACTAATCCAATCACGAAGGCATATATCAATGCCAAACAGAATCACAACCAACCAAGATGAAACTTCTCATAGACATCTCTAACAAAAGCTTCTAAAGTCTCGGTCAAAAGAGAAGGATCATGGCCTGCATAACCTGTCTCTCTTCAAACTAATACACACGCATTCCCTGCATGTATAGATAGCCTACATTTTGAAAGACATTCCATTTGACATACTTCACACTAATAAAAACTACAGCAGGTAGTACATTTTGTGCTCGCACGTTCTACAAACCTAAAAGGGCATATTTCTGCCAGACTCCACATAGTATCTTCATGAACCTCAGTTCACTACTAGGAAATTCATGTAATCTATGACAATGGGCACAAAGAATTCATGATAAAAATGCACATTCAATACGATAATATATATACCTAGGTAAAATTTCGATCACTCAATTGATGCTAGTGTGACGTTTGGGATTTAGCAGACACTATCTCGTTTGAACAAAAAAGAACAAAACTCACATTTTAACTTTCCTTGCACATATTATATGCAAAAACTTGCAGGTCATTGTTTCATTGAAACAAGCTGCACTTCTTTTCCCATCTCAAGGAGCCGGAATGCACACTCAGGGTAGAAACATTAAGAGATAAGCATTTAGAATTCAACTTGAACATCAAGTTCTATATAAACAAACAGAAATCAAACTTCAAGTATGCTGCCAAACTATCATGAAGGGGCTGGAAAAAGCAAGCTACACAGCATCAATACAAATAAAAGAAGCAAGTAATCGCCAGAACATAAATAAGTCAACAGATTCTAACATGAAAACAACGTTCATAAAATCTATATATCTATTACAGTATCAATGCCACTAGGTAACACCCAATTCCAAAAGCTCAAAAAGAAGCCAACTTTAAAACCTAATGCTTACTCAGTAAAATTGGTTGGCAAAGCGATTCCTCTTCAGTACATTCCTCTGCTGCTGTTAAGAATGGAACCGAGTGTGCCCAAAACCGCGAAAGCTAAAAGCGGGCTAACATCAAGAGTATCGAAGATTGGAGGAATTATATTTCTAAACAAGTTTAAATAAGGATCACACAAGTCCCTTATAGCTGATAAGGGCTGACGGTCCCAAGGAATGTTAGGGAACCAACTAAGCAAAACCCTGACCATCAAAACCCCACTATATATATCGAGCCATTTAGCCAAACCGGCCGCAACCACCGTCAATGGGGTGTTTAAATACCCGGTAGGACGGTCCTTAAGCGCCGCGAAGAAAAAGGGGCCCACTGAGTGAACCAGGTTGCTTTGTAAAGCACGAATCGCCACGAGTTGATCAGGAGTGGGGAAAAGATTATGTGAAAGAACGAATTTTTGGATTGAAGTGACGAAGATGCGTGAGAGAGAGAGAGCTAGGGTTAGGATAGTAGCGACGGTTCGAGTTGACCCGATGAGCTGGGGTTGTGACTCGGTAGGGATTTGTGTGGATTGGGGGGAGAGGTGAACCCTATGGATACGTTGTTTGGGGGTGATAGTCGAAGACAGTGATGGTTTAGGGAACTTGAGAGCGAGAGATAGGGGGTTTTGTGATGGCAGACAAAGGGTGGTGGTGGTGGTGGTGGTGGCGGTGAGAGGAAGGCGGCGGGAGAGGTTAGAGTGGGAGGGGAGGAATGGGGCGCGGAGGACTGCGCCGGTTTGGGAGGAAAGCATCATTGCCATTTTTTGTTTGCTTTGTTATGGAGATATCGTCGGTTTTTCGATGGCTAAAACGATGTGGTGATGACTATCAAAATGAGAAATCGATAAGGTTTATGCTATCTGGGTTTTCGATTTTTCACTTTTCTTTTATCATTAATTTTATCGGCTACACTATTCTTGATAAGGATTGTTTAAGGAATAAATTTCAATCGACTTTTTGTTAAATTTTAAATTATTTTTTTTAAATCAATTATTTTTTTAATTTTTTTAATATGTTGATATTAAAAATAAATTTTTAAAAATAAAATATATATTATTTTGATATTTTTTCAAGCAAAAAATATTTTAAAAAACAATTATTATTATACTTTCAAATACTCTTATAACTATAAAACTCAGTTTGAATTGGTAAATTAATTTAAAATATTATTATTTTAAGATTACATTTTTAAAATGTTAAAATAAAATTATATTTTAAAAAAATAAATTAGATCTATAATTAATTTACCGGATCAAATCTTATCTAGTCTGACATAAAACCTAATCAAGTCCGGTTTTGAATTTACAAATCATGTAGTTGATATCCTAAGTTTAATAATATAAAAAAAAATAATAATTTTCTTTTGTATTGGATTATAAACATTTCAATTAACATGTTTTAAAAAATTACGAGATGACATGCTCGCGCGCTGCCGCGGGCTTATAAAACAAACGCACTTGATAGTGTTATAATTGTGAACCAGCGCTAGATAAGTAATAGAAACTAAAGGTATGATGGAGAAAATATTTCATGATGGAAAAAAAAGGTTGTGTTGGTGATCAAAAACTTAGATGCTGAACAAAATGATTTGTAGCAATCCACAGTGTTTTGTTAGGAAAGATACAGTGTTTTCGTTACATCATTTAGCTTTTCTGTTAATAAAAAGAAAAAAAAAATTACAAAGCTAAATTTTCTACCATCTTAATATTAAAAAAAACCCAACAAAGATAATTTTGGAAGGAAAAAAACCCATGAGAAAAAACGTTGTAGCAATTGACAATGTTTTGTGAGGAAAACTACAGTGTTTTCCCCAATAAAATAAAATAAAAAACCATTTAAAGAAATACTGTAGCAATCCATAGTGTTTTGTGAGAAAAACTACAACGCTTTCCCCATATGATTTAGCTTTATTGTAATTATAATTCTTAACCAACTCAATATTTTAAAAAAATTGACAAAGATAATTTAAAAAAAAATCACAAAAAAATCATATGGGAAAACACTGCAACAATTGACAGTGTTTTAAAGAAAAAAATTACAAAGCTAAATTCTTAATCAGCTAAATATTAAAAAAAAATCGGCAGAGATAATTTTAGAAAACAAATAACAAAAAAAAGAGGGGAATCATGTTGGAAACAATGTAGCAATTCACAGTGTTTTGTAATGAAAGCTACAAATAATTTTGAAAAAAAAATAAATGAAAAAAAAAACAAAAGAAAGTTGAAAAAAAAAGAAAGTAATTTTGGAAAAAAAAAAGAAAAAGAAAAACAGGACAAAGTTGAGAAAAAATGACAAAATGCAAAAAAAACAAAAATACACTATGGATTACTGTTGTAATCTACAATATTTTATGTGTGGGGGAACAGTGGTTCCCCCACACTATTTAGATATTAGTTAATTTTCTTGTAGTTTCTTTAGACTCTAAATGGTAATTTGAGAAGCATATTGATCAAGTTGAATCTCCAAGGATTAATATCATAAAAACAAACAAACCTTGAAGAACAAATTGAGTGTGAAGAAATGCATAACATCTTTATTTCTGATTTCAATCTCACCTCTCAAGTAATTCTATGCCCTGAGGTGAAAGTGAAGCATTCTTGGCACCAAGCTCCAAACAATGAATTTGACACTTTAGTTGTGGGAATTTTGCAATTTTTTATTTTTATTTTTTAAAAACTAAATATTTTGTTCATGGTTATTAACTTTTGAGTTAGGTTTGGTTAGTTTTTTTGAGACGAAATGAACAAATAAAAAGAAAAAAATAGAAATTCTCAGTTCTTTATTATAATTTTGAAAATGGATTTTTATATTTTAAAAACAAAATATATAAATAAAGATATTTTATGCCACCACTATCTTTGTTTTTTCCCGTTACAAAATAATAATTAAACAATGCTCAAATTAATGAATTATTGGACACTGGGATATTATGTATTATTTGACAAGTAATTTGGGAGAAAATAGCCATAATAAAGACTTGTTGAAGTTAATTTTTAAATATTGATCGATAAAAGGAAGCTGAAGCAAAGATTTCATATATATATATATATATATATATATGCCAACAAGATATCAACATGAAAATTTAGGTTTTCGTTATAGACATTCAGCCTATTGACATTAAAAATAAACTATAATCCAATAGACTATGATTTACAGGCATAATTAACAGGTTGTAGAGTTGCTTTACCATTTTTTAGGATTGTTTTAATGTTTGATTGTGTTTTAAAAAAATTAATATTTTTTACTTTAATTTTTTATATATTTAAATTATTTTAATATACTGATATCAAAAATAAAATTTAAAAAATAAAAAAATATTATTTTAATACATTTTAAATAAAAAATAATTTGAAAAGTAATATTTAATACACTTCTAAATAATCATTTAAATAATATATGAGATTGTGACAACTATTGTTTTTTAAAGTATTTTTATATATTAAAATAATATTTTTTTTTATTTTTAAAATTTATTTTTAATATCAATATATCAAAACAATTTAAATTCATAAAAAAATTTAATCTTTTTAAATATTTTTTAAACATAAAAACAAACACAATATTAATCATAGATATCCGGTGCAAATGGCCAGATTCAGAAAAGACGGAGAACGTGGATGACGGCCCATCCTTGCCTTGCCTTTCCTTTCCAATATTCCTAGGCTGCATAATGGCCCAAGTGGGCTTGGGATGGCTTGTCCAAGCCCAGATTACGTTTTTTTTTCCTTTTAGATTTTTTTTCTTTATTGTATGTTTCTTTTTATTTTTGTGAATCCCTCACATTTTTCTCTCTCATTTATTGTTTATTTATATAATAATTAATTATTTAAGGAGACTAAGTTATTATTGAATATATAAATTCATTTTATCAGGTTGATATAATAATAAATGAAAGAAAAAATAGAATGAATTTTAGTTCTTTTCTCAAAACAATCGTTTTTTTTAAATATTAATTATAAAAAAATATTTAGTACCTTAATGGAAAAAGAATTAGTATGGGAATCTTAAAATAATAATTCTTTTCGCTATTGAGTGGACAAATATTACCAAAAAAATAATTTAAAAAGGATAGTCAAATGAATAAAAAGATGTTACTATATATGGATGTATAATTTTTTTACTCAAACAATAATTTAATTTTCCCATTAATTGAAAAAATATATAGCTATTAATACATTTTAAAGATAATCAAATTGGAAAAAAAGAAGAAGCTTAAAATCACATTCAAACGCAATACATTCAGCTCAATTTATTACAAAATCATCAAATTAAGATGAAATCAAAATTAATTTATATCTTATCAATGATCTCTCATCAAACACAAATTAATCTCACTTCTAATATCTCATCTTTACACGTATTTTTTTAACATCTCCATCAGAACATTACTCTATTCTAAGCACTCAACCATGTAAGAACATCAACATACTCCTGGAGGATAACTCTAAGTTTATGCTAATCAAATTAATTTTTCTGCTGCTCCTTCATTTAGATTTCCAGCTCTTTGATGGATATTTATAATATATTAAATATTTCATTATACAAGCAGCAGTTGGATAACTCTAAGTGTGTGTTTGACAACGAGATACACTCTGTTGCACCAGCATTTCACAAAAAAAAAAAAAACATAACAAATAACGTCTTTGTCAATACGATACATTACGGTTGCACCGGTATTTCACCAATAAAAACACAAAAAATTATGTTTTTATTGTTATGGATCGATTTGCCGAACCATGTTAAATAGACAATTTAAAAAGTGAAAGGAAAAAAAAAGATTAAAAAAGAAAAAGGAAATTAAACACCAAAAGAATCAACATAGAGGAAATATTTGTGGACGTAAAAAGGGTAAAGACAAGTAATAAGCCTCAATGAACCGGCCATTAGGTGCCATATCCATGATGATATTCTTCAGCATTCGAAGGGGAGCAACCATGACACCCCACTGGATCACCGGCCGTGACACGAGGCAGAACCCTCGCCTCTTATTCCCTAGCCGTATCGTGCCAACTCTCCGCCTCCTTAGCCTCCTACGTCCCCTGCACCACCCCACTAACACGGTGGAGTTTGAAAACATGGATACAGTGATAGCACCTCTCTTGAGCATGCTGTGAGCTAGCTAGTGGTGATGTGTTCTTCAAGTGTTGTGGTTATTTTCTTTCTTTCTTTCTTTAATTCTTATATACTGTGTACGTTAAAGGTGGATCTAGTGTTAATCATGATGGGCATGATAGCAGCAATTATAACAATCATTATGTTCCAGGCCTGAAGCTACAGCCGAATTTAATACAACAATCATTATATATTTACTTGCTTTAAGCTCGTGCTAGTAATCATTAGCAGAGATGGGCTTTTTCTAAACTTAAAGACGAGTTAAAAAGAAGTGGTAGGTGAGGTGTGCTGAGCACTAAAGAATCCAATTATGTTCTAAGTGATATGATTACACACTAGAATTTAGACTATTATATTGTTTAATCTATGTTTAATCTCTATAATTAATCTTTTTTCTTAACTTAAGAGTTAAGAGAGGGCATTGGCGCAACCAATCCATGTGTTGGCATAGGGCTAGCTTTATGTGTTTGAATTGTTGTAATTTTTACTGTCATAATAGTTTAAAAAATATTTTTAATTATAGTTTTAAAAAAATAAATATTTGGTTAAAATTATTCTAGAAAATGTTTTTGCATGCAAAATGAAAAATATTCATAAATATAAAATATATTATTTTAGCTTTTATAAAATCTAAGTTTAGAATGTAATTATATGTAGAGTTCATTGCAAAAGATAGAAGTTATTTGATTAGTTAAATGATTTTTTATATATATAATTAGGTAAAAAAAATATTCTAGACAAAATGTTTTTTCCTCGTACGCTGCGTGATTAACGGGATTTACAGCTCACCTATGTTGAATTAGCAACCCAAGATTAATTTAGTGTAGAAAAAAAGACAATTGTTTATTCAATGTCTCAACTTTAGTGTTTTTGGCAATCTAGTGTCTTTGTTTTTATTGTTTTTTAGAATGAAATCTTAATTATTTGAAAGGAATTAAAAACAATTTCTTGTGTTCTAAGAAAATAAGGGGTTTCTTAGAAAAAATGAATTTAGTATTTATTTATACAATTTTAAATATCCCATGACTATTTGAAAATTACAAGTTAAATTATAATTTGTTTGTATTGAATACAAATTTAGAAAATGCTTTAGATTTGATACAAGAGCCTGGGACTAAAGTTGTAAGGGATTATAGTGAAACTTAGCTAAAAAACAAATCTAATTTTATGAACGAGATCAAGGTTGTAATTGTTTATTTTTGTGTTATAATTTGTTTTTTCAAAATATTTTTTAAATTATTTTTTATCTAAAAAAATATTAAATTAATATTTTTTTAGTGTTTTTGATAGTTTTATTGTAAAAAAATTAAATATATATATATAAACCTCATTTTAATATATTTTAAATTAAAAAATACTTTTAAAAAACACGAATATTAAACTGACGATATAATGTTGTAGTGTCGTCTTATTCCATTATATCATGTTTCTTATTTTTCTCCCTTTATTCACAAAAAATTGCTTCACTCTACCAATCTTTTCTTTGCTGCCGTCAATGGTTTTCCTTCAACAGCTTCCCCTCCTTTGTTTCCTCCTCCTCCTCCTCCTTCTTCTAGTTTCAGGAATACAAAATCTAGTACAGATTTGGCACTTCTTTGAGTTCCATTAACGACAGATCAAATTCTTAATATATTGTTTCGTTTGATATTGTGTTGCTCTCATATGTCGAGATCCTCTCATGGTGTTTTTGTTAAGTTATATATATATATATATATATATATATATATATATATATATAGTTAATTATGTGTGTGTGTGTGTGTATTAATTTTTTAATTGGATATTAAACATTAATTATAACTACAATTTTTTATTTTTATTAAAAGGGAATCCTTAAACCTGCAGCAAACCCAGTGGGGAAATTATTTAATTTTCTTCCTGCCCAAACCCGATTGATATAGGATAGGGATACGAAAAATATAACCTGCCTCAAACCTGTTTGTTCTATTATTATCCCTAGTAGGTGGAAACATCATTACTTATTTTTATTTTAATTATTTTTTGTTAAATGAATTATAATTAATTAGACATGGGAGTGAATTAAGAGAGGCCAATATCTTCATTGACAAATAATAAGAGGAGTGCCAGTAGACAAATTGATTATACCAAGAGCCTCTCGCAATCCTTCTCTAGGGGCCTCCCGCTTTACCGATTTCTCGGAATCGGAGGATCATCTGCCTGAACAAGAAGGAGCTGTTCTCGATGTGAGATCAGCAGCAAAAGAAAGAAGCATAAAGACGCAGCACCACCTGCTCTTTCAAGTAGTTTTTTATAGTGACACATGTAAGTAGTTTTTACAATAAAAAATAAAATAAATTATTGAATGTTTATTTTTTACAAAATAGTATAATTATAAAGTGAAAATAAATATAATAAATATTATGATAAATATATAATATTTTTAATTTTATTACTAGTATCTAGTAAATATCTACAATTGAAAACTTTCGAAAATTGAGAGAAAATAATACTTTATAAGTCATTAAATGTTAATATTTATATTTTAATATTACAAAATTGCAATATAGTCTCCTACAACAATTAATATTAATATTATAATATTTATAAACTCTTTTATTAAAATGAGTTGTTTTTTCAATAAAATCTACTAATATCCAATAAATAAATAAGCTTTTAGTGTGAGAATATTACGAGTACCATAATACTATTCATGAATACTTTTGTTTCAAAATATTTTAATTTAAATTATGTATTACGCAAAAAACGTTAATAGAGTTTTCTAAAAAGTACAATCTAATTTGCATGAATTCTTTTATCCAGATGAGTTAACAATTACCAAGAAAATAATCAAAGATCTCTTATAAAAAAAAAAACGAATTTAATAATTTATGAAGTTGAAGATTTTAATATTTTGCCTTTTATTTTCTTGGTTAATTTAAAACATCTTTTAAAGTTTCCATAGTAAAAATAAAACATCAATAAATTTCTACATTGATTCGGAATAATTTATAAAACTTATTTTGTATTATTCAGGATTTAACATAATGTTTAAACAGACAAATAATCTTAGGTAGGTATAAGATTACTTATTAATAGAGATAAATTAAGATGATACTTCATAAAAAAAAAAAGAAAAAGAAAGCTTGTGATTTTAATCATGGATTTGATTAACAGTGGATAAGTCCAGTTTACAATGGGCTCTTCTCTTAGTTTTGGATTCGAATTAGGACCCAAGGCTCGCTTGTATATGACATGGTAGGGTTAGTAAATGAATTCAAAAGGACTCCAAGTTAGCTGAAACCCTAAATCCATTGATGAAGATGAAGATGCTTGAGCCTCCCAACTAGGGAAAAGACGAAGAGAGTGAGGAGAACTGGGATTGACATGACAGATTTATTCTTTATGATGTTTCAAGTTTTCTAAGCCATCATAAACACAAAAGTCTACATAAGAAAGACAAAATACACATGTAAGAGCATCTCCAACCGGAAAGGCAAATGAGGAGGCAAAGTTAAAAACGTGTCCTTTTAGCTTTTGTTCTTTTAATTTGTCATTCCAATGCAGCAGGCAACCGAGAAGCCAAAATGGCTGTTTAAATTGGGAAGAGCTATTTCTACAGTTTCCTGTAGAAATAGCCAAAAAGAGATTAACGTTGCCAACAGCTATAAAAATAGGTGTTGGTCAACAATATTTTATTTTTCTTTAAAAGCAAGGAAAGAAACTTGTTTTCTTTTTAAATCTTGTATTGTGCCCCACTCTTCTCTCAAATTTAGAAAAACAAGAATCAATTATTCTCTGGTTAATTAATAACATCGGTTGTGTTAATTAGCTTTTTATATTTTCTCTTTAATATCTTGATTTTATAGATTTTTTGTTGTTAATTTGATATTTGTGATGATTTTTATTTCTTTGTAATTTTATGTTTTTGATATGGGTTAAGGAAAACAATATTTTATTTATGTTGTTATCTTTGACAAAATTAAGAGGAAGTAATAATGGTAGCTAATATTGATAAAAATATAGAGTGACATATTTAAAATTTATTTTTGATTGTCTGTTTTAATTTGAGGTTAATTATATTTTGTCTTGTTGAAAATGCAATTAAACCAGTATATCAATCCTCTCTTAGTTCCAAAAAATAGTCAAATTGTAATGTTAGAACAAGTAGAATGCAATGCTTGTTATTAATTCACATGTATGTAAACTACAAAATTGCTAGACATTGAATGTGCGCTTCTTTTACACTCTCCTACAAGGTTTTAACTTGAGGTTTTTTTGTTGGATTTGTTACTCAAATTGAAAATCGTCAGCAAAGTGGAATGACCGAAGAATCAAGGGTAATTTTAATATTCGTTTTCATGTTAAATTGTTTAACATATATTTTAACATTATTTAATTTCTCTAATTTTTTACTTACCAGATTAATGATGCTCGACAAATGTATGCTTCTTGCGTTGGCAAACGATTTCAACTAGAACATTGTTGGGTTATCATAAGAAAAGAACCCAAATGGCAATTTGAGTGTGCAAGTCAACATCAAAGGTCAAACAAGAAACAAAAAAGTCATGTCAATGCAAGTTCGACTTCATCAGTTCCATCTACCCCTGATTCTGTTAGTTTAGGAGAAAACAGTGAACCGTTGATTTATCAAGATAGACCAATTGGTCAGAAGGCTGCAAAGGAACGACTTAAACGTAAATAAGGAAAAGATAAAGTTGGGGAGACAACTGTAACAAATATCTTACAACAATTCAGAGATACTCTAGTTGAAATTGAGGATCAAAAGAAACAAGACAGAAAAATTATGTTAGAGCAACAAGCTATGATGATTCAACAAAGTCAAGAGAAACAAGAATTGGACAGGATTGAGAAAGAAGAACAAATTATGAAAATGGATATTTCTAATTTGGATCCAATTTCTGCAGTGTATTTTCAAAATAGAAAGTTAGAAATTATGCAAAAGAGGGGTTTTAATTATTAATTAACTAGATTTATTTATTGTTTAATGTAATGTATTTTTAATTAACTAGATTTATTTATTGTTTAATGTAATGTATTTTTAATTAAATATTTAGAAATTTATTGGTTATTTTAAATATATTGTTATAAAAGTGGTATTAATTCATAATACTTTTTTGAAGTTCTTCTAACACTTAACAACAATAAGTATGATTAATTAACTTAAAAGACAACAACCATAATGAAAAAAAAAAAACATAAAAAACTTGAAAATTATGATGACATAAGAAGTTCAAAACTAATGATTCTACTCGTTATCATATTGTTCCCATAAATGTTCAACCAAATCTTCTTGTAGTTGAGAGCTAGTTGCTCTATCCCTGATTCGATTATGAGTTTGAAGAAAATCATGTAGTTCTGGTATTTCACCATGTGACACTGATATAAAGGAATTGACTTCACATTCATGGTCAAATCCAAGGTTCATTGCTCCTTCATCTTCAATAATCATATTATGCATTATTATGCAAGCTTTCATAATATTTGCAAGCGTTTCTTCATCCCAATATCGAACAGGTTTGGAGCACTCCAAATGCCCGCCCTACATCCTTTCTTGCAGACTCTCGCTTACTTGCAAAATATTTTCTCTTTGCTCCTAATGGCCTTGGGATTGTCTTAACAAAAGTTGACCAATTAGGATAAATCTCATCTGCTAAATAGTATCCCATTGTATATTCTGCCCATTATTTGTATAATTGACAGGAGCAGTACGACCTTCAGCAAGTGCAGCGAAGATAGTTGACCAATCAAGAATATTAATATCATTTAATGATCCAGGCATACCAAAAAAGGCATGCCATATCCAAAGATCTTGTGAAGCCGCCGCCTCTAGAATTATAGTTGGTTCACGACAATGACCAGTATACATCCCATGCCATGCAATTGGGCATTTCTCTCATTTCCAATGCATACAATCAATGCTCCCTAACATCCCTGGAAATCCACGCTGCTCTCCAATTGATAATAATCGACAAACATCGGCCTCGTTTGGTGCCCTTAGATACCAATCACCAAAAACTTCTACGATTGCTTTGACGAAAGCTTTAAGACTTTCTATCGCAGTGCTTTCTCCAATTTGAAGATATTCATCAGTAAGATCTGCAGGAATACCATATGCAAGTATTCTGTGAGCTGCAGTTACCTTTTGAAGCCAAGATAAACCAAGAACACCGAGAGCATCTGTCCATTGTTTGAAATATGGATTATGAGCTTCCACTGCATTTGCAATCTGAAGAAAAAGACGACGACTCATCCTAAATCTTCTTCGAAATTGAGTTTCAGTGAATTTAGGATTTTCAGCAAAATAATCATTATATAACCTCAACTCACCTTCATTTCTATTACGATTGACAATATTGTGGTAAAAAATAGAGCCACGATACCCTGTTCTCCGCCCTTGATTATTCGATTCTTCTTCAGCAACCACAGCAGCAGCAACTTGAAAAGCAAACACAGGAGTGTCATCATCAAAATCAAAAGCATCATAAAAATTAAAATTCGAATGATTCATGATGAATTTTAATGAAATATATTTTTGATTGGAGAGAAAACAATGGAATGATGAGAAAAAATGTTAAGGTATATGATAATATTTATAGATGGATTATTTTTTTAAATTTTGAAATATTAGAATGTTGGCGGTCATTTTTTCAAAATTTGAAATTTTAAAATTTAAAATGGTGGCGGTCATTTTTTCAAAGCATGAATTTTTTAAAAAAAAATTAAAAATCAAATTTTAAAATATTGATGGTTTTTTCAAAGTTTGAATTTGAATTTACTTTTAAAAAATTAAATTTTTAACAGTAACATAAAAAACTGAAAATTAAAAATATTCATATAAATAAATTTTAAGTTTAATTTTAAATTATATCTTTTAACTTTCATATTATTTCATTAAATTTTATATTATTTTTATAAATTACTCATATTTATTATATAATTAATAACATCATAATTATATCATATATAAAATATCTAAATTAGTTACATAATTATATAAAAATGAATTTAACATGAAATATATTAAAATATAAATGGCTTTTCTAAATAGCTTTTTACCATTGGAATGCACATAATCAAAAAAGCTATATTTATACTATTCAAAAAGCTATTTTATCAATTTAGCTTCTCAATTTGGTTTTTTGCATTGGAGATGCTCTAACATGTGTGGAAAATTTGTAATGAAGGAAATGTGAACTTTCTTTCTTAATTTAATATCTCAAAGTAATTTTCTTTGTGTTTTTTTTTTGGCTTTTTAAATAAAAATATTTTATGAAAAAAATTATAAAGTGATTAATTATAATTATAAAGATTTTTATTGCAACAAAATATTGTTCTTGATCAATATGAGTAGATATTTGGGTGTAATATAAAATATATAATAATATAAAAGTATTTAAGTGATCAAGAAAAGATTTATCACTGTTAAAAAATTAATAAATACAAACAGAAATATCGATAGAAAAAATATCACCAATAAATTATAATGATATTTATCGGCGAAACATGATGTCGTTGTTTTATACAGTATAAATCAACGAAAAGATTCCTACTAATGTGTACCGAGAGAAATATAAGTAGAATTCAAGTAATAATCAATGTTGATCATCCTCAATTTAGAATTTTTCTCTTTCTAAAAATGTTTTCTTTCCCATCAAAATTTTCCATTTTACTCATTTCTCTTTTATATTTTTCAAAAAAAAAAATGGAAAAAAATGCAAAATTGATTGAAATGACTAAATATTAAATAGATATTACAGTATATATAGGAATCAAATATATATAGGTTTTTAAAACTATGATGCCCAATTGATTCATTTCATTAAATCACAGGAACTAAGTTGTTATTAACTATAGGAATTAATATATAGTAGCTTGAATAATAGGGAATGGCAATATATATATATATATATGAACATGCTGGCGGCATAAAACTTTCTGCGTCAAGTATAGTGATAGTTGGAATGGGACAATTAGCCATATTGTATTTAATTAATAATCTGTGAATTACCTGTGATAGCTGCAATTGACTTAAATTCTGATCACACATTCACAAACACACGTCGCTTCTTCGCGTACAGTATTTGCTAGAATGTTTTAACAATTTCATGAATATCTTATCTATCAGGGCAACTTGCAGGCCACAATAAGTACATAAATTGTATGATATGATTTTGCATCACAAAGGATATTATGTTTGATTTTTAATTCGGTAAATAGAAATTTTCGGTAAAAATTATAGATATTTATTAAATAATAAGTATATTAAACCGACTAGCATGATTCTATACTGAAAAATGATTTATATTTATAAAAAAATTTACGTTGTAATTATATAAATGATATTTAAACTTGATATTATCAAATTATTTTATATAAAAAATACTAAGTTTTAATTATAACTAGACGTTGTACTTGCATTTTAAATATAAATAAATTAATTTATTGAATTGATAATAAATTAAATTGTTTAATTTATTTAATATTATAATTTAGATTTGGACTAACATATTAGAAATCTAATGGATTATACACATTAAAAATCATTGATAAAATAAAATAAAATTAGAAGGATTAATCAAGCATGAATTGATTATAAATAAGTTTTAGAAGATGATGACTAATATATAATTAATACGGGAATTAAAATCTACATTTAGAAAAATTAAGTAAAGACTTAGTTGATTAAATTTTTAATAACTATTCTAAAATAAATATATGATATTTTTTAAAAAACAAAGTGATATTTTATAATTAATAGCATCTAAACAAACCCAAAAGATTTGAATTCTAGACATTTCATAAGGTTTTGGTTTCTATAATCATTGATATGGATTATGGATTAAGATTTCATTAATATAAAACTATATTTAAATATGAAAGAAACTTTGAATTTATCACAAAAAAAGCATATAATATAAACGTTTTAATCCTCTTTTCCAAGGCGATGTGTGTCTTAGACTCTTAGGCCATCGTTTGTCATTTTAGGATGTGAATTCTACATGCAAATATATGAAATTGAAAAGAAAAAAACGACATGTTTTCTTAACCACCAAATTAATCTCTTAAAATTGATTAATGTTTATGAATTAAGACATTTTGCATCTTGCGAATTGCAATACATAGACACTTAATTTTAATTGATTAATGTTCCCTCAGAGTTCCCTGTAATTGCACGATGCGATGCAAGAAAACTACAGGCAACTTGTTAATCTTTTGAAGTATGAATGAAGTGTTCAAGAGGGTCTAATCCCCTCTCCTCCCCATGCTGATAACACACTGAGAATCAAGACTTTGGAAACAATTTTAGGGCAATTTAAGGCTAAGAACACCACTGTTCTATCTTCACCTTAACCTCAAACATCAAACCACCGTTGCCCCCCACTCATCACAGCCACCACGCCGCTCTCATCTTCAATATCAAATACCATGGAAAGAATTATCAAAGATGGGATGTGAGAGAGAGCGAGAAACCTCAGTGGGCTTAATTTTAATATTCACTGCACTAAAAAAACTCTGTCACGAGGAGATCAAGAAGCACGAAGAATTGGTACTCAAGTTCTTTTTGAAGTCTGTAGCTCTAAGTTTTTGGTGGTGGTGCTGCCAACTTCCCATGGCCCATTGTTGGTTATAATGGCAATCTGTGACTGAATAGATTGCCATGATGATGCCCTGGATGCACATCTTCTTCTTTGTGCTCTGTAAAAGTTAAGGAATTTAGATTTCTTTTGTTCTGCTGGAAGAATTCTACTCTGGTGATGGCAACTCAACAATGACGAGTTAAAAAGTCTAATCAATTACATGCCTATTTGTAAGGGAAAAAAACCTATTAATTATTGTTTTTTTTTCTAAATAATATTATTGCTATAAATAAAATCATCTTTTTCTTTATAATAATGAATTTTGTTTAGGTACTGATGGATTCTCCATCTCGGCGATTAATAAATTAATTGATGAGCTTTCATGTTGAGTTGTAGAATAAATAGAACAACCAATATTAAAGTAATATTAGACTGTAATGTGTAAATCAATTAAGAGAAAAAAAGAAGAAGAAATACCCTTTCGATATATATATTTTTTATTCAATAATAAGCTATATTTTTTAGACGGCTTGCAATAATTGAGATTAAATTTTTATTTAAACAATCTTTAAAAAAAAAAAGGCCTACTTTCCATGTTTCCATGAATAATGACTCCATATGTCAATTTCATGAATTTCAACTTGACACATAACCTGATTCAAGAATTTAGATTAAAGATTAGGTAAATAAATTTAAATTCACTCAACTTGACACATGACCTGATTCAAGAATTTAGGTTAAGAGTTAGATATGGATGAATTTAGATTCACTCAAGTGAATTCATTATTTTAATTTTTTTTAAAATTATAATAATGTTGTTTTGAAAAGTTTTTTAGAAAAAATAACTAAGATTTCACTTAAATTTTAATCTAGTCAATCAAGTTATTGCTAAGTCAATTAAATTTGACCGGATCAACTCTATTTTATTTTATTATAAAACTCTATAAAATTAGTTCTTGGATGATCAAGTAACCGAATTCAGCTACAGTGGATCATGTTTAATAACATTAATGATTTTTAGGGAGTGTTTGTTTGATGGAAAGTGATTTTTCGGAAATCACTTTCTAAACTTTCATGTGTTTGTTTGTCATTAGGAAAGTTGGTCAATGGAAAACACTTTCCAGCCAAGAAAAAATTTGGATTGATTTTCAGGAAAATGTTTTCCATTTTGGACGGAAAACACTTTCCGGAAGTTGTGAAAAATTTAGAAATGTCATATTATTTGTTGATTATATCAAATGTGGTCCTCAAACTTTTGATTACTATATATATATATATATATATATATATATATATATATATATATATTGTTTTGAATATTTTTTTTTTCAATTTCATCCCTTAGAATTTAATTTTTATATTAACTTTGGTCCTCATTTTTATAATTTTTATTTGCTTTTTCCTTATCATTTTTTAATTGAAATTTTTTATCTATCAAATTTGGTACTCATTCTTTTGATTGTTACTTATTTATGGAATGGTAATTATTCTTATTTTAATTTCTTTATCTTTTAATTTTTTTATTTGTTAGATTTGATCTCTATTATTTTGATTATTATTTATTTTATTTAAAATAATTTATGAAATTATATTTTTTTTCAATTTCATTCTCATTCAACTTTTTAATTTGTAAGATTTGTTTCTCGTTATTTTAATAAACTTCAAAAAAATAAAACATTAATAAGTTATTTTTCAGCTTATTTTCTATAATATAACCAAATACTGAAAAATATTTTTCAACTTATTTTTCATTACACTATAAAAATTAATTTAATTTTTCAAAATTCACTTTTCACCAAAGCAAACAAACAGTAACTAATTAGTGGAAACTGCAAAACTAACGGAAACCAATGGGGGTGGCACAGGGATAATCGTGACAAATCTCTACCTCTTTTGGCAATCCAGCTGGTTCACATTTTCTGCATAGCTATGGAAAGGCTAATCATGGGGAAGACACGTTGAGATTCTTTCTGGGGATGGCCGGCGACGTCTTAATTGATGCAGCAGATTCACAGACTAACAACACTTCAATCCGGTGACTGCTTGCCATACATTGGAGTTCTATTGGCCAGAGCTTCCTTTTTCATTGTCTTTTACTGATAAGAGAGAGTTTTAGATGCTTAAGCAAAAGACTTTATTCTATTGCTCCTGCATGCTCTCGATCCAAAAGAGCACCAGCTTTAGATTTTCACACCTTTTATTTCTTAATAAAACAAAATTTACAAGTTTCTTACATATTCAAGAAGAAAATAAAGCTAATTCTTATGGGAAAAAAAGTCTCTCTTCACTTACCAAAAAAAGATTTTAACCATTAGATTTATGGGATAAATTAATATAATCTAGTCCTTCAATACAATGTGTTTTTTAGTGAAAGAATTTTGGTTAAATTAGCTATTATTGTTATAAAACCTAGTCTAGCTCTTGGACTAGGTTTGTCATGGAATCGAACAAGGATTTAATCTGATTAACTATAAATGATTCAAGAGAATAGCTTGCAAGTCGATTAACTTGATAAAATCTAAGTAAAATTCATATAGGTAAACTCCAAAGATTTTATTTTAAATACCCAAACAATTTGCGAGCCTTGCAATAACTCATGTTTCCTAGCATCATAAAGTCCATTTCCCCCTTTCCTTTGCGTTACGCAAGTTACATTCCTTTCCTTCCACGTCCAAGAAGCCATAGAAGGAAAGAATGGGTTGCGAGAAGGGCTGAAAGCCAAAACTGCAGATAGGAAAAAATGTTACAGAATCGCCACCGTATCTGTCGGAACTCGGAAGGATTTGATTCATCTTCTAAAACAGTAAACATAATCTGTAAGAATCCATAAGCGCCAAAAAAGCACGCGTCCATACGAGTCCCCGAGCAAACAGAGTAAGAAATCCCCCCATCCCTGCCCCCTATTAGTCGTTCTAGTCCCAATGAACCTTATAGCACCTAGCTAAGACACTTAGCCATAACATTCCATATATAGCATAAACAGACAGACCAAAATGTTAAAACAGTAGGTGGTAGGTACGTCCCAACTTTCAAGGGATGTTTGCCATCATTATTGTTGTTGTTATGTTTCCTTGGAAGAGCCCTTGCTGCCAACTGGGTACTTGATGGCATTGAGTCCCACTTTCCTCAGAGCAGCTTTGCCTAGGTCAATACCACAGATATCAGAGAGCCTGACAAGGTATAGCAAGACATCTGAGAGCTCTTCACCAAGATGTACTTTATCCTCTTCTTTCCAATCAGGAAGTCCCTTTGGGACCTCTCCTCTCCACTGAAATATCTCCGATAATTCTCCAACTTCACCCACCTAAGAATCATCACCGTGTAAGGATCACACAGAAATAAGCCTTTAAAACACTATGATCATAGACAAAAGTTACTCTCTCGTTTGTCATTTTTACTTTATAGAGGAAAAGGCAAGGGGAAAAGGTGTGTTCCAAATATTTCTTTTGACATGGATCGATGACAACAAAAAGGGCAATCTTTTTGCATAGTTGGTCACGTTTGACTAGAGATAAACATGAAATAGTACGGCACCTGTCTCACACACCTAACTTGAGATTTAATTCCTAATGAATCAAATAAAACAAATAATTAAAACCCAACTCGTTAAAAAGATGAATTCATCTGGTCAAAAACAAAAAGGTATAGACAGAAAAATGAAAGAAAACTACAGAGAAACACATACAAATTCATTCCATATGCATGATCATGCCTCTTTTTTGGGTCATGCATGCAAAACCAAAAGGTTCATATAAGTCTTAAGTACTACATAGGCAGACCCAAGAAAAAAACAAGAAACCATAAAAAAAATAGTTGTAACACAACAAGAGAAATAAAGACAGAAACAAGAACATACCAGAGCCAACAGCAGGTTCCTGGGGCTATGAAACTGGTCCCAGTTCCTTTCCTTGGCAAACTCAGCCATTTTTCCCTTGAGGAGATCAAGAGTGACACTTTCTCCTTCGGTTGCCTTTGTCATACTTATTTCCCCAAAAGAAGAGAAGAAAAAAACTTACACGAGAGAGCAAGAAGCAAGAAAAAAGCTATATGAAAAGTTGGGTCTTGGGTGTAACTTTCTTGGAAAGGGTCTGAGTGTTTATATAGACAGAAAAGGGGATAGGTAGGGGAGAGAAAGTGACAGGCCAGAAGACAAGAGGTTGCTTTGAGCGCCGGGGGGGGGGGGGGCGGCTTCAATCTATATATTGTGTAAATACTAAATAGAGTGATTTCTTTCTTCGCTTGCCTTTTCAGGCTTCGAAGGGGAAAAGCCAAACGGGTCATTGCCAGTTGACTCGGCTTTTACATATTGTTCGGAGCTAATTCTCTGTCTATAGTATTAATTTAAATCTAATAAATAAATAAGTTAAATTCAGATATTAAAATAAAATAAAATTTAATTCATTTTATTTTTATATTACTTTATATTATCACTTTAAATATATATATTTTTAAAAAAGTAGATGGGTATTTGAGATAAGGTAGTTTTAATGGTAATTTCTCTTTTTTAATATAGTAAATTGACTTCTAATTTATTTTTAACTATTATAGGTTTTGTTTGATCGAGGACTTCAATTTTTAAAATTCATTAATCCAATCATTGTACCATTAGTCTGTAAATACTATTAGTCTCTCTGTTATTAATTATTTGGCTGTTACATTTAGAATATGCTTTTTATTGTTAAAAATCATAAGAAATAGAAATAGATAAAAAAAAAAAAAGGGGAAAGATTTAGACAGATGGTATGAATATTAAAAAAAGATTGAAAAAATAAGGGCCACCAATTTTTTTTCTTTGATTTATAATTACATGTCATTAAAATTTATGAAATAAGAAAATAACTAAATATATATAAAAAAGCTCCATTAAATTCAAAAACACTTTGTTTAAAAAAAAAACTCAAAGTTCAAATCAATTACAAAATAGCGCCAAAGATCTAATATCCTCGTTCAATAACATAATATATAAATATAAGCATAGAATTTATTTACCAAACAACCTTAAACAATGAAAAAATAAATAAAAATGTTTAACTAATAAGAGGATATAGTTATATATCTGAGCTATATATATATATATATATATAACTTTTCCTATATAAATTGTTATGTAATTGAATCTAACTTTTAAAACTTGTTTATCAGTAAACTTGTTTATTAGTAAATTAGTAATCTTATAAAAAATATAATTAGTAAGCATTTAACTTGTAGGCTTGTAATTTTCATTGTTATTTAGTAGACTTATAGTTTTTTTATATAAAGAAACAGAAAATACCAAAAATATATATCAATCTATATTCTTTTGTCAAGGAATTCCTTTTAAAAAATCCAACCAGAACTAAAAAAAAAGAATTAAATTTGGTTTTAAAAAGAAAAATTGACAAAATTGAATCAAAATCTTCAATTTTTTATTTTATTTTATTTTCTTAGACATGGATAAGACTGCTCTTGTTACTTGAGAAGATAACAATATTATCTTACCAGATGATAGCTGTGATAGCTTTACATTGCCACTTGATGGAATCGATTTATTGCCTTTCTTTGGGACCAATGAGAGGAAATCCCAACTGGAAACAACCAATTTGGAGATATGTATGTGAGCTAAAACTTGCTTGTCATCCTCTTAAATGTTCTTTGGTACTGTGTTTTAAATTGTATTTGAGTGCATTTTAAAAATATATTTGTTTTTAAAAATTATTAAATTAATATTTTTTTAGTACTTTTTGATAATTTTGATGTCTTGGTGTTAAAAATAAATAAAATATATAAATAAAATATTATTTTGATATATTTTCAAATAAAAAACTCTCTATATTACAATGTTAGAGAATAATATAAATCATATCCTGGATTTCACCTAACAGCTTAAGCTTTTGGATTGAGATAGTTTTTTGACATAGTATTATAGCCTTGATGATCAAGTGGTCACGGGTTCGAATTTCATCATCTTCATTTATTTGATAAAAATTAAGTACAAGATAAAATGAGTTTGTGCAAGTTTCACTTAAAAAGATATTTTTAGAGAATAATATAAATCATATTATAGAACCTCACCTAATAGTTTAAACTTTTGGATTGAGATGATTCTTTAAGCTACGATATCAAAAACACATACAATTATTTTTTTCTTTTTCTTTTTTCCTTAGTTGAGTCGGTTAAGGGATTCATCAAGTCTTCGATTAATTACATCACTGGATCAACGTTCCTTCTTAATATTCTTCCTTTTACCTTAGTGGGAATTAAATTGATTCTCAAAATCACTGATTTAAATCCGGCTTAGCCAACCCACCCCTACCTGAAACGGTTTTTAAAAATAAATTATTTAGGAGTTGATGTATGATCCTAGTTAAAAACTCGTTAATTTTTTTTTATTTTAAAAAATTTAAAATGACATTATTTTGAGTTTTCCAAAAATAAACCCTAGTAAAAAACTCCTGTAGATAAACTCTGTAGCTTTATTGACACACAGTCCATCATTGAAGGGAGTTAATTGCTAGTAATCAGCGGAAACAAGGACCTAATTCGAGCATAAGAAGAGTTCAGGGATGATTTTGTCACCACTCTAATCTATGAGGTTAAGAAAATCGGCTCTCTAATCCGAAAGCATGGGTGCATGGTTGTTAAAAAAGTTGTCAGATCATAAAATCTTAAGATTTTACAATCCGAGACGGAATCAACCATTTAAATAGTATTATTTTAATAATTTTTTTTTTTAAAAATCAACACATTAAAAATTGAGTTTTAATAAAATCTTCTATCCTATCTGTTTTTACATTTCAAAAACATATTTTAAAAAATTCAAATTTTTTTATTTTTTTTTACTTGAAATTAATATTATTTTAATGTTTTCAAATTATTTTGATGTAATAATGTCAAAAATAATTTTTAAAAAATAAAAAAAATATATTATTTTGATGTATTTTTAAATAAAAACATTTTAAAAAACAATCGTAACCACACTTTGACAAATCTACTCCGTATAAAAAAAAAAAAAGCAAATCAATCTAATTTTTTATCTGAATTTACCCCCCCCCCCCTCTTTATTGTTTTCTTGAAATCCGAACATGATTCAGAAGCATGAATCACATGATTTGATATTTTGAAAGCCCTTAAATTAATTTCACTGTGATGAAACAATGTTTTTCTTATATTCATTGTGAACAAACCTTGTTTTGCATTAGCACAATATCAGTTAATGGACACAAAGATGATTAATGCGTGATTTTTAAGAATATTATTTAATTAAAAATATATTAAAATAATTTTTCTTAGATTTTTTTACATACCAAAACAATTTAAAAATACCTAAAAAATATTAATTAGTTACTAGTATATTTTTTAAGATAAAAAAATTTTAAAAAACAATTTAAAAAGTATATCTATCCACGAAAACAAACACTCCATACATTACATATCTGTTATTTATGATACAATTAATTAGTTACAATAGTTATTAGAGAGATGATTAATTAATTACTAGTATATTATTACCAGTAAAAATAATGATGTGGATATTATTTTTATTAATCATTATAGAGTTTGTAAAAAAAAAAAACAGGCTCCTCCATCTGGATTGTCGTCCTTCCATTAATTGTTTTTTTTTTCTTTCTTTCAAATCAGGGTGTTTTCATAACATGTATTGTGTTTTCTGAATTGTTACCAATAATCAAAATTCACGAAATAAATTTATTTTTTTACCAAAAAGTATAGTTTAAGGTACTCAAATAAAAAATCTAGCTAGGGGCTAAGTCCAGATTTCAAAATAATTTTTGATAATTAAGCCTTGTTTATTTCTTTTTTCATTTTAATAGTTCATTGAGTGATATACCGAGCATTTGAATTGTAGAAAATCATAAGAAATATTTTAAAATATTTTTTATTTATAAAAATATTAATTTGATATTTTTCTATATTTTTTTTTATGATTTCAATGTATTGATGTTAAAAAAAAATAAAAAATATATTTTTAATTGAATAACATTTTTATAACCCTCTTTTTTTCCTTACAAAACTCTTAAATTTAAGATTAATAAAGGTATTTAATTGATCATATTTGGTGAATACAAGTAATTAAACAAACAATGTATAAAATACATTTATTTCTAAATTGTCTTAAAATATATATATTTATGCAGACTACAATCCAGCTACAAACAAATGATACGAAACTTTCAAATGCTTAATATAATTGTTTGACTAGAGCTTGAATTTCTGAAGATTTTATTCTGCCAACTAAGCATATTTTCCCATTTTTCTTAGCTCTAGCAAAGATCATGTGTGTCGACACCTCTTTCAAGTGATGCAATCGTGCTGTAAGCATTGCTTAAGTATCTTTATTATTTTGCATTTAAAATATTTCGTGTCCATGTAGCCGTATTGGAGGAAGGATTTTGTTCACATAGTTTGATTAATTAGATATTAACAACCTTAATCTCCAAGTAAAAGATACATGATCTTGTCTGAAATTATTTAAGCATGTCATGTCCCACAAAAACACGTTCTTGATTAATTAATGCAAGCACTATTTACCCTTCTGTATTTTTTAAATTTATTTTATTGAGATCCTGTTTGTTTTTTTAAATTAACATCGAGTTATCTTACGTGCACCTCAACTAATCCTACGGTCCTATACTTTACATAATGACTATGATTCTTGGCACAATCAATTGATTATTTAAGTGATTTATAATATTGTTTGGTTTGATATTGTGATAATTTTATTTTTTTCCCCTAATTACATGAAAAAAAAACTGATTAAAAATAAGCTTTTTACTAGAAAAATAATGTAATTAGAGGTAAAAACGAGATCTCACACACCCATCATCTTCCACTAATAGTTTATTACCGCATTTCACGGGCATTAGGATCCCAAGTGGGGAACTCTATGGAATTAAGAATTTAAGATAGCTAGAGCAAAATAATAGTAAATAGTTAACTTGTTTTATTTTTTATTTATGATAAAATGTATTTTAGAATTAGCTTCTAAAAAACTATTTTTAGATAGTATTTTGTTACTGTTTTAAAACAAATAATATATAGTAATATTAGATAATTATATCCTTTCGTTTTCAAATCATAAAAATTCATTTTAAAAATATTACATAAACATATCTATTTTTTTATTTTATTTTAACAGCCAAACATATCTCTATTTTTTTTCTACTTGTAATTTACATCCCATTACACTAATCAAAACAACATGAAGAAAACTTGGGACTAAGAGGTTTGTTCTCTATGTGGTTTCAAGTTCGAGCCCTGTGATTGCTCATATAATGGTCACTGGAGGCTTACATGGTCTTTAATTTCAGGGCTCGTGGTATTAGTAGAGGTGCGCGCAAACTAGCCCGAACACCCATGTTAAACTAAAAAAAAAACATGGAGAAAACGTCTCCTATTTAGTTTGATATACTAATTAATAATAAACTCAAAAATTGAATTAAAAAAAGAGAACCAAATTATTTTGCCGACATAGATAAGGATTCACATGCTAAAACGTTAATAAATCTCTTCCTTTACTAGCAAATCCTTGCAGCCTCAGGATCAACTTTCAAGTCGCTATCAATTCAAAACATTATCGTAGACCGAAAGTGAACTTGTATGATGAACATGTGAGCATCACCAGCAAGATTTTTCAAAGATTCAACATGTATTTTTGGGCATGTCTCCTTGATTTCGGCTATAGAACAAAATAGTGGCTTAAAGTTTTGTGAGGAAAGCAGGGCAATTTGACCCTAGAGTCTTAGACTTGTTAGTGTCGGCCAAGGAAGGGGCACTCGACAGGGAAATGACCCGTGAGAGTTCTTGTGTTCCTTTTTCTGCTAATAATTTCGTGTTTCATACCGTAATTGTGATGTTTGGAAGTGTGTAATTAGAAACTAAATATAAGGGTCGAGTTTAATAGATTTTAAATTGGAAATTTTAAAAATAATAAATATTTAGATAATGGTGAGATCAAGATATTTATTTAAATAAAATAAAGGGGAAATGAGTGGACATTTGAAAGAAAAAAAATCAATCCAAATAACAAAAATAAAAATCCTAAAAAATTCTCAATTACCATACCCTTCACTAGGTTGACACTTAACCTCCAAAACGAGTTTACTTGTTTAACCTTTTAATCCCCCCGCCACCTCATGCAAAATACCGAGCATAATTAAATAAAGAAAATATTAATATTAATTCATAACGACTCAAGGCATTAGGTTTTTAAGATTATTTATTAAAAAACTAATGAATTTTCAAAATAGTAAAATAAAAAAATTATTCAAATTGAAAATACAAAAAATAAAATGCATCGCCTATTTTAATTTCACATTTGATTGATAATTTCAACCCAAATAACATTGGTTAAAACCCGAAACAAAAAATAAAATAAAATAAAATCACCATTGTAATGAAACAATTTATTGGGCTATATTTCATTCTAGCATAATGTCTATCCTCGGGCCTTGGCCCTCTTTGTTTCTAAGGTCACACAATTTAGTCCCTGAGCTACATTGGCTGATAGTTGAAACTGGCAAGTTCTGTCTAGCCCACTCCCCTTATTTATTATTTCATTTCATTTTCATCCACAAAGGAGAGGCCCAGTGGTTAAAAATCTGCTCAAATTATATGATTTGGGCCATGCCCTAGCATATCTTAAAATGAGAATACCCAGTACAAATGTTGTTGACAAGGTCTGTACATCGTAATAAATAAATAAATAAATAAATAAAATCTGATTTATTATGACAGTGATAAGATTTGTTTTACCTATCTGAAGAAACTAATTTACACATTTCTTGTTGCCTTGCCTATCCCAAAAACCTCTTAATAACAAGTTCAAGGAGTTGGTGGGGATGGATAAAGAGATATATTCTATTTTTTTATTTTATTTTGATTTTATAAGTTTAAGATAGCTTTTTCCGGTTATGTTTGAAAATTTAGATTAAAAAAAACTATAAATTATAGTTTTTTTACGGCCAAGATTTCAAGAGAGAATCTTCGATTAAACTCACGTAAAATTATAGTGTATATTGATTAATTAAATATTTTTAAAATTATTGTTAATATAAAATGCAATTTTAACCACACTAAAGATAAATAAATAAATCACAGTTATTAAATTAGACTCAACAAATTGACCTGAAAAACTTATAATTTAAAACCTGACACGTATTCACTTTTAAGTTGATTTGAAAAAAATATTTAGCCGGTGAAGCTTCGCAAGGCATGCTGAATTTTTAGTAGCCAGATTACCTATGATAAAACCGATCCAAACTTAACCGAAGCAACATCGAGGAACTTTTATTGATCGAATTTGAATCCAAAAGTTAATTCAACAACCCATCCACCTAGAACTTTTTTCAAGTCGCCAGGTCCAACACTAATGCAACCGAGGCTTGTGGCCCAGCGGCAGAGGCAAGGTTTCATCTGAGTTCGAGTCTCAGCATGCACGTCTGTCACCCCCGCGGTGTCTTACTTGCCTACTGGGCTTGCAGGGTGTTCAGTGGGTCCGGGGATTAGTTGTGGTGCGCGTAAGCTGGCTCGGACACCCTGGTTTAAAAAAAAAAAAAAAATTGCAATGAACACCTGCCACCTTTTTCTTCATAAAAAAAAAACAACTAGAATGTAATAATTATGAAATGAGAAGTGGGCAGCTAGCCCAGCGAAGTGAATGATTGTCTACCAACAAGAAAATGCAAACCAAAATGGGATGGTCGAATATTCTGAAACGAAAGGGAAAGTGCAGAGAAGCTGGGCCAAGAAATGCATGATGCATCCAAGTTTGAAATGTTGGCAACACTTGCAGTGCATGTTTCTGTGCTCTGCAGATGGGACCTCCATGCTCTTACGAGCATCCTTGGCTGTTTCTCTAACACTTTGCTAAATTTAATGGAATCAAACCAGTTGCCCATGTGATCCCTTGTTAGCTTGTGTCTTTGTTTAGGGACCACCTCAACATACTTGTGCCCACTTGCACATGATTCCATCCCTATGTTTTTTTTCTTTTCACATTTAAGGATATGTTTTTTTTTTTAATACGAACATTTAAGGATGTATTTGATAAAAGTGTAATGGAGTTTGCGAATTACAGCAATGGAAGCAATTAAGTTCTTTCTTTTCCCTCTATTTTGAGATGTGTTCTACGGGAGTCAAATTGGTATTTTTTGGTCGAATTTTAACCTTAACAAAGCTTTATAATTTCTTCGTATTTTTTACTTAAAAATACCACTTAAATAGTTTTTTTTTTTTATCTCTCGACAATTATTATTAATTTATATATTTTTTTAATCTCATACTATTGGAGAATATTATATATGTCAGTATTAGTTGCCTAGATTAGTGGTGGTCCTTAAGGATATAAGCATAAGTAATCTAGGAGCTGATGATTGCATATATATCCCATATTTTTAGTCTAATTACATGATAGAGATAGCATCAATAACTAGAGGCAATCCTCCATATATACACATGTATTTTGTATGAGATTGATATATAGAACTTGAGTCTTTTTTAACTTTTAATTCCTTTATGGTATCAGATGGTAATACTATTTTCCTGCTTGTATTTTTTTGTAATTTTTGTTATGGCTGTATTTTTTTGTAATTCTTGTTATGGCTGAAAACAGGAGTCATGATACAGTTGAATTTTCAAAAGAGATGGCTATCTCCTCATCCAATATTGTTGATGGAGACACCAACACTTTTTTATAAATTGAGTTCAGTATTGTTGAATGAATTTAATTATCTTCCTTGATCAAGGGCAATTACAATTGCACTTGCTGGGAGATAAAAGTTGGGATTTTTCAATAAAGCAACTAAATCTGTTGATGTTAACTCACTAGAGTATGAGGCTTGGCTGTTAAAGGACTAACTAGTTATGTCTTGGATTCTTAATTCAATGGAACACAATCTTGCCAAGATTTTTAGTTACTTAGAGTCCTCTCTGGATTTTTGGGATGTTGGTCATGATATGCATGGCAACCAAAACAATTCTGCCTGGATTTCTTAGATTCACCAGGACATTACTAGTCTTCATTAAGATGGAAAATCATTTGTAAGTTTACAAGGAAGTTTAAAAGGTTTGTGAAGCGAATTGGAGAGATCTATAGACCTTATATCGTTGATGCGGATGTCTTGTAGAAACGAATAGAAGAGGATTGTATTTTCCAACTACTAGCGGGTCTTAGTCCTGATCGATTTCGAGGACTTAAGGAGCCATATTTTAATGAATATTGAACTTCCATCCTTTAAGAATGTATGTGCCATAATTCAAAATGAAGAAGTTCATAGAAAGGTCATGCATCGTACTATTACTCCAGGTGCTCCTGATGTTCGTCTGTATCTTGCTCGTCCATCATTTGAAGAAAAACTCTACAAGGGTAAATGTTTGAATCTCAAATGGAAATAATATCACAATATTGGACATTCAATTGCTCGTTGTTAGAGCCTACACCTGGAGATGAAGCCTAAATTTGCAAAGGATCAGAAAGGAAAATGATTCACTGATCATAAGGCTCGTTTAACTACACATTCTACTAAATCTTTTTCTTCTAATCTTCCTGCCCTGCTAAATGATTTTGCAAGATATTTATAAGATAAGCACGATCAAGGAGCAGTACAAGATAGAGATGTTAACTAAAGACATAATCAGCCTTCAGCACTTCTTAGTTAGTTAGTTTGTTGGTTTATTAGCTTAGTTTGTTGGTTTATCAGCTGATGTAAATTTTGAAACTAGCCAAGGTATTTTGATTGCATTTATGACTGCATTAGAGATTGGTAATTTACATGATTCATTGGTTATTGATTTTGATGCCACATATTATATGTCAAATAAATTAACCAAAATTTATCTGATCTCTATTCTTTTTATTTTGTCTCTATGGCTAATGAGAGAGGTGTTATAAAAGGTTAGGGTAAAATGAAACTTGTTTCAAACATTATAAAGTCTAATGTTCTCTATATTTTTGCTTTTCTTTTCTTTTTGTTCTCCAACTCACAACCTTATTTAATTTTAAAGTTTTATTTACTCTTTACAAGGTTATCTTTCAGGGCCTCATCACTAAGTAGATGATTGGTAGAGGTTTTCATTTGCATGGTCTCTACTATTTCTCTCCTGACTTTCGGTTTTCAAAAAGATTTCAAGTTGTCTTTACTCTTTTCAATGAGCATCTTTTATGGCATCACCGCCCAACACATCCTTTAACGTCTATTTTTAGTAAAATAATTGTGGTTTTGCCCACATGAACTATCGATTATGATATTTATCATTTCTCTAAGTCTTTTAGGCTTCCTTTTAATTCATCATTGTCTACAACTACTCAAACATTTAAAATTATACATTCAGATGTTTGAAGACCTTTTTTCACTTCTCTTGATGGTTTTAAGTATTTTGTAACCTTTATTGATGACTTCTCTAGGGTTAATTGGGTATACTTATTGAAATCAACAAGCAACATTTTTGGGTATTTCAAAGATTTCTATATGTTGGTTACTATTGAATTTTTAGCTCATATTAAAATTCTTTGATATGAAAATGACATAGAATATATGTCTCATGACATGACAAACTATTTAATCTCTAACGTCATATTGCATCAAACTAGTTGTGTTAGTACACCCCAATAAAATAGGATAGCCGAACGTAAAAATCATGATTTACTAGAGAAGACTTGAGCCATAATTCTTTAAATGAATGTTCCAAAATATTTTTGGTCTCATGGAGTTCTGAATGCCACTTATCTTGTAAATCACTTATCCAACCGATTGTTGGATTTTAAATGCCCTCTTGAAGTATTGCAAGATAAAAAGCCGGATGTGTTTCATCTAAAAAATTTTGCTTGCACTTGTTTTATACATTTATTGGCTACTCAGCATGACAAGCTTGATTTTAGAACAATTAAGTGCATATTCTTGGGCTATTCGTAAACTAAGAAAGGATACAAGTGTTATGATTCTACCTTCAAGAAATTATATATCATTAGAGATGTATAATTTGTTGAAACTAATCCATATTTTGAGGATACTAGTCAAGGGAAGATACTATTTGAGTCTTTCCCCTAACCCAATATTGATTCTTATCATGGACATTCCACTGATTGGCTCATACCAGCTCAGAACCCCACTAAAAGTGCTTTACCTTCTGTGAGTGCCTTGATGCCAACTCATGATCTCACTAAAAATGTTTCACCTTCCATGAGTGCCTCTGATGATAACTTGGATTTTGTTGGTGTTGTATATCCATAAGCTATTATTGGCTTAAATGAACTGCAATAATTCATTGCACAAGGAAAACCAGTATCTTCTCGACATAATCCTTCACGAGCTCATCACCCTCCTTCAAAATTACAAGACTATATTGCTTATACAATCAGGTATCCAATTACTAAATCTCTGACTTATCAAAGAATATCACATTTGCACAAAGCTTTATAACTATCTCCAATGTTCATGAGCCCAAGAATTTTCAAAAAGCTCAATCTCAAGTTGTCTGGCAGAAAGTTATAGATGAAGAGTTGACAACTTTTGTGGAGAATAAAACTTGGAGTATAATTCCTCTTTCACATGGCAAACATGTAGTTGGTAATCATTGGGTGTTTAAAATGAAATTCAACTTTGATGGTTCTATTGATTGACATAAAGCATAATTTATTGCTCAAGGCTTTACTCAGAAGTTCGGTGTTGATTACAAGGAGATGTTTATCCTAGATGCTAAGATGACCACTATCAGAGTTCTTTTATCAGTTGTTATTATTAATAGGTGGTCTTTGTCTCAAATGGATGTTAAAAATGTGTTCCTGCATAGAGATCTTGAAGAAAAAGTTTTTATGAAACTTTGTTCTAAACATTCTTAAAGTGGAGATCCCAACCTTGTTTGTAGACCCCATAAATTCATTTATGGTTTGAAACAAAGTCCTCGTGCATGGCATGTGAAATTGAGTACTACTCTTGAAGCTCTTGGTTTTTCTAGGAGTTCGGCTGATTTTTCACTATATGTCTGAGTTGATGCAATTGACAAACTGATGGTGCTTATCTATGTGGATGATCTCATTATCACCAGAAATAATATTGATTTTATTGCTCAATTAAAAAAGAATCTCCAGCATCATATTTCAATTAAGCATCTTGGTCTTTTGAATTACTTTCTTGGAATTGAAATGACAATTTCCAGCAAATGGTTGTTTTTAAATCAACATAAATGCATTTTATATTTGCTTTAAGATGCTGATATGTTACAAATTAAGTTTGTTGCTACTCTACTATATAGAAAATTTAAGCTTGATTTTTTGGGAGAAGCTCCTGGTTTCCCTAGTTATTATTAAAAGCTTGCTAGAAAACTTATATATTTGACTATCTCATGACCTGATATTACATTTTCAATTAGTCTTATTAGTCAATATATGCATGCTCCAACCATTCAACATCTAAGTACAGTGACACACATCTTGCGGTATTTAAAAAAAGGCATTACTAGTTGTGGCATAGTACGCATCTTGCAGTATTTAAAAAAAAGCATTACTAGTTGTGGCATAGTTATAAATAATAATAGGCACATTAACATTATGGGGTATTTCGATTATGATCGGGTCAGAAATGCACTTGATCTTTCTACTACTGGTTAATGTATGTTTGTTGGTGATAACCTAGTTTTGTGAAAAAGTAAAAAACAGCAAGTGGTAGCTCCTTCTAGTGCCGAAGCTGAATATCATGCTATGGCCTTAGCAAGATGTAAGCTTGTATGGCTTAAAAGTCTTCTTGCTAATCTAGGTTGTTCATGCATTACTCTAATGACATTTTTTTATGATGATTAAGCCTTTATGCATATTGCTTTTAATCTTGTTTTTCTTGAACGGACAAAGAATATTGAAGTGGATTGTCACTATATTCATTAACAAGTTCAATCTAAGCGTATTGCTACTTATTATATGTGTAAAAATGACCAATTAGCAGATGTGTTCACCAAAGTTATGTTGTCTACTTAGTTTCACCGGCTTATGAGGAAGGTTGGATCCATTAATCCTTTGGAACCAGTTTGAGGGGGCTATTGAAAAATATTCTTTTGCATATATGTCAATATTAATTGTCGAGATTAGTGGTGGTAGTTGAGTATATAATCATAAGTCTAGGAGCTGATGATTGCTTATCCCATATTTTTAGTCTAATTACGTGATAAAGATAGCATCCATAACTAGAGAATTGAATCTTGTATGAAATTGATATATAGAATTTGAGTCTCTGTCGACCTTTAATTTCTTTACATACCAAACATATACATGAAATTGATATGCACCCAACCTTTCATGATAAACGTACCTCCAAGAAAAATGTAGCTTTCTTTCTAATGTTCTTCGACCAATCATTTTTATATTTTTTTGGACCTATATATAAGTTGTAACTATAACTAATTTGTAATAATTTACAGTAGCTATATATATATATATATATATTCAGGAAAGGATGTTTTATATGGATTCATGTTCCTTGGAAGCAGGCTATATATACAGGGAAAACAAACGAAAATAAAAAGTAAGGCCACCATAGCAGCTCATAGACAAAATTATTAAGCATAGTTAGTGTTATTAGAAGCAATAGCTACCACATTTGAATATGTGTTAGATAACAAGGTACAATTATATTTTTGTAAAAATATAATTGAATTGAAAATGATAAAATTTGACATGTTTTTCACATGATTTTAATAGTAATATATCAAAATTATATATAAGAAAAACATCTAAAAAAATATTAACTTGTTTTTGGGTATAAATACACTTTGAAAAACATTTTTAAAGGCATTATCATATATACACAATAATTCTCTTCCATTCTCCTGAATTTTACAATAATTATACGCACACTAGGTGCACATGTAGAGTTTGAATTATGCAGCAAAATGAAAAGAAAAGAGAAGGGAGTTAAGTTAATTATAGTCTTGAATAAAAAAGAAACAAGAAGCGTTCTAAAATGGAAAAATAGAAGTGATTGTTAAAGATACACAAATTAAAAGAGATAGAAAGATAAAAATATAAAATAAATATATTTATGTATAGTGTTGTAGTGAATTCTTTTATTTTTAAAATTAAAAATACAAAAAAATATGATATCTTTATTTTTACCGTCTTAATATTTAGTGTTCGAAATAATAATTAAAAGCCATCTCATTAATAAATGACAGAAACTTACAAGTATATTTTTCTTAAGAAATTGCATAAAAATATATATATGTTTTATCAGAAAGACAAAAATTCAAGCACCTAAATGGACGCTACAAAAGCTAATCTTGACAAGCATTGAACTAGCTAATCTTTTCAGGCCAAAAAAGAAGAAAAAAAGAAAGAAGAAGAAGCTCTTTAATTAGAGCTTAGACTTTAGACCACTAGTGGCATGATTCTTGATTAAAAAACCACACCATACAAGAACTCAACTGGGAAATTAAGTAATTATATAATCGGAAAGGACCTTGCTAGCCAGCCATCACCTATGACAAATACATTTGTAGTGGTATGCACTGTGTATTGGGTCGTTTCCCTCTACAGGAACTTGCTCAGCTCTACACTTGTATTTGCATCCTCTACATTCATTGTAAGTGCAAGTCGGAGCTGTGGAGCCAATCATCAATCTCTTTGAAGACATCTGCTCTTCATTGCCACCCTGTACGTGCGTACTTAGGAAAAATCAAAGAAAATTTACCGATAGATTAAGCAAATCTAGATACTTTTTTTTGTGTGTGTGTAAATGCTTGTTAACTAGTCCTTACCAGCGCCTGTGAATCTTCCTGTGATGGTGTACTGATACTTTGATGATAAGGCAGCAGCTCTTGATTTCTGGATCCTGCAATACATAAATGAATTGTGGTATCAATAAGCTAGATAGATTAAGTAGGTAAATTTGGGGTACAAATAAAGAAGATAAGGTGGTCAGCGTATTTTCTTGACAACCAAACAGAAGAGAAAAGATTGCAGTACTGCAAGAAACAACAAGTGAGCTTTAAGCTAGACCAAGCAGTATTAAAACTTGAACGAAGGATACAAGGATAATATTAGGAACCCAAAAGGGTAAAAAGATTCATGTAACCTTGAATAACAAACGCTGCAAGAATAAAGGTAAAGAGAAGGGAGAGTAAGTAGCATAGTCTAGTGTTTGCCATTCTTCCCTTTGTATCAAGAGGAGTAAACTTATGAGCAGGTGGTGAATATATTTGAAGGATGGATGAGGGAGAAAGAGAGGGAGGCTGAGAGGGTGAGATTGAGAGAGTTTGTGGTCAATCGATGCCAAGAAGAGATAGACTGGCAAGAAACCTGCAAAGACTGAAGGGGTCCCCAGCACTTTTAAAGAAGACAAGAGTACCTGCTAGAGGCTGGAGCTAGAGCAAGCATGGGATCAATCACTGGAATGTACCTTAAGATTTGAGTGTTTAAATTTTTATATATATATATAATATTATTTTGATTATTTATAAATAAAAAACACTACAAAAAACAGAATGAAAACGCTACCTTATCTGTAGTCATTGAACTTTTGACCATTTAATGCTTGGGTTATTTTGATGAATTTTGGAGGGCAACAGAGGCTTTTCAGGTAAGAGAATCATTTTGATTTTGTCTGAAGTTAGACATCATTCGTACGCCTGTTGAGGCGGAAGAAGCGTGGAGACATCTTACGATTCTTACCTACCGATAGAAGGATCCAGGGCTTCCAGCCCTAGGAAACAGCCACCCCAGCTCCACAGTGAATAATACCAGGAAAGATATGTTGGAAACCTGTTAAACACTAGTTACAGTATTTTGGTCAAGTAAACAAGCACTGAAAATCACACTGTGTTTGCTTAAAATATGCATGAACTGTGCCCCTGCCATTTAGAAAAGACGGCATGGTACTAGCACCGTTTTCAGCGTATCAGAATCAGAACGCGATGAAATTCAAACTTGGGAAATGATGTTTCGAGATCTTGTTTTATCCTCTGTTACTGCTACATCTTGCTCAATTTTTTTTGTTTTAAAAAAGCATTTTTTTTTTGGATTGACTAGTAGCTCATGAACTAACCCGTCTCCCTTGCAATCCAAGCCTAGAGTTAGCCTCGCCTTAATTGTTACAGTATTTTGGTCAAGTAAACAAGCAAAAATTATGTCTTAGTTCGAGAGGGTGTATAGTATTTCTTTTCTGCATGCCAGGGAGTTTTGAGAAATCCAAGCTTTTCATATATATATATATATATATAGAGAGAGAGAGAGAGAGAGGGATTGATTTTTTGAACGAACCACACTCTTTCGTATACATTAAGGTCTCATTTATTTGTTAAAAAGTAATTTTTTTAAAAGTAAATTTCGAGAAAGTGAATTATTTTCTGATATTTTGTAGTGTAATGAAAAATAAATTGAAAAACACTTTTCAATATTTGGTTATGTCATAAAAAATAAGCTGGAAAATAACTTATTAATGTTTTATTTTTTTTCAAGTTTATTAAAATAATGAGGAACAAATCTTACAAATTAAAAGGTTGAATGAGAATGAAATTGAAAAAACAATATAATTTTATAAATTATCTCAAAAAAAATAAATAATAATCAAAATAATAGAGATCAAATCTAAAAAATAAAAAAAATTGAAAGGTGAAGAAATTAAAATAATAATATATAATTATCATTTCATAAATTATTTCAAATAAAATAAGTAACAATCAAAAGAATGAGAACCAAATTTGATAGATAAAAAATTTCAATTAAAAAATGCTAAAGAAAAAGCAAATAACAATTATAAAAATGAGAACCAAAGTTAATATAAAAATTAAATTCTAAGGGATGAAATTGAAAAAAAAATATTCAAAACAAAATATATATAGCAATCAAAAGTTTGAGGACCAAATTTGATATAATCAGCAAATAATATAATATTTCTAAATTTTTCACAATTTCCGGAAAGTATTTTCCGTTCAAATTAAAAGAAAAACACTTTCCTGAAAACCAAGCCAAATTTTTCTTTGACTGGAAATTTTTTTCCGTATACTAACTTTTCTAATGGCAAATAAACACAGAAAAGTTTAAAAAATGGTTTTTCATAAACCACTTTTCAAGAAACAAACTCACCCTAAAAATCTATTAATGAAAAAAAATCGAGAAAAGCTTGAACCCAATTCCTACATAAATATAAGCACAATTGAAGTTTACATGGAGTTATACGTTTGAGTATTGATAAGACCTCATTTCAAGTTTTTTTCGCAAAAAATAATAATCGGATTAACTAGTTTAAATCGATCCATGTCAGCTTTGAACCGATGAATAATCGGATTAACTCGTTGGATAGGCTGTTTATATATATATATAACTATGCTATTTTGTTTAGTTTCCGGTCATTGGGATTGAATGGTTTTGTCTCCTGAGTCTCCTCCCTCTCTTACAATCCTCTTAAAAAATAATGAAGCCCTCGAAGATTTCTTTATGAAATCTGAACCACAATGACTTTTAAGTTATACTCTCAAAAGAAAAAGGAAAAACAGAAAAGAAAATTTAAAGTGTACATAAAAATTAAATACGACCCCTTGATTGAGAGATCTATTGGGTGGTCATGAGCCTTGTTAAAATGGGATAGTTCAACTGGTCAGGTTTTGGGTTTACTCTTTAATGGTTACGAGTTCGAGTTTCCTCAGGGTTACTGGAGGCTTACATGGTCATTAACTTTAGGGTCCGTAGGATTAGTCAAGGTGTACGCAAGCTAATCCAAACACCCACGTTAATAAAAACAAATGGTTTATAAATTGTTTTTAATGCCTTTTGAAATGTTCTACACAATATAATTCTTATATTTTATATATAATACTAAAAACTAATAAAAATAATCAATTTTTTATTTAAGTGTTATTTAATTGGGGTGAATTTAATTAAAACTATTTTATCAGACACTTTAAATGTCTATATTACAATCCTTACATTATTGGTAACTTTATTATTAGACGAGGCTCTGCAATATTACATAAATATAAGTAAATTAATTATCATGATAATAATAGTTAATTTACATTGATAAAACTAAAAAACACAAGCATCAAAGAAATTCTACTAATTAACAAAACTCTAAAACGCATTGGATTTTTATTGTACATGAATGCACTGTGAACCAAGAAACAATTCACTGTGGATTTACTGTACATGTATGTACTATGGACCAAGAGACAATTAACTGTGGACTTGCACAGTTGCTATAAATATATTAAAACGCATAGGAAAAACACTATAGATTTACTGTGGATGCAGACTCATTGCATTATGAACGACACTGTAGCCATAAACTGTTTGCACTGTGGATGACACTGTAGCACCTTGAGGGCATTGCCTTTGCTGTGTTTTTGGTCAAGAATTGCGTCTAGGGGCGTTGTCTTTTTTGTGTTCTCTGCCAAGAGCTGCTGGGTCTGGCTTAGAGCCATACCTAAATCGCTTCCAAAATGTTCCAATAACTTTGGGTCCAAATATGTCCACTTTTATTTGTTTTTCTCTCTAGATTTTTTCCTTTTCTCTTATTTAATTTTGGCGTAGCTCTCGGGCCAATTAGTAGAATGTGTACGGCACGTAGGAGGGAGTTCGGTCTATGGAACCACCAAGAGACGTGAATAATGCATTTCAACAACATAAGGGAAGGGGGTATATAGTTCAGATGGACTATCTCCTATGACCTACACTTATAGAAGTGCATCGAGTTCTCCTACATATCAAGCAACCTACATATCTTGATAGTTTCATAAGCATCTTTCTTTTTTTCCAATAGCATTAGGTCCAGATATTGTCAATTTTATTTATTGCCCTTTTTAGATTTTTTTTTCTTTTCTCTTATTTAATTTTCCCCCCCCCCCAGCAAGACCCGTCGGTGCTAGATCTTGCCTCAAGCAGGACCCAAATGTTTTGGGTTCGAACCCCTTAGAGTTGGGTCCTGCCCCTAGCATAACCCAAAATAGCTTTGGGTCCGACTGCATCCAGACTCATCATTATCGGGTCTTGTTCCAGCATGACTCAATAGCGTTTGGTCCTACCCCCAGCGGGATCCAAATAGCTTTGGGTCTGGCTGAGAGCATGACCCATTTGAGTTGGGTGCTGCTGGAAGCAGACCCATCTGTTTTGGGTCTTGCTGCGACCAGGACCCTTCAACGTTGGGTCTTGCTTGGGGTAAGACCATCAGCGTTGGCAGGACCCATAAACATTGGGTCCTGCCCCAGTAGGAAATTCAAATTTTGTTGGGTATGGCTCCTTAGGTCTGTCATCACATCAAAATAATACAAAAACATCAAAAAAAATATTAATTTGAAATAAGAAAAAAAATAAAATAAAAATTCAAATTTTCTTAAAAGCTTTTTGAAATGCAAAAAGAAACATGCTTTAATAAGAAAATTCATGCCAACTTCAAATGAAGAAAAAATTATCATCAAAATATCTTAGATAGAAAAAAAATTCAAGGGATAGAAATTAGTTGTATGTGTATTATGTGCTATTAATGGTGATACTGTAGAAAGTACTTTATTTGAAGATAATGATGGTGCAAATACATTCTGTACTTTTAATCCAACTCAAGCATTTTTAAATTTGAAAAAAAAATTGTTATTGACCCGTTGTGGAGCGCGGGCCAAAATGCTAGCTATTCTATTATTACGTAATGGTTATTTGTGAAAATATTTTTAAAAAAACATATATTGACATAATATTTTTTTATTTTTTTAAATTAATTTTTTGTATCAACATCATACAAAAACATCAAAAAATATTAATTGGAATTAAAGAAAAAAATGAAAAATTTTAAAGATTGTGCTCCTATAGAAAATACTTTATTTGAAGATGGTGATGGTACAAATACATTTCGCGCTTCTAACCCAACTCAGGAATTTTTATATTTTGAAAAAAAATTGTTATTCATATGCTATAGAGTTCTAGCTAATATGCTAGCTGTTATATTATTATATAACGGTTATTTTTGAAATATTTTTTTAAAAAAAATATTTTAAGATAATATTTTTTATTTCTTTAAAATTATTTTTTATACCATCACATCAAAATAATACAAAAATATCAAAAAATATTAATTTGAATTAAAGAAAAAAATAAAAAATTTCAAGATTGTGCTACTGTAGAAAATACTTTATTTGAAGATGGTGATGGTGCAAATACCTTCCGTGCTTTTAACTCAACTCAAGCATTTTTCAATTTGAAAACAAAAAAAATTTTACTCGCTGTGGAGCGTAGAACACAGGCCAATATGTTATCTGTTATATTATTATGTAATGGTTATTTTTAAAAAATAAAAAATATATATTAAGATAAGATTTTTTTTATTTTTAAAAATTGATTTTTTATATCATCACATCAAAATAATACAAAAACATAAAAAAATATTAATTTGAATTACAAAAAGAAAAAATATTTTTTTTTATACGGTAAAGAGGAAATAAATTGTTGTGACTTTTTTTATATTATACAAAAGTAGGGTAATGATAATTTTTTCTCTTTCCAGGTTGGGTTGAATTTCCTGATTAAAGCATGCTTATTTTTGCGTTTAAAAAATTCTTTGAAAAAAAATTGACAATTTTAAATTTTTGTTTTTACTTCAAATTAATATTTTTTTATATTTTTGTATTATTGTTTAAAGATTATTTAAAAATAATATATTGAGATTATGTTTGGCTGGGCACCTAGATCCAAGCCTTTTAGGTCTAGCTGGCAGCCATACCCAATGATATTGGGTTTTCTCTCCTCTTCAAAATCCATGGCTAAACAACAAAAGCTCGACTCCATATCCACCCAAACAACAGAAAGAACTGCCAAAGAAACAACAACAATAATAAGAACCATAAAAGGAAGAACCTCAACAAGAAGAAGAGGAAGAGGAAGAGGAAGAGGAGGAAGAGGAGGAAAAAGATAATGAAGATGATCCATATGAAGAAACCAATCAAAATGCTCAGATCTCAGCTATTGAGAATCTCAACGATGATGGTGACGAAGATGAGGAACCGATTGAAAAACTTCTTGAACCGTTTGGAAAAGACCAGTTAATTAATTTACTTCGTGAAGCAGCGAATGGTCACCGAGATTTTGCAGATAAAATCCAGCAAGTGGCTGGCCAAGATCCGGTTCGCTGGAAGATTTTTGTTCATAGGCTTGGTTGGGATACAAATGTTGAGGCTTTGATGAATGCGTTTAAGCCGGTGCTGGACCCTTTGGGCCGATTGATGCTGTTGCGCAAACACAATAACCAGTTTTGGAGTATACGCAAAGGAAGAGTTATTTGAGTAATGTGGGAGCAAATTTGGATTAGCAAAAGCTAATGAGTTTCTTTTTGAAATTTGGAGAGATTGAAGAAGGACCATTAGGGCATGATCAGCCATACCCAATACTAGACTCAAGACTTTTAGGTCCGACTGCCCAACCAGACCCAAGATCGCTGGGTCTGGCTAGGCAACCAGACCCAAGGGTAACGTGGGGTCCTGGGTCCTGCCGCAAGCATGGCAAAACCCAACACTCTTAGGTCCTGCTTGGTAGCAGGACCCAACATCTAGACCCAAGAGGATTGGGTCTAGCTGAATACAAATCACGAGAATATATATTCTTCCTTGAAATTTTCATTGAGAAAATTAATTAGTAGATTGTGTTTCATACATAAACCTTTAATAAAAATGAATATTTAATAAAAAAAATAATTAATTAATAAAAAAAAAAACAAAGTATGTTGATTATATCAAAATTATAAGGCATCAAAAAATTTAGTTTATCATGGGTAGGGACACTCTTGCTAACATAATAACCTCTATACAATCTCTTTGAGTTTGGTTGTGGAGCCACACCCAATCCTTAAGTCTAGCTCTTTTGGTATGGCTACACAGCCACACCCAGTCTCAATATATTTTTTTAAAAAATAATATAAAATATAAAAATATTAATTTGAAGTAAATAAAAAAATAAAATTTTTTTAAAAGAATTTTTAAAACACAAAAACAAATAAATGTTAATAAAGAAATTCAACCAACTTGATATGAATAAAAATTATCATCACTCAATTCTGTACAATATAAAAAAAATCACATCAATTTATTTTCTCTTTGCAGTATGAAAAAAAAATTCAATAAGAGACAAGAAAAAAATTAAAGAGGAAAATAAAATTGAAAATATCTTAAAAGGAAAAAAATTACAAGAAAATAAATTAGTTATCGATGTATTAGGCATTGCTTTGCTATACACTACTCATAGTATTATCGAAGAAAATATTTTATTTGAAGATGGTGATGATGCAAATACACCCCGTGCTTTTAACTTAACTTAAATATTTTTACATTTGAAAAAAAAATATTATTACCCCGCTGCGGAGCACGGGTCAATATACTAGTGTAAAGCTATAGAGAGTAATTTGTTAATTTATATTTACTATAATATTATTTACAAACATAAAAATTAGGTTACTTTTCAAAATATGCCTTTTCTTCATTAAATGTAAGGCAACAATTTATAATAAACAATAATTACAGTTAAATTACCCTAAATCGAGTTATTTAAAAAGAAACTAAACTAACCATTACTATTATAAAAAATATATATAAAAAAAAACCAATCATTTTACCTCTATTAAAACGGATATACAGTAAAACATCCATAAATATTGTGTTATGTGCCAAAAAGAATAGTTTATATAAGTTTTATTAGAAAGAATATTTTGCTTTGATTACTTTAAATTTTACTTCATTGTTACCCTCAATTTAGCAATTTTTTTGTGTTTGAATACGAATTAGAAATAATAAATTTTATTATTTTAATTTTTATTGCACGTTATAAAAGAACTTATATAAGTCTAATTGAATATTGAAAGACACAGCATCTCTTAAAAGTAATGACAATAAAAAAAATATTGCAAGTGGTTATTGAGTATTATTATTATTATTTATATAGTATAACTACTAAGTTACAAAATACTACAAGTACCTATTAATTTTATAATAGTCAAACTTATAAACATTAGAGTATCTTTCGAGAAAACTTAATACTTAATAGTAAAAAGAAAAAAAAGAAAAAAAACCTTCAATTCATACTTAGCTGATTTTATAGAGTTATGTTTCCACTCAAACACAAATTTGTAACATTAGGATTACAAGTATTTATCAAGTATTGTTTATGTAAACCCTTGTCTAAAACTGGTAAATCAGTAATAAATTGGAATCTAACATAAATTGATATATTTACCTAAAAATTGACAAAATTAGTTTTTGCTTATGCCATTGATATGTATGTTTAATATTTATTTGTTGCAATATACTCTAATGTTATAAAAATAAATTTTTTTTAGGATTATCATTGACTCCAACAGAACAATAAATCTTATCTAGTATTTCTTTTAGTTATGTGATGATAACAAAATTTATGTAATTGTAAAAATAACTTGTATATAAATGAAATCACTACTAGGAATATTTGTAATTTAATTATTACTCTTCCTTTACTAGATTGTAATATGTGATTTAAACGTATTCTAATTTTATTAAATTAATATTATATGTATTTAGTTAATAATGTTCATATATTTTTTTATTTCACTTTTTATAAAATGATTTATACCATGATTGTAAATGAATTGTTAATTAAATGGAGAATTAGGAAGGATAAATAATTACTATTCTTGACTAATGAAGTTGGTTAAGGTCTAAAATATTTGAACAGTATTGATATTGTGATATAAATATGTACATAGAAATTGATAACTTGGAAAAAGATTCATGTTAAAATACGGGTTGTTATATATATATATATATATATATATATATATATATATATATTAGCATAACTATTAAATCTTAAAAAAATACAAGAAATCAGACACAACCAGTCTTCATTTTCAACTATAATGAGAGGTTTGGCTTTTATTTTTTTTTATATGATAATTTATAGAGGTTTGTAATGATATAAAGGTTGAAAGCATATATTAATATGTTAAAAAAATTGCTATATTTATTATGAGGTTATTTTATATTAGATAGATATGTTTTTTTATATAAAAATTTGATAAAAAAACAAGAAATATTATGAGTCTTGGGGATAAAAAAAATAAAGTTCAATATTTCTATTAAGGTTTTTATAAATATAAAAATAAAAAGTAAACAGATAATGCTACTCTATTTTTATAACTTGCCTTTTGAATTTCAATGACCAAAATAGAAATCTTATGCATATAAAATATTTTTGCACAGTCCATTTGTCTAATTAGTTTCTTATTCCATAGTTTTATTCTTAGACATTTTACATAAGTTTCACTAAAAAAAAATTACTTTGATTGCTTTAAATTTACTTAATTGTTACTTAGTATATGTAAGAGAAAACAAAAAACACAAATGATATAATTAGAATTTTACTCTAAGTTTACTTAATTGTTAATTAATTGTTCTCAACTCATATTAGTTCACTTAAAACGTTAAAAATAACATTGTTTGGATTATTATTTTTAAAAAAATAAATGGATTAAAAATTAAGTTTTATATTGGTCAACCAAGTCACAATTCAACTTAGGTTTTGGACTCGATCAGGCTTAGTCAAAAAAAAAAATTAAACTTGAACTGATATAGATTCTCGACCAACTAAATCATGGATAAATTTATTAAGTCAATTCAAATTTTATAACCAAGATCAAATAAAAAAAACCACCAAAAGTGGACTTTTTGAGAGATTAAAGAACAAATAATTGGGAAGAAATTTGGCAAGTGAAGCCCATTAAAACAGCAAGGCCATGAAGATTTGAAAAACGGATGGCAGTTTGAAGTGGAAATCCCGCGAATAGAATACCCAACCCATCGTTGAAGAATACCAAACCTTGCCGCCTACACCACTCTCAAATCTCTTAAACAATCCCTTTCCTCCTCTCCCTACCTCTCCCTTAACTTCTCAAGAAAAGCATCCGTCTTTGATTATTTCTTCTTATCACCACCACCATGCCACCCCCTTCATCATCCACTCCCTTTTCAATTCAGCTTCAACATCATCTCGACTTCTCTATCTGTTTCTTGTATCAATCACTTTACTCTCTTTCTTTTCTCTCTGAATCTCAACATGGCATCTCAAGAATCCATAATAGCCTCTCAAGAACCCAAAATAACCTCTCAAGAACCAAAAATGATCTCTCAAGAACCCAAAACAACCTCTCAAGAACCAAAAATGATCTCTCAAGAACCCAAAACAACCTCTCAAGAACCCAAAATGATCTCTCAAGAGTCCAAATTGGCCTCTCAAGAACCCACAGTAACCTCTCAAGAACCCACAGTAACCTCTCAAGAACCAAAAATGATCTCCCAAGGGTCCAAATCGGCCTCTCAAGAACCCAATACGTCCTCCCAAGAACCTGTAACCACCACCTCATCCAATCCATCATCCAAATACTCTAACCGGGTGGTTTTGAAAACCATTTTAGAGCCAAGTGACAGATGGAAGGAATTTGTGGATGAGAGAGTTGTGGTTGGTGGTTGGGTGAAGACTTCCAAGGAGGTGAATAAAGAGCCAGCTGTGCCGGAGCCCCAACAGCAGGCTACTGAAGCGCCTAATGTGTCTCCAGGGCACAAAGATGTGAGGTGTGTGGAGATTTTTCAGTCTAGAATACCTATATTTAGATCAATAGCAAAGATTTTTGGAGGGGGTGGTAGCAGTCATCCTGTTCGTGAGAAGCCGGAACCAGCAATTCCTGAGCCGCCTCGACCTTCTGTTGCTTACTTGCTTGTTAGTGATGGTTCTTCTGTTGCAAGTCTTCAGGTATATATGCTAATTTCACCTTTTCCTCTAGATTCAGAATCTGAAGCATTAGAATTTAGAGGGTTTCATTTCCCTTCACTAGATATGCCTTAAGCTACTGTCTCATTGCCCTATGAATCATGATGTGATCAGGGGTACTTTTCTATGTCACCTTTTGACTGTTGTTCAAAAATTCTCAGGTTGTGGTGGACTCCTCTATAGCTCCCCTCAGCCAGCTGCTGCCTATCGGAACTTGTATATTAGTTGAAGGTGTACTAAAGGAGCCATCAATGCAGGGAAAACATAGCATTGAGCTTAAAGTAGAGCAAATACTTCATATAGGGAAAGTGGAACAAGACAGGTATCCTTTATCAAAGAAACGATTGCCATTGGAGGCGTTGAGAGACTGTTCTCATTTCCGGCCTCGAACAACAACGGTAAGCTTTTCATCCATCACTACTTTTCTACTTTGCACGTCTTGAAGCCATGTCATGTTTGGTTATAACATTTTACTTACAGAGGTAGTAGCATGTATTCATTTGGAAATTAACCTTACTTCCTGGAATGTTATACTTGAAGTAGAACCTGGAAATGATATGTGAATTGACCATTACAATAGTGCTTGCAAGAGGCGGTGAAACATATGGTGATGCTTATATTTGCTTAGAATGATGGCAATTGGATCATATACATTCAAGGCCCCAACCAAGAATGTGACATAGCCTAAAGTTGAGCCGTTTCAAATGATTAGTTGAAATGTTTTCATATTGTGCAGGTGGCATCTGTTACGAGAATCAGCAGTGCCCTAACTTTTGCGACTCAGACATTCTTCCACGACAAGGGGTTTCTCTATGTGCAGGTGCCCATTATCACAACAACAGATGGCGAAGGATTTAGCGAAAAGTTTCAGGTCACAACTGTTTTGGGAAAAGATGGCAAACAGAATGATACAGGAGGTGTTAGCCTTGAAGTTGTCAAGGCTGCTGTGATACAGAAAAGTAATCTAGTTGAAGAACTAAAGAGAAGTGAAAGCAATAGAGAGGCACTGGCTTCTGCAATTCAAGATTTGCGTAAAACGAACCAATTAGCATCACAATTAGAAGCAAAAGAGAAACTGAAATCAGGGCCTTCAATGAAGGCTGATAAACCTTCCTTTTATGGAGATTTCTTCTCTCAACAAACTTACCTTACTGTTTCTGGTCTTCTCCATCTGGAGAGCTATGCTTGTGCAATGGGAAATGTTTTCTCATTCGGACCTAGATTTCGAGCGGATAGAAAGGAATCTGCAAAGCGTATATCAGAAATGTGGATGGTTGAGGTTCAAATGGCTTTTTCACAATTAGAGGTATGGCAATCATGTTTCCTCCTGTTGTCAGGTTCATGACACACTAGTGCTTAGAAAATCATTTGAAAGCATCATTTCTATAGTCTATTATGATTGAACAGAAGCAGAACTGATTTTATAAACTTCTCCTGGCTTCCAGGATGCAATGAACTGTGCAGATGAATATTTCAAGTTCCTCTGCAAATGGATTTTGAAAAATTGTTCAGAAGACATGAAATTTGTTTCTAAACGTATCGACAAATCTAGCAGCTATCGTCTTGAATCAATGATATCATCTTCAATTGAAAAGATTTCCTACATGGAAGCTTTGAAGAAGGTAAATTGCATTTCCCATCTATTTTTTGCAAACATATTAACCTCGAAACAATTTTATATCATAAATATCCTTCTGACAAATGACGAGCAGGTTGCAGTTAAATTCGAATTAAACCAAGAATGGGGCATTGCTCTAACTCCAGAGCATCTAAGGTATGCCTAATGTGATGTTTCAAATGCATATATCCATGACCAAATATCGGGAAAGATGCGAAGTGAGGCATTCTTTCCTAATGCTGGTACTTATTATATGTTAATGGATGACAGTTATTTGGCTGAAGATGTCTATCGTAAGCCTGTAATCATATACAATTATCCAAAAGAACTTAAGCCCTTTTATGTACGACTGAATGATGATGGGAAAACAGCTGCTGCATTTGATATGGTTGTACCCAAGGTAAGCTCAAAATTTCTTCAAAGAGAAGCATGCTTTATAATTGAAGCTTTCCTAATCCTACTTTGGACTGCTTATAAACTGGATGATGTATATTTTGCAGGCTGGAACAATCATCACAGGTAGCCAAAGTGAGGAACGGATTGATATTCTAAACAAAACGTAAGAAACTTGGCACTACTTTCATCTTATACTTGATTTAACTTTAAGGCTAGCTCATCTCGATGAACATTCAGTTTGACAAATGATCAAAACACAGTTGCTTGTTACTGACCAAAACAAGGGCAATGTTTCTATTCTATGTTGTTTATATTTTTTATGCAGGATTGAAGAATTACGCTTGCCAAGAGAGCAGTATGAATGGTACATGGATCTTCGCAGGCATGGAACAGTCGAGCATTCTGGATTCAGTTTAGGGTTTGATCTTATGGTTCTGTTCACTACTGGCCTCCCTGATGTTAGAGATGTGATCCCTTTTCCAAGGAGCCGCGGCAAAGCAAACAACTAACCAGAATTCAAGAAATTGGTTTCAAGAATCAAGAATTAAATATCATACATTCATACTCTTTGTCTCATGGACAAGAAAATAAAATAAGGAAATATGTAATGGCATAAGCATAACAACAGCATACAAGAGAGGCAAGATGTACTAGTGACCTTATTCTTATGTGTGTAAAGGAAGTTAATTGTTGAAACAGGACAATTCCTATGTTGAGTGATTCTGATTTTCACGACACAAACTAGGGATTAGCTACAACCATTGAAGTATTAACCAGGGAATTTCTGGAATCAATGGGGAAGAAAAATGGATAGAGCTCATATCGAACGTAACAGATGCTATAGAAAATTCGACATCCCTTTCTGTCATCACAAAAGTCAGGGAAACTTCCAATAGCAATAGCCAGACACTGTGCACAGTCTATCCGAGATAGGTCCCTAATGCACTGAACCAGAGCATAAAGTTTCACAAATCTAGATAGTTTCTTTTCACCCTTTCCCAGCCCTCTATTCCCAGGAAAAACAGCTTCAGCTCTTATCTGATCCGTCAGAGCTGCTAGCTCGTCATAAAAGTCTTCAAATTAATTCTGTTGCTTCTTCAACATTAAAGTAGACTGTGCTAAAATCTGTATCAACTTTTCCAATGAAATTTATGTTGTCATACCGTAAAAAGCAGTATTCGAACCAAATCCTGGCATCGGCCTGGTCTGGACAAACTTCACGGATTTGCTTTGCTGCATCTTGGATACAACTGAAGCAGTCTTTGCTGCTCACATCTCCTCTGCATTGTGCTAGACCATGGACTTTGTCTTGTCCTTTGCCATATGTGACAGTAGCAAAACCAGTCAAGGCAGTCCTGAAAACCAACACAGGCAATAACCTGTCAATATTTGCAAATATCTGGCTGTTGCCACTTATTTCGCTGTCTGCATTGCAGAACTCTCCCGCACGATCTGCACTGCAAGTGCATAGCAATAATAGGAGGAGAAGGATGGATAATAAATTCATGGTTTACTCGCAATTTGCTTGAATCACCATTACTCGGTACCTCCTATATTATCATGAATTGTGGGTGGTGGTAGTTGATGAAGGGATCCCACTGCAAGCCCTTATGAACAACTGGCTTGTTTTGTTAGTGGTGGAAAGTGGAGGTAACATGATATTTTTTTCTGCTAAACCTATTCATGTTAAATTCTCCGGTGGTTTCAATGCAACCATCCTATCAATGCTTAATTTGCATTCCAGATTTAGTGATGGTGCTGTTACAAGCTGAGTGCACTTAACAAGTAATGTTTCTTGGCACAAGTTAAGCAATGAAACAGTGTTTTAGCATTTGCTGACAATCAGATTAGGTGAATCCAGTGAAGTAAGACCTCAATAATGCCTTCAACCATCTTGTGATTGTGATTCCAAGTCATATTCCACCAATCAAATACCTAAAGTGTGCCTCGTTCTAGCTGATGATGTAAAAGAATAATATAATACTCGGTTTAAATTTTTAGATTGAGACGAATGAGAAATAATTGTAATCTTCATTTATATACAGCTATGAGAATTACATAGACGAGCATGTATCAAGGTAAAATACTAAGCAAATCAAGATTTGAGATTGATGATAATACACATAAACACACAAATCAAGTATCTAATCATGCTACAAATAAACGATCGCATGTCCAACATGCTAAAACTTCAATCAGAACGTAGTTTAAAGATGGAGTTCTGCCTGCTTTCATTCATCATATTCCTTCATTGAAGCCGATTTCTGCACAATCTATCAGAGCCAAGTCCCTTGTGCATTGTGCCGTGGCATGAAGAGTCTACAATTTAATCTTTTCTTTTCCAAGCCCTTTATTCTTTGCAGCACACAGCTTGCCATGCAACCTTATCGTGGTTATTAGACATGATTTAACATTCAAGTTACGGGTTAATCAAATTAACTCGCAATTAAACATGTCGACCTAAGTTTATAAAAAATTATTGTCGTCATGAACAAAAAAGTTAAAAGAAAAATAAAATCATGTTGTTTTGACAAAAATTAAAAAAAAATATTCTTGCATCTCACTTAAGTTTAGACAAATTAAATAAATCACTAAGGTTACTATAATTTGAACATATCACCTTTCTAAACAGATTAAAAGCAAACTCAGCCTAAAACAGACTTGGAATCAACAAATTGACTTGTCAGACCAGTCTCGGTTTGATAATTATGCATCGAATTGAGCTCTTTGTTTCTATTAAAATCTTGAGGGTTCGAAACGTTATCTAAAATCAATTAATAAATATCCTTAGATGTGTCTCTTTTCCAAAGAAATCCTCCTTGCTATACCTCAAAAAGCAGTCGTGGTACCAGTAATTCGTTGCATCAGCTTGGTTTGGACAAAGAAGGTGCTTTGCTGCAATATTTCTAAGGCAAGTCGAGCAGTCTCCTCTGCTCACGTATGTCACGCCTACGTGGTTCCAGGCCATAGTCTTTTCGCTGGCGTTTACCAATGAGCTACCAGGAGGAGGCAGTTTTGGAAAGTGCTTATTTTCATCCAAAAAAAAATAGTTCGATTAATTTTGATTCATAATCGTGGATAATTTGGATCATTTTGCCTTGTTTTCTGAAGGATTAATTTTACACCATTTTTCCTTCAGTGCATGACAACAGGACGGGCAATGCTACCCATTTCGTAAAAGATAATATTTAGCGGAGCCTGCAAAAAGCATGTCTCATCAATCTCATGCTGCAGGTCAACCAAGTTACACAAAGAAGTTGGTATTCATGGATAAATCTGCTAAAATTAGAAGAAGTGCTGCAGCTAAAAAAATCCATGAGATAAATCAATAAGCCATGGCGTTGTAGGGAAAATTAAATTTAGCGTGGCAATGAATAAAATTTGTAATTAAACGTGGTAATAAAATCAAAATATCTAGTAGTTATTAGTTAATAATGTTAATAATCCTCGAATCAATCAGCTGGTTGTTCTACACATACTTTAATGTATTATTTGTTGACGTAACAGACCGGATCGGGTTTAGTATGTGTTTGATACTAATGTAGTTTCTGTAGTTACGGTTTGAAAAAACAGGTTTTTAAAAATTTATAAATTATAGATTTCTTTGAACCCAAGTTTTTACGGCAATTTAAGATGAAAAAAAAAAGCAGAAGTTTCCATTGCTGTATATGACCCTGCAGCAGTTCCCATTGCTGCAGAAGTTTGGAAAATTGTTGACCGCAAAAGCTAAGCAATGAGCAGAGAGCACAATCTACTGCGGCCAAGTCCCTTGTGCATTGTACCAGAGCACAAGTGACGCGAAAGTTGACAACTCGCTCTTTCCTGTTCCAAGCCCTTCATTCTCTGCCAGAACTGCTTCTGATCTGATCTTATTCATCAAAGCTCCAAGTTTTCTGTTAAAATCTTCAGGATCCGTTACACTCTCAACAGTAAAGTAATAGATACCAAAACCTTTGTCGACTTTTCCAATGAAATTCCCTATTGTTATACCTTAAAAAGCAGCAGTCATACCAAATCCTTGCGTCCGTATGGTTTGGACAAAGTTGGTGGACTTGCTTTCCTGAGCAGTCTTTGCTGCTCGAAGGCATATTAGCTCAATTCGTTTCGACCATCACCCCTGCATTGTGCCAGGCCATAGATTTTAGCCGCCTAACCATTTGAGCTGGCTATGGAAACAGGTTTAGCCGGTAAGTCATCAATTTTTGCTGATGTAGAGCTCTTGTTACCTGTGTATTGAAGAGGGTTAATTCACCTTCTTCATTAAACAAGTTCCCCAAAGGATCTGTGGCAATGGAGGGGTAGAGAAGTAGCACAGCAAGAAGAGCACGGTATAAAACGTTTTTCATTGTTTGCCTCAAATTGGAATGCCCTTGAAGCTCCATCGTTACTTTGAGGTTCTTCTTCTGAGCTTGACTTATGAGGGTCTGATTAGTGGGTGTGGTGGGGATATTGAAGCTGACATTCTTTACTAATTGGCTCGCCCCAAGAGTATACCACAATGAGTGGACGAAAAAGATGGCTGGTTCAATGATACAGCACATTTTCACCTTCAAAGTCCAAGCAGTGGCCTAGCTCGCATAATTGGGGCCCGAGTGGTCTCTCGTTTATTTATACTAGCATTGAAATATATCTGCCCTTGGCCTGCTGTCACACACTACATATATAAATTTCTCGGAGGATTTGTTGGCAATACAACTATCTGCTGTTAAGGATCATTACTAGCGAATTGCACTAATTAATGTGATGAGCTTGAACCAATGGGTGCCTTCACCTAGTTTCTTGTTTTTACATTTTAAAAATATTTTAAAAAATATTTTAAACTTTTTATTTTAAATTATTTTTTATATTTTTAAATTGTTTTGATATATTAACCTCAAAAAAAAAAAATTATTTTATTATATTTTTAAATAAAACAATGATTTCTATTGTCTGCAGAAGGCCTAGAAAAGTGATCTTTTAATAATTGTCTAAATAGGGTTAGAGATATGTTTTTATTAAAAGATGGGGCAGATTAAGATTGATGATTTACTAATCATCTCATTTCTTAGCCTCTCTTACCTTCGTGACGTTAAAAACCTGATTACATTAACCGGATCAATACTTTTAAAAAAAAAAAAAAATCCTACCTAAATTAGGTTTGGAATTGCAGATTTTCCGAATTAATATGCCCCGTCGAGCCACGCTTATTATTTTGATAATTAATGGTTATTTAACCTGTTTTTTTTCTTTCTGTTTGACAAAAAATCCTATAATAAATCAAAAGGTTTATACATATATTTAATTAAAGAAATTATTTTAAAGAATACATATTAAAATAGTGATAAATAAATTAAGTGTAAAGTGATAAATATATAAAGTATAAAGAAAACAAAAAAAATATCAAAGCAAGTTTTTTATTCACAAAAAAAAAATGCATATGAAAATTACAAACCTAGTACTCATAATAATAAAAAAAAATATAATTTTATCATCGTTACAGTAAAATATTTACAAAATTACTATTTCTACTGTGTTTTTTCATTTTTTTATATAATATTGTATAATAATGAATAGAACATCAGATTCAAGATATTCCTCGTTATTTTGACATTTTTCATTATTAAAAAGAAATATATAAGAGTACTTTTTCACTAGGAAAAAATTGAAAAGATATTTTTATGAGCCTTTAATTCTCCGACCACAAACTGGAAAGCAATTCTAAAAGCCCCAACTTCTCTAGTCAAAGCCACCGCCAAAATCCATCACAAAACAGCTCCGCCAATTACGCAGCCAGTCTGCACCTGTCTCAGTGCAAATGCTAGTCGCCCCTTTCACACATCCCAAAACGTAAGAAAATCCCATCACTAACTATAATAATCCACACGTAAACCAAAGCAACTCCTTCTTGCTGCAACAATGGGTCGAGAACAAGAAGAAGGGGAAGGGGGTGAAGAGTACTTGTTCAAGATAGTGGTCATAGGAGACTCTGCTGTTGGGAAATCCAACTTGTTGTCAAGATTTGCTAGAAATGAGTTTGATAGCAATTCAAAGGCTACAATTGGGGTAGAGTTCCAGACCCAAGTGGTGGATATTGATGGCAAAGAAATCAAGGCACAGATCTGGGACACTGCTGGTCAAGAGAGGTTTAGAGCTGTCACCTCTGCTTACTATAGAGGTGCCGTTGGTGCTCTCATTGTTTATGATATCACCAGGAGGACAAGCTTTGATAGTGTTAAGAGGTGGCTTGATGAACTTGGCAGTAAGTTTCTTGTTCTTGTTCGTTCTTTCTTCTTTCTGTTTGGCTGCTGAGAGAATCGAAATGTTAATTGGTTGTGGCTTTGATGGGCTCAATAGTTTAGGTATGTAAACTATAATATTGTTTTATTTGAATGTTAGGAATAGCTTAAAAAATTCATCTTCTCATAAACAAATGGTAAAACAACATGAAATGTTGCAGATCAAACATGTAGCCTTATTAACTAGTAGACGAGTGGTGAGCAGAAACCGACTTTACTCTGCCTTCCCATATGCTAATGTTGCAGTAGACCAGTAGCATCTTAAAAACAGAAAATGCAGGGTTTTGAAGTATCTTAGTGATTGTTTTCTTAAGTCTAATACTTCATTCATACATTCGAGTCTAAACCGATAGCACAAATACGTGTGGCTTGTGAAAGCAAAGCGTAGAAAAAGCTGAGTTATAGCAACATTTGTACTACATTATGATGATCAAAGAGGATTGATATAGCATTTAGATTTATTAGCATCTTAAATCCAGTTTCCTCTCTTCAGGACCCCCAACGGTGTAGCAATCTAGGCATTGGTAGTTTAAAATGAACATTCTTGGTACCTTGACATTATAACTTGAACAATGATTGGCGAAAACGAGAGTCGAACACTACTTTCTGTTAACTCAACAGCCATTATCAACTTAGAGTGACCTTTCAGGATGGTTGGCTCATAACCAATCCAAGCATGAAGTGGAAAAGTGGGGGAAAGCAGGTATGTTTCACGGATGTGTATGGTGCAAACATGTTACAAGGTCTTAAAGAGTGTAGTTGTTGATTTTCAGTACTGTGGAGTGCTTTACTCACCTGTTGTGCTGCGAGCCTTAATACCTATATACCTTAATTTTGCTGGACCTGGCACCAAAGGACATGCCGAAAGAGTACTTGTTGAGATCAAGGTTTAATTGAGTTGAGTTGTGCACTGTTTACCATAATTATCACCTCCCATCCTCCTTAGAGTCAATAGACAGTACTTTATCCTTTGGATCTGGGAATTTGAGAAGAGTGAAATTTCAGTTGTCTGATAACAGTTTGATTCGATAAATGTAGACTCTAATGATACTAATTGGTAAAAGATTTTGTTCAAATCCTTTACTGAAAAACAGTGACAGTTTGGAAACTAAAGAGCATTTGATATTTGAAATATGTGAAATTCTAGCTTCTGTTATCCCCTCAAGAAAAGAAAAACTCTTAGCCTGACAGGTGTTTTTTCATCCCTTCAAATTATTCTTTCAGAATTGTCAAAAACTTGACCTTTTTTTGCATAATTTGCAGCTCATTGCGACACTGCGATCGCTAGAATGCTTGTAGGGAACAAGTGTGATCTTGACAGTATCAGAGAAGTGAGTAGAGACGAGGGCAAGAGCCTTGCGGAGGAAGAAAGTCTATTCTTCATGGAGACATCTGCCCTTGATTCTACTAATGTTGAAGCTGCTTTCGAGGTTGTTATCCGTGAAATCTACAATAATATGAGCAGGAAAATCTTAAACTCTGATTCATACAAGGCTGAGCTGACAGCCAATCGAGTGAGCCTGGTGAATGGGGACACCTCGTCCAAAAAGTATGGCTTCTCTTGCTGCAATACATAGTCTCTTTTCTTTCTGGAGTGTAATTCGAGTCCGGTGTTTGAATTCTTTTTGTCAGATCGGCGCTGCATTTTACTTACTATTATCCTTGGCAACAAGTATAAAAATCATTTAAGCTTTTTTTCGAACTAGTAGTCGTCTCTGCGTGTGTTGTATGATGTGACTTGTTTTTTGAGAATTCAAAACGCTGATGATGCTTGTACTGCATAGTGACCAAGGAGAAACAGATACGGAGACCGAATATATATTTTCATTTATAGGTATTTAAAAGTATTGTAGTATTTTTTTAAAAAAGTATTTTTAAAATATATATATATTAAAATAATATTTTTTAATTTTTAAAAAATTATTTTTTATTAGCCTCTCAAAATAATTTAAAAATGTCAAAAAAATAATTAATTTAAAGTAAATAAAAAAATAAAAATTAATTTTTTTTTGAAAAACAAACTTACCTTTAATATTCAAAATCAGATGTTCCAATTTCCCTTTCCATCGTTCCTAATACCTTACTCTACAAATGATATAATGTCTTGAAAGGAGGAGTGAAGTGAATTATGCTTGTCCCATCTGGCCACACAAACCAAGGCTGTCATTAATTTTTAATGAATTGTTAATTTTTATGCATAAAGTTGATGACGTACTACACTATTAAAGAATTAATTAAATTATTTATATATCATTAATCAAAATCACAAAGGGAATCACATGCAATACGTATGAGAATAGCTAGTTTCCACTAAATAGTTCGATTGGCATTTTTGTTATCTGCACCCCATGACTTGGAATCCAGGCAAATACCAATACAAATGGCAGTGTATACAGCTTCTTATACGTATATTATAATAATAATTTCTTTCCCATGACAAAAACTAAAATTGTGTTGGAGGGCAAGATCCCGAAAAAAAATTAAAGGTAAGAAGAAGGGCTCTAAGGATGGATTTACATGACTAGAATAAACAAATGGCCGAATACTGATATCTTCGGAACTATGATAAATACCATTTACACTAAGCTATAATGGAAAGGTACATGTTTTCACCACATATAATGGGAAAGTATAAAAGAAATTAGGGCTTCCTCAAAGCAGATGCTGCACCCATGACAACAGCCAGTACAATGCCAAGACCGGCCCCGAGGGAGGCGCCAACAGCTGCGGCGGTTAAAGAAGATGCCTTGGCTTTAGAGTTTCGACTGGCATCTATTGCCAGTGCATGTTCTCGTGCCAGCTCTGCCAAAAGCCTATCTCTAGCAAATTCCTTGAATCAAAACCAACAAGGCATTCAGAATTTGTCCAAAGCATGTCAAGGAGATCGATATAAATATCACAAAAGAGTAGGAAGTGCAGCATGCACATGGTTTCCTGCTTGATGTGGAAAGAAATCCAGTCAACATTATTAAATTAAGTTGACTTCAGCATACGAAGTGTGAGTAAGTAAAAAGGCCATCTGATCAATGAGATCCAATCACCACATGGAAATTGGATGTCGCAGTTGTACCGGAACATGTGGCAGACAGTGGAATGAAACTGTAGTTCCTATGTTTTGTTCTTTTCAAGCCAAACCAATTGCTCGATTATCAATACCTTCTTTAAGTAATTTATTCCCAATGGATTTTCAATATGAGAAAAGAGCTTTTTTAATTGGATTAAGAGTCAATACCTGTAAAGAGGCCTCTTCATGGCTCTGCAGCACACGGTGGACAAGTTGACAAAGTGAGTTCACACCCTCAGCAGCAAAAATGGTGTCTCGTTTCTGAAATGGCCACCGGACAAGATTAATTGGATCAAAACTAAGCTTTTGAGCACCTGTTTTCCCATAAGAATCTCCATTACTTGCAGTCAATGATAATGAGGCACTTGCTGCACTGGACATGACATAGGGACAGGAATTGACAACTTCTGCAGTATTTGGAGATGCTTGGTACGCCTGCAAAACAGCATCAATTGCTGCCTTTTGTTGGTGTGCACTCACAGAGAATTTGTTTGTTACAGCAATAACCCAAGGAATTCCAAGAACTTTAGCCTCATCTAATAGAAGTGAAAGGACTGGCTGTTGCTGTGAGGCATTCAGTTTACTGCAACGAGGAATCTTATGGGAGAGGTTGTGCACAAGAATTATCAAATCTGTCTTCCTACCAAGGTCACGAATTCCCATCCACAGTTCATCCCTGAAATGAGAGACTTCCATATGCAGCTCCTGCAATAAACAAACATCACCGTTGTTTGTCCTAAACAATGGCTTGTGGAAAGAACAGAAAAAATAAAAAACATAATTCAGAAAAACTAAAAGAATGCAAGTTCTCCCCACAAACTCACTGTCAGAACTTGGAACAAAAACCATAAAGGTTGGACTAAAGGAAAATGGAAAAAAAAATAGGCTCCTACTGATGCAGGAGTTTTATTAAGGTTATTTTAAGTTTTCAATAATCTTGTTAAGCCTTGTATCTGCTCATCTATTGCTGTTCTCCCAACTAATCTATGCCACTTACCCTTCTGGAAAGAAGAAAGACATTCTACTAAATGCTGTACAACTAAATTTGACAAGAAAAAAAAAGGGAGAGCTAGAAAGATTTATATCTACATGCATGCCAACATTGCAAATAGAGTTCCAACAGAGATGCAGTGTGAAACATACCTGCAAATTTACTCCAGCTGAATCTGAGTAGCATACACCACCAGCAACACCTTCTTGAATATCAGCCTCTAAATTAATATTCTCAAAATTGGTAATGGTGGTTAGTCTGCCTTGACCCATAATAGCCTTAAAAAGAGAAGTTTTACCCGCACCCTACACAACAGAACTCATCATTGCATACATTGAGTAGAAAACTAGCCAAACAAAATTTGTATAATCAGAGTTACTATGTTGAATATTCTCACCTCAAGACCAAGTAAGCGCACTCTACGTGTTCTGACATGGACCTCCTTTGAGACAGTTGCAAAATCACTTGTACAAAAAATACAAAAATCACTCAAACCATCTGGTCGGAGGAACTTCTCATCATTTCCTGAACTGTTTTCTTTAATGAGATTCGCAGCATCTGAATCAATAGAAGGAAAAACAGGCATAAAAGAATCTGTTACTATTGGATGCTTTGGTGGTCGTCTCAGTGGTGCCCCAACTAAGACCCTTATCTTTTGTAATTCTGGCTGTGATCCATTATTTGAATAGTAGCTGGGTGCTGAAGGAAATGACTCCACTGTAGTTGAACACCTGGACGCAAAAAGCATATGATTAACATAAATTAAGTAAACTACATAGCTTTCATTCATCACTTCTTGAGATATTATTTTTTTTAATTGACCAATAAACTTAAGATGTTGATGGCTCTAAGTAAATTCTAAATGCAGCACAAACAAATATCTGGGCAGGTTGTGAAGAATTTAACCGACAACATTGACGTTCACATATAGCAAAATATATCCATGGAGGCACACAATACTTGAAAAGCATTGAAAATTCATTAAAGGAGTAAAAAATGGAGAGTACTTAAGCAGCATCATTGCCCAGGTGGAAAAGAAGCAAGCCAGGTTCAAAACAAACTGAAATTACAAGGCATGATGATTAGACTTGGCAACTGGGTCTGGTTGTCTCAGGTTTGGAGGTATGAAGTGCTCAAGTCTGTGCGTCTTGATCCTAACCCTAACCCATCAGGTTTGGGCAAGTTCAGGTCATCCCACAGGTTTGAGAGCATTTTTTTCTTGCAGATGAAAAGATTTGACTATTATTACAAACTAAAATCTACATGCATGTATATGAAATTATGAATTGTGCACATCTCATACAATTATGATAGTTACCAAAACATATATATTCGTATTAGCAATGAATTAAAAGTCAAAATTTAATGGAGTAACTTTTTGTCCAATTATTTCTGCATCACTTCTTGGTTTTCAAGAAAATAACAATGATCGAAAATCGAAGTATTTGTTCTGTTTTAAAGATATAATACTTTCTCATATGGAGCAAACACATCACACATGCATTTTTTTTCTATGAAAATTATCTCATAAGAAAAGAAAAGATGAGAGTGTGGCAACATATTCAATTTTTTTCTTGATAAGCTAAACAAATTTGTCAAACCACAAATGCCATCTTTATATATGTGTGTGCTTGTGTGTGTAAGTTAGACAGCAATTGTGTTATGAAAACCACCAACAATACAAAGAAGAACATCTAGATATACAAGGAAAGACAACTGAGGAGAGTACAAATCTTAATGGAGAGTAGAAAAGGAAAAAAAATAGATTGCTTTTGTTTTTTATTTAACCAAATGGAAGAAAAAGTTTAAAAGTTTTGAAGTAGCATTGTTTATCTATTACTTTAGCAGACTTCGTGTTTGGCAAACTTAAAGTTTACTATAATGCTTGCCCCAAGGATTACCCACGGGTCGTGTAGCCCAACCCAAAAATTTCGAGTTATTTCAGGTTGGGTCTACCCAATATAAGCAAAAGCTGACTTTATGTGCTGAAGGCATGCACAAAGAGAAAATAAGATCATCACCAATAAATGAGGTACATGCATACGAGATAGGATTCCAGATGAAAGGAATCATGATATGATAAGATGCCAAATGAATAGAACGACATCATTTATCGAATGAAAAAAAACGTATGCAAGCATTATGTGATTAGGTTGTATAGATGTACTGAAAACTTGAAGTTCTAAACACTGTTTAGCCCCATATTGGATGCTCAAGATAACCTCTTGAAAATTCTATATTGCATGAAAAAGAAAATAGGGGGCAGACAAGGACAATACCAGTTACCATTTACTTGAGCATGAACCAGATTACAAAGGTGCAACCTAAAACCCGTGATATCAACTTTTAAGGGCTCTCCATTCTTATCATCAGGAATACCACTCCATCCAAGAGGAACAATTGAAGTAGCTGTGCGAATAACTGGTAAATCCACAATATGTGCAAGCTCTACAGCACCAGCAACTGCAAGCCCAAGCCACTGTTGCAAATTCGGAAATTGAGGCAGTTGCTCAATTCCTAGGAAAGATGATGTGCCATCCCCCATGCACATATCATAGATTCTGCACACAATAAATGGGAGAAAATATGCATCTCATGCCAATTTTAACAAAAAGAAACTTGCATGTAAGAGAAGAATTTCCAAATTCCAAAACATAATGCAGATGTATGAGCAATCTAGCTGCTTTACAATCCAACCATCTAGAAACCATGTTTTCCTGTTCCAAGAATGATGTGGCCTAGTAATTTAGGCAATGGCAGATTTGTAATTTTGGAAAAAAATTCTGCGAAGACAAATATTTGCTAGCAATTTAAGAAATGTTGAGCACCTTTTACTTGGGAAAATTAATTTCTTATTCAGGTTTCTCTTAATTGGTCAAATAGAAATAGTTATGATTCTTATTTACAAATCCATGCCAAGTAGGAATACGAATAACTCAAACCTATAAATATGCTTATAACGTTTTAATTTGAGCATCAGTGAATTATTATTAATAAAGTGTGGCCTTTTGCTTTGAGAGTGATGCTTTCATTAAGGAGTGAATCCTTAAACCCTAGGTGAGAAGCTTAGGTAAGGAAATTCCTTGAATCTACTAGTGTGAGGCTAGTAGGTTTAATTCTGTTTTTCTTTAATCTTTCTACTTACAGAACTGTTCTCAACTACCAAGTCCCTAAACAAAATAAACATAACCCCAAAACACAGCTGGTTACAAACTTCCCCTACAATTGGATTACTGATTTCTAGAGGGAAGGTGAGGACATGACCACTACATTTCTACCATGCCACCAAACTATTGATATAGAAGGAGACAAAAGGAAGAGTGCCTATGAAAAAGATGAGCATTAAATACATCTACAAGCAATCATTTAGATATATGAGCAACAACCTGAAACCTCCTTTTTTTGGAAAAGAATGACAAAGCCCTACCCCTATGTTGACACCACTACCATTTGTTACTGAGTGAAAATTCCAGTGTTGGAATTAAATTGAATTCAAAATTCCAGGTAGCATAACTTGCCAACAGATTGGGGCTTGAATATTTGCTTGTTCACAACATCAATGAGCTATTAACCACAAAAAGTGATATGGAGCATGCTTCCTTTCATCTTCAAAAGAGTTGGATTCTAATCAATGGGAAGTCCCATTTCAGAAACAAGAGACAATATTACTGGATTAACAAAACTCTCAAACTCCAGTTTATTTCTAATATCCCAAACATGACACGTAACTAGAGAGGAGGTAGGAAATCACTGAACTTCTCCTCCTGATTGGCAATGAACCTGGTTCGATTGATAACCTTGCATTACATTTCTGTTGGTAAAAATTATTGTATTTTTCAGCTTCACAACTAATTTTTCTCCCAAATGACACCTGCTCACAAGTTATGATAATGCTGGACAACTTTTAGCCTTGAATCTGATGCTATGTGAAGAGTTCTTTGCATTCCATTTTAGTTGTCCAAAGAAAGAAGAGAGAGGTAAAGGGGAAAAAAATGAGAAAGAGAAGAGCATTCAAAGAAGAGTAAAACATCTGCAGAATTTCCTATAGCAGAAAGTTGCAACTAAATTAGAACTGCAGCTGCATCATGTGAAATTAAAGCTGAAACTGATAAAGCATACAAGTACAACTATAAATCTAGGCATAATGATGGTTGCATATGTGAGGGAATGGAACATGCGCAAGCCAGCTGATATGATTGATACTATCAATCCAGGTGAAAAAATCACACCAGCTGAAATTGCAGTTTAAGTTTTTCAAATACACCAAGTAATCTTCAGCGGACAACAATATGGTACCTTTGAAATCGAAACCTATATGACTTCATTGAATGTGATTGAAGTCGTTCCCTTAGCTCAGCAATCACAGATCTGACCTGAAAATGTCTTTGCCAGAAGAAAGCAAACAAAATGAGAGATCCCAGAGTTTTTACCTCCTGGCTTCAGCAGATACTGGTGCACAAAACACTACTAAAAATTGTGCAATTTATCATGATGTTCAAAAATCCTATCACAAAAAAAAAGCTGGAGTGAAAACAAATGGGGTAAGCAAAGGGACTCGTACCGATGTCAATTTAGAGTACTCTGTACCCGACAATAATTCCACTGATGAGTTCCCCAAGAGAAAGAGCTGGCATGAATGAAATATCTTTGTTAATAATTCATTACTGAGCAAGATGAGCCATGGAAACTATGACTTCTCTGAGATAAGAGACCACTCATTGGTGCAATGGTAAAATATGTGGCTGACAACCACAACCACAACCACAAGGGTGTAGATTCAATTTTCAAGAGCAGGTAATTCATGCATAACAATTAATGTGGTGTTTGGAATATCTGATGGTATAGGACAACCATGACACTTCAAATGCACTTGTTATTGGTGCATGCATGGAAAAGGACAAAAGACAAGTTTTGTACCCTCCTGTAGCCAGAATTCCATGTCACCTCCCCAATGAGATAATTTTGTCCTGTCAGGTGTATACTCATCAAATATACCCTATAAGAAAAACTGTTTCCAAAATTCCCCTCCCATGACCCTACGATGGAAGACCTTAACTATGTACAGCCTTTTTATTCAATCAAATAATAAAATGAAACACCACAGTCATATACTTAAACTGAGGCCACCTTGCAGGACAAATAACAGATGCCTTGAACTAAATATCCACTGCCAGTTGATTTTTTTCCCTTTCTGTGGTGAACTTTTTAGTTGTATTTGGTTAAATCCAACTCAAACTTAGGCTTGGGTATCATGACAAGGAACCGCACAACTAGGGTGAAGGAAATAAGAGCAGAGACCGCATTTAACTGCACTAGAAACTTAGGTGCTCTTTACATAAA